>NC_082662.1:11890000-12515000 GCF_025265405.1 Mesoplodon densirostris | reverse complement strand
GTGGAGCAAAAGAGTTCTTGCAAAAGTAGTGGGAGACGTGGCTGAAGAAATTGGTTGAGGATGAAGCATAAAAAACCCACTGAAGTGTGATCTTTTTTTCCTGAGGAGGCATGGGGGAGCCATGGAAGATTTTTAAGCTGTTTGAGGACATGGTCAATTCTCTGGGTTTCAGAAAAGTCCCTCTGGAGTCTGGGATGTGGTGAAAGTTGGGCTGGACCTTTCACCAGCAGGCATGCTCAGTCGCTCAGGAAAGGTTTTCGCTCTGCCTTGGGAAATTTTTCACGCCGCTCTGGCAGCGGAGCTCGCCCCGCCCACGGCTTCTCCTCACTGGATTGGTTGAACTCAGGGAGGCTACCAGGAGGCCCAGTTGACCTCCCAACTCCACACCCCCGCTCCCGCCCGTTAACGCTCTGGGCGCGCGCTGCCTTCAGCTTTAAATAACTGAAACCTGGATGTGGGTAGATGGTAAAAATTTGGAGCCCCTCCCAAATGAACTCTAGCCATGTGGCTTGCTTTGTCTGATGAGATGTTGGCAAACACATGGCAGGTGGAGACTTGAAAAGTGTGCTTTGAGGCTTTCTCTCTCCTGTTGCTCTTGGAAACCTGTACCCACCAAACATGGCCTGGTCTGGCCTGCTGGGTGATGAGGGACCACACCAGGCAGAATCAGACGTCCCAGCTGAGGCCTTTCTAGACCAGGGTTTCTCATTCTCGGTACTATTGACATATTGGATCAAATAAGTCTTGGTTGTGGGCAGCTCTTCTGTGCACTGCAGGATGTTTAGCAGCATCCCTGGCCTCTACCCCGAGATGATCGTATCACCCCCACCCCAGTTTAACAACCAAAGTGTGTCCAGACATTGCCAAATGCCCCCTGGGTGGCAAAATCGCCCCCAGTTGAGAACCACTGTCCTAACCCAGCTTGCCTGGCAATGACCAGGCTGGCCTGTACACGAAGCCACCCTAAACTAGCCCCAGCCAAACCAACCAGGCCAGTACAAGTGGCCAGCTTGACGCCTGGAATCCTGAGAGCTGATAGTTGCCATTTTAAGTCACTAACTTTTGAGTCGTTTGCTCCACAGCACAAACAGGTACATCTGACCACAGTGGCTGAAACTGATAGGATTGATTTATTTATACAACAGGATGTACAGAGGTAGGCAGTTCAGGAACAGTGCAGAGCACAGTGATGCCACTAGGCTCCCACCCAGGCTTTTCATGTCTTTCCACTCCACTGTCCTTTGAGGTGGGCTTTGGTCTCTTGCTTGTTACCTGGTGATCCCCAACATGGCTGCTCCAGCTCCAAGTCTGAGCTCCAGGAGAGGAAAAGGAGACAAGGCAAAGGGACAAAGAGAAAAACTTTCTCCTAGCAAAGCCTTGCCTTTAATTCCAGAAGGGAAGCCCTGCCCAGGGCCCTCACCTGCATGTCACTAGCCAGAACTGAACAACACAGCCAGGTCTAGCTGCAAGGGAGGCTGGGAAATTAGGCCATTTCGCGTGCTGCTTATACAGTAGAGGGAGGCAATGACTAAGGGGCTTGTAGTGTCTGCTGCACTGTCTCTCTGGGGGTCGTCTTGATTTCTTCTTCTTTTTTTTTGCCACACGGAGTGGCTTATGGGATCCTAGCTCCCTGACCAGGGATTGAGTCCGGGCCCTTGGCAGTGAAAGTGCAGGGTGGACTGCCAGGGAATTCCCTGGGTCTTGGTTTCTTGTCTCTACCTGTTGCTTATTTATCCTGGCCATCTCTTTCTACGACTGGCTTTGTTTCTCCAAACACAGTGGGAGAAATGGCCACCCCAGCTGGGAACTGCATCAAGACTTTCAGCTCCGGGCCATTAATGACCTGTGTGGTAACTCCGTGTCCCACTTCCAAATATCAAGGGCACAGGTGCTGATTGGCCCAGCTTGGGTTAGAAGAGAAACCTGATTGGTCTGGCTTGGGTAGAATATCTACTGATCAGCCAGTCAGGTGTGGCCAAGAGAGCAGCAGTAGGTAGGGTAAACCTGGTTGGGGAATGTGCATTCTCAGAGAAAGGGGTGTGTGGCTGAGGAGACACCTAAAGAACCATCTAGTTCAAGGAGTGAAGAAAGGACATTGCCGTTGTGGGTTACAATGTTGATACGATAAAAATTAACACGTCCTTTGAAAGACCTCAAATACAGTGGAGTCACATAGGCATTACATTTAATTTATGCAAATTCACGAGCCCAGCGCCTTTCTAAGGGGCCTGGAAGATGGAGGCTTGTGATGGTGGCTTGTGGGTCTGTGGGCCTAGGGTCGCCAGATCTTCCAAGTTTCCCAGAGAAGCTGGAAATCCAGAGTATTCCAGGAAACTGCCCTATTTTGAAATGTAACTTAAAAAAAAAATCCCATGAGCCAAATGGAATATATCTGTGGGCTGCCATCTTGCGACACCTGGTTCAGAACCTCCCTGCTTGGTGTCTAGTTGGTGCTCAGTAAATGTTGGAGGGGTTGCCAGATAAAATACAGGATGCCCAGTTAAATCTGAATTTCAGAATGAAGCCAACAAATTTGTGAGTGTGAATATGCCCCGTGTAATATTTAGGACATTTATACTGAATAGCTTTTGTTGTTTATCTGAAATTAAAATTTAACTGGGCATCGTGTTTTGTGTTTGTTTGTTTTCCCCTAAATCTGGCAACCCTACCGGGTGGTCACAAAACTCAGGGAGGAAATTATGCTGCCTTTTGGGACAGGGCATAGGTGCTTACAAGACTCTTCCATTCTCCCAGAAGGATGCTAACTCTACCCTCAGAGGACTGTCCGTGAAGGCTGATGGGCCCGTATTGAACTGACAGTTGCCCTCCAGGCGTTTTCCGTGGAGAAGGCCTCGAGCCTGCAGCCACTCAGTATTTATCACAAACTCAGTTGAGACAATCACTATCCAAATTCTCAGATTTTATCAAGCAGGGGTTAGTTTTAAACCAACAGCCTTCTTCTCTCCCACCCCATCCCCCACCTCTTTTTTTGCAGAACCGTTTATCCAAGCAAAATCCCATGAGGAACTTGGGGTATAAGATAATGGAGAGCTTCTCTGGCGGGAGAAAGGTGTGTGTGCTTTGAGACTCACACCTTTCCATGGCACCCAAAGGCTCCAGGGAACCCCAGTTTGAACATTGCTGCAAAATTCCTTCCAGGATTAAGTTCCATCAGTGGGCAGCTGGGCACTGAAGGGCAGAGCCTGGCCCCTATGCACCTGCTTTTCCTGAACTTTACTGAACACACTGGGATGTGATGAAGGGGGTGCGGGAGGGTCTTTTTCTTTAGCCTTCTTCTATCTGTATGCTGCATAGGCCTGGCCACATGGTTCTACTTCATCATTGTGGGCGGAAGAGCACCACTCCAAGCCCCTCCCATCCCACGCTCCTCCTACACAACATCTATCAATTGTGGGGCTTCCCTGGTGGCGCAGTGGTTGAGAGTCCGCCTGCCGATGCAGGGGACGCGGGTTCGTGCCCCGGTCCGGGAAGATGCCACATGCCGCGGAGCGGCTGGGCCCGTGAGCCATGGCCGCTGAGCCTGCGCGTCCGGAGCCTGTGCTCCGCAACGGGAGAGGCCACAACAGTGAGAGGCCTGCGTACCGCAAAAACAAACAAACAAACAAACAAAACACACAAGTGGCACGGAGGAAGCCAGAATCTTGAGAATACCTGGGCCCAAGGAAATCTTGGAAGATAGTGAGTTAAAGAGAATAGTGAGGATAATGACGATGGTAGGAGAGCGTGTATGCTTTGTGGTCCTATGTGCTAAGGCTTTTGTATACAAGCTCCCATTGGGAAGGCTACGAGCTACGTGCCATTTTTATTCTCATCTTAAAGAAGAGGGATCTGAGCTAATTAAGCAGTGGGAAGGTTAGGGGGTTTTCCTGGCTGAGACCACAAGGCAAAGCGGTGGTCACGCCCCCAAGGCAGCACTTGATTGGCTGGAGATTTGATTGGCAGGAGAGCTGAGCGGCTTCTCCTGCCAGAAGCAGCCGGTGCCCTTCAGCCTTTCTTCCACTTCAAGCCCTGAGAAGCTTGCGTGCTTCCCAAGTGGCAACTTCTGTGCATTTAAAAATTTCCTCTTGAAAATCCCAGCCTTAGCCCTTTCACAAAAGGTATCTGGGTCCTTTCTTGGCCATGGCCCTAGTCGTATTCACCAAAGAGAAGAGCGTGTCCCATAAGAGCTGGCGGCTTTGGGAGGATCAGGGAAGGCGTCAGCTGGCAGGAAGCTCCCTGAAAGAAATAGAGGAATCCCCACCCATCCATGAGCTGCCTATTCTTCCCCCTTAGACACGGGGCTTGTGATGTGCCAGGCACTGCAGGCATTTTGCCATTTAACCCTCCCACTGCCCAACGGAGTAGGCCCCTTGCCAACAGTTTTGGTTGCTTTGTTGAGGAACCTGCGATACAGAGGTCAAGCCACTTACTCAGGGTCATTCGGGGCAGCGGTGGGGCTTGACCCCTATTTGTTTGACTCCAAATCTGGCCTCTGAACTCTGAGAGACACTGCCGGCTTCTCGAGGGATGTGGGATGTGGATTCGAGTGGGCACGGCCTGGGCCGCGGTTCCCGTCCCTCTGCCACATGGACAGAGCCACAGGCCCAGTCGCTGTGAAGGCCCAGCATCTTATACCAAGTCTCATTTTCACAGCCAGAGATATTAGTGTGGAAATAGGACTTTTGATTCTTGAAAGGTCTGCTTGGTGAAGAGATGGTCAAACATTAAAACTACAAACTCCATTTTTTTGGGGGTGGGCAATTCTGAAGCTTAAGATGTGTAATTTCATCTCAGTGTTTCAACCTTGCCACCTCTGTGAACGGGTGAAGAGTTTCAAAGTTTTATACAGGAGGCTAAAAAACTAAGGCTCCTTGTGAAAATACTAAGTGTAAAACTTAGAAAAGAGGAATTCTACCTTCTGTTCATTTCTGCTTAAAGACAACGAAGATATACTCCCTGGAAGGAACGGATGCCAAGACAGATGTATACAAGTGCGCTTTAGGATCCAGCAAAACTTTAATATATATTATTGTTTTCTTCCTGACAAACAGGCTGGCATGTCCCTTGCGTTGTGTATGAATGAGGCAGCCCATGAATAATGCATGTGAAGCCTGATTATGTAAATCCTCAGGTTTTCAGTACATGACAATGGCTTTTTTTGGGCCCTTCTCTGTCCCACTTTGTGGTCTGGTGTCTCTACTTTGGGGCCTAGTCTGCCAAGCCCTGGGGGGGGGCATGTCGGAGAGGGGTGAGCTCTCCAGAGGGCACATCAAAGGGAAAGTCACAACTCTGTCACTGGCCCAGCTCTCCCTGGCATTGCTTGGTGTGAAAGGAAACTGTCCTCTGCCTGAGGCAGCCCCATGACACATGCAGACTAAGGCCTGTGATGTTTAATTCACAGCAGGGAGCACTGGAAACACCGCATCCAGGCTCCCTCAGAGCAGGACAGCCACTTTTCATTTCTGGGGCTCTAAGCCAGAGAGCCTGCTGTCTGGAAACCTATTGCCTGGAAGGTTCGCAGGATGGAGGGCAGGCTTCTGCAAGGAACTATCTGACCATCACCTCCTGGTTGAGAAGAAGGGCACCCTTCTATGACCTTGGCCTCCTTAGAGCTCATGCAGGCAACAAACACACACATGCAAATACACACACATGCAAACACACAGCACATACTCACATGTACACACATACACGCAAGCATGCGTGTACAAATACACAGCCCCAAGTCAGAAAGACTGGAGTACTATTCTGGCTACTCAGAAGAGCAAACCCAAATCTTTATTCTCAGAGAGCTTATTCCTCGGTGTATCCCTGGCACCTGGCAGAACAATGAAAATCAGAAGCGCCGCCTTTAAAAACACTCGGGCTGTTCACTCAACTGATTGTGGTCATCATTGCAGGAGGCAGGGAAGTCAGATCATGATGCTGGACACCCTTAAGCTCAGTACAGTGCTGTGGGTCAATTATGTCTCAATAAAACTGGTAGAAAAAAGAGTTATCTGGATAGAAAGAACAAGATAAAATACACGAATTATCAAAAGTTAAAAAAATACAGACGAGCTAGACTATGAGTCTCAGAAAGCACTGTTCACAACAGCCAGGACATGGAAGCAGCCTAAATGTCGATGGAGGAGTGGATAAAGAAGATGTGGTACAAATATACAGTGGAATACTACTGAGCCATAGAAAAGAATGAAGTAATGCCATTTGCAGCAACATGGATGGACCTAGAGACTATCATATTATGTGAAGTAAGTCAGACAAAGACAAATATCATATTATATCATTATATGTGGAATCTAAAAAAAATGATACAAATGAGCTTATTTACAAAACAGAAAGAGACTCACAGACTTTGAAAACAAACTTATGGTTACCAAAGTGGAACTGTGGTGGGGAGGGATAAATTAGGAGCTTGGGATTAACATATACACACTATTATATATATAATATGTAATCAACAAGGACCTACTGTATAGCACAGGGAACTCTACTCAATATTCTGTAGTAAGTTATATGGGAAAAGAATCTGAAAAAGAATATATATATGTATATGTATAACTGAATCCCTTTGCTGTACACCTGAAACTAACACAACTCTGTAAATCAACTATACTCCAATATAAAATAAAAATTAAATTTAAAAAAAAGAAAGTTAAAAAAAATAGAGGCAAGCTAGACTATGAGTCTCAGAGAGGTTAAGCTAACACATATATATGGAATCTAAAAAAAAAAAAAAAAAAAAGAAGGTTCTGATGAATCTATGGGCGGCCAGGAATAAAGACACAGATGTAGAGAATGGACTTGAGGACATGGGGAGGGGGAAGGGTAAGCTGGGACGAAGTGAGAGAGTGGCATGGACATATATACACGACCAAATGTAAAATAGATAGCTAGTGGGAAGCAGCTGCATAGCACAGGGAGATCAGCTCAGTGCTTTGCGACCACCTAGAGGGGTGGGATAAGGAGGGTGGGAGGGAGACGCAAGAGGGAGGGATCTGAGGATATACGTATGCATGTAGCTGATTCACTTTGTTACACAGCAGAAACGAACACCACACTGTAAAGCAATTATACTCCAATAAAGATGTTAAAAAAAAAAAGCTGCCTGAAGTCACACAGTAAATGGCAGAACAAGAGTCTAAACCTAAGTCTGCCTAACGCTAAAGCTATTCTGCCACCTTCCTTTGCAATGAGCGAATGCATTCTGTGCTGCCTGGATCCCACCGGGACCTCAGCTGGCTGTTTCTAAAGGGAGCTGAGCGGCAGCCTCAGAGGCTCTGCTCCGAGCAGGGGCCTCCCACCTTCTGCTGCCTGATCGCCCTGGTGACCCTCTTCTCCTGGTGCAGCCGCTCTTCCACGTGCACCAGGGCCTCCTTCAGCAGCGCCTTTCCTTCGGCCTCTTTGGAGATGCCGTCCTTCAGCTTTGCCACCTGTGACTGGTACATCTGAACCGACACTTTGCTCTGCCTGAGCACACAGGAGAGACAAAGGCTCTTTTCTCCTCATCTTTCTCACTCACCACCAATGCTCCCGACCTGGGAGATCCTCAGAACACTTCCATGTATGCCTGGCTTCGCGGTTTCCTTACAAGTGGGGGGAAGGATGAAGATGTGGGGACTAGAGGGCAGAATAAATAGCCCATTGGCTGTGGACGTGCAGCATGAAGGGGGCACAGGTTATGCTACCAGCCCCTCCCAATTTTCCAGAGAGGGTGGGGGAACGGATACCACTGAAAATAGGATGGAATTACGAAAAGCACACACATGGTGAAACATCAGACACATTTATAAAAGGTGCACCTTATTCCTTAACAGTAGGGTACTTTAACTGCTGCTTTCTTGCCCACAGACTTGGGTCCTTCAGGCCCTGAGTCACCATCCCGCCTGCCCCCCTCCACACCCAGGCCTCTGTCCTCTTGTCCTGGTCCCTACGGGTCTGTAGCTGCACCGAGGTTTAGCCTGGAGAATGGAGGCCTGGGCCTTTTGCCGGAGACATGGGCCATACTTGAGCTGTGCAATGTCCTTCTCGTATCGTCTCAAAAGCTCTTCTTTTCTCTGCAGCTGGTTCTTAAGTAGGGTGATCTTATCAAACACCAGGTACAGGTCTATTTGTCGAAGCTGGTAGACACTCTCCCTCTCTTTTGGGGAGAGGTGTTTCATGGACACGTGACCTGACATACCTTGGATGTTCATCAAAGTCCCGAGGGTTTTGCTCATGTCCATGTACTACGAGAAAGCATTTCGCAGGTAAGAGGCCTGGCCCAAGACCGCTGGTGGCCACTTTGAGGAGGCAAACGTCTAATTGTGTTTCATTCATTTTCTGCAGTTGCAGAGGAGAAACACATGCTTTGCAAATGAGTGCATTTGGGGTTTTTAGTGCGACTTTCATTTTCCCCCGCATCCATTTACACTAGGCCTTTTTGAGAATTGGGGGGAAGTGGGGAGGGGGAATGACAACAGACATAAACATTCATTCTTACTACCCAGTCTTGCAAGGGATTGGGCTCTGCAATTTCCAGCCCAAGCTGGGATAGGAGATGGGTCTCGTGGAGCTACTGTAACAACTAAACATGTATGTGGAGTTGATGTTTAAACTATCTGCAGGGCACGCAGGTTTGGACAGGAGGGGACTGATGCTGGGTATACCTACCAGCTTTTCACTAAGATCTAAAGCGTCAGCCACATCCATTTTCCTTAACTTCTCAGAGACCATGATGGACCCTGGGCTGGAAAGGCCATTTTGAGGCTGAAATAAAAAAAAAAAAGAAGAAAAACTCTCTTGGCATTCCATTATGATTTTCTACATCCAGAAGAATAACCCAAACAATAATGGAAGAACTGGAAAGATACTAAAGAATAATTTGAGAGAGTTAATTTTTTTAACATCTTTATTGGAGTATAATTGCTTTACAATGGTGTGTTAGTTTCTGCTGTATCAAAAAGTGAATCAGCTATACATATCCATATATCCCCATATCCCCTGCCTCTTACGTCTCCGTCCCACCCTCCCTATCCCACCCCTCTAGGTAGACACACAGCACCGACCTGCTCTCCCTGTGCGATGCAGCTGCTTCCCACTAGCTATCTATTTTACCTTTGGTAGCGTGTGTGTGTATATATGTCCATGCCAAGAGAGTTGGTTTTAAATCCAGTCTGACTCTGTGAACTGCTTTCTTTATGACTGTGTTCCTACCCCTTCAGAGCACGACTGCCTTTGAAATGATGCATCACTTGTGCCGTTCTTTGGCCACCGTCTCGTCTGTCTTCCCTTTAGGCCAGTGGTTCTCAACCGGGGGTGACTCTGTCCACCCTACCCCCTCCAGGACATTTAGCAATGCCTGGACACATTTGTGGTTGTCATAATTGCTGCTGGCGTCTAGTGGGTAGAGGACAAGGATGCTGCTAGACACCCCACGATGCATAGGGCAGTCTCCCAAACAAAGAGTTACCTGGCTCAAAAAATCAGTACCGCTGATGTTGAGAAGACAAGCTCCAGAAAAATGGGGACCATGCGGCTTTTGCTCACTATCTCCCTCCTTGTGCCCAGCATGGCACCTGGCACCGAGTGGTGCATAGTGGGCATGTTTGTTGAATGAACGAATGAAGGTTAAGTGGAAAATAGCCTCCCTCCTTTTGATTAAAGGAATCTCATTTCTGTGCAGCAGAAACCATACCCTCACAAAATTTGGCCCAACCTTCTCCTAGCTCGGGAACCTGGTGGGTGGGCATCACTTCAGACCCTTTCCAGAGACAATGCAGATAGTGTTTGCAGCTGCATCTCCCTAAGACCCCAACCAGCCAGCTGGCTGCTGGAAGCCCAAATGACTGCATGGAATGGCCACCAGTCTGAATAGGTTACCCGAACTGAATGACTACAAATAACCATAATAAGCCTCCTTAAAAAATAAATTGGCTCTTAATGCTTGCCATGAGCATCTCTTAGCCCTAGCATTTGTTGGCACTACCCTGAACACCTCTGAGATTAAAAACAAAACAACTAAAAAACTATAATGGCCCCCAAAGTGACTGTGATAGATAAGAGTGGACATATTTGTCTATGTATCTATGGAGATGAGAATAAAAGAGGGTATCTGAAGATGACAATAAACCGGGCAGATCTGCTGCAAAAAGAACCTGAGATGCTGCTCAGTGTCTTCAGCTGCCCTGAGCTGCATCCTCTGTACCTCTCCAGACGCCCCCTCTTTTCCTGAGGGGAGGGTCACTAAGGAAGAGCCTGGGCTACAGGATCCAAGCACACAGTCCCCACCCGGTCTCTGCAGGCTAGCAGACACACCACCAGGGACACACCCCTGGTGTGTCTTCAATCATTATTCTGTGACCTTGGGTGAGGTACTTGACCTCCTGAAGCCTTCATTTTTCTTATCTGTTAAATGGGGACAATAAGAGTAACTATGACACAAGGCTGCTACGATGGTTCAATGACATAAGGCATGGAGCCGGCTGAGCTCAACGCCTGGCACACAGTAAGCAGTTCACAGATGTCAGCTATTCTTCCTCCTGCTCTTTCATTTAATTACTGCCAACCTTGGAGGATTGAGAGTTAGGAGGTTTCCTGCTCTGTGGTGTCAGTGGTGGGATGAGGGCTTGTTGCCAAGGAGAAGGTCTTGGAAGCAGGACCATCAGGACGTGAGATCCAGCTGAGCTCCCCACCTGGAGACGGTCCCTCTACTCCCAACCTCAGAGAAGGAAGGTTCGATTTTATCAGGAAGACCAACATGTTTCTGAAGACTCACATCTCTAGACGTGTGAGCAAATGTCTAGAAAAATTGTAGGAGAAAATGCTGGTACGGATAGGATGGCTTTATTATGTTTTCCAAAAGCTGGTTTAGACCAGCTGCCGCAGCAAGCCACGCTGGCCTGAGCTGTCCATTGTCATGTGTCAGTCAAACACCCGATCAAACATCCATTTAGGATACAGGGCACCTTCAACCTAACAATCAAATTACTTCTGAAAATCCTGGAAAACACAAACTATGCTCCCTAAGAAAGGAAGGTTTTCTTGGATAATACTCTTTAAATACTGTTTGACAATAATAACTATCATCTATTAAAGTGCTCGCTATGAGCTAGGCACTGGGATAAGCACTTTACATAATGATCTCCTTTAATTTTTCCATCATCATTTTACAGCTGGGAAATTGAAGTCCCAGAAAGGTTAGGAGGCTGCCCAAGGTCACAGAGCTTGCAGAGCTGGGATTAGGACACAGGTCTCTGATTCTAGAACTTGTGTCTTCTTAATCATCATGGCTCCCTTCTGCTGCCCTTTATGTGTTCATGTTTTTCAGTTTATAGCAAAAAGCAAATGTTAGGCAAGCTCATGACATACTGTTGTACATTAGCTTGTTGGATATTTCTGCAGAATATAACATGTGATGTGAAAAGGAGGGCCCAGAGATTGACCGGGCCAGCATCAGTGCAATGCTATATCATGCTGTACATGATGGGAAGCCGCCTTTCTATTCAAACACTGGATCGCTGGTACGGCCAGGCACCGATCAGTCCATACAGGTGCCAGCCCATCAGGGAGGACCTGGCCTCGAACCAATGATGTATACAGTGGTGCCAGGGCACACGGCTAGTGTCTGTCCTCATGCCCACCCTCCCCATGTGTCAGTCAATGCAGAGACAAAGTGTCTTTGGTTACCGTTCGGGTCTCTACTCTTGAAAAAGTTGGCAAGTCAGGTTTTGCATCCAATATTTTCCGAACATTTTTTTCCATCCCGAAGGTCTTTAAGTCTAGAAATGATCCATCCATGTGGTCCTTGTGATCTATAAAAGAAAAAGTTTACACTCAAAGGCTCAGGAAGAAGTTACTGCATGTAAAAGTCACAGCTGCTATTTCCTGGACACTTACCACAGGCCAGTACTAATGAGCTCACCATCCTCCCTTGGCAGGTGGGTCATCGAGGCCGAGAGGTGAAATGACTTGTCCAAGGCCACACAGCTCGTATGAGGCTGCAGCCTCCCAGGGCTGGGGCACTGAGGGGGAACCTTCGGCCACAGGTGTGAGGACGGACTTGAACCCAGGCTTCTGTGTCCTAGCCCAGGGCTCCACCCAGCAGCAAGCTTGGCTTCTTGAAAGCCCTATTCCCTCTAAACAGGGTATTTATCCTGGGAAGTTCCCCAAGGTTGGTCCTTGCACAGCATCCGTCTATGAAAAAGTTTCCACTGGGCCACAGTGAAATAAGAAGGACAAGGTTCTGAGTTTTTCATGAAATCCTGTTTATTTAATATCAAGGCCTGCTCTTGACTCTGAGCTCATGCCTACACATCTATTTTTTTTTCCTGCCCATCTTTTTTTATAACTATGTTTTTTTAGTTATGAAATGATGGGGATAGAAGATGGTGGTCCTGGCAAATTGGTTAGTCCCTAAAGTGAACCCTCAAGTCTGGGGTCCACGGTTCTCAGCACAGAGGGGGTGACTAGGCAGGAGGAAACTTACTTGACAAGCAGGCCTTCTCAAGTTCTTTAATTCGTGCACGAAGCTCAGATAAAGCCTCTTTCTGACGCTGAATGACTTCCTCATGTCGGGACCCTTTGCACTTGGCTCCTAGATCACTGAAGGACTGCTCCTGTGGCCAGAAGGGTGAGGACAGCAGCTTTATCAGTGATCACAACCTCCCTCTCTTGTATTTGAAGAAACATGAACAAATCATGGATTAGCAGAAACCCTGTCACTTACTTAGTACCTTGGAAAATATCATTACAGGGTTTCAGACGAGAAGGAATTTAAAAATTGCATTTCGAATACAAAGTCACATCAAGGAAGATTTCCAACTTTCCTACCTACTTAGCATCACTATAAATAAGAGATCCCCCCTATGTTCCCTCCCCATGTTTTATTTCTTTTTTTCTTCTAATCTTCTTGTAAGCTTGGGTTTCCACTTGTTGTCATTCTGGTCTCATCTCTGAACAATCACATCAAATTTGCTCCTGGAGGGGCTTTTTTTTTTTTTGCCGGCACCATGCGGCATGCGGGATATTAGTTCCCTGACCAGGGATCGAAACCGTGCCCCCTGCAGCGGAAACACAGAGTCTTAACAACTGGACCGCCAGGGAAGTCCCTGGAGGGGCATTTTTTTTTTTTTTTTTTTTTGGTACGCGGGCCTCTCACTGTTGTGGCCTCTCCCTTGCGGAGCACAGGCTCTGGACGTGCAGGCTCAGCGGCCATGGCTCAGGGGCCCAGCCGCTCCGCAGCATGTGGGATACTCCCGGACTGGGGCATGAACCGGTGTCCCCTGCATCTACAGGCGGACTCTCAACCACTGTGCCACCAAGGAAGCCCCAAATGGTTCTTATCGGCCAACTTGGGGAAAACCTTCTTCTAAGACTTTGTGGCTGAAAATGTAGTCTGCAGAGCTGTGCTATCGGTACCAGCTGGGAGCTGGTCAGAAATGCAGAATCCCAGGCTCCCCCCACCCGAGACCTGCTGAGTCAGAATCTGCATTTTAACAACATCCCCATATGATCCGTGGACACCTTTGAGTTGAGAGGCACCATTGTAAACTATCCTCTAATTGGCTGGTTTCTGGAAAAGTAAGTAGCCGTTTTGGCCATGTGTTTCCCCTGATATGCATGAAGAGAAAGCAAAAGACTGAAATACAATTGGTTGGTCTTGCACACACTTAGACACAAACCAGGACCCGCAGTAACGACTGGGATTTGTATCAATAAAATCAGCTGCGGTATATAAACAAAGTACCATTTCTAGACATTTCAATAACCTTGCCTCTTCAAGTTGATCTTCAAGTTGATCTCTGAGTTTTGGGATTCAAGCTTCATGTTAATTCCTCCTACATCATTCACCCTCTTTAATTAATTTAGCTCCCAACAAGGAGTTGCTGAGATTCCTCCATCTGAGTACGTTCCCTCTGTTTCTCATAGGAAAGCCCATTTCATCAGTTTCCAGTAGTAAAGAGAAGGACGGGGACCACCTTACCGATTTCTCTGACATTAGCCGCTTGACTCTGGCTTTCAGCTTCTCCTCTTGCTGTAGCCTTTCCTTGGTCAGCTTCTCCTTCTCTGCCAGATGCTGCCGTAACTGTTCTTGCAGCAAATACTGCTGAGTTTCCCGAGAACTGTTGATCTTCATCTGAAATGAGGGGAAGGGAAACTGCAGCTGATGGGGGACAGGACTAACGCAGGAGTCATTTCCACTACCTTTGGGGGCAGGACAAAGGTTCACGAAACTTTCTTCAAAACACAGAAAAACGATGCTTAGCTTAGTAACTAATAGCGAAGTAGTAGAGCATCGTGGTTAAGAGCTCAGACTCCAGATCTAGATAGAATCTCAGCTCTAGATCTTTCTAGACACTTCTTCGTATAGAAAATAAGCGGGTGAACCAAAGCAGGCCATCTTCCTCCTCATTCATCCCTGCCGGCCACTTGGGTGCGGGATTCCGTGGAGAGCACGGGCCCGTGAAGGGGCTCTGCAGCACGCCTACCTGACCTACTACCCTTTCCAAATGGGCTTTAATGAGGTTTTCTCTGTTCCTCATTTCTTGCAGCTGAAGCAATTGCCTTCTGGAATCCTCCCGAAGCTTCTCTTCAACCTGAAAGGATGATGAAACCGAGGGCTTGCTGCTAATGTGATCATCATGCCCTCTGGGGAAACTCTTCTGGGGGGTGCTAATGGCAGTGGGGGAGTCCCTGAGGGGTAGGGACAGCTGCAGCCCAGCAGCAGGGGGTCACAGGCATGCACTGGGTAGCGGCAGACTCACAGGGAGTTGCCCCCTATGGGAAAGGGCCGAGCTCTGCACCCGGGGCTCAACTATGTTCTACCGCACACTCCGATCCCAGCTCGGTCCCTAACAAGCCGTACGACACTGGGAAAGTTATTTCACTGCTCCGTGACTCAGTGTCCTCATCTCTCCAACGGGGATGATGATACTAGTATCACTGCATAGAGTTATTGTGGGGATTCAATGTTTGGAAGAGTGCTTAAGGGCTCTGTGAGTGTGTTAAGTACTGTTGTAACCTATGAAAGGTGGACGGGAATGTCCGCCATACAGTCTCGTTCTAATAACTCGTGATGGATACTTGGAAATGTTATGATTGGGTTTATTATCATAACTGTTTGTCGTTACCACTTTGAGCACACTCACTGGTGGTAACCTCTATGGAGGCTTGCTAAAGCAATGTCTATTAAGAATTGCAGCCTGCAAAGGAAGGCATTTAAAGTGGAGAAGCTTGCCTACTTTTCCCCCCTTGCTTGGGTAACAGTCAACAAACGGTAAGCTTGGGAGTGCTTCACGCTACCCTTGGCTGGCCTGTGTAGGCCTCGCAGCTGCTCAGTTCTTAGATGCACCTGCTGAGCCCTGGGCCCTGGCACTAACAGGAAATGAGGCAAACTCTCGTAAATAAATGGAAAGTGTTTGTGCTGAAACAAATACACAGGCTCTTTTTTTAGGGATCTGAAGAGGGGGATCACAGGGATGTAATAAAAGACCCAGAAAAGCCCTTAAGAGCTTTCTTCTGAGTAGTGTGGTCCAGTGGAAGAGCCTCTGCCCAGCTCTGTTACCTTGGAAAAGTCATCTAAGCTCTCTGGGCCTGAGTTTTCTCCCACGTCTAAACATGCTCTGACTTCTATGTCAGCAGCCTTTTTCATGTGCTACAAAAGCCAAGTCCAGCCTTGGACTCTGCCGTTGTCTGTGCTCTGCATGAACAGCCCCCGTTCCCGTCCCCAAGCCTCAGAGTCACCTTCAACAGCCGCCCTGCTCCCTCGCTCACACTCGGGGGTCTCACGCCTGTCCTCCAACCCCTCTCACATGCAAGCTGGACTGTGACAGCTGGCCACCTCGCCTCGAGTTTAGTTTCTTCCAGTGCAATCTTAACGGTACTGTGAGAGTTACCCAGCTGTAAGGCAGCTCTGTCCAACAGAACTTTCTGCAATGGTACAGGTACTCTGAGCGAGGCTGTGTTGTCTAATACGGCAGCCACCAGCCACATCTGGGGATCGAGCACTCGAAATGGGGCTGGTGTGACGGAGGAACTGAACTAACAATTTTACTTAATTTTCATTAATTTCAGTGTAAACAGTAGCATGTGGCTGTTTGCTACGCCAGGGTCACTGAAGTCAGACGAACCTGGAGTCAGACAAAACCGACTGTGCCATTGGGCTAGTTACTTTACTAGTAACTAGTAGCCTTGACTTTCTCATCTGTAAAATGGAGAGGATGATTTCTAGATCACAGCGCTGTTGTGAAGATGAAGAGATGAAATGTTCAAGGAAACGCCTAGTACGTGAGAAATTGTAACTATCATTTTCACCCTGATTACTGTCCACGAATGTCATTGCATCAGTCACTTGTTCAGAAGCCTTAGTAGCTCCCCACGGCCTGTGTGGTACAGAGCCCAAGCGCCTGAACTAAGGCAAAACATCAAGCCAGGGATTCAAGAAGCCCCTACAAACTCAACGAGGTAAATAAAACTGAATCCACACCTAGATAAACCATAATAAAACTGCTGGAAATCAAGGGAAAAGACAATCTTAAAAGCAACCGGAGAAAAAGACAGATTATGCCAAGGTACAACAGTTAGGCTTACAGATGACTTCTAAATAGAAATAATAGGAGCCACAAGACAATAGTGACATATCTAATGCTGTATCTAATGTGCTGAAAGAAAAGAATTGCCATTGTAGAATTCAATACGCAGTCAAATGTGTTTTAAGAATGAAGGTTAAATATACATCTCCAGACAGACACACAGGCACATCTGAGAATTTGCCATCAGCAGAGCCACAATGAGGGAAAACATTAAAGGCTATTCTTCAGACACAAGAAAAATGAACCCAGGTGGGTGATCAGAGATGCAGAAAAGACGAGCAACAGTAAGGGTCATGTGTGGATATGATACTGACTATAGCAAAACCCTAATAATGTCCTGTGGGGTTTCAAGTATCAAGAGGAGTTTAGAACATGACAGCAATGGCTTATAAACCTGGAGGGGGTCAGTGAAGTGAAGGTGCTTGAAGCTCACGGCACTGTCCAGGAGAAGGGCAGGATCACCAACTACTAGTGCCTCTGGGGAAGTGAAGAACGCAGGGCTGCCCTGGTGGCGCAGTGGTGGAGAGTCCGCCTGCCGATGCAGGGGACATGGGTTCGTATTCCAGTGCGGGAGGATGCCACATGCCGCGGAGTGGCGGGGCCCGTGAGCCATGGCCAATGAGCCTGTGCGTCTGGAGCCTGTGCTCCGCAACGGGAGAGGCCACAACCGTGAGAGGCCCGCGTACCACAAAAAAAATAAATAAATAAATAATGCATATTGTAGTCTTCAGGATGACTACTAAGAGAATAGTAGAAGAGTGAAAAACTTAATTAATGTGTGAGTTTGGTGAGTCAAGGATGAATGCTATTGTCTTACTATTACTAAAAAAGAGTAAAAAAGTGAAATATTTCCAAGCTAGTAGAGGGGGAAAGTGGAATAAGAGAAAACCATCCACTCAGAAGGAGGCAAGAAAGGAGAGAAAGGAACATAACACAGATGGTACAACTGGTATTGAGCAAGAAGGTAGATTTAAACCCCAGTACATGAGTAATTACATAATATAAATGGACTAAAAGTCAAAGATTGTCAAACTGGAGTTTGTAAAAATGATACGCTATTTGAAGGCATATGTCTAAACCTTAAGACAAAAATTGACAGAGAACATATGAAAAAGATATGGTATGAAAACTCTAACCAACAGAAAGCCAGTGATGAAGCTAAATGACAAAGGAGACGTTAAGGAAGAAACACTACTAGAGATGAAAAGGGACATTTCACGATGATCTAAAGTTTTGCTCTACAGGAAGTATTAGGATTCTAAATTTAGATGCACCTAGTAACACAGCCTCAAAATATATAAAGCAAACATCGTTCATATTAAAAGAAGAAACACACAAATTACAAACATATTGAGATTTTCAAAAACATTCTCAATGATGGAACAAAAAGACAAAAAAAAATCAATATGAGAATTTAAGTTGGAACAACATCATTGGCAAACTTGATTTAATGGATCAATTCTTTCTTAAATAATTTCACAATTAAGATTTGAAGGCAGTCTAGGGTAGTGGTTACACACAGGAGCTTTGGAGTCAGGCAGACCTGGATTCAAGTTCTGCCACAACTACTTTATGCAAGTGAACTTGGATAACTTCCTTCACCTCTGTGAGCCTCAGTTTTCCCAACTGTAAAGTGGGGTTAATACCAGTATAGACCGCATGGGGTCATTGTGAGGATGAACAGAGATGATGCAGGTGGAGTGCTTGCCCCAGAGTGGTTCCCAGGCCGACCTGTCCCTGCCATACCTTGCTCTTTTCCTGCAGCGTCATAGAGATCAGGCTCTGCTCGGTACTGCTCCTTTTCAGCTCCACCCTGAGCTTCCTCATTTCTTTTTCCATGTCCTGGATTTGCTGAAAGAGTTCCAACAACAGGGAAGTCAACTTCACAGCTCATTTCATCCGGTTCATTAAGGCAGAAACCTAGTCTGGGATTCGCTTCATTCCTTCCATTGGGGGACAATTCCACATCTTTGAGGCAAAGTAGACTTTCTTTCAACGGATGCAATGAAAGGGCTGGGTGAGGGAAAATTTGAGTTTCTTTTGAAGATCAGCATGGATCCTGGATTAAACAGTACAAGATACCTATCCACTCATTAGAATCTCTTTCCTTGGGGTATATTTTTGAGTTCAATCTAAATAAGGGCTGTTTGGAAGACACAATGGGCACCGTTTGGAAAAAAAGAACAATGACATTTTTCTTTTTTCTCAGTTGAGGCAGAGAAGTGTGCTCCTGACAGAGAGAAGAACACACGTCTCCTGCCCCCGTCCCAGGCACCGTCCTTCCCAATGGATGGAAAACGTATGCCTGGTGATGTGCACGAGGGTTTGGGCTGGTATAGGGGGTGAACATTTACATTTAGTGGTCATCTTTTCATTGTGTTAATTTTTATGTTCACCTTCCATACAAGGCCAGTGATACAGTTGCTTTTTAGTTTGTTTTTACGAATTGTTGTAAAATTGAATGTATTTAAGTAAAAATACTTCAAGAAGAGTTGTGTTAATAACAGTGCTCACAGCTGTGATAAAACTTGTGACAGTGGATCATGAAAGTCTGGGCATCACAAGTCCAGGGGTAGGGACCGCGGTGAATTTCTAGCAGCATACGGTGGCCACCTCCCGTCCCTTTCCCCAGGGGAAACCTGATGAGGGGCCTTGAGCCAACTGCCCAGAAAATCTGGGGAGCGTGTGTTTTCCATGGTCTTTTCACCCATCTCTTTGAGGCTAGCAAATCAAAGAATTAGGAGACTACAATAACAGACAAACACCCAGAAAGCCCCAGAGCTTGTGCTAGCTAATGGGCCAAGGAACCCCTCCAAAACCCTCAAGGCCACAATCTAGGCTTTCAGTGGACACCTAGGGGTCAGGAGGTTCAACGCACGGTTTTGCAGAGTTTTAACTCTTTCTCTTGGGCTTCCCACTTCTCCTTCTGGGCATCTTCCTTCTGTAACTCTTCTTTCAGCACTGAGCACTGGGGAGAAAAAGGACAAGGCCAGGGGGCTTGGCTGGGGGTCCCAAGTACCTGTGTTCATGCCCAGGAGTGTTTCCTGCTGTATAACCCAATCACACCTCTGAATTCTGAGAGGCGAGACCATTTATGTGATGGGAGCACGGGATCCTGCAGTCGTTCCCAGTTCACCCCTCTCATGAGTTCTGAGGAATAGAGCGTCTAAATTCCTCTTCAAAAGCCAGCAAACTTCACCGCAGGGGAAAGCCAGCTTTGTAGTGTCTGGGTACTTAGGGTGCAGGAATTGGGATATTTTCACGCTGTGACCAGTGAGGGTGGAAGGGGCCGAGCCAGTGAGCCCAGATCCATCTTAGGGCTTTTGTGCAGGTTGCATCTCAAAGACACAACTGCCCTGACTGGTGTGGAGGGGTAAACGGAGCTGTCTTGCCCGAGGGCGGCTTGGCAACAGGCATTAAGGGCATAAGGATGGATGTGCCTTCTTTTGACCCAGCAATTCCCACTTTAGGAATGTACCTTAAGGACAATGACTGGAGAAATAAGTAAATCTGTAGTTTCAAGGATGCTCTTCACAGAATTGTCAGTAACAGTGGAAGAAAAAAAAAAGAGGAAACAACCCAAGTGTTGTTTAGAACAGCAGACCACTTTATAACACTGGGTACATCCAGGAGAAAGTATGTAGCTTTTAAGATGAATGATAAGAACATTGCTTTATTAGAATGGGAAAATAATCAGTATTTAAAAATTTAAAAAATGTGCATAGTATAAATTCACTATAAAATGATTGATTGATTTCTAGGCAATATATAGAAACAAGACTGGAAAAACAGACATGAAAATATTAACACTGATTTCTCAAGGTAGCATTTCCTCTGCTCTCTTTTTACTTTTCCTTTTCAATGTCATCTACTTATTTTTCTAAAATTAACACACATGATGTATGCCATTAAAAAAAAAGGCATCTCAAATGTTCACAAGAGCAGTACCCTTGGTGGTGACGAGCCCTTTTGCTATTGGCCCGCACAGTCTAGAGGAGAAGGGACCTCATTCCAAGGTCAACGAGGAAGGGGAAACGGGGACATAAATCATCCAAATGCACTTCAGGAGGTAGAAGAGCCAAGCAGGTGCTGTCTTTGCAGATTCCTTCTACTTAGCACCAGCTCTTCATCCCCTTCCCGTCCCCAACAGAGACACACACACCACATAAAACAGCTATAGCACATGCCTGGGAAGACACTCTGCTTGGGAGAAATGAATGCAGAGGGCTTGGCCAGGCAGCTGACCTTGGGCAGAGGCAGAAGAGCACAACTAAAACCAGCCTCCCACTACTCGGAAAACGATTTTGTCATCCCCATTTCACAGATGGGGAAATGGAGGCCAAATAAGTTACAATAAAAGAAAGCTCTGGGGTTGGACCCTGGTCTGTCTGATCCCAAAGCTCATGCAGTGCCTTTCACCAGCTCCAAACTGGGTATGGTACTACGTACCAGGTATTACTTATTGTGCCTTTTCCTTGGAACCTCAAGATCTGTTCTCACCCCACCCCCATGCAGACCTAGCTATCGGGTAGCCTCTGGGAATCTCTGAGTTGCCACCTGAGATGAAAGCTTTGAGGTTTTACCTTGACTCACAGAAACAGGCACATCATGCAAATACTGAGAAATCTTATCCTATAGAGGCAGGATTCTAAAGTTAGCATTGAAGGCAAGATTTGCAAATAGTCAAAGTTACATGTAAAAAGCTCTTTGCTTGCCTACCACGTTCATCTTCCATAGAGACATTCTACACACTAAAGTCTAAGGAAGAAATGAGAGTCTGCGTGTTTGCATCTGGATCTTCAAACATTCTGCTTTGAAGACAATTATGAGAACCAGTGGTGCTGGGACCATGATGCAGCCGTGTGGTCATCCTTGCTCACAGAGAGATCGTATTCTGTTTAATATTAAACTTTGCAATGGCAGTATATGCTCATAGGTGTGTTTGTTCCTGGGATTAAACAAACTAATTTATAATAGGGGTTAGAAAATGTTTGCTGGATTTGAAAATCTATTATGCTTATTCTGAGCCACATACATGCTGTCCTTTGAAAGGCTTCAGAGAAGTTGGCCACCTGCCCAGCAGCTACCCTCCCTGTGTCCTTGGGCACTGGCCTCATCTCACCACCGTGTGTCATGTGACTCCACTGTGTCTGCTTTTCGCAGCTACAATTTGCTGATGACCCGACACTCACCCTGGAGCTGAGGGCTTCGAGCTGGTGATCCTTTTCTTTGTTCTCACTTTTCAGTTGATTCACCTCCTGTTGTAGTTGTTGAACTTGACCATCCTTTACTAACACGTCTCTTTGCAAAGATGACACCATCTCTGTAAAAGAACAAAACCAAACCAAACCAAAACAGAAGACTCATGGAGGTCAAAGAGGCAGGAAGGACTATTGGCAACACCATGGCTGTCAGCCAACGTTCGGACAAGACCTTCCAAGCCTGGGCCACCACCGGTGCCCGCCTAGAACTGGGGAGGATTTTTGCAAGGGTCCCAGAGCAGGAATGGGAATGAGAGCAAAGTCCACAGAACAGGGTTTGAGGCTTCAGTGAGAATGAGGGGCGGTCAGCAGCAGCGAGAGGAGAAGCCTTTAGGGGCCCCTTGTGGGCACAAGCCAGGCAAAGCTGGGAGGAGAGGCCACACCATGGGCCTGGGGAACAAAGGCCCAGCACAGGGAAGGTCCAGGAATTCTTCTCCAGAGGCCAGGAGACGGGCCTGTGGCAGAGGGCACTGCTGGACGCTATTGATGGGGTGGTTGGTTTCACAGTCCTCTGAGTTTGGACCCCTCTCTACCACTTATTATCTTGGTGGTCTTGGACAAGCTATTTCACCTCCCACTGTCTGTCCCACACAGAGTTATTGTAAGGGTCTAATGAGACGGTATGTCCCAAGAACACAAAGTGGCTAAATTATTTTTGTTCCATGGCGCCTATTATTTTTCTCGGCAGCCAGCTTCCAAAATGGCCCCAATGATTCCTGCCGCCTAGAATTCATGCCCTCTGTAGCCCCTCCCACCCTGAATAGGGCTGCCAGGGGAACCAATATGATACTGTGGAAATGACGGACTGTTTCCTCTCAGGCTGGGTCATAAAAGACACTGTGGCCTCCTCTTTGCTCCCTCTTGAATCACTCACTCTGGGGGAAGCCAACTGCTGTGTTGTGAGGACACTCAAGCAGCCCTAGAGAGAAGCATGTGTGCTCAGGGACTAAGGCCTCCAGCCAATAGCCACATGAGCAGCCATTCTGAAGGGGGATCCTTCGGCGCCCCCCGAGGCTTTAGATGACATGACTTATGCCCCAGCCAACATCTTGACTGCAACTCATGAGAACTAAGTCACCCCCCGCTCAAATTCCTGAACTACAGAAACTGGGGGAGATAATAAATATTGGTTGGGGTTTTATCCATTACATGTTGGGGTAACTTGTTATGCAGCAATAGATAACTACTCCATTACTGTAGTATCATTTTTTTAAACATCTTTATTGGAGTATAATTGCTTTACAATGGTGTGTTAGTTTCTGCTTTATAACCAAGTGAATCAGTTATGCATATATATATCTCCCCATATCTCTTCCCTCTTGCATTGTAGTATTATTTTGAATAAAAGTGGGAAGAAGGGTGCATAAATGCAGTGGTATTGGGTTATCTCCTACGGTTCTTTTCTTGAAAGAACATCAGGCCCAGTTTTAGTGGTAGGTATCAATCAAGAATGTCTATGAAATAAAGCACAAAATGCTCCAGAATTTCAGTTTAAAAATGAGCTTTGCCTCCAGGACACAGTTCAGTTACTTGGAAATCCCTCTGGGGCTTGCCACACTTTGAGTGGGTCCAGCCCATCTCAAGCGTTATCCCAACCCAGGTCTGTCCGACTCCCTGATCGGAGAAGGTGGGATCTGAGACAGGCTTGATGCTTGGATGAGGTTTCACTGGCCGACAAACGGGAGGAAGGTGAGGACCAGAGAGTTCATCCTTCCATTCCTAGTGCCCAGAACAGCACCTAGCCTGGGGGAGGTGCTCAAAAAATATCTGAGGACATCCCAAGTGAGGGAGGAGCATAAGCAGAGACCTGGGGGCAGCAGTGGGTGGGGCTGGATGTGATTAAGTTGCAGAGTGAGGCAGAAGGAAAGCACAGATTCATACAGAGATGGGGATTCACGTGTGACTCAATGCTATGTGTGGCTTCTACAGCTGTGGGCATGTTTCCTGCTATGCGCTGGCTGCTTTCAGAGTGATGTGCCCCTCCGAGGCTCACTGCCTCCTCCCTGTCACCTGCTTCTCTCCCTCCCCTCGTCTGTGAGTGATCCCATCCTCTTCAGGTCTCTAGGCATGCCAGTTCCTGCTTGAAAACCTCCACTGGATTCCCAACACCCTTGGAATAAAAACCCAGACCCCCTGACACTGCCCAGCCCCACAATCCCCTGTTCACTCCATGCAGCCTCTCTTGCCCTTGGCTTGTCCTTGCCCACGTGAAACAGGTCCTCTCTAAAAGAAGGACATAGCCGTGGAGGATACAACATAAACTGGTTAGAATCAGCTAGGTCCAAGGGGGCGTAAGATTCGACTTCCAGGGGAACTGGAGCCTCATTACAGGCTCATTGTAATACATGAGCGAAATGACACACCCACCAGCACCAGGATGTTCCAAGGCTGACCATAAAGGTCAAAAAGTGGGTGGTGGGGCTTCCTTGGTGGCGCGGTGGTTGAGAGTCCGCCTGCCGATGCAGGGGACACGGGTTCGTGCCCCGGTCCGGGAAGATCCCACATGCCGTGGAGCGGATGGACCCGTGAGCCATGGTCACTGAGCCTGCGCGTCCGGAGCCTGTGCTCCGCAACGGGAGAGGCCACAACAGCGAGAGGCCCGTGTACAGGAAAAAAAAAAAAAGTGGCTGGTGGCCCAATTCCTGGAAATCCCCGCCCCTTCCCCAAAATATTAGAGTTGTCCCAATCCTCCCACTCATTAGCCTATAAAATTACCCTGCCCATAAAAACTAATCGCCCCATATTTGGGGGCCTCTAGCCTTCCTAATTGGCCCACACTCTGTCTGTGGAGTGTGTTTCTCTCTAAAGAAATTCACTTCTTACTTTGTCTCTCACTGAATTCTTTCTGCGATGAGACATAAAGAACCTGAGCTTTAGTAAGTCGCGAGACCAGATGCGTGATCTCGATTAAAAGATAGTGGGTTCTGACTGGGTTCGAGTCCCAGCCCACGGGTTCAAGTCCCACCTGAGTTCCATGGTTGCACACCCACTGAGCTGGTCCCCCTTGGCCTCCCCCCTTGAAGTGCTGGCCACCACCACACACAGTTTATTTTCTCCACAGCACCACTGCTCTCTGAAGTGGGCTTGTGTATTCATCCGTTTACTTTTATTGTCTGTCACCCCCTCCCGAATCTGTGAGTACAGGAATCTGACTGTCTTGCTTGGCTCTCCCTCCCCGGAGCCTGGAACGGGGCCTGACACCTAGTAGGAGCTCAAGAAACATGTGGAAGCAATGAAGGAATCCAGGGAATCAAAGCTCAGCCACAGCTGTGTGTTGGCTGCACCTCTCACAACCCAAGCCCTTTATCAGGGAACCCCCTCGGATCAAATTAGAAAATGGTTTCACTTGGGCCCAAGTGCACTCGGCTGAAATGGGTGAGACCATGTGTGCCTTAAAGGAGTGACCCCATTTTGTCCACGCTCTAGTTTGCACTCAGGCTGCTTTGTGGAACCACCCAAGCCACAAGGTGACCTGTGTTCTCCCTGGTGGGGCCAGTGCTCAGGAGACCTTGTAGCCAAGAGATACCATTCTCTCAAATATTTACCTGGCCCTGCCCTCAGAACTGAGTGGCAAGAAACCTCCACTGAGGGAGAACTCTAATGCACCGACACGGGTGATCCCTGAGGCTGCACCCAGGTCACGGGCACAGGTGTGCTGGTTGACTGGTGATGTCTGCAGGGGGAGGGCAGAAGCTCTGGGGCCTGAATGCAGAAGGGTCTCACCTGACGTGATGGCGGCCTCCCTCCTTAAGTTCTCGGCCTCGTGCTTCAGGGAGGTGATTTCTAAGATTCTCTCAGACAGTATCTGGCACAGCACCTGGTTGTAGACTTGCTGTAGGGCACTGATCTGTGGAAGGAGGCAACACACCGTCAGAGGGGGCCAGCCAGGCCTGCAGGACACGCCGGTACTTCTCCAACATTGGGCAAAGAGTCGGGTTGATCTTGGATCGGGGTGTTGGGGAAACCAAGGTTTTCCGTTGTCACTAGTGGAAGGGGCAGGAGGGGGCCTGTTCCTTCAGTGACCACCATGTCATCGGTCCTCGAGACACGGACCTTATCTTTGTGGCCACCCAGGGGCTCTGGTGCTGCTGTCTTCCTATGACCTGTGGGTTTTTAGCCATAAATAGACCAGCTGTTGCTTCCAGATCATCCAGCACTGACTGGATGCACAGCAAAGTTCAAGAGCCGGGAGCAGGTTATGAAATGAATTCCCTCTAATGAGAATAGAGGGTAGTTTATACCTCACAGAACACTCCAGAGTTTACAAAGCCCATTCACACATGCTACACTGATACTCGTCACAGTGTTGCTGAAGGCTGACGTTCCCATTAATGTGCCCATTTTGCAAGGGAGCCAGGTTGAGACTCAGAGAGGCGAGGCCCCCTGCTCGGGATCACGCGGCTGGTCAGACGTGGAGTCTGATTCAAACCCAGTCTTTAGTTGCCTGGTTCCTCCTTCCCAGGTGGCTCTAGGAATGAGCGTGAGAAGTTGGAGACTGTAAAGCATGGCATGGACTCGGGAGCCGGACTGTGGCCTTCAAGTCCTGCCTCTGCCAGTTAACGGGCTTTGTGAACACAAGGAGGACACCGTATTCTGTTTCCTTTTGTTCAGTCTGTACGCGGGGTGATGGTAGTCCCAACCTGATAGGTTTGTGAGAAGTATTTTAATAAGTTAGCATGTGTACAAGTGCTCAGATCATGCCTGGCACATGGCACAGGGGGATGAGCTGTGACAATCCTCTCCTCTGACTACCCACGGGGTGTATTTTTTGTTTTGTTTTGGGGTTTTTTTTTTTGCGGTACGCCAGCCTCTCACTGTTGTGGCCTCTCCCATTGCGGAGCACAGGCTCCGGACGTGCAGGCTCAGTGGCCATGGCTCATGGGCCCAGCCGCTCCACGGCATGTGGGATCTTCCTGGACCGGGGCACAAACCCGTGTCCCCTGCATCGGCAGGCGGACTCTCAACCACTGCGCCACCAGGGAAGCCCTCACGGGGTGTTTTAGCTTCAGCTTCCCTCGTCCGTCTCTGGGGAAGGTAGTTGGTAATATTTATGTGTGCATTTGTAAGCCTTGCCAGGCTCACTTAAACGCCAGTGTGGTTGTTATTAAGAAGAAATACAGGGGCTTCCCTGGTGGCGCAGTGGTTGAGAGTCCGCCTGCCGATGCAGGGGACGCGGATTCCTGTCCCGGTCTGGGAAGATCCCACATGCTGCGGAGTGGCTGGGTCTGTGGGCCATGGCCACTGAGCCTGTGCGTCCGAAGCCTGTGCTCCGCACTGGGAGAGGCCACAACAGTGAGAGGCATGCGTACCACAAAAAAAAAAAAAAAAAAAAGGAAATACAGGAATCGTGGGTGGGAGGACCACAGGTCGGCTCTATCTATGGCTGCTGTGAGCACCCTGTAAGTCCATGGCTCACAGCCCCTCAAGGGCGGGCCCCCCTCCAGGGGTCTAGGTCTACACGTGGGGTGCGGAAGGCTCTCCATCAAATGCAACGTTGATAAGGCCCCGAAAGTAGCTGCCAGGCCTCGGCCTCCACAGAGCAGGTACCCGAGAGGCCGGGAAAGAGAGCTGGGCCCGGAACTCCCTCCCTCTCGGTCTGATGTGGTCAGACTGCTTGTTCTGAGTGGCCAGGACTTTCCCACCTCAAGGTGCACTGTGGGCCTTTGCCCTGTGATTTTTCAGATGTCAGGCCTAAGTACTCCCACAGGGACACGTTTATTGGGGCATAAATGCCACACAATCTGTAGACAGGACAAGAGCTAGCTTGTTTTAGTTTTTTTTTTTTTTTTTTTTTTTTTTGCTGTACGCGGGCCTCTCACTGTGGTGGCCTCTCCCGTTGTGGAGCACAGGCTCCGGACGTGCAGGCTCAGTGGCCATGGCCCACAGGCCCAGCCGCTCCGTGGCATGTGGGATCTTCCTGGACTGGGGCACAAACCTGCGTCCCCTGCATTGGCAGGCGGACTCTCAACCACTGCGCCACAGGGAAGCTCCACTAGCTTGTTTTGATAGATCAAAATGGAAGTGACAAGGAGAAGGGTGCAATTTATTTTCTTTTTTAAAAAATAAATTTATTTATTTTATTTATTTATTTTTGGCTGCGTTGGGTCTTTGTTGCAGTGCACAGGCTTATTGCAGCGCCTTCTCTTGTTGCAGAGCATGGGCTCTAGGCGCACGGGCTTCAGTAGTTGTGGCATGAGGGCTCAGTAGTTGTGGCACACGGGCTTAGATGTTCCACGGCATGTGGGATCTTCCTGGACCACGGCTCGGGCCCGTGTCCCCTGCACTGGCAGGCGGATTCCTAACCACCGTGCCAGCAGGGAAGTTCTGGATGCAATTTCTTTGTTCTCCTAAGGTAAGGTTGCCAGATTTAGGAGAGGAAAAAAGGATGTTCACTTAAAATAGGATTTCAGATAATGAATAATATATTAGTGCAAGTGTGTCCCATGCAATATTTGGGAAACACACTAAAACGAAATTCTAAAATTCAAATTTAACTGGGTGTCCTTACTTTATCTGGCAACCCCACCCAAAGAGAGTTCCTAAACTTCAGTCATTCATATACCACTTTCACTATTTTTCCCATGTCTCTTGGCTAGCCCCACTATAATTTCTTAGCATTTTTCGTAGAAGCAGCTCCCTTTTTAAACTAAAAACGTGCATTAAATTAAAAATAACTGTTATAAGAGTAAATAGAGACTCAGTATCTTAAATAAAAATAATCCCTCCAAAAGAAGAAATACAGGAATTTCCCTGTTTACCATCAGACCAGGTTGCGGGGATCACGCTAAAAAAAAAAAAAAAAAAAAAAAAAGATTGGTGGGAGGTGGTGGGCATGCCCAGGTAATGGAGTTCGGGTGTGCTGATATGGCCACCAGATGGCGCTCACAGCCTTTGGTCTTGGTTTGTGTCCTTGGAAATCTTGTCATTATTACTCTGGTAGAATTAACAGAAGCGTCGAGGTCTCACACGTTTTCTGACTCGTTTCATGCACCATCATGGTTCAGAGTCTAGGACATTTGGGGCAGTTACACTTACTTTTTCCCTGGGGCACCTGAGACATTATTGGGGGGCGTCTATGCTAGAAGTTGTGGGGACACAGGCCACTCTGACCCCCACTCTCCCCAAGGCTATACTTTTGCATGTTTGTGCTTTGGAAACTTTGAGTAAAAAAATTCTTTCACATCTTACTTTTCTCTGTTGGGGGGAACTACAACTTTTCCATAAAAGGTCCTTGGAACACTGAAAGTGTTTGTAAGCTCTTCTCAGCTTAATGCTTTTATTTGCATGATACCAGAGATAGAACACACAGAGACAAACTTCCGGGAGGGAAATCATACGTTCCCCTCTAAGACTCCAGTGATTTTGACAGATTGAAAATATTTCAATCTGAGTGTCAGAGTTTTAGGATTTCGGATTGCTGGAAAACTCCAAAGAGTCTTCAAACCTCTTTGATACTTTTACTATCAAAATAAATATCCATATTGTTTGTAATGGCATAAATTCCAAGATGTTTAATGTCTGTTAAGCTGTGTAATAAAATGGACACTGAATCATAAGAAAGTTAAGAGTGCTAGGAGGAGTGATTGTTTCAGGATGATAATTTGGCTTCTAATTAGCACAGGCGTATAAGAGCACATGGAGGTAAGAATTTTCTAGTGATATTGTAGCGGATCGAAGATCTCTGAGAGCAAATCATTATGCACACACCTTCGGGGACCAGGGAAAACACATAAAGTAATCAGAACCATAAATCAACCTGCCATGTGGCTTATACTTCTGGTGGAATGCTCTGCAGGCAGTAGAATAGTTAAGAAACTAAAATGTCAGTGGATGAAACTCTATTTGAGTTCAAATGAATGGAGCCTCTGGTTCATATATGCCTTGCTATAAAATATTCTTCTTCAGTTATAAGTGAAGCTCCAGGGGTAGGGGAGGCAAGAGCATGATGCATCAGTGTAATTATTTCTAGATAATTTCTTTGTAAAAAAAACATTTTTCCCCCAGATATCGGCAGCCACTTTAAATAATACTCAAATTGGGACCTGCTGATATTCAAAGATATGTGGAAATTATATAATATTCTATGTCAAATATATTTCAATTATTTAAAAAAAGGTATGTGGGGAATTCCCTGGCAGTCCAGTGGTTAGGACTCCGTGCTTCCACTGCTGGAGGCCTGGGTATGATCCCTGGTCAGGGAACTAAGATCCTGCAAGCCGCGTGGTACGGCCAAAAAAAAAAAAAAAGGTATGTGGGAATAATTCAGCCTCGTCCATGTACCTGAAAAAGACATGTCATTTTCTCAGGAAAGCTCTGAAATGGGAGAATAACTGAAAGGAATATTTCAGCAAAATTGGGTTCAGTTCAAGAAAAAGGTGCTCATTAATGTGTCAGCTACATGTCAAGGTAGCTGTTTGCATTAATAATCCATACAGGACCTGTTACTTTCATTGTTTTTTCAAAACCAGGTTTGAAGGAGAGTCATTAGTTCATTTAAATATTAGAGCATGTATTTGTTGACTTGTTTATTCTGTCTCCCTCACTAGAGCATAACAGGGGGAAGGATCATGTCTGTCTTGTTCTCTGCTGAATTCTCAGAGCCTGGAAGAGGGCATGACACAGGATAGGCCCCCCAAAATATTTATTTGGATTAATGGACGGATGGATGGATGGATGAATAAAGAACAACCAAACAGACACGGTCCTAAAAGAGTTCTAGAAGGTTACTGGGCCCAACCTTTGCCTTCATGGAGATTACAGTTTCCTGCTAGAATCTCCTAGGTTCACCATACACAATCTGTGTCCTTTCTAGAGCACCATTTCTAGGACTGAAACTGTGTACCTAGAATCGGTTACAGAGGGAAAGACAGTAAACAGAGCACAAGAGAACAAAGGCCCCCAAGCACTGTCTACGGTTCTTTTTTTTTTTTTCTATCTCTTTTTAAAAAATGCTTATTTATTTATTTATATTTTTCTTATTAGTCACCCATTTTATACACATCAGTGTATACATGTAAATCCCAATCTCTCAATTCATCATACCAGCACCCCCACCCCCTGCCGCTTTCCCCCCTTGGTGTCCATACGTTTGTTCTCTACACGTGTGTCTCCATTTCTGCTCTGCAAACTGGTTCATCTTTACCATTTTTCTAGGATCCACATATATGCGTTAATATAGGATATTTGTTCTTCTCTTTCTGACTTACTTCACTCTGTATGGCAGTCTCTAGATGCATCCACATCTCTACAAATGACCCAATTTTGTTCCTTTTCATAGCTGAGTAATATTCCATTGTATATATGTACCACTTCCTCTTTAACCATTCGTCCGTCGATGGGCATTCAGGTTGCTTCCATGATCTGGCTATTGTAAATAGTACTGCAATGAACATTGGGGTGCATGTGGCTTTTTGAATTATGGTTTTCTCTGGGTATATGCCCAGTAGTGGGATTGCTGGGTCCTATGGTAATTCTATTTTTAGTTTTTTAAGGAAACTCCATACTGTTCTCCACAGTGGCTGTATCAATTTACATTCCCACCAACAGTGCAAGAGGGTCCCCTTTTCTCCACACCTTCTCCAGCATTTGTTGTTTGTAGATTTTCTGATGATGCCCATTCTAACTGGTGTGAGCTGATACCTCATTGTAGTTTTGATTTGCATTTCTCTAATAATTAATGATGTTGAGCAGCTTTTCATGTGCTTCTTGGCCAGCGGTATATCTTCTTTGCAGAAATGTCTATTTAGGTTTTCTGCCCATTTTTGGATTGGGTTGTTTGTTTTTTAATATTGAGCTGCATGAGCTCTTTATATATTTTGGAAATTAATCATTTGTCAGTTGTTTCCTTTGCAAATATTTTCCCCCATTCTGAGGGTTGTCTTTTCATCTTGTTTATGGTTTCCTTTGCTGTGCAAAAGCTTTGAAGTTTCATTAGGTCCCATTTGTTTATTTTTGTATTTATTTCCATTACTCTAGGAAGTGGATCAAAAATATCTTGCTGTGATTTATGTCAAAGAGTGTTCTTCCTATGTTTTCCTCTAAGAATTTTAGAGTGTCTGGTCTTACATTTAGGTCTCTAATCCATTTTGAGATTATTTTTGTGTCTGGCGTTAGGGAGTGTTCTAATTTCATTCTTTTACATGTAGCTGTCCAGTTTTCCCAGCAGCACTTATTGAAGAGACTGTCTTTTCTCCATGGTATATCCTTGCCTCCTTTGTCATAGATTAGTTGAGCATAGGTGCGTGGGTTTATCTCTGGGCTTTCTATCCTGTTCCATTGACCTATATTTCTGTCTTTGTGCCAGTACCATATTGTCTTGATTACTGTGGCTTTGTAGTATAGGCTGAAGTTAGGGAGTCTGATTCCTCCAGCTCCATTTTTTTCCCTCAAGACTGCTTTGGCTACTCGGGGTCTTTTGTGTCTCCACACAAATTTTAAGCTTTTCTGTTCTAGTTCTCTAAAAAATGCCATTGGTAATTTGATAGGGATTGTACTGAATCTGTAGATTGCTTTGGGTAGTAGAGTCATTTTCACAATATTGATTCTTCCAATCCAAGAACATGGTATATCTCTTCATCTGTTGCTATCATCTTTAATTTCTTTCATCAGTGTCTTACAGTGTTCTGCATACAGGTCTTTGTCTCCCTAGGTAGGTTTATTCCTAGGTATTTTATTATTTTGTTACAGTGGTACATGGGAGTGTTTCCTTATTTTCTCTTTCAGATTTTTCATCATTAGTGTATAGGAATGCAAGAGATTTCTGTGCATTCATTTTGTGTCCTGCAACTTTACCACGTTCAATGATTAGCTCTAGTAGTTTTCTCCTGGCAACTTTAGGATTCTCTCTGTAGAGTATCCTTTCATCTGCAAACAGTGACAGTTTTACTTCTTCTTTTTCAATTTGGATTCCTTTTATTGCTTTGTCTTCACTGATTGCTGTGGCTAGGACTTCCAAAACTATGTTGAAGAATAGTAGTGAGAGTGGACATCCTTGTCTTGTTCCTGATCTTAGAGGAAATGCTTTCAGTTTTTCACCATTGAGAATGATGTTTGCTGTGGCTTTGTCATATATGACCTTTACTATGGTGAAGTAGGTTCCCTCTATGCCCACTTTCTGGAGAGTTTTTATCATAAATCAGAGTTGAATTTTGTCAAAAGCTTTTTCTGCATCCATTGAGATGATCATATGGTTTTTCTTTTTCAATTTGTTAATATGATGTATCACATTGATTGATTTGCTTATATTGAAGAATCCTTGCCTCTCTGGGATAAATCCCACTTGATGGTGTATGATCCTTTTCATGTTTTGCTGGATTCTGTTTGCTAGTATTTTGTTGAGGATTTTTGCATCTATATTCATCAGTGATATTGGTCTGTAATTTTCTGTTTTCGTAGTGTCTTTGTCTGGTTTGGGTATCAGGGTGATGGTGGCCTCAGAGAATGAGTTTGGGAGTGTTCCTTCCTCTGCAATTTTTTGGAAGAGTTTGAGAAGGATGGGTGTTAGCTCGTCTCTAAATGTTTGATAGAATTCACCTGTGAAGCCTTCTGGTCCTGGACTTCTGTTTGTTGGAAGATTTTTAATCATAGTTTCAATTTCATTACTTGTGATTGGTCTGTTCATATTTTCTATTTCTTTCTGGTTCAGTCTTGAAAGGTTATAACCTTCTAAGAATTTGTTCATGTCTTCCAGGTTGTCCATTTTATTGGCATAGTGTTGTTTGTAGTTGTCTCTTAGGATGCTTTGTATTTCTGCGGTGTCTGTTGTAACTTCTTTTTCCTTTCTAATTTTATTGATTTGAGTCCTCTCCCTCTTTTTCTTGATGAGTCTGGATAATGGTTTATCAATTTTGTTTAACTTCTCAAAGAACCAGCTTTTAGTTTTATTGATCTTTGCTATTGTTTCTATTTCATTTATTTCTACTCTGGTCTTTATGATTTCTTTCCTTCTGCTAACCTTGGGTTTTGTTTGTTCTTTCTCTAGTTCCTTTAGGTGAAACGTTAGATTGTTTATTTGAGATTTTTCTTGTTTCTTGGGGTGGGCTTGCATAGCTATAAACTTCCCTCTTAGAACTATGGGATGCTTTTGCTGCATCCCATAGGTTTTGGATCGTCGTGTTTTCATTGTCATTTGTCTCTAGGTATTTTTTGATTTCCTCTTTGATTTCTTCAGTGATCTCTTGGTTATTTAGTAACGTACTGTTTAGCCTCCATGTGTTTGTGTTTTTTACAGGTTTTTCCCTGTAATACATTTCTAATCTCATAGCATTGTGGTCAGAAAAGATGCTTGATATGATTTTAATTTTCTCAAATTTACTGAGACTTGATTGGTGACCCATGATGTGATCTATCCTGGAAAATGTTCCGTGCACACTTGAGAAGAAAGTGCAATCTGCTGTTTTTGGACGGAATGTCCTACAAATATCAATTAAATCTATCTGGTCTATTGTGTCATTTAAAGCTTGTGTTTCCTTATTAATTTTCTCTTTGGATGATCTGTCCATTGGTGTAAGTGAGGTGTTCAAGTCCCCCACTATTATTGTGTTACTGTTGATTTCCTCTTTTAGAGCTGTTAGCAGTTGCCTTATGTATTGAGGTGCTCCTATGTTGGGTGCATATATATTTATAATTGTTATATCTTCTCCTTGGATTGATCCCTTGATCATTACGTAGTGTCCTTCCTTGTCTCTTGTAACATTGTTTATTTTAAAGTGTATTTTCCCTGATATGAGTATTGCTACTCCAGCTTTCCTTTGATTTCCATTTGCATGGAATATCTTTTTCCATCCCCTCACTTTCAGTCTGTATGTGTCCCTAGGTCTGAAGTGGGTCACCTGGAGACAGCATATAGATGGGTCTTGTTTTTGTATCCATTCAGCAACCCTGTGTCTTTTGGTTGGAGCATTTAATCCATTCACGTTTAAGGTAATTATTGATATGTGTGTTCCTATGACCATTTTCTTAATTGTTTTGGGTTTGTTTTTGTAGGTCCTTTTCTTCTCTTGTGTTTCCCACTTAGAGAAGTTCCTTTAACATTTGTTGTAGAGCTGCTTTGGTGGTGCTGAATTCTCTTTGCTTTTGCTTGTCTGTCAAGCTTTTGATTTCTCCATCAAATCTCAATGAGATCCTTGCTGGGTAGAGTAATCTTGGTTGTAGGTTCTTCCCTTTCATCACTTTAAGTATATCATGCCACTCCCTTCTGGCTTGTAGAGTTTCTGCTGAGAAATCAGCTGTTAACCTTCTGCGAGTTCCCTTGTATGTTGTCATTTTTCCCTTGCTGCTGTCAATAATTTTTCTTTAATTTTTGCCAAGTTGATTACTATGTGTCTCGGTGTGTTTCTCCTTGGGTTTCTCCTGTATGGGACTCTCTCTGCTTCCTGGACTTGGGTGGCTATTTCCTTTCTGATATTAGGGAGGTTTTTGAATATAATCTCTTCAATATCTTCTCGGGTCCTTTCTCTCTCTCTTCTCCTTCTCGGACCCGTATAATGTGAACGTTGTTGTGTTTAATGTTGTCCCAGAGGTCTCTTAAGCTGTCTTCATTTCTTTTCATTCTTTATTCTTTATTCTGTTCCGCAGCAGTGAATTCCACCATTCTGTCTTCCAGGTCACTTATCCGTTCTTTTGCCTCAGTTATTCTATTGATTCCTTCTAGTGTATTTTTTTTCCAGTTATTGCATTGTTCATCTCTGTTTGTTTGTTCTTTAATTCTTCTAGATCTTTGTTAAACGTTTCTTGCATCTTCTCGATCTTTGCCTCCATTCTTTTTCTGGTGTCCAGGATCATCATCACTATCATTATTCTGAATTCTTTTTCTGGAAGGTTGCCTATCTCCATTTCATTTAGTTGTTTTTCTGGGGTTTTATCTTGTTCCTTCATCTGCTACATAGCCCTCTGCCTTTTCATCTTGTCTGTCCTTCTCTGAATACGGTTTTTATTCCACAGGCTGCAGGATTGTAGTTCTTCTTGCTGCTGCTGTCTGCCCTCTGGTGGATGAGGCTACCTAAGAGGCTTGTGGAAGTTTCCTGATGGGAGGGACTGGTGGTGGGTAGAGCTGGCTGTTGCACTGGTAGGCAGAGCTCAGTAAAACTTTAATCTGCTTGTCTGCTGATGGGTGGGTCTGGGTTCCCTCCCTGTTAGTTGTTTGGCCTGAAGCGACCCAACACTGGAACCTACCCAGGCTCTTTGGTGGGGCTAATGGCCGACTCTGGGAGGGCTCCTGCCAAGGAATACTCCCCAGAACTTCTGCTGCCAGTGTCCTTGTCCCTTGGTGAGCCACAGCTGCCCCCCGCCTCTGCAGGAGACCCTCCAACACTAGCAGGTAGGTCTGGTTCAGTCCCCTATGGGGTCACTGCTCCTTCCCCTGGGTCCCAATGCACACACTACTTTGTGTGTGCCCTCCAAGAGTGGAATCTCTCTTTCCCCCAGTCCTGCCAAAGTCCTGCAATCAAATCCCACTAGCCTTCAAAGTCTGAGTCTCTAGGAATTCCTCCTCCCATTGCCGGACCCCCAGGTTGGGAAGCCCGACGTGGGGCTCAGAACCTTCCCTCCAGTGGGTGGACTTCTGTGGTAGAAGTGTTCTCCAGTTTGTGAGTCACCCACCCAGCAGTGATGGGATTTGATTTTATGGGGATTGCGCCCCTCCTACTGTCTCAGTGCGCCTTCTCCTTTGTCTTTGCATGTGGGGTATCTTTTTTGGTGAGCTCCAGTGTCTTCCTGTCGATGATTGTTCAGCAGTCAGTTGTGATTCCAGTGTTCTCGAAACAGGGAGTGACAGCATGTCCTTCTACTCCGCCATGTTGAACCAAATCTGACTACGGTTTTAAGCAGAATTATGCACTGAGGCCAAAATTCATCAATGACCAACTGCTTTTTTATCAACTTTGTTGAGATATAATTTATGACCAAGATCAGTGGCCAATTTTAAAGTAGTTCTTTAAAACTTAAAAAGCAGTTTTGTTTTTTTTTTTGGATTTAGTTTCAGGAGGAAGGAAGTTGACTGGTAAATCCAGACATTCTGGGTGGAGATTTTTTGGTGAAATTCCCTATAAATGAACCAGCAGCTGCCTTCAGGTTTTGATAAAGGCCTCCGTGTTTGGAACACTGTGGGGTTCCTTCTCCCCATCTCCAGCTCTTTCTGGCTGGGTCCAGGTGGGTGTGAGAAGTGGTCACTGAAGCGACAGGAGTTGGGTGGAAATGCAAAGTGGGTGTGAAAGCATGAGGTGTACAAGGTGGCAGAGCTGAGCCCAAATCACATCACTGCCTCTCACTTGCTGTGCAAGCTGTAACAAGCTCCTGGGCATCTCTGAGCGTGCCTCAGTCTCCTCATCTGTAGAATGGCATCTGTCAGAAGACTGAGGTTTAAATAGCTAATGAGGGGACTTCCCTCATGGTGCAGTGGTTAAGAATCCGCCTGCCAATGCAGGGGACAGGAGTTCGAGCCCTGGTCCAGGAAGATCCCACATGCTGTGGAGAAACTATGCCCGTGGGCCACAACTAGTGAGCCTGCACTCTAGAGTCCGCGAGCCACAGCTACTTAAGCCCTCATGCTGCAACTACTGAAGCTCACGTGCCTAGAGCCCATGGTCTGCAGCAAGAGAGGCCACTGCAATGAGAAGCCCATGCACCGCAGTGAAGAGTAGACCCTGCTCACTGCAACTAGAGAAAGCCCGTGCACAGCAACGAAGACCCAATGAAGCCATAAATAAATAAATTAAATAAATAAATTAAATAAATAAATAAATAAATAAGTAAGCTAATGCACCAAAAGCACCTGCACCGGGGCCTGAACATGGTAGTCACTTAATCAAATCTAATATTGTTTTTACAAGGCTAGAAACTTGCCAAACCTGCACTTCCTGGAAGTGTACTCCTCACCATGTTGTGCTCACTGCCCATTTCTAACTACCTGGGTGGCTCCCCCCAGGCTCTACCTGAGAGCTGTCACCCTGTGTTGTGACCCCAAGGCCCCGACCCACTTGTCTCTGAGCCCTACCTGGTTTTTCAAGCTCTGGATCTCTCTCTGTTGGGCATCGTCCTCTTCATGCAGAGCCTGAAACTTGGGTGGGATCACCCTCTCCTTCTGCCTGGAGGCGGCTGTTTCCAACAGCTTCTGCCTCAGGTTGGACACTTGGCTCTGCAGGCTTGCTATCACGGTGTCTTTGTATTTAGATTCAAGTTCAAAATCGGAGAGACGGCTGACTTCTTTTCCCAGCAGCCGAATTATTTCATCCTGGGTGGAGGCCAGATGGGAAATTTACTAGGTGTGGGTCTGGGTGTAAGGCTGAGGCCATTTAAAGAAAGACAGGAAAAATATGGTATCATTCTTTGGGAAGGTGAGGGCAGGCAGGGAGGGTAAAAGCAGACTTTCAAGGCTATCTCTGTCACGTGGAAAATCTCATAGAGACAAGAATTGGGTTAAAATGAGGTACTTGTATATAGACTCCTGTAATGGATGTCTATACCTCACAGGTACGGAAACTTTCCTTTCCCCAAGAATTAGACTTCCATATTAAGAACAACCATCCCACTTGGGAACTTTTGTTGCTAGAAAGTTTACTTAGAATGTTTTCATTTATAATATTCAGCCTAGCACACTGGGGACCTAGGAAGGATAGTTAGGAAAACAACATTCTGTTGGACCACATTCTGCCTATAATGAAGGTTATTTGTTTTAACTTAAAACATTCTGAACTATTTGTTTTCCCTTTCCTCTCTTCTAATATTTCCTGCCTCTTTTGGCTATTCATGTATGAATTTTTTCCAGGTAACTCAATCTGGAAAGTAAATGAGACAGGAATAGTGATTTATTTGCATGGGCTCATGTAAACTTTTGGCTGGAAAAACAAAATTGCTGGCAGACTGTACCCACAGGTATAATTAACCCTGTCCTCCATCTCTCCAGTGAAAAAGCTCTGCAGCCAAAGAATTGGTTAGGTTTTCCAAAAAAGGAAAAAAAAAATCCCCCAAACTTCTCACCAGACGTTATCAATAAAATGTCAGAAAAACTGAAGAAGAAGAAGAAGAAAAAATTCCCCAGAGGCTTTTCCAAAGCAGTCATAGGAGGAGGTAAACGGGCAATTTCTGGGCCAGCTCATTCCCAGGGGAGCCGTCCAGTCAGCCTCACGACCTGCTAGCTCCGTGACCTGGGGCAGGACAGGGTCTCGCTCATGAGAAAGCCTGTCTGACATTGCCAGCTGCTGCCAGGGGCCTTCCTTTGGGTCCTTGTGAAAGTTGGTGGCAAAACTTCAAGAGAGAGCATCAGACATATTCCCTACTCCTGGGCAGTTTCTCCTGTTTCACCCTGTTATGATCAGCCAGGTGCTTATTCATTTTTCATGCAACAAACATTCATCGGGCAGCCACTAAGTGCCAGGCCCCGTGCCAGTGCTGGAATATAAGAAGTTTGCAGAGGGCAGTGGACAGCTGTGGGTTCTGCTTTCCTGCTGAGGGTCCCCTTGCCCTTCTTGGAGGGAGTGTTCCTCCTTCCATTTGGTCTGGGTAGGACTGTCAGTCATGTGCCCTGCTCCTTCCTGTCCCACCTCCCCATGTGCATGTGGCCCAAGCTGGTCAATCAGAGATTTCACACATCGATTACAGAGGGAGAGGATCTTGCCTTCTTTTGGATCATGTAGGCTTGTTTGCCTGAGTTTGTCTTTTCTAACACACAAAGCCAGCCTTATGTAGAAAGCCAGACTCTGAGGGAAACAGAGGGGAGAAGTTGGTAGTGGGGAGGTGTTCTTATGACATTATTCAAGCTCCTGGATCTAGCCATACCTGAAGCTAGTGGCCCTTTAAATTTTCCAATAAGATGAGCTAATCAATGCTCCCCCTCAAGCTAATTTGTTTATTGTCACTTGAAGGAGTCCTGGCAAGTCAGGGTATAAACGACTTATAAAGAGAAAGAATTATTTCTATTATAAATAGAAAAAATTATAAATGGCTTATAAACATTTTCTATAAATAGAAAAAATTATAGTGGTTGCACTATATTTCCAAGTTAAAATTGAGGCAGGTTGAACAATGGCTACAAATAGTTTGCAGTTTTGCCATCCAGTCTATTTCCCCAACCTCTAGTCTGGGCTGGCCCCGTGACTAGCTTTAACCAACGGAATGGAGTGGAAGTGATGCTGCATGATCTCCAGGCAAGTTCTTACAGGCTGTGCAGCTTCTGCTCTGGCCCCCTGGGAACCCTGAGACCACCGTGCTGTGATGAAAAACCACATGCACAAAGGGGCGCACCAGTCCAGGCGTCCTGGCTGATGCCCTAGATGTGGGAAGGAGGCCAATGGAGACCGACCACCAGCCTGGCCAAGCCAGCGGCTTACTGAGGCCGCATGAGTGAGGCCAGGGGACACGAGCAAAGGAACCTTCCAGGTCAACCCATAGATTCTGGGGAATAATGAATTGCTGTTTGAAGCTGCTAAGTTTTGGGATGGCTTGTTACACAGTGATAAATACAGAATCTGAGTGTGGCTTCTCGCCCTTCTGCAACATTTTGCAGAGTCTGGTCCCAGGATGCCTGGGTTGGAACCTCCTGCCTCCTGAAGGTTTGGATTTCCGTGTCTGACAAGAACCCCAGGTAGGTCTGCTCCTCACAAACTCTGAGAATTGCTGCAGGAGCAGGCCCTGGCCCTTAAGGAAAGCGAGATATTATAGACTGCTTCTTTTACAGTAACTTTCAAGTCGTGTCTAAGTGGGGAGAAATTGACCTGGGCCCTTCCCAGGATGGCTTGAATCCACCTGTTCTGCTCGCATCCCTGCTTTAAACCTCTCTGGCTCTTTAACGAGTCTCTTGGCCCAGGCCTCCCTGACTTCAGGGCTCACGTCCTCCTGCTAGGAACGTGTTTTTGCATCACTGTTCCATCACTGAAGGTTGACCAAGTGATTACTGTGTGGGAGTTAGAAGTACCCGCTGAGAAGCTAACCAGAACTGGGTTTGAATCCTAACACTGCTCCTTGCACTGGGCAGCCTTGAACACATTACTGAACCTCTCTGAGATTCAGTTTCCTCATCTGCAAAGTGAGGGTGATAAAATCTATTTTGAAGATGGTGAAGATTAACGAGCTAATAAATGTCAAGTGCACAGGACATGGCCCAGCACACAGTAGGTGCTCAGTACCTTGTAGCTGTAGATGTTATTTGGGATAAAATGAGCAGTGGCCAAACCTGGCTGAATGTCTTGGGAGGAAGAGGTGGTTTCTTGGAAGTAGGAAAAAGGGACAGTCCTTGAGACACAGAGAACAAGAGGCAGTGGCAATCTCGCCAAGGTCCCTCTTGCTGCTGTAGCTCTGTGCTTCCCCGAGACCCCTCACCTTATCGTGCTGGGACAGGTCCTGGTCCACAAAAATTTCTCTGTAGGGCTCTGCCACAGGAATTTCCTCGGCCACTGATTTTTCGGACAGTTCCGCCGCGTTGGTCCACACTAACACACAAGATCAACAGAGAATGCAGAGGAGACTGTGAGTTTCCCCAAAGCCCTAAAGAATATTTTCAGATTCACCTTCCCATTCATGAGACTTATGCACTGAAAGCATTGCAGGAGGCCTGGAAAGGGTAAGAGCTGCCTCAGTTCTCTTCCCCAGCGTTAACTGCACTGAGGCCCTGTGCTGTGTCTCTTTCCAGACTTTTTTCTATGCCGCATAAGAGCTGAGGACCTTGGGCAAGTCATTTGCTCTCTCTAAGCCTTCGTTTCCACATACATAATTCAGGATCCCTGATAGTCTCTGCTATAAAGGGCTATCTGGAGATTAAATAGAATAATGATATAGAGCAGGGGTTGGCAAACTATGGCCCTGTGGCCAAATCTGGCCTTCTGCCTATTTTTGTAAATAAAGTTTTATTGCAGCATAGTCACAGTGATCATTTACATATTATTTATGGCTGCTTCCCAGCTACAAAGGCAGAGCTGAGTAGTTGCAGCAGAGACCATGTGACCCACAAATCCTAAAGTATTTACTATCTGGCTCTTTACAGGAAAAGTTTGCTGACCCCTCATGTAGAGCATTTAGCACTAAACGTTAGCTATATTTTTTTTATTGCAATCATATCTTTTCAAAAAACAAAAATGCATTTACATGACAGAGATTCTTATCCAGCTTACTTTTCAGCTAACAATATCAAAAACATCTTCCTATGTCAGTATTTGAGGCTGTACTGGGTTCTTTTCAAGGGTAGCATTGTGGTCCACTGTACAAGTGTGCCAAACGTGTTTAACTACGATCCACTTGAGAGACATTTAAGCTTTCCTAATTTTTTTCTTATTTACCCCAATATTACAAGGCCTGTTTATATGACTTTTGGGGAGTATGGCATTGTGTTTGGGGGCCCCACTCTGGATCACATCAGACATCTCGCAATTCACTCACATCAACACTGAATACATTTTTTTTTATTGGTGTAGAAACGTTTGTAAAGATTTCTATAATTCTACGTGTGAGATCACTTGGGCCCAAGCAGCGTATTTTAAATTTCCAAGTGACTATGGTTTCTGGACAGTCACTGCACATTCTTATCTTCTTGTGAAGTGAGAAACTGAACAAATTGTTTTCAGTGGTGATGAAACTTTAATGAGTATTAACATTAATGATGAATGAAGCACGCACTGTCATGTTTGTGGACATTCATCATTTATTCATTTTGCTTCTGCATTTTTTATTTATGCATTTTAGAGTCAAAGATTCCTGCCCCCGAGCCAGGTCTCAAACCTGTTTGTGGACCCCAGAACCTCTAGTGGACATAGCTGATGGCCTGTGGTGCCCGGAGAATGCTCAGCCTTGCGTGTTGAATGAGCAGCCGTGGCCACAGTGTTTCCTGGGGCGCGAGGAACAGAAGGGCCTGGAACTTCAGCAGCTGCCCATTTTCTCTCCTTCCACCTCCCCAACTAGGTCCATGATTAGAAAACTTTTATTTGAAGCTCACTGCCCCCATCTGACTCTCTTGGATCCTGAGCAGCTAAGTCCTAACTGACTACAGCAGCAGTGCCTGATAGACAAATAATGGGAGCTACAGAATGCAATTTTCAATTTTCTAGTAGTCACGTTAAAAAGGTAAAAAGAAGAGATGAATTTTTTAATGATCAATTTTATTTAACCCAATACATTAAAAAAATATCATTTCAACACGTAATCGACAAAAAATATGGAGATATTTTATATTCTTTTTCTTCGAGGCATGAAGCCTTTGAAATCTGGGGTTTATTTTACACTAATTGTGCACATCAATTTGGAAACTTAATTTTCAGGAGGAAGACTTGATCTGTTTTCAGATTCCTCAAGAAATCGGCTCCCACTGGAGGATGGTACTGCCTGGCCTGTGTCGCCAGGGAGGGCATCGGGGTCTGACCCTAACTGGGCCCCTGTCCAGTATCAGCTTAGAGCTCTGGCATCTGATGCCATCTCTAGGGGTGACTCCGGCTGCCTCTGCGACCCTGTCGTGGCTGCCTTGAGGGACGTTTCCCTGCAAGATGATGACCGGAGGGGGGACTTCATCAAACTTACAGAACAGGCTGATCGATGGGGTCCCTTTACTGGGGAAGGTGTGTTTACTCAAAGCCTTTGTGGGGCTAGAATTTGCTCTGAGACTCGCTTTCCTTACACCCAGGAAGGGAGGTGCTGGAGCAGTTACCCCTCACCCACCCCAAACTTCTTTACTGGCTACTGTTATTTATCAGAAAGAACCTAAGGGCCATGTATGAAGAAACTGGCTTAACTCTAGCTGCTGGATCCTTCGGAGGTCCCAGTGGGGAGAAGCCCCAGGGAGGGTCGGGAGGGCTGGGGCGGTGGGACGGCGGATATGGGGATGCAGGCACTTTAAGAATTTTCGTGCATGAGCTGTTGGCCAAATGGCAGGGGAGTTACTTTAATATTTTAACAACCCCCAGCTGTCCTGGTGCGCTCCAATAATCACCAGTCTGCAGCAGGGGCAGTATGTGTGCACCTTAACTGTGTCTTTCAGACATTGTAAGTTGTAAATAAAAGTTAAATAACAATCATGGTTAGGTAATAACTTAAATTTTAAATATTAAAATTTTAAATTATTAAAATTTAAAATTTAAATATTAAAATTTTAAATAATTTAATATTTACTGAATGTTCGCTGTGCACCAGGCGCTGTGCTCAGCACTTACACGCAGGATACGATTCCGTCTTCATAACAACCCCGTGAGATAGGCATTATTATTCCCATCTCCATTTTATATGTGAGAGATATGAGGCACAGAGACGTCAAGTCACCTGCTCAAGGACACACAGCTGGTAAGTGGTAGAGTCAAGGGATGAACCTAAGTTTGTTGAATTCAGAGCCTATGCTTTTAACCACTATGCAGTCATGTATTGAAGTGGGAAGATGTTTATGACATATTATTGAATTTTAAAAATCAGGTAGGGAAGTCCTTGGCAGTTCAGTGGTTAGGATTCTGTGCTTCCACTGCAGGGGGCACAGGTTCCATCCCTGGCTGGGGAACAAAGATCCTGCAAGCTGAGCGGCACGGCCAAAAAAAGAAAAAAAAAGAAGGTTACCTAGGTTAGGTTCATATGATCCCATTATTGGGAAAAAAAATATATATATATATATATATGAATCAAGATGCTATTTTAATAAATCACTCCACATATTTTCTTTTCTCAGTAATTCTTCCCCACCTCCCATGAGCTCTTGCCATTAAGATTTGGCCTTGGAGCTGACGTTTTATTGCCTTGTGGTAAAGGAAGGATGAGTATTAACTAGAACAGGATGATTTTTCCCCCAGGCAAAATGATGTTTTGATTTTTGACAATGTCTGGAGACATTTTTGAGTACCACAGTTAGGGGGGGTGGTGGTGGTGGTGTTGCTACTGGTATCTCTGCTGGGTAGGAGTCAGGGATGCTGCTAAACATTCTACAGTGGACAGGACAGATCCTACAACAAGGAGTTATGCGACCCACCTGTCACTGTGCCAAGATTGAGAAACCCTGACCTGATCTGAAGTCAATAAATCCTTGGCTTTGGGTTTTCAAATAGAATTTTTCAAGTCTAAAGCAAGGTGACAGTCTAACAGTAAACCAATTTAATTGGAAGAGCCCAGCTTTGCTAAGAGAGGAAAGAGCTTTCTCGGAACCCTTAAAAAGAGGTGTTTTCTGTCAAGAGACAGCATGGAGGACTGGAGCACAGAGTATTCTCTAAAGCGTGGAGTAGAGAGGCCCAGACAGAAAGGAACTCCCCATGACACGGGAAGGTGAAAGTCCTTTTCTGAGGATGGGGAGAGAGTCAGGGGAATGAGGGCAAACGTTTGGAAACATGAGACCTGGCTGAGAGGCTGAGGAGATAGAGCCCAGGTAGATGTGAGGGACTCTAAGCCATACGACTCATCCTTCATTTCTCCATGGGGGGATGCAAGTCCTTTAGAGAAGCCCCAAGTTCAACATGGCACTGGAGAAACCGGTGATTACAGTGGAAAAATTTAAATGGCGGAGTGAAAAAAAGAAAAGAAACAGCCCATGTGCCATGTATCCAAAGGACGCATTAAAAAACAACCCCAAAAACCCTGTATATATGTTCATAAAACAGAACATGATCCATACAACAAAATGAATGAATCTCAGAAATACTATGCTGAGTGAAAAAAGCCTTGCACAGAGGAACATGTACTACATGGTTCTGTGTACTTGAGATTCTAGAACAGGAATATCTAATCCCTGGCGGGAAAAGAGTTCAGAAGAGTGGGTGCCTCTGGGGCCTGGGGCTGGGAATTGACTGGGGAGGGACATGAGGGAACTTTGTGCGGTGATGGTAATGTTCTATATCTTGATAGGAGTTTGGGTTACATAGGTGTACACGACCGTCAAAACTCAATGAGCACACTCAAGATCTACACCTTTCATGGTGTGTTAGCCAGTCTCCAAGATGGCCCCACTGATTCTTGTCTCCTGGTATTCAGACCCTTGCATCATCCTCTCCAATACTGGATGGACTTTATATTAGTTAGCTGGGGCTGCCACAACAAAACACCACAGGAGGTCTTAACAAAAGAAATTCATTTTCTCACAGTTCTGGAGGCTGGAAGTCCAAGATCAAGGTGTGGGCAGGGTTAGGCCTCTCTCCTTGGCTTGCAGACGGCCACCTTCCTGCTGTGTCCTCACATGCCCTTTTCTCTGTGCACGTGCATCCCTGGCGTCTCTCTCTCTCTTCTTACAAGGACACCAGCCCTTGGATTAGGGCCCACGCAATCATCTCATTTGAACTTACTCATCTATTTCAATACACTATCTCCAAATATGGTCACATTCTGCGATATTGGGATTGAGGCCTCAGCATATGCATTTTGGGGGAATGCAATTCAGTCCGTAACAAAGCTCCTCTATGTAACCAAGGATATTGCAGAAATGACACAGTTTGATTCCTGAGCTTAGATCCTAGAAGACATTGCAGCTTCTGCCTCACTCTCTAGGACCACTTGTCTGGAGGAGCTGGCAGCTTGAGGATGCTCAAGCAACGTATGGAGAGGTGCACTTAGTGAAGAACTGAGGCCTCTTACCAAAAGCCATGGGAGTGACCCATCCTGGAGGTGGGTCCTGCAGCCCCAGACAAGCCTCCAGAGGACCACAGCCCAGCCACCACCATGACTCCCACCTCAGGGACAATCCTGAGCAAGAATCCCCCAGCGAAGCCATTCCCAACTTCCTGACTCAGAGAAACCATGAGATAATAAATGTTCACTGTTGTTTTAGGCCATTACATCCTGCAGTAATTTGTTATGCAACAATAAGTAGCAAAGACAGGTTTGGGCACCAGGAGTGGTGCAAAATTTAACAAAAACCCTACAATGTGGCGTGGTTTGGGATGGAACAGTGGGCAGAAGCTGGAGGATTTTGGCCAAGAGTCTTTGAGAAAGCCTGAATAGTCTTAGTAGAAGCCCGATGGCCTTTGAGGAGGCCGTGAGGGAAGGGTTCCAGGAAAGTGAGGAAAATGTTACTGGGGTTAAGGGATCCTTGTTAGGTGGTGGCAGAAAGTTTCCTAACACGTTGCCTGTGGTCATGAGGAAGGTAGAAAATGTGATGAGGCTGAGTGGTCAAGCTAAAGAGAGTCCCAGACAGAGTCTTGGAAGGTGCTGCCTGGTTACTTCTTGCTACTTATAGTGAAATGTGAGGGGGAGAGACAGTTAAATGAAGGGCTGTTAAACCAGGGCAGTGCTCTGGGCTTGAAAATTCCGTGCCTCTCCGCGTGGCAAATGAAATGTAAGAAACAGGTTCTGGGCAAAGATCAAATCAAGGGCGCTCTCAAGAAATCACAGTCTAGAGAAGAAGCTGAGGGTGTGGTTGTAAAATCCTTTGTTAAGAATACAGATCCAGGTCAGTGTCCAAGAAAACCCTTCGATCCAAGAACTGGGCTTCTAAGAAGCTTCTGTCCTTTGTCAGTCTTTGCAGAAGCCCGTGGTGGAAGGGCTTGTGACAAAAAAGTCTGTGGGCGTGGGTTTTGCTTAATAGGATGAACCCCAATAAGAAGCACTGCCAACTCAGACTGACAGAGACCCACAAAAGTCAAAGAAGCGTCTGGACCCCCAAGCTTCTACAGGCAGGAAGCAGGCTATAAAACTATGCAGCCACATCCATGGGACACCTTTCATAGGAAAGGGAGGACGACTCCGAAGGTGGAGCTCAGGGACCAGAGGCAGAGCCAAGAGCCCTGGAAAGTCATTTCTGGGCAAGAGTTGGACTGAAGCCCAGTCAAGGAACTGCCGGTATTTTCCCAGCTGGACTTCAGAACTGCTTTGGGCCAGGGGCTCCTGTGTGTTCCCTGGTTTTCTTCTTTTGGAACAAGAGGAGTGTATGGAGCAGTGACGCTATGCCTGTCCCACCAATATGTGCTGGGTGTGTGAGGGACAGACCCTTTGTTCAGAGGTCTTCAGATTTCTGGAAGTAGTACTTGATGAGCTGAACGTAACGTACTACACCCATGAGCCCCATCTGTACCTGGACTTGATTTAGACGAGATTCTGGAATTGGAGCCGAGGCTGTTACTGGGGTGAGATTTTGGGGGGCCTCCGGAGAGAGGAGGAGGAGTGTGAATCATTGAGGACCCGAGGGCAGGCTGTGGTAGCCGGCCTCCAAGATGACTGCTGATAATCCCCACCTCCTGGTGTTCAGGCCTGGGTGTAGTCTTCTCCCACACTGGAGGGTGAGGCCCTGGGTAACCAGCAGGATATTGCAGCAATGACAGAGAATGACTTCTGAGGCTTATTCACAAGAGATGTTGCCATTTCCATCTTACCCTCCAGGATCACTTGCCCAGGAGGAGCAGCCGCCGTGTCATGAGAACGCTCGAGCCACTCTCTAGGGAGGCCCATGTGGTGAGGAACCGGGGCATCCTGCTGACAGCCATGTGAGCAGCCGTGTTGGAAGTGGATCCTCTGGCCCAGGTCAAGCCTTCAGATGACTGCAGCCTTACGAGGGACCCTGAGCCACAGCCATCCTGCTAAGCTGCTGCCAAATTCCTGACCCCACAGAAACCGTATAGATGATAACACATGTTTGATTTTGCTTTAGGCTGCTACGTTTGGGGAGAATTCGTTATGCAATCATGATAACTGATACACATTCTGTGTTCATTTTACATGAAGGAGACAAAAAATGTTGAGTTCTAGTTAATGGTATATGTGCTGAAACATTTAGGGGGAGGACTACAGATGTGTGCTATTTATTTTGAAATGCATCCAAAAAATAAGATGGATTAATGCCGGACAAGAAGGATGGGTAGACAGAAATGTAATAAAGAGTACAGCAAAGTGTTAGCGGTAGAATTAGGAGGAGAGCTGTCTCTGTAAAATTCTTTTTGCTTTGCTGTATGTTTGAAAGTTTTCACATTAAAATGCTGGGCGGGGGGGCTTCCCTGGTGGCGCAGTGGTTGAGAGTCTGCCTGCCAATGCAGGGGACACGGGTTCGAACCCTGGTCTGGGAAGATCCCACATGCCGCGGAGCAGCTGGACCCGTGAGCCACAACTACTGAGCCTGCACGTCTGGAACTTGTGCTCCGCAACGAGAGAGGCCGCGATGGTGAGAGGCCCGCGCACCGCGATGAAGAGTGGCCCCTGCTCGCCGCAGCTGGAGAAAGCCCTCGCACAGAAGTGAAGACCCAACACAGCCATAAATAAAGAAATAAATTAAATTAAATTAAAAAAAAAATGCTGGGGGGAAATGGCTGAGTAATTTCTTAACTTGGGTGGTTGGTACATGAGCCTTCCTTAGATGATGATGATGATGATGTAAACTGCAGAGATACATTTCATTTGCTCCTTAGTCTGTTTATTTCAGTATAATAACTATTATTTGAATGGTTGAGGGAAGTGACTAGGTGAGTGGTCCTGAGTGAGACCAGGGAAGGGTGTGGAGGCATCGAGGTACCTGGGGACTCAGAGGGGTCTGGGGCTGGGACACAGAAAACAGAGAATGGGACCTTCACACCAGTGGCCACAGAAGAAACCTGGGAATCATGCCAGGGACTAAGTCGACCCAGCTACTCTGCCAGTAAGCCTGGCAAGGCCAAGAGGATGGTGACAGACAGGAAGTCTCCTCCCCAAATGCCATGAGGCCTTCTGGGGGGGAGGGGGGAGAAGGAAACCCTGATGGCTGTGTGTCCCCAAAGTGACCAGGCTGTGAGTGACAGTCACTGAGATAACCAGCCTTAAATTTGACTGAAAAGCGTTATTTTAGATTAGATTGAATACATAACCTCCGGAGAAGTAATTTTCTCCATAAGCCTCAGTCTCCTCTTACCTGTAAAATGGCAATAAAATATTTAAAAACCTCCTAAGGCAAGAGGGACTTCAGTTACCAATATGTCTGTACATCTGAGTTGAAGTATATAAATATAGATTCTGATACAGATTCATATATATTCATATATATGTACAAACACACACACACACACACACACACACACTCACCACAGAGGTACTGACGTGTGCAGATGGACAGAGCACAGTCTTGGAGGAGTTTGTACCAAAAAGTCAACAGGGAGGATTCTGGTGATAAGGGTGACAGCTTATCTTTTACTGTTTTCTAACTTTCTGCTTATCCCAATTTTTTCACATTTGATTATGTTCTACTTCAGAACCAAAGAACATAAGCAAAAGCCAGAGAAAGACAAATATCATACCATATTGCTTATATGTGGAATCTAAAAAAAGGTACAAATGAACTTATCTACAAAACAGAGATAGAGTTACAGATGTAGAAAATAAACTTATGGTTACCAGGAATAAGAGGGGGGAGGGATAAATCGGAAGAGAGGGATTGACATACACAATACTATACATAAAAGAGATAACTAAGAAGGACCTACTGGATAGCACAGGGAACTCTCCTCAATACTCTGTAATGGTCTATATGGGAAAAGAAGCTAAAAAAGAGTGGATACATGTATATGTTGAACAGATTCAGTGTGCTGCATACCTGAAACTAACACAACACTGTAAATCAACTGCACCTCAATAAAAATTTTTAAAAAAAGGGGAAAGCAGAAACTGAGACCCATCCTCCTAGCAAAAGCCCCTCCCCTAAGATGCCAAGGAAGCACCCATGAGTACCTTGCCTGATGATGGGAACGCTGTGGGCGGCTCTGTCCACCCCGAAGGAGAACATCTTCTCGCTGGCACTCACGTGCTGCCTGTGGGAGGCTGGTGGGACCATGGGGGGCTCGGGGGACCCCTGCGACCAGCTCCTCTGCACTGGCGCTGGCCAGATGCCCGGGTAGAAGGGGGTCTGTCGTGGTGAGGGTGACTGGTTCAGTTGCTGGGTGGCCCAAGGTGGCTGTGGCCTTGGCCAAGGTGCTGGGCCCCTCACCCATGGGAAGGAGACCTGCAGGGGCAGAAAAGAGGGTCAGGGGAGGTTACGAGCAGCTGGGGTGGTCTTCACCTTTCTGTCCCGGCGACATAATTGCTGCCCTAGATGTCGGCGTATAAGTCACTTCTCCCAAGAATCCCTCCCACACTCTCCCCAAATTTGGGATGGCGGTCCCCACCGTGGGTCACCTTGCACACTATCACACCACCATTTATTGGGTGCAGCCTTCGTGCCAGGCACCCAGTCAAGAGATTCACATGCATTACCTCATTTAATACCCCTGATGCTCTGTGATGAGCCCGAGGCTGAGCAAGACCTAGTGACTTTCCCAGGATCACAGATTTGGCAGTGAGCGTCTGAGCTGGTACAACGCCACCTCTGAGCTCTGAGAGGCTGACAGCTTTTTGTCTACCTTGCTCAGCACCGTATCCTCAGCTCCTAGAATAAACCCTTGGCACATACACAGTAGGTCCTTAAATATTGGTTGAAAGAATGAATGAACACATCTCCGAGATTCAAGCCCAGCTCTCCAGGACACACACATCCACACTGTGTGTCTCCCTGGCACTCCCATTCCACCTGTTCCCTGAAGCCGAGACCTCTGGGGTGGCAGGCACCCCAACTGGCTCGAACCCCAGCTGGATCATTAACCTGTGATCCTCAACATCTGCCACATCTGATTCTTGGCAGACGCTCCATAAATATCTATCGAGGGAACCTTTTTTCATCTGATCCAGCGGAAGATGTCTATCTACTTTCATTAGAGAGCACATCAAAATCCATGTAAACCGGGAGAAGCAAATGCTGAGATGTGCTGACACCTGGCTTTGTCTTGGTTAATGCTGTTGTGGCCATCCCTCCCCATGCCTAGTGGTTAAACCATGACATCGTGAATGCTACCATTTATTGTAATTACTCACCGATTTCTCGCGATAGCCCTGAAGGGGAGGAGCTCTCCTTATTCCTAGCTTACAAATGAGGCTTGGAGAGGTTAAGGACTTCACCAAGCTCAGGTGGTGGTGGAGAGGTTGGTGGGACTGGGGTTCTGGAAAGCTCTTTCCCTCTCGGTCTCTCTCTCCCTTCTCTGCCCCCCCCCCCAGTCTCTTGGCAGAAAAAAACACACTTTTCAAGGAAGAAGCTAAGTTCAAAGGTTTGCCGCCTGTGGCGGTCACGTTTCTCTTTCTGCAGAGTGCAGACACATAATGAGAAACAGGACAGAATGCTTCCGAAATAGGAGCACTGGCAGACAGAACTTCCTATAGCTCCAGCTGGATTGTATTCAAGAGGAAGGTTCTCCACTCACTCAGGTTCCCAAACCAGTCTTTTAGCTACAGTCTTTCCCAGCCAAGTCAAGAATCTGGTGAATTCCCCTGAAGACTTTTTTGGAGTCAGGGAGAACACTGTTCGGGAAAATCAAACTCCAATTGCCTGGCGACACCTGGCCCAGCATTTATGATGACACTGGCCCTGTTGAAACCTGTTTCAGGAACGGACTTGGCAGTGTTCCAGAACTCTGTTACCTTATGTGGAGATTCGAATTTCTCTCCACTGTGGGCACCTCGGTCTCCACCTAAGCTTTCTTCCTTTCTCTCCTTTCAGAAGCTGAGGTGTCCTGCTCCTGCCTTGCACTCACTTCTCCATCCATCCGATCCCTTCCCGTCCTCTCCTCTGGGGCTGTCTTGCCTCAATCATTCCTACAACCTTTCCTCATCGATTTAATAAAGATTTATCGAATGAAAGGGCTGAAGGTGGGAAGGGGGAAATTTGAGTATGGTTTACCCCCGCCTGATAGAAAACAAATCGAGAGACCACGGGTAGTGTGGAGGAATTCCCTTTTGTGCTGGGATGCTCAGGTAGATGTGCCTCACTGCCCACTAACTGCCAGGGTGCTGAAGGGAGTGCTCATATCTCATGCCTCAAGTGGTTCACTGCCGTAGTGGACAGGCCGCAACCCACCTGGCTCTTCTGGAAATTCCAGGAATCTCCCTCCCAATCTGTCAGCCCATTGCTGTGGGTGGGGCTAAGCAATCAACCAATCACACTCCCTGGACATACTGATTGGTTCAGTGGTGGGGCAAGTGATCCAATCAGATCCAAGGAGACCCAAGAAGATTTGGCTGGACACCAGGATCTGGAGTGACCTGGTGGGACTTCAGAATGCAGCCAGCATGAGGGAGTGGAGCCCAGACATGGAGAGAGGGAAGCTGTTTATTTATTTTTCAAATTGTGGTAAATAACCTGCAACATAAAATTTATCATCTTAGCCATTTTAAAGTATACAGTTCAGTGGTGTTAAGTATAGTCACATTTCTGTGAGATGGATCTCCGGAACTTTTTCGTCTTGCAAAACGTAAACTCTATTAACCATTAGACAACAACTCCCCATTCCCTCCGCCACCCAGCCTGTGGTGACCAACAATCTGTCTCTATGAATTGGACTACTCTAAGTACCAAGTACCTCAAATAAGTGAAATCACATGGTACCTGTCTTTTTGTGACTGGCGTATTTCACTTAGCATAATGCCTTCAAGGTTCATCCATGTTGTAACATGTCAGAATTTCCTTCTTTTATTTTATTATTTTTGTGTGTGTGTGGTAGGCGGGCCTCTCACTGCTGTGGCCTCTCTCGTTGTGGAGCACAGGCTCCGGACGCGCAGGCTCAGCGGCCATGGCTCACGGGCCCAGCCGCTCTGCGTCATGTGGGATCCTCCCGGACTGGGGCATGAACCCGTGTCCCCTGCATCGGCAGGCGGACTCTCAACCACTGCGCCACCAGGGAAGCCCTTCCTTCATTTTTAAGGCTAAATAATATTCCCCCATACAGTTTAGAGTGTATTTTGTTTATCCATTAAGCGTCATAGGCACTTGGGTGGTTTCTACCCCTTGGCTATTATAACTATGCTGCTGTGAACATGGTGGGGAAAATAAGGAAGCTGGTTTTGAGCACTGGCTGGGGTGCTACCCTGAAGTGCTCCATCCCTGAGGCTGGCTAGAGCTGGTTTCTGTTGCTTGCAGCACACAGAGCCCGAACGATAGGGCCCCTAGTGGGAAGGAGCCAAAGATGTATAAACGCAGCAGAGACTCCAAGCTCTTCGGGTATAAAAATTTAAAAATAAAGTTTTTTTTTTTTTCTCTGAAGCGTGTTGGTTGAGGGTAGCTTTAGTTGGATGGTTAAAGTTGGTTTTCTCTAGTTTCCTGGCTTGCTTTATCAAAGGGAAGGTCAAGGTTTTCTCAGAAATTGCTGCTGGTAACTACAACGAAACAGGCAGGGAGAAAAGCAAACATAAGAAGAAGACTCACATTAAAAGCCAGCTCTGGGCTGTACAGGAAGCATGGGGTCAAGGTCAGTTATCAACAAGTCTGTTTTTATTATTGATTTATTTTAGATTGAATTCTATTTATTTTTGTCTGTGTTGGGTTTTCGTTGCTATGTGCAGGCTTTCTTTAGTTGCGGCGAGTGGGGGGCTACTCTTGTTGTGGTGCGCAGGCTTCTCCTTGTGGTGGCTTCTCTTGTTTCAGAGTGTGGGCTCTAGGCGCATGGGCTGCAGTAGCTGGGGCACATGGGCTCAGCAGTTGTGGCACGTGGGCTCTAGAGCGCAGGCTCAGTAGTTGTGGCGCATGGGCTTAGTTCCTCCACGACATGTGGGATCTTCCCAGACCAGGGCTCGAACCTGTGTCCCCTGCACTGGCAGGTGGATTCTTATCCACTGTTTCACCAGGGAAGTCTTCAAGTCTGTTTTTAGAAACTTTAGTTTAAAAATACACGCTAATGCCTTTTCTCTTTCTTTGTGTCTGTTCTCTGACCATATGGTATGTTGCCATGGTTGGGTTTTTTGTTTTGTTTTTGAGGTAGCATATGTGATACTCCTGATTTCTTTTCCATACTACCTTTAAAACAGCAGGTTGGGGGTTCCCTGGTGGTTCAGTGGTTGAGAGTCCGCCTGCCGATGTAGGGAACATGGGTTCATGCCCCGGTCCGGGAAGATCACACATGCCGCAGAGCGGCTAGGCCCGTGAGACATGGCCGCTGAGCCTGCGCGTCTGGAGCCTGTGCTCCGCAACGGGAGAGGCCACAACAGTGAGAGGCCCGTGTACCGGAAAAAAAAAAAAAAAAAAAAGCAGGTTGTCAACCACCTGGATTAACCATGACCACATCCACGGCTGAATTTATATTAGCTTTAATAAACACAGGTCCATGATTTACTCAAGAGATCACTATCCATTTTTTTTCAAATTATCTATTTGTTCTTTGTGTTATTTCTCCAATATCTGCTTCTAACCCTGAGAAGAGTGTAAGTTGAATGGGACACCCTAAAAAAAATTCGAAGTAGTTTGCACATCGAGTGCCTACAGTACACATGAATTCTGCCAGGAAGCCCTGGAGCCTGCAGAGAAGGTGGAAACTTAGACCTTGCCCTTGGAGAGCTTGTTATGTGCTCTGCCATTTGTAAGTAATTGTGGACAATACAACGACTATGAGCCACTGTGTAGAGAAGCCACAGAGGTGCCACAGACTGTGCTGGGCACTTAATGCATGTGGTCTCATCTGATCTCCAGAATAATCTTGGAGGAGGCATTTTACCCCTCATTGTGTGGATTAAGAAACTGAAGCTCAGAGAGGTTAAATGACTTGCCCAACGTCTCACAGCCAGGAAGTGGTGACACAATTTGACTCCAATACCTGTGCTCTTAGGACTTCTAGGTTACTCGAAGTCATGATTTATTACCTGCTTTCCATACTCACAAACGGATCTTAGACGATTGGTTAGTGAATGATAGGATATTTTCCAAGTTAAAAAAAGGAAATGAACATTAGATGGTGTGAAAAAACACAAGACATCGCATGGGCTACTTAGAAATGGGATTTTCTAGGAACACTGACAACTGTCTTATGGAAGTGTTATTCATCTGGTACATGCCACGCCCTGGAAGCAGCTCACAGGACCCCAGCCTCCATCCGGGAAGACCTGTGGTATGTTCACTGCTGTACCAGAGGAGTCCTGGGCCCAGCTGGTACCCGCTCACGAGAACCGATTGTTAAATGTCCAAGAATTTTGCCAACTGGTTGATAAACACAGCCATTAATACGAATTAACTTACATAAGTTTACAATTAAATTATATCAGAAACAAAGGTTATACAAACTTAAAACTCACCCTTTCCTAATTATTTTACTCTATTTTATTATTACCTATGCTCTTGAGGTTATTTCACTCTACTATATGTTTCTGTTGGAAATGTTACATAGTAATGTGTTACCACACCTCTCTTTCCTTCTCTGTATTCAGGGATATGTCACTGGGAGCTTGAAATGGACCGTGGAGGGCATATTACACCATAGAAATCAGGAAATGTTATAAATGAGGGCTTGGTTTTTAAAAAGTTTTATAAATAGGTTTAATAATGGTGGTTCATGTAGAGCTTGATTTTGTTTGTTTGTTTGTTTTGTTGATTGCCTAGACTTAAGACGGTAATGGAGAAAATGTTAACAATGCAGATTATACAAAAGCATGTTGTGTCTTAGCCGTTATGTTATGAATAGAGCAAAAAATTGGGGAAACGTTCTTCCAGTATTTAAAAATTATTATCTGATGCAGCAACAAAGTCACTCATGTCACTGAGGAACATGTGAAGTTCTAACGTCTTTCTTTTTTCACTTGTATTATTCATAAATCCAAAATATCCAAAAATACCCACGAGTGCTCAGGTTGGGGACTCTCTCATTCGTCAACTGCAATGAGAAATTGGCTATGGATACAAGAGTTCACCTAAAGTCAATGAAAGCATGCTGTGAGACTCAGCTGGCTATATAGAATTTACAAGAAAGAGTACTGTATTTCTTGTTACATGGAAAGACTGTGCTACACATTCTTTATATCAGTAAACCTTATGCTGTGCATCCATGTACTTTACTTTTTCCAGAGAGCTGGTCATTAAATATTTACCAGCCCATTGCTGGCTGTGCTGGCACCCAGCAGAGTGCCTGCTACTCATGGTAGGTGTTCGCTGACTGAGCTGAACAGTTGGCAAATGGAGTGTAAATAAAAAGCACTTTGATTCTGGGGCTGGGATGGGGAAAACACATGCTAAGCCTGGCGCATCTTGTAACAGCAGAGAGTAAGGAAGTGCCCCAAACGAAAAGGTGGGGAGATGCTCAAGGACACAGCAAGCAATCTGAAAGAGCTCCCAGTGGCCAAGGCTGGAAGAATTTGAGCGATGAACAAGTTAATGAGTATTGGATTATAATTCAAAGTGTAAAATCAGTATACATGGATCCATACTGACATAGATACATTAGTGAGTAAATACATAAAGGAGGGAGAAGAGACCGGCTTCCTTACAGAAGAATTTAACATACATAGATGTGGAGCTTAATTGCCATGGTCTGGAAGGGCCTGCGGGGTAGGGGTGATGGTGGCGAGCAGGGACACTGAACGCAGCATGGAGGAGCCATGGACCTGGAAAGACAGAATGGAGACTAGAAAACATGGCCAGTAGATCTCAGAAGCCAGGAGAGGGTGCTACTTGGTGCCAGGACAAATGGCCTTTATCTCAACAGCTCCCGGGGTGTCACCGTAACTCAGAGACGGGTAATAATTCTATGTCCCCAAGAAAAGGGTAAATCATGTACGGGGTTTCAGTGTGAGAAATCAGGGTTATACATTTAGAACACAGAACCGCCAAGTTATACATTATTTTTAGGTTTTGGAACTTAAAAGAATTAAGTCCCTTTGAGCTGTTCAGAAAAGCCATTCGTTTGGGGTTTTCCCAGCTGTGTTAAAGGAGATCTGGCCCATCTAATTTTCCCATTTTCTTGTAAATCTTCAGTCTTACAGTTTTTCCTTTCCTTTCAAGTTCTAATCAGCTTCCTGGTCAGTCCATAAAATGGGAAATAGAATCTAATGAGAAAACAGCCGGATTTTTGCAAATAGCTTTTGCTACCCCTAGACTTGGCCTGCTTCAATTCGGTCTTGCCAGTTAGAGAGACAGAATGAATGAATGAATGATCATCAACTAAGTTCAGAGAAGGAGCAACGTGGTTCTGGTTTGGTAACAAAGGGTGTGGTCTGCCAGACGAAGCAGGACGCGGCCCGGTTCCTGGCCGGGTCCGGGTTCTGTCTCAGCAGGATGCTAAGGGTTCAGCCCGCGCTCCCGTCTCCACCTCCCCCGATGTCATCTGCATCGCCTGTAGACATCTGGTGACAACACAGCCTCAGGGGTCCTTGTGTGTGAGTTTTTGCTGCGGAGGCCGAGCCTGAGGCTGCCTGCTGCCCCGTGCCCTCCACTTCACTGGTCTCGGGAAATCGCCTTTGATATAAAACACCCAGCCTCAGGATTTCTCATCATATCATTAAGTCCCCACAGGACCTGTAAGAGCACAGGGTAGAGGAAATCCTACAAGGTCAGGTAGGAGATGACAAAGCTTGACAAGAAAGAGGTTTTGTTCTGAAGGGCACCACGCTCTCTGGTCATTCACTCAGTTGCCGGCTCCTCAACCCCCGGTACAGTAAAGCCACATCCTCCTCAAGAACGGGCCCTATTCAGAGGTCCCAGGAATGTGGAAATGCCACCCTTCTTAGGGATGGACAACTAAGGCCCTGACTCTGAGCTTCTCATCACACCTGTTCACCACAGGAGAGAAATGAGCAACTCTGCTTCCTTGGAGACTGGCCTGGGACTTTTCCAATGGAAAAGTGGATTATTCGTCATTTTCCTCCCCCCACATCCCTAGTGGCAAATCCCGTTAGGAAGGCTCCACTTAGGCAATAGGAATGCTTCCTAATGTCATGGACATCTTCTTTGTTTTTGCCTCCCCCGCATCCATTTCTTCCATCTTCTGGATGGGCACCTTAATTTTTTTGCAGGGAAGACACCCTTTCCCTGACAATCCTGAGTCCATAGAATTCTGACCCTTCCACCCCAGGGGTGAGACCATAACCCAGGCCTGGCCAATCAGAGCATTCCTGGCCCCTGGCCTCAGGGATTGGTTCAGGGGAAGCCACGTGATCCAAGCCAGTGTCAATGAAGATGCTGGCTCTTTCCCTGGAACTGCTACTTTGTAGGATGCTGGGGCTGCTGCTGGCCACTTTCCTACAGGTGAGGCAAGAGTCTGTCTGAGATTGGGAAGCTAACAGGGAAGAAAGAGTCAGATTCCTGACCATGATTTGGGCGCCTGGATCCAGCTGGGCCTAAGCTGCAGCTTTTGGCCTTTTCAGTTCCATGAGCTTTTTTTTTTTTTTGCCTAGGCTAGTTTTAGTTGGTTTTCTGACACTTGCAAAAATGAAATTTCCTGGACAGTATGCTTATTGAGACTTTAGCATAAGCATCACTATGTACTCAGAGTGAAAGTTGTTTTAAAGGTTATGACATGCTCAAATAAAACCCACCAGACTGTCATCATGCACCAAATTTACCTTTCCACTTATAAAAGTAAAGCAGCATCTCCAGAGAAGAATGATTTAAGACCAAGGAACTAATCATAAGACAAGTAGTAAAACGCTGCTTAGAGAAACTTTGATAGATAAATAGCTCTCTAGCTACAGCAGGCTTCAGACTACAAACCCCAAATTTCTGCTTCAAAAGTTACTCAGGGAAGACATTCCATAGTTTCATTTATTTCATTTTTTGGCCTCGCCGTGCACTTGTGGGATCTTAGTTACCTGACCAGGAATTGAACCCAGGCCCTCAGCAGTGAGAGCACTGAGTCCTAACCACTGGACCACCAGGGAATTCCCAACAGTCCACAGTTTTAAAAGAAAACTTTCCAGTTGAAGAAACAGGCAAAATTTGTAATATGCATCTGTTGTATATATAATAGGTTAATGTCTAGTATATTTATCAGATCCATGTCAATGTAATTATATTATTACTATATTTGCAAATGCATATATATGTGTATGTATATTTAGAACCACATATTTCCAGCTCTTTTTTAAAGAGCTATTGAAAAGACTGTTCAAAATTTAGTTTTCCAGCTTGTCTGTTTCTTCTTATTCCTCAGTAAACTTAAGCAATTAACCAGCACATTTCCTGGCACACAGTAAGGCTCAATCTGAGTGAGTTCTTTCTCCCCAGCTCCCCCCTCTATTTTAAGTTCTTCTTTTAGAAACCAAGTCAAATGAAAGAGGCAGGACAGCATAGTGTTACAAGCAGAGGCTGGTAAACGTTTTCTGTAGAGCCAGATAGTAAGCACTTCCAGCCCTGTGGGCCATAGGATCTGCCCATCTTACTCTGCCCTTGTAGCCCACAACACAGGCAATACTGAAATGAATGGGATGGCTGTGTTCCCAGGAAACTTTACAAAAACAGGCGATGGCCCGCACTTGGCCCTGGGCCATACCGTGCCGACCTCGGGTTAAGACCTTGGGATCCGGCGTCACACAGACTCTGGTCCGGCTCCCGGCTCTGCTCCTTCTCTGGGACCCTGATGAGTGTGTCATTTCTGTGCCTTGTCTGGAAGACATAGGGATACTAACAGCCATTTCTTAGTCTGTGAGAAGTGGGTGAGATAGTGCACGTGAAATGCTGAGAACACTTCCTGGTCCATAATAAATGAGCATAAAACATTAGCCATCAGGTGTGATCACCTTCGTCAAAAAAGAAGAAGAAAGGGGGCAATTGAATTTGTCCAGGAACAGCAGCAATATCCCTGGGAAAGAGTTAGTGGGTGGACTTCCCTGGGGGTACAGTGGTTACGAATCCGCCTGCCAATGCAGGGGACAGGGATTCGAGCCCTGGTCCAGGAAGATCCCACATGCTGCAGAGCAACGAAGCCCATGGGCCAAAACTACTGAGCCTGTGCTCTAGAGCCTGTGAGCCACAACCACTGAGCGTGCGTGCCACAACTACTGAAGCCCACACACCTAGAGCCCATGCTCCGCAACAAGAGAAGCCACCGCAATGAGAAACCCGCGCGCTGCAACGAAGGGTAGCCCCCGCTCGCCGCAACTAGAGAAAGCCCACGCGCATCAACGAAGACCCAACGCAGCCAAAAATAAATAAATAAAATAAATAAAATAATTAAAGAAAAAAAGTTAGTGGAGCCAGGGACCTCCCTGGCCGTCCAGTGGTTAAGACTCCACGCTTCCAAAGCAGGGGGTGCAGGTTTGATCCCCGGTGGAGGAACTAAGATCCTGCGTTAGTGCAGCCTAAAACTAAGTTAGTGGAGCCAAACAAGCGAGGAAGCCAGATAACTGAAAATGCATTTTCTTCTATTATCAGTGGCTTTCGTTTTTACCCACATAATGAATCATCCCCTGTCAGCGTGTGAAACTGCAGGCTGGACTGGGGATTGCAAGACCTTCCTTAACCGCTGGGCAGTGAAGGACCTGCCTGGGCTCTCACGGCCCCACGATGCTTCGTGCTATTAGGAAAAGCCTCCAAAAGACTCAGGAGAGCTGGCTTTTAATCCTGGCTCTGGATCTATAAGACTGATGCCTAACCTTGGGGAAGTCGCTGAAACTCTCTGAGCCTCAGTTTATGCCATGATAGGGGTGGTCCCAGGGACCTCTATAAAAACAACTGAAGGGGGAAAGGGGACCTGGGATTAATGAGTAGCTCCTTGGCAGACATTGGAAATTGAAGCTCAGAAAGGTAAAGTCAGTTGCAGCTGGCATTTCAACTTGGCTCCATCCAACTCCAAAGCCCTTGCTTTCTCGATTGTGTTCTGCAGAGCTTCCCCATTAAAGCAGCAAGGAATATTGGCCGACAAGGGCGCTCTTCTCACAAGACAGGACGTCATGACATTGCAGGGACAGAAGACAGTATCCAGGAGCCACGTGGGAGAGTCTGGCTGGACTGGGAACAGGGCAGAGCAGGCTACAGGGAAGGCCAGACACAGGCAGTCATGGGGATGGGGGCTGCCGCCAAGGAGCTGTCAACCCCCTCATGGAACAACTCGGCACGTCATTTGTGGCGCCTGGCTTCCTTTTTCATTCTGACCATTTCCATGAGTTTTGCCGTATTTCAGAACAGAGAAAGACATGATTGATACATACGGGTGATGTGGGTTTCCTTACTCAGTTGCCTTGTAAGAACGGCGCCACTGTGACTAGCACAGCTTGTTTCCAAACCTCCTTTCCCAGAGCTCAGAAAGCACGAGTAAAGGCAACAACACACAAAACCCACAACACGGCGGCACACCTGACTCTGGGACTTCAATTTCCCACGCCTGGTGCCAAGACTCTATGGGATTAATCAACGGTTGCTTCAGGGCATTGCAGATGGCCCTGCGGGTTATCGCCTGCACAGCTTCATTGGGCGCCATCCACATGGACTACGTTGTGAATGGTGACCCTGGAGTTGTGCAACATGGCAGCCCTAGGTAATACTTTGATGAGAGAGCTATAATTTACACAGTATGGTCCTGGGGGCTTCCCTGGTAGTGCAGTGGTTGAGAGTCCACCTGCCGATGCAGGGGACACGGGTTTGTGCCCCAGTCCCGGATGATCCCACATGCCGCGGAGTGGCTGGGCCTGTGAGCCATGGCAGCTGAGCCTGCATGTCCAGAGCCTGTGCTCTGCAACGGGAGAGGCCACAACAGTGAGAGGCCTTTGACCGCAAAAAAAAAAAAAAAAAAAGGATGGTCCTAGGCACAACCTGGCTGCCAATGCACTTCGTCAAACAAAAGTTTTTCTTCATATTTTTCCATCTTGTATGTTATTCTAAGGGTAATTTATCTGCAAATGTATTTATCTGCTAGCGGGGGCAGGTCTTGGGAGGTTTCCCTGTCCAAAAGGACACTTACAAAGGAGGCATCTTGGCTGCTCCATGCTGGTTTGCTTGACTCTAAAGCTGAGGGTTATCATGTGCTTATTAGGTGCCAGACGCTGGACTAAGCAATTTACGCACTTTGCCCACTTAATACCACAGTCACTCAAGGTGGTAGGAACTATTGTTACAGGAGTGGGGACCGAGGCTCTGAGAGGTAGAAGATTTGTGCACGTCCAGTATAAAAGCCGGTCAAGAGCAGGGCTGGGACGGCGCTGGAGTCAGCCTGACCTCAGGGCACGTGCTCTAACCACTGTGACATCTGCAAACACATCTGGATTCCTAACCGCCCCGCACCTCCCCCCCCCCCCCAATAAAATGCTGTCACACCCTCCTCTGTTGGTTAGGGTCACCACAAAACCTGAAATACATGCTTTCGTTTGGGAACTCTTTGTCGGGAGAAGAACAGTCCTCATCATACTTAATCTGTATGATATCAGGGCAGTCCTCCGTGGAAACTCCATCCAAGGAGGACACACAGCGCCCTCACCAGGGACCCCAAAATCAATTGGAAACAAGAATATGCCGGAAGCAAGACGGCCACAAATATTTTAGAAAAACTGGGCTTCAAAATATTTGATGAGAGATGCTCTTCAATACCTCTCCCTTTTTCCCCTCTTCCTTTCTCTTCTTTTAAACAGCCAGCAGGTTGGGGTCATCAGGAAGTGGAATTTGTAGGAAGGTGTCAGTCAGTCCACAGGCCGCCCTCACACGGATGCTGCAAAGGACCCCTCCATGAATATGAGCGTCATGGATGGAAGCTTCTCAAGCTGGGGATGCCCTGGCAGAGAGCGCTTTTGAGAAGATGGGGTTGGGGAGAGTCCTGCAAAGTGCCCTGGGCACAGGCCAGGGCAACACTTGTGCAGCTGCCTGCAGTCAAGCGAGGAATGAAGCAAGGTGCAAGTGTGTGTAGGAATAAGAATTGAAAAAAATCCGTGTATATTCGAGTGACCGTGAGAGTATGCTTTCCTCGGTGTGAAAACCAGTCAAGGCTACTGCTCCAGCTAGCATCAGACTAAATGGTTTTCTCCCCTCGTTTTTCCGCAAGTGGGGATAGTGTTTAATTTGCACTGACTAGCTGTGTGGCCCTGGGGAAATTACTTAACCTCTCTGAGTTTCGGATTCCTTGTCTGTAAAATGGGGATCACGGGAGAACCCATCTCATAGGTTGCTATGAGCGTGAAATAAGGGAGAGCAGGTGAATTGCTTAGCACAGTGCTGTTCACGTCAGTGATTCCTCCTGCTGCTCTCCTGGTTTCTCTTCTTACAAAACATATTCTTCCGTCTTATCTACTCAAGGTTAGAGGTCGTCATCACTTTTTCCCACAATTATATAAGAAGCACCTTGTAAAATAAAGTCCCCATTCCATAGTTGTACACCCGTGTTCATAACAAACTTACTCAAAATGGCCAACAGGTGGAAGCAACCCAAGTGGCCATGGATGGATGAACAGGTAAACAAAATGTGGTGAATCCATACAATGAAATATTCAACTGGAATGAACCATGAGGCTATCATACTAAGTGATAATAAGATGGTCACAAAAGGACAAACAATGTAAGATTCCATTTATATGAGGAACCTAGAATAGTCCAATTCACAGACACAGAAAGCATGGTGGGAGGGGAGGAAGGAAGCAGGGGGTTTGATGTGATGGGCTTAGAGTTTCAGTTTGGGAAGATGAACAAAGTTCTGAAGATGGATGGGGGTGATGGCTGCACAACAGTGTGAATAGATTTAATGCCACTGTGAACTGTACACTGAAACATGGTTAAGATGGTAAATTTTATGTGTATTTTACCATAATTTTGAAAATTAAAAGTTAAAAACAAACCCCAAAATGAAATACCTCCAAGGTTTCTCCGAGGTTTGGGGTGATAGAAATGGAGGAAAATGTTCTGAAAGCAGGTTGTGGTGATGGCTGCACAACTCCATCAATATATTCAAATTGATTGAATTGGACACTTCAAATGGGTGATGTTTCTGTTATGTAAATTGTACTTCAGTGAAGCTGTTAAGAGCAAGCAAGCAAACAAACACATGCTGTGATCTAGAGGAAACTTTGGAGGATGAAGGAGCTGTTCACTGTCTTGATTGTGGCTATGGTTTCACAGGTGTACCCATATGTCAAAGCCCATCCACTTACAGACTTTAAACATGTGCCGTTTATGGCATGTCAATTATATCTCAATAAAGCTGTGTTTGAAAAAGGCAGAACAGTATTCCATATATACACGAACTCCTTATAATATATTAAACTCCTTAGAATATATTAAAAAATATAATTTATTAAACAATGCCCCCTTTGGATGGAAATTTAGGTTTCAAATTTTATGCCCTATAAATAATATTTCAATAAATATCTTTGTAGGAAAAAAAGAAGAAAAAAATGCAGATATTGTTTGCTGCTCCCCTCTTCTCCCCACGGGCAAGCCACAGAGTCAGAATTTCCCTGGGAGGGGGCCTGGTAACCTGTAATTTAACTGAACATTCCTAAAAATTTCTAGGAATCAGACATTTTGGGGCACATTGAATCAAACTTCCTGAACTTGGATTTTCAGGCTTGGGAGTGTGAAATCCCCTTTTTTTTGATCCCTAAAAAATTCTGTAAGTGTTCCATACAAATGATTCTAAATTTCGGTTTCCCTCCTATTGGCGGTGCATCAGAATCATCAGGGAGCTTGTGAGCATGCATATTCCCAGGCCCTACTCCCAGGGAGGATGTGTATGGTTGCCAGATTTCGCATAAACAAATAAATGAATAAATAAATATATAGAAAACTATAGGGTGTCCGTAAAATCTGAATTTCAGATAAACACCAAATAATTTTTTCAGCATAAGTGATTCCTTGCAATAGTTGGGCCACACCTGTACATAAAAATTATTTGTTGCTTATCTGAAATTCAGATTTAACTGGGTGTCCTGTATTTCATCTGGGAATCCTAAGTATGAGTCCTCAGGCCTGGGGTGAAGCCCAGATCTGCACTGTTGGTCTGCTCCCCACGTGCTTCTGACGAGGGGGATCCTTAGAACCCATGTTGAGAACTCCTGATCAGGTCAACACCTTCTGGGTCAAGAGCCCCTCCTCAGGGCGGCCAGTGGATCCCAGTGCATCCCACAAGTGAGCACACTTTAATGCTGGTCCAAGGAGGAAAAGGGGGCTGAGAAGCAGCAGGAGAAAACTGCCCCAGATTTTCAAAGCCAAACGTGGTGGATGCGGTGTCACGGGCCCTGCAGCCTGAGGGACGGTGCTGATCTTCTCTGAGTGAGTATTTAAGGCTGCCTAGGGGACCCACACCCCAGGATTCTGTCTAGATTCTCTAAACTTTATTTATTTATACCCAGCCTCGTCCCAGAAAGGACTTTAAGCCTCGGAGGTCTCAGCCCATGCAGCGTTCTTGGTGCTGGCGAGTGAGGTTAACACACCGTCTCTGTGGGACACACACTACAGGTATTAAGTGTGTGCTCACCACGAATGGGCATTATTCTGGGAGTTTTACAATGATAAGCATCTCATTTAGCCCTCGAGATAAGCCTGCAAGGTCACTGCTGTCGTTGGCCCCATTTTGTAGATGAGGAAACCGAGGTTCCGAGGGGTCCAATGGCTTGTGCAAGAGCGCACCGAGTAGGCCAGTGGCAGAGCTGGGGTTCTGACCCAGGACTGTGTTGCTACCCAGCCCCCATCCTGCCTCCCTACTGAACCAGATACTTCTTGTGACTGAGCTTTGCTGGGCGAATTTTGGCTTACGTTTCGCTTAAGCTGGGGCCATACTTTAGGTCCTGATCCCGGGAACATTTCTGATCCGGTGTGATAACAGCTGGCAGGCCTTGAGCGTCTACTCTGGCCAGAGACTTTGACTTTTTGTACATAGATACTCTCTCAACGCCCTGCACCGCTGAGAAGACCCAGACCCAGGCACGCAGAGAACCCTGGCCGAGGTCGCAAAGCTAGGAAGTTGCAGAGCACTGATCTGCCTAAAAAGGAAGCATCCATCTCTGCATCTTCAAAAGCACACACCTGCTTTCCACCTCCCCTCGCCTAGCTTCACTTTTCAGGAAAACGCTCTCGCTCCGGGCTGGTCGCTAGGCAACCCTCGAAGGTAATTCCATGAAATGCCCAGAAGAGGGCGCGAGGACTCGCTCTCCCCGGGCACCCACGCAATGAAGCTGAACTTCGCAGAATCGCGAAAGCAAGAGTGACGCGCTCCAGACGAACTCCACCTGTGGCCGTACCCGAGCCCTAGGCTGCACGGAAGGTGACACAACACGGCACCTCTGCACCGCCCCCCCCCCCCCCCCCCCCCCCGGCAGGGGCCTGTACTCACAGAGGCTGGGTTTTCGATGACCAGTTCGTAGGTCAGCCCTCCGGACCCAAACCTCAGAATGTCTCCGGGTAGGAGCTTCACAGCCACGTTCTGAATGTGGCACTCATTGACGAACGTGCCGTTGCAGGAATTGAAGTCGTGGAGAACAAAGCTGCTTTCGGCCTCATTATATTCAATGAGTGCGTGATGGTTGTCGACGTCTGCAGACTGAAATGCAGAAGGGGGACAGTCAGAGCCAGGAAGAACAGGAATAACAAGGAATAACTAGTGCCACTGACACTGGGTGCCCCAATGTGCTCACCACTTCATCTGGCTGGATGGTCACTGCAATCCTCATTTTAAGAGGAGGATGCTGAGGGTCAGAGAGGTTAAGTGACTTGCCTAAGGCCACACAGCTAGTGAGTGGAGGGTCACCAGAGCCTGACAGCAGACCCAGAATAGATGCCCAGTTTTGGGGTAGGGCGTCAGGCAACACAGAGGCAAGAGGGAACTCGGGGGGAATTGGCCAGGAATTGGCCACTTGATAGTTCTCTGATCCCATGCAAGTATCCTTTTGGTTGTCCCGAGTGGCAAGACAGCAGAAATGGCCCAACACAAACCAGAAAGGTCAGTTGGCAAGTGACAACTGTCCATTTACTGCAAGTGTTAAAGTTCAGGGGAGGTTTTGTAATAATTGTTGTTTTCATTTGTTTCTTCTATTCATTTTTAAAATAACATGTTTTTTTTGTAATAATGCAGAAAATGAGAACTACAGAAAAACACAAAGAAGACATTAAAATCACTTAGACTCCCGTCCCCCAGAGGCAGGCACTGAGAACACGATGGTTCACATCCTTCCAGTCTTTTCTCTATGCTTACAATCTTTTTTAAAAGTTTAAACACAATTGAGCTCACACCACAAAACATAGTTTTATAACTACCTTTTAAAAGCCTTGGTGTACAATGAAGGTTTTTCCCATGTGAATAATTATTACTGCTGCTTCTTAAAAGATACTCAGAATTTATCTAACCAAGATGATCTATTTTTCAATAGGGGCCCTGGTGTGACCCCATTTCCCCCAAAAGAGAGAGACCCCAGACAGTGAATTGTCAGTGGGGTTAGAAACCTCCTGTGTAACCACGTTAATAAGAAGAATGAGCAAAACTCGGCACCAAGGAGGAAATATCACATCCCCCCTGGCCCCGGCGCCCTGGACTATGGGCTGCCGGGCACGTGCGAAGTCTTCTGTCTCCTCAGGACACTGCCTATGAGCCATCCACTCCAGCCTGAGACTTTGCAACTATTTTCTAAGTCACTCTTCTCAGAGTGCCTCATCCAACTTTCATAGAGAGTACTTGGACTTAGAAATCTATACTAATGTCCCACAATATAATTATAACCAATAGCTTATATTAATAATAGCTTATATTATATGAATAGATAATAATATAACTGCATATATTAGTAGAATATATTAATGACACATTATGTGTAATTACACAAATGCCAGGAAATTGGCTAAGTGCTTTACTGCATTATCCCATTTCATCTTCGCAATAATTCAAAGGGATACTTCCTCATTTAAAACAAATTTCATTTTTTATTGAAGTCTAGTTGATTTACAATGTTGTGTTAGTTTCAGGTGTACAGCAAAGTGATTCAGTTATACATATATATAATATCTATTCTTTATCAGATTCTTTTCCATCACAGGTTACTGCAAGATATTGAATATAGTTCCCTGTGCTGTACAGTAGGTCCGATAGTTACTCATTTTTTAGATGGGGAAACTTAGGCATAGAACGATTAAGTGTGCCCACAGTCAGCCACTTTGACTCGCCTGGCTTGTTCCCAGGTTTGCCTGATTCAAATGACTGTGCCTTTACCCACTTTTCAAATTCCTACCAAACACTTTGGCACTTAAAATACTGAAACACAAGAAGAAAGCAGGAGTAGCTCTATTAATTTCAGGCAGAGCCAACTTCAGAGGAAGGAAAGTTGTCAGGGATAAAGAGAGCCGATACATAGTGATAAAGGGGTTGATTCTCCAAGCAGACATAACAGTCCTTCATTGTATGTACCCAACAATAGAGCATCAAAGTATGGAAGGCAAAAACTGATAGAACTGCAAGGAGAAGCAGATGAATCCATCATGGTAGCTGGAGACCTCAACAGCCCTCTGTCAGTGACGGGCAGACCCGCCAGGCAGAAAATTAGGAAGAATGAAGTTGAACTGAACAGCACTACCATCATCTGGATCTAACTGGCAACCACACAGCTTCATCCCACAGCAACAAAACACACATCCTTCTCAAGTTCCCATGGAACATTCACCAAGCAGACCACATTCCAGGCCACAAAATATACCTCAACAAATGTAAAAGAATAGAAATTATGCAAAGTACGTTTTCAGAACACAATGGAATTAGGCTAGAAACCAATACCAGAAAGACAGCTGGAAAATCCCCAAATATTTGGAGATTAAACAACACATCTCTAAATAACAGATGGGTCAAGGAGGAAGTCTCATGGGAAATAAAAATTTATCTTGAGCTAAATGAAAATGAAAATACAACCTATGAAAATTTGCAACATGCAGTGAAAGCAGTGCTTGGAGGGAAGTTTATGGCATTGAAGGCATACATTTGAAAAGATCTAAGCTTCCACCTTATGAAACTAGAGAAAGAAGAGCAATATAAGCCTACCACAAGCACAAGAAAAGAAGCAATGAATGAAATAAAAAGCAGGAAAACAATAGAGAAAAGTCAGCAAAATAAAGAGCTGTTTGGTCTTTTTTTTGTAAAGATCAGTAAAATTGACAAACCTCTAGCAGGATAACCAAGAAAAAAAGAGAGAAGATACAAATGACTCAAATCAGAAATGAAAGCGATGGCATCACTACTGATCTCATGGACACTGAAGGGATAATAAAGGAATATTATGAATAATTCTATGCCCACAGATTTTATAAGTTAATGAAGTGGACCATTTCCTTGAAAGACACAATCTACTGAAACTCACACAAGGAGAAATAAATACTCTGAAAAGACTCATATCTAGTAAAGAATTTGAATCAATAATGAATAACCTTCCAAAATGGAAAGCACCAGGCCTGGATGGGTTCACTGGTAAATTCTATCAAACATTAAGGAAAGAATGATACCAGTTCTCAATAATCTCTTCCAGAAAATAGAAGAAGAGAGAACACTTCCCAGCTCATTCTGTGAGGCCAAACTTATTCTAATAGCAAAACCAGATAAAGATATTACAAAACAGGAAAATTGCAGACCAATACCTGTCATGAATATAGATGCAAAATCCTCAACAAAATATTAGCAAATTGAATCCAGTGATGTATAAAAAGAGTTCTACACCACAGACAAGTGGGATTTATTCCAGGTATGCAAGGCTGGTTCAACATTTGGAAATCAATTAATGTAATCCATCACATCAACAGCGCAGAGAAGAGAAATCGCATTATCCTAACAGTAGATGCAAAAAGAGCATTTGACAAAATTAAACACCATCCATGATAAACTAACAAACCACCAAACCACCACAACAACTCTTGGCAAATTAGGGATGGAGGGGAACTTCCTCAACCTGATAAAGTACATCTATAAAAACCCTAAAGCTAACGTCATATTTAATGGTGAGAAACTATAAACTTTCCAATTAAGATCAGGAATAAGGTGAAGATGTCCCCTTTCACCACTCATTTTCAACATTGTACTGTATCTCCTAGCTAATGCAACAAGGCAAGAAAAGAGAATGAAAGATAGATTGGGAAGGAAAAAGAAATCTTCTTTGGTGAGGTGTTTGTTCAGATCTTTTGCCCATTTTGCAGATGGCATGATTGTCTATGCAGAAAATCCCAAACAACCGACAAAAAGCCCTCCTGGAACTAATGAGCAATTATAACCAGGTTGCAGGATACATGATTAATATACAAAAGTCAATGGCTTTCCTATATACCAACAATGAACAAGTGGAATATGAAATTAAAAACACAACACCATTTACATTAGCACCAAAAAAAAAAAAATGAAGTACTTAGGAATAAATCTAACAAAATACTTAGCTATATGAAGAGGTATAGGAAGAAAACTACAAAATGTTGATGAAAGAAGTCAAAGTAGTCTAAATAAATGAAGAGATATTTCATGTTTATTTGAAATTCCTTAATGATGTATGATGTTTAACATCTTTTCATATGCTTATTTGACATCTGTAGATTTTCTTTGGTAAGGTATCTGTTGAGCTCTTTTGCCCATTTTTAAGTTGGGTTGTTTGGTTTCTTATTGTTGACTTTTAAGACTCATTTATATTGTTTATTTATTTATTTTATTGAAATGTAGTCAATTTACAATGTTGTATTAATTTCTGCTGTACATCAAAGTGATTCAGTTATACATATATATACATTCTTTTTAAAATATTCTTTTCCATTATGGTTTATCACAGGATATTGGATATAGTTCCCTGTGCTATACAGTAGGACCTTGTTGTTTATCCATCCTGGATGTAACAGCTCACATCTGCTAACCTCAACCCCCCACTCCATCTCTCCCTCAAACCCCTCCCCCTTGGCAACCACAGTCTGTTCTCTATATCCATGAAGACTCATGTATTTTGGATACATGCTTACAGCATCTTTATTCATAACTGCCAAAAACTGGAAGCCACCAAGATGTCCTTTAAAAGGTAAATGGATAAACAAATTGTGGTACATCCATACAATGAAATACTAGTGATAAAAATAAATGAGTTATCAAATAACAAAAAAGACATGGAGGAATCTTAAATGCATATTGCTTAGTGAAAGAACCTAGTCTGAAAAGGATACATACCGTATGATTCCAACTGTATGAAATTCTGGGAAAAGTAAAACTATAAGGAGAGTAAAAGATCAGTGCTTGCCAGGGGCACAGGGGCTCTGGGGCTCAGGATGAAGAGGAGGGGCACAGGGCATTTTAGGGCAGTGAAAATATTTGTTATGATACTGTAATGGTGGATACTTGTCACTATACATTTGTCAAAACGACAGAACGTACAACGCAAAGAGTGAACCCTAATGTAAACTATGGACTTAGTTAATCATAGCATATCAATATTGGTTCATCAGTTGTAACAAATGTACCGCACTAATGCATGATGTTAATAATAGGGGAAACAGTGTGTATTGGAGGGGTGGATATATGGGAACTCTCTGTATTCTCTGCTCAATTTCCTGTAAACCTAAAACTGTTCAAAAAAATAAAGTATTAAAAAAAATGAAAACACATTAGTTCTTTGGAAAATGTCACCCACATCATCTTCATCACCATTGTCATTGATCTTTGTGTCCTTTGAACCTTTGATAACCCATGAATGAGAGAAATTCTGTTTGTTACATTTTGTTTGTCTCTTCCCAGGCTTCACTGCTTTCAGTTCCTCAAAAACTGTCAAGCCATTATTAAGAAATCAAAGCAAGCAGGAAGTTTTAAATGACTCCACAAATTTGGGTGAGCCTCTACCACATGTTAGGCCAGGAGACAGCTTCCTAGTTCAGCCCTATAATATCACTCGCTCCCTTTACTTGGAAAATTGCTAAATGCTGCTCCTGGACAGACGCCCTGCTGCTAATACAGACTGACTGTATAAGCTCCATCCTACTCAGCTGTCAAACTATGAGATGAACTGTTATTTATTTATTATTATTATTATTATTATCCTTATCATCATCTAACATAATTTGAGGGCATCCTGTGAACTGGGCCCTGCTGAAGCGTTTTGTGTGCATTTTTATCATTTAATCTGCATGACAGCCCTAAACAGGGACTCTATTATTATCTCCATCTTAGAGATGAAGAAGCTGAGACTCAAAAGGTGAAGTGAGAGGACAGCATTACCTTGATACCAAACCCAGACAAAGACACTACAAGAAAACTACAGACCAATATCTCTTATGAACACTGATACCACAATCCTCAACAAAATAGGAGGAAACCGAATTCAACAGCACATTAAAAGGATCATACACTATGACCAAGTGGGATTTATTCTTGGAATGCAGACTTGATGGTTCAACATATGAAAATTAATCCATGTAATACATCACATTAACAGAAAGAAGGAAAAAAATGATCATCTCGATTGATGTACAAAAAGCATTTGACAAAATGCAACACTCTTTCATGATAAAAGCACTTAACAAACAGGGAATAGAGGGAAATTACCTCAACATAATAAAGGTCAAATATGAAAGGCCCACAGGTAGCATCATACTCAAAGGTGAAAGACTGAAAGCTTTTCCTCTAATATCAAGAATAAGATAAGGATACCTGCTTTTGCCACTTCTATTCAACAAAGTACTGGAAGTCCTAGCCAGAGCAATTAGGCAAGAAAAAGAAATAAAGGCATCCAAATTCGAAAGGAAGAAGTAAAATTATCTCTGTTCACAGGCAACATGATCCTACATGTACAAAATCCTAAAGAGTCCAGGAAAAACCACAACCCTCTTAGAACTAATAAATAACATTCACTAGCAAAACCGTAGGACACAAAATCAACACACAAACATCAGTTGTGTTTCTATATGCTCACAATGAACAATCTGAAAAGGCAGTTAAGAAAATAATTTCATTTACAATAGCATCAAAATGAATAACATATTTTGGGATAAATTTAACCAAGGTGGTAAAAGATGTGTACACTGAAAACTACAAAGTGCTGCTGAAAGAAATTAAAGACACAAATGAATGGAAAGACACCCTGTATTCATGGGTTGGAAGACTTAATATTATTAAGATGTCATTACTACACAGCAGGATGTACAGATTCAAAATCCCAACATCAGTTTTGGCAGAAATAGAAAAATCCATCCTAAAATTCATATGGAATCTCAGTGGACCCCAAATAGCCAAAATAATCTTGAGAAAGAAAAGCAAAGCTGGAGGTCTCACACTTCCTGATTTCAAAACTTACTGCATACAAAGGTACAGTAATCAAAACAGTGTGATACTGACATAAGGTCAGGCACGTAGGCCAATAGAATAGAATAGAGAGCACAGAAATAAAACTTTGCATATATGGTCCAATGATTTTTGACAAGGGTGCCAAGATTATTCAATGGGGAAAGAGCAGTATTTTCAACAAATGATGCTGGGAAAGACTGCAAAAGAATTAAGTTGAACTCTTACCTTACACCATGTATAAAAATTAACTCACAGTGGATCAAAGACTTAAACATAGTCTAAAACTATAAAACTTTTAGAGGAAAACACAGGAGGAAAGCGTTATGACATTGGATTTGGCAATGCATTTTTGGATATGATACCAAAAGCATAGGCAGCAAAAGTAAAAATAGATAAATTCAACTATATCAAAAATTAAAACTTCTGTGAATCAAAGGACACAATAAACAGGGTGAAAGGCCATCTAGAGAATGGGAGAAAATAGTTGCAAATCACAAATCTGAAAAAGGGTTAATATGAAGAATATATAGAGAACTATAACTCAACAACAACAACAAAAAAGAACCCCCAAATAACCTGATCAAATATGGGCAAAGAACTGGAATAGACATTTCTCCAAAGAAGATATATAAATGTCCAACAAGCATGTAAAAAGATGCTCAACACTACTAGTCATTAGGGAAATGCAAATCAAAACCACAGTGAGATACCACCTCATACCCATTAGGATGGCTACTATCAAAAACAAACAAACAGCAACAGAAAATAACAAGTGTTGGCAAGGATGTAGAGTAGGGGAACACTTATGCACCGCTGAGAAGGTAAAATGGTGCAGCTGATATGGAAAACAGTAGAACGGCTTCTCAAACAATTTAGAATAAAATTATCATATGATCCAGCAAGTCCACTTCTGGGTATATACCCCAAAGAATTGAAAGCAGGAACTTAAAGACTTATGTGTACACTCATGTTTATAGTAGCATTATTCACAATTGCCAAAAGGTGGAAGCCACCCAAGTGCCCACTGACTGACGATTGGATAAGCAAAATGTGGTCCATCCATAACAGTGGAATATTATTCAGTGTAGGAGGAAGGGAATTCTGACACATGCTACAACATGGATGAACCGTGAGGACATTATGTGAAGTAAGTGTCACAAAAAGGCAAATTTTGTATGATTCCACTATGTGAGGTACATAGAGTAGTCAGGCTCATAGAAACAAAATAGAACGGAGGTTTCCAGTAGCTGGGGAAGGGGAAACGGGGAGGAATTGTTTAATGGGTACAGTTTCAGTTTTGCAAGATGAAAAATTCTGAGGCTGGTTGCACAACAATGTGTATAACTTACAACTACTGATCTGTGCACTTAAAAGTGGTTAAGATGCTAAAATTTATAGGTATTTTACCACAATTTAAAAAATGGCTAAGATGAAGGGACTCACTCAACATCAGGATGCTGGCACAGGGCAATGTCAGGGTTTGAACCCAAGTCTAATTCCAAAACTTGTACCTTTGATTTGTACCCTTTGATTTTCAGAGTAGAGAGTGATTTAATAATGAGAGAGGAGACAGGCAGGACCTAATATACAAAACAAGTGCATTTTTTAAGGCTCCTGCATTTAAAATGTCTTTAAAAAGTATATAGTGAGTCCATAAAATATTGAGACGTTTAAACTTCTATTAACAATGACCATCTGCTCTGATGACCCCTGTGCTTTAAGGAAGCCTCCTCGGGAAGCTGACTTAGTTATGACGTTGCCCTGAGGTTCACTGACATTGTCGCTGAGGTTCGACGTGTACCTGGAACCGTCCTTTGGAGCTAGGTTTCAACCTTGCATCACCTGGAATTGGGAAGCCCCATCTCAGACCATAACCTCCCACTCCCGGCCTTCCTTATCCTCTGTCTCGTCCTCTCCTTGAGTCACGTAGCCTTTGCTCCCTGTTTGCTCCCTATGGGTAATGCCTTATGCTCACCCAGCCTGGGCCCTGCTCAAGCTCACCAGCACCTTCAAGTCCATCCCGGCCCCCAAACCCTCCTGTCACCCTCACACTTCTGTCCTGAGGCTGGCCCAGTGGCCTTTGGGCCCCCCAGCCAGCAGGTCCCTGCTCTCAGGCTTTTCATTATACTTTGACAACAACCTCCTAGGTCTTCACCTCCTGCACCTGCCGGCATCCTCCGTCTGCTTCTCCCGACCCTCCTCCATCCCTTTACACGGCGCCCTCTGCCCAGCAGGCCCACCTGTGCAGCTATATCCATGGGCTGATGGGCTCCTTGTCTTTGGTTTCTGGTTGGGTTTGGCCAATGGGGGGGGCGGTTAGAGATCAGAGCAGGGAGGAGAGAGCTTGGGGTACTTACTCCCCTGGCTTCCTTTCTCTGGGGCCACACAGCTTCCCTCAGAGGGACTCTACCCAGCCCTCGGGGTCTCCGGGTCCCAGGAAATGCCCCTGCCCCTCACCCCTCAGCTCTGGGGGTGGGAACAGTCCTCACTCATACTAGCTCTGGGCCCTGCACTATCCTTTGTGGTTTCTCTGAGCCCTGCCCACTCCCTATGGAGTCCCTTCAGGAAACTCCCTTCCATCACTCCACACCCCTGTGAATGTGCCTTCAGCTCCCTGCCAGGACCTGGACTTCCCAGGCAGGGAGAAGCTCTTAGATGGGACCTTCAAGGCTTCTCTTAGCTGCCAAGGGCCTCCGGGTGGTCCTGCCTTCATCCCACCCTGGTCTGGTCCCTCTCCTCAACCATCTCCTCTTCTGCATCCTCACCTTGACAGTGTAACTTCCGTCTAACCTGTGAACGTGCTCACCACCCCCTCGGCCTGTAAATGCTGCCCCTTCCCCTATCCTTTCCTTTATTGTCAAATGGCTTCAAGAGGTTCCTTTCCCTCTGGGTCCTCAACCCACTGCCATTGCCCTTGGGGGCCTCCTCAGGCTCTCGGCCTCCCTGTGACATGTGACACAGTTGTCAGAGAGAGGCACGTGGCCTGGTGGTTCAGGGGTTGGGGGAGCAGGGCAGTGCGGTGGTTATTAGACTGGGCTCGAGCCCAGCACTCCTACTTCCTAGCAGGGTGACCTTGGGCAAGTGATACCTCAGCTTCCTCATCTGTAAGGTAACAAAAGGACAGTCTTATAAGTTACTGGTGACGTATAAATGATATAATACATACAAAAGCACTTAGAAGAGAACATATGGCAAATGGGAAATGTTCTCTATTATGAGCAAGAGGATGGGCTCTGGAGTTAGAAAGCCTTGAGTTCAAGTCCCACCTCTGCTACCTTCCAGCTGTGCAGCCTGGGGCACGGTTCTTTGCTTCTCTTTGGTTGCTCCCTGAGCAGCAAAAATGAGTTTGATAAGCTGGGCTTCGTAGGATTGACAAAAGGTACTGCTTGGTGACATGTTCAAAGGAGTGGGATAACATTTTTGAAATTGACGTGTGTGTGTGTGTGTTTTATCTATTTCTTTTAACCTTTTGGTTCTAGGCTATCCCATCCCCCAGCCCCATCCCCCCACTGCCTCCAGAAAGGGATGTAGTGCAGAAATAGTAAAAAAAAAATGGGGTTTTCAAAAGAATAAGGATATGAGGAAACGGCCAGGCGCTGGTGAGACGACGAGTCTGGGAGTGGGAGGAAAGAAGAAGCTTCTCTGCTTCCCCGTCGGCTGGATCCTTCCTCCCCGGTCTCCCCGGGAGAGCCCTGTGGACCGGCAAGGCCTCAGGAGAGGCTGGTCCTGAAAGCAGACCGCACGAGCGTGGTGCCCAGTGCCCCAGCCTCCCCCTGTGACCCCAGGCAGGATACTCAGCCTATCTGTGCCTCAACGCCCTCATCTGTAAAGTGGGGCCATCAACACTAACCTCCTAAGGATGAAATGAGTTAATACACTCGAGAGTGCCCAGAACAGTACCTGGCACACAGCAAGCTGTCTCTTTGATGAATACCCTCAGCCTGGCAGCAGCGCTCTGGCTCCCTCACCTCTCTGACTGCTTCCAGGTCTCCACGCCGGGCTCCTCTCCCCTCAGATGTCCGTTTCCTCCTCACTCTGTCTATGGGCTGGGGCCACTGTACCACCCCCTCGATTCGCAGGTGTGTGTTTCCAACCCCTGGTTCATCTCCAGGCCCCAAACTGCCTGGCTGCTTCCGGGATGTTGAGGTGCTCACTCAACCCGTCCTGCTTCCTGCCCTCTTGGTAACGGTATTATCACCTGCCAGCTCATCCAGCCATCTTTCTCCGTGGCCTGTGGCATTGATCCTACTGATTCTTCCAGAAAGCTCTCAGACCAGTCCCAAAGCAGCGGTCCAGTCAGGTGGTAGTATTAATGTGGTGGGCAGAATGGTCTCCCAAAGATGCCCATACCCTGATCCCCAGAACCTGGGAATATGCTCCATGACGTGGCCAAAGGGACTGTGCCGATGTCAAGGTTATTAATCAGTGCTCTTAAAAGAGGGAGACTAAGGACTTCCCTGGTGTTGCAGTGGTTAAGAATCCGCCTGCCAATGCAGGGGACACGGGTTTGAGCCCTGGTCCGGGAAGATCCCACGTGCCATGGAGCAACGAAGCCCGTGTGCCACAACTACCGAGCCTGCGCTCCAGAGCCCACGAGCCACAACTACTGAGCCCACGTGCCACAACTACTGAATCTGCGTGCCTAGAGCCCGTGCTCCACAACAAGAGAAGCCACTGCAATGAGAAGCCCATGCACCAAAACAAAGAGTAACCCTCGCTCGCGGCAACTAGAGAAAGCCTGTGCTCAGCCACGAAAACCAAACCCAGACAAAAACTTTTTAAAAATTTTTTAAAAAGTGGGAGACTATCCTGGGTTATCCAGGTGGGACTAATTGAACTCCACCAGTCCTTATAAGCAGAGAACTTACTCTGGCTGGATTGGAGAGATAAGTGGTGGCTCTTGCTGGGCCCCCACTTAACAGCCCCAATGCTCCTCTTCCTGGGAAAGCACCAGGTCAACGTTTCCTCTTTACCCAATTCCCCCCCTAGATGGCACCACCTCAGTCTGTTGCATGAATGAGGATCACAAGAACATTCATCTCACATTTCACTGACAACCCCCATTCTGGATTCCACAGGGTGGAATTTCCCTAGCTTAGTCAATTATCTTGTTATCTCAGTTAACTGAGAATTTCCAATTTAGATATTAGATGTTCCCAAAGATAAATTTACACTCAAAAAGTGAAGCTTCTGTTTTTAGAAGCTTGAGTCAGCTCAGTCTGAAACTCAGCCCCACCTCCCCCGTCTAGCTGTGTGATTTGGGCCAGTTCCTTAACCTTTCTGAGTCCCATGTCCATGTCATCAAATGAGGATAATAATGATAATAGTAGTTCTCACCCGCACAGGATTTGTTTTGTGGATATAATTCTATAAATATATATACAGAACATACATAGATGATGTATAAAGCCATGTGAGATGCAGTAAGTAGTCCATAAATGTATGCTGTAGCTGTTTGTATTATGTATGCTATTCAAAAGATTATGATCCTTCTTTCATCTCACATCCATCAGAATGGCTACTATAAAAAAAAAAAGGGAAATCACAAGTGTTGGTGAGGACGCAGGGAAAGTGGAACCCTTGTGCCCTGTTGTGAGAATGTAACTTGGTGCAGCCACTATGGAAAACAGCATGGCAGTTCCTCAAACAATTAAAAATAAAATTATCATATGATCCAGCAAGTCTACTTTTGGGTATATATCCAAAGAACTGAAAGCAGGGCCTTGAAGAGATATTTATACACCCATGTTCATAGCATTGTTTGCAACAGCCAAAAGGTGGAAACAACCCAAGTGTCCCTCAGTAGATGAATGAATAAACAAAATGTGGTGAATCCACACAATGGAATATTATTCAGCCTTAAAAAAAGGAAGGAAATTCGGACACATGCTACAGCATGGATGAACATGGACATTATACTCAGTGAAAGGATATTATACTCAGTGAAAGAAGCCAGTCATGCAAAGACAAATACTGTTATGATTCTACTTATATGAGATACCCAGAGTAGCCAAGGTCATAGAGACAGAAAGCAGAACGGTGGTTGCTGGGGGCTGGGATGGGGGGACAAGGGGAGTTGTTGTTTCATGGGTGCAGTTTCAGTTCTGCAAGATTCAAAGAGTTCTGGAGATGGATGGGGGTGATGGCTGCACAACAGTGTGAATATATTTAATGCCACTGAACTGCACACTTAATAAAAGTGGTTAAGATGGTAAATTTTATGTTATGCATATCTTACCACAATTTAAAAAAATGAGAAAAATGAGATCACGATCTAGCCCTTTCCTCTGAACATTTTCCTCTTAGAAGCCCTCCATCTGCTGGTGAGAAACTAGTCCCATCAATTGCTGTAGTGGGTACTGACCAATGAAATCAGCCGCCAGTTCCCAAACAGGGGACAAAAAAACATTCCCTGAGGACTGGTGAGACCAAACAGGTGAACCCCCAGAGCAAGGAGCACTTGGGGAGAAGCCAGGGGTGAGGTGGGGGTGAGGGGGGAGAATGGGAGCACGACCCAGGCAGGAGGACAAGCGCGATGCAGATGGGGAGCCAGCAAGTGCACCCTCCCAGGCCTGTTTCATTCCATGAATTTTCCCACAGAGAGTCCACCTGTCACCTTATGTCTCAAAATGTAGGTGTTCACTTAGAATAAGAGAAATGTGAATTAAAATGACACAGGTACCATACTTCACCCCGTAGATCAGTGAAGATCCAATGGGGGGTCAGCACCCTAGGCTGGGGAGGGAGTGGGAGACGGGCGTCCACTGCTGGCAGGACACCACATCCGGAAACCTCTGGTGGGCAATTTGGCCATGTCCATCAGAGTTACAGCTGTGTGTGTCCTTTGACAGAGCAGACATACCTGCACGTCCGTGAAATGATGCAAATAATAGGAGAATCCCAGCAGCCTTGTTTAATAATAATAAACAAGACTATGGTGTAGGCTCTGGTTCTTTTCTGAGAGGCAGCCCAGAACTGGCAGGGGCCAGGAAAAGGGACAAGAGTCATCCGGCTGGATGGGATCGGGGGTGTGTGTATGAGATCAGTCTGGCTTCATGACCCTCAGATCCCACGCTAGAAGGGCTGACACAGGCTGGAGAGATGGCTCCACCCATGAGAAAGGAGATGGCTGGCAGGACACTGACCACCGAGGGTGAGGGGTGGGCACCAGCATTTCATCCCCCTGTCATGTCTGTTCTTTCTTTTTCTCTTCCATCTCCACCCTTGTGGAGGCCGACTTGTCCCTTAGTTCTCCTCCTTCCCACTCTGACTTCTCGATGCCCTGGTTTTCTCTCAGTCCCTTGGATTCACAATATGCTCTTCCACCCCAGGCCCCTTGCACATGCCATTCCCTTCTCTTTTTGTCTAGTTAAGTCCTCCTTGTCTTCCATATTCCTTTCCTTTACAGCCCCAATGTTGGAATGGAATTAGTCACACCGTTGTGGGATCATTTGACTTATTTCTCTCTCTCCTGGCAGCTTCCTGATGGCAGGGACCATGTCCAGTTCTGCCATCACTGTACCCCTAGACTTGGCTTGGTGCTGAGGCTCTGGGTAAATACTGTGCAATGAATGAGTGATAGCAACAGTTATCACTGTTGACTATAAACAGTTCTCACTAGCCTGGCTATAAACAGGCTTCCTATTGCCTTAGGGAACCAAACTCCTTACAGGATATAGAAAAAAGTCTGGAGGTTAAAACCCTGCAAATATCAATATTGATTTTTCCCTGAGCCAAATGATTACAAGTGACTTTTATTTTCTTCCTCATATTTTCCTTTCTCCCAATTTTTAAAAACAAGAAGCATGTAACTACCTTCCATTATCGGAAAGAGTAAATGATGTCGAAATACTACGATACCAATAGTCAAAACAACATGTCAGCCTTGCTGATGAGTAGAAATCTTTAGAAGCATGACTGCCTATTCTTTAGGATTGATCCAGGCAAATAGAACAATCTTTTTTATTTGCTAGATGTAACCTCTGGGTAATTGCAAGGATGACTTTTTAGTAATATAAATCCCTGAATTTTTTTTTTTTTTGCGGTACACGGGCCTCTCACTGTTGTGGACTCTCCCTTTGCAGAGCTCAGGCTCCAGACACGCTGGCTCAGCGGCCATGGCTCACAGGCCCAGCCGCTCCGCGGCATGTGGGATATTCCCGGACCGGGCACGAACCCGTGTCCCTTGCATCGGCAGGCGGACTCTCAACCACTTCGCCACCAGGGAAGCCTAGTCACCTATTTCTTAAGCTAAGTCCGAGGAGCAGTAAGCACTCAATTATTTCTATACAATGAATGCAACTCAATTTCTGTCTAGTTAATAACTGTCCTCATTAGTTCCCTTTTCCAAATGGCTTATTAATGTCAGTGGATCCTCATCTCAACCCTGTGCACCTCTGAGGATTCTTCTCAGTCTCTGTTTTAGGAGACCATAATAATGATCATTGTGTCATTCACTGAGCACCACATGCCAGGCTCTTTATATGCATTTCTCACTTAATCCTCAGAATAACCCTGTGAGGTAAGAGGTTTACAGACAGGGAAAAGGAGCTCAGAGTGATTAAGTAATTTGGTTGAAGTCACTCAGCCACAAAGTAGCCTAATGAGATTCAAACCCAGCTCTGTCTATCTCCAAAGCCTGTGCTTTTAAAAATTACTACAGTTTTCTAATATCATAGTCAGGTTCAAAACAGAGATCTCTGTCTCTACTTTAGCCAGACAGGAAATAAAACTACCCCAAATCTATGCCTTGTTAGGATAAAGAAGAAACTACAGTTCTTCTTCTTCTTCTTTTTCCTCCCACTTTGCACACTGCACAGATGTTCTGTGTCCTTGAAGGGAGACCATATCATGGAGGAGAATCTCAAGGGGAGGTTCATGGAGTTATCTTTAAATCTGTTGCGTTTACAATAAACATTCTCAGAAAACTAGGAATAAAGGGGGAAATTTCTCACTTGGTAAGAACATGTATAAAAACCCTACAGCTAACCTCCTACTTAACGGTGAAAGAGTAACTGCTTTCCCCTAAGGTCAGGAACAAGCGAATATAAGGATTTATACACTGCTCTTGTTCAGCAGAGTCCTGGAAGTCTTAACCAGGGAAATAAAGCAAGGAAAAGAAGATTCAAGGCATTCAGATCTCCTTTTCTGAAAGGAGAAATAAAATTGCTCTTATTTGCAGATGACATGATTGTTTATGTATAAAATCCCAAGAAATCTACAAAAGCCCTTATATAAGAAAGTGCAGTTAAGGTTGCAAGATACCAAGAAGCATACAAAAATCAACTGCATTTCTATATACTGTCAATGAACATGTGGACACCAAAATTGAAAATATAATACCATTTACAATCACTCAAAAAAAAAAAGAGAGACATACTTAAGTGTAAATCTAACAAAACATGTTCAGGACTCGTATGCTGAAAACTACAAAACACTCACGAGAGACACTGAGTAAATGGAGAAATATACCATGATCATGAATTGGAAGACAATGTAGGAGTATATCAATTATTCTCACATTGTTATATAGGATTAAACACAATTCCAATCAAAATTACAGCATGATATTTTGTATATACAGACAGGCTTACACTAAAATGTAAATGGAAAGGCAAAGGAACTAGAATAGGTTAAAAATTTTTTTTAAAGAAAAGTGGGAGGAATCACTCTACCTGATTTAAGACTTACATAGCGACAGTAATCAAGGCTATCTCATAATGGTAGATCCATTATGACAAATAGATCCATGAAACATAATAGGGAACTAAGAAGTAGCCCCCATAGAAAGTATGGCCAGATTATTTTTGACAAACTTGCAAAAGCAATTCAATGGAGAAAGGATAGTCTTTTCAACAAATGGTTCTGGAACAACTAAATATCCACATGGAAGAAAAATGAACTTTGACCTAAATCTCACATCATAAACGACAGTGAACCCAAAATGGTTCATAGATTTAAACATAAAACTATAAAACACTTAGAAGAAAACATAAGAGAAAATCCTCAGGGTCAGGGACCTGGTGGCATGTTCTTAGACATGACACTAAAAGCATGATCTATAAAAGAAAAAAATAACTACCTGGACTTCATCAAAAGTTAAAGCTTTTGCTCTGTGAAATATTCTGCTAAGAGAATGAAAAGACAAGCTACGGATGGGAGAAAATATTTGCAAACCATCTATCTGACAAGGGACTCATATGTAAAATACATAAAGAATTCTCAAAACTCAATGGTAAAAAAATTAACAATTCGATTAGAGACACTTAAAAGATATGAAGAGATATTTCACTGAAGAGGATATGCAGAAGGCAAACACGTACATGAAAAGACATTTAACATCACTATCGATTTGGGAAATGCAAGTTAAGACTATGATGAGATACCACTACACACTTACTAAAACAGCTAAAATGAAAAACAGTGTTTATGCTAATTGCTGGTGAGGATGTGTCTCATACATTGCTGGTGGAAATGAAAAATGGTACAGCCATGCTGGATAAGTCTGGCAGTTTCTTTACAAACCGAATATATATAAACACATATGTTAATCCATGCAATCATACTCCTTAGCATTTATCACAGAGAAATAAAAACTTATGTTCACAGAGAAACCTGTATACAAATGTTTATAGTACATTTATTTGTAATAGCCCCAAATGGAAACAAAATGTCCTTCAAAAAGTGAATGGTTAAACATAGGTGATACGTCCATACCGTGGACTATTACTCAGCAATAAAAGAACAAGCTAATAACCTAAATGGATGTCAAGGGCATTACACTGACTAAAAAAAAAAAAAAAAAAATCAATCGCAAAGGTCATACATAAATGATGAAAATTATAGAGACGGAGAACAGATTAGTGGTTTTCGGAGCGTGGGGACGATGGTGGGAGGAGGAATTGTGACTATAAAAGGAGCATCACAAGGGACATCTCTGATGATGGAGTACTCCTATATCCTGATGGCCACACCCAAATCCACACGTGGTAAAATAGCACAGGACTCCACACATGCTTCGTGCCATTCTCTCTACCATTTGTGCATCTATAATTATTTCAAAATAAAGTTTAAAAAACTCTGTTGAGTGAAGTTCGAGAGTGGTCTGCCTTTCACAGTCCTAAAGGGATTCCATTGCAGTTCTCTTTCTGCTTCAATATTTTAATCCCTTTCAAAATTTTAAAAGGCTCAAAGCCACTGTTTGTATAATTCCTTACTTACAATTTCTTCCAACTTCCTTGGCTGTCAATGAGCTGGGACTGTGGACCAAGCCACAGCTAATTCAGAGAATGGAATGAAATGAAGTGAGAGAGCGCTGAGGCCACGCCCAGGGCTGACCCTGATTTACTACTTGGAGGTACGGGGGCGGGGGAGGGCTCTGAGGGGCCCATAGTCTCCAGAAGCTCTGGAAAGGGCGAGAGGCCATTGCTCAAGCTGGGCCCTTCAGGTGGCCGTGGCTGCCAGACGCGGAGCAGGTGAAGGTCAAGCATCAGCTCTATGCCCACCTTCCAAACCGCGCCATCAGGGTGGGACACTGCACACACAGTCAGCAAAGGACACAGGGCCCATCGCACTTTGCACTGTGCTCATTCTTACCACATGTGCCAGGGAGACCCATCACATGCGGGGAATGCTTATTGGTGGCACACCGAGGAAGGCTGGGACTGTTAGCCAGAGGCTGTGCTTTACAAGAGACTGGAGTCCACAGAACAGTAAGGACTTTTGGTGGTGTGAGGGGTAGGGAGGGTTGCGGACTGGGAAGGAAGAGGTCTTACCTCTAAAACAAGGTCTGAATTTTCATGCCTTCCAATCGTAGTGCTTTTATTCAGGACAAAATAGCCTTCTGCACTCTTTAGATAGGCTTTCATATTCTCTGCTTTCCCTATAAAAGGTTTTCAGAAAACAATTTTGTTAGAAAAGTACAGTCCTCTAATTATTCAATGTCATATTTAGAATGAATGGAATACACCATAATGTCCACAGGAGAAGTCAGCAGAGGTAGGAGTGGATAGCTGGATTTAACAATGATCACAATGATAATTCCGCACATTTTTAAGACTGTCCTCTTAACAGTGATATCCGGCATAGATGAGCTTGCTTCTGATCACAAGAGGACATCCTTTATGTAATTCAGAGCACAAACAAGCAATAGCAAAAAAAAAAAAACCAAACAAATCTGAATTCCACTGATCACCGCTCTCCACCTCCCATTAAGCTTAGTTTGGGGTTAGTTATCTGACAGAATCAAGTACTCAGTGTTACTAACCCACCACTTACTAGCTCTGTGACTCTGGGTGAGTTACTTATTCTCTCTCTATGCCTCTGTTTCCTCATCTGTAAAATGGGGCTAATAATACTCTGTATCCCAAAGAGTTTTGTGAGGATTAAATGTGAAGCATCTAGAATGGTGATTGCTACACTAAACACCCATTTGTCCTACTGTGATTGTGACTGTTATTAATCTAGGGCTTCTGAACTTTGACTCAAGAAACCCCAACTTCTACAGAGCTTCTTAAAGTGTGGAAGAGTCAGTCACCAAGGAAATGGGCATTAGAAGATACTTTCTTTTTAGTTCACTGCATTCCATCATATATTTAGGTTGAAAAAAAAATGATTTCCAAAGACAAAATATCAACATTATAGCTGGGCTGTACGGTCAAGACTCTGTACGTATCTTTTCCTGGCATATTATTAGGAAAATGTCAAACACACAGAAAAGTTGAAAGAAGTGGATGGTGAACTTCTATAGAACCACCACCCAGATTCTACAATCAACATTTTGCTATATTTGCTTTATCATGTATCTACCCATCTATACATTTTATATTTTAATGCATTTCAAAGTAAATCCTATACATGGTTTTAAAATTTATTTATTTATTTTTGGCTGTGTTGGGTCTTCGTTTCTGTGCGAGGGCTTTCTCCAGTTGTGGCAAGCGGGGGCCACTCTTCAACGCGGTGCGCGGGCCTCTCACTATCGCGGCCTCTCGTTGCGGAGCACAGGCTCCAGATGCACAGGCTTGGTAGTTGTGGCTCGCGGGCCTAGTTGCTCCGCGGAATGTGGGATCTTCCCAGACCAGGGCTCGAACCCCTGTGCCCTGTATTAGCAGGTAGATTCTCAACCACTGCGCCACCAGGGAAGCCCTATACATGTTTTTTAAAACATAAAATCGTCAGTGACTTCAGCTGGTTCCAAGATGTTGATGATAATTCACATGATATTTAAGTTCTGATCCATCTCAGTGCCATGTCAAAGAAACTCTCTTTTCTCCTTTTTTTTTTTTTTCGGCTGTGTTGGGTCTTCGTTGTTGCATGCGGGCTTTCTCTAGTTGCGGCGAGTGGAGGCTACTCTTCCTCACAGTGTGAAGGCTTCTCATTGCGGTGGCTTCTCCTGTTGTGGAGCACGGGCTCTAGGTGTGCAGGCTTCAGTAGTTGCAGCACTTGGGTCAGTAGTTGTGGCACGCGGGCCCTAGTTGTGGCTCGCGGGCTCTAGAGTGCAGGCTCAGTAGTTGTGGTGCACTGGCTTAGTTGCTCGGAGGCATGTGGAATCTTCTTGGACCAGGGCTCGAACCTGTGTACCCTGCATTGTCAGGCGGATTCTTAACCGCTGAGCCACCAGGAAAGTCCCCAAAGTCTCTTTTCAACTGAAAGGTCACTGATGTGTGAAGTTGTTAGACTGTGGATAAAAACAAAAATCATCTAGGTCTGACCGTAGAGGGTCTCCGGTCTGGCTCTGCTTTCCATCAACATCTCCATCATCATTCCATCACTGAATCCCTACTAAGTGCCAGGCACTGGGCTGTCCTTTTAAACACATGGCCTCTTTTCATCCTCAGAACCACCCTGCGAGGCAGGTGTCAGTATTTTCCCGCTTTACAAATGAGGAAACTGAGACTCAGAGAAGTTAAGGTCACACAATAGTAAGTGTGTGACAACTCTGGGCCTTTGCCTGTAACCAGTGTACAAACCTCCATTGCTGCTGGTGGGGCAGAGTAGGGGTGGGGGAATTGCATTGTCTGCTGACACTTGGGACATGTAATAAAAGAAAGTCCTTGAAACCAGCATTCTATCCTCTGAAAGGAAGACGAGACCCTACCTGGGGGTAAGAGAAATAAAAATAAGCAGGATAGTTTATATTTGTAAACTTTGAGGCCTGTGGATGTCCCACAAATATTGATGCTTTCAGATAATGAGAAATACATTTGATTAAGTTCGCTGTCATGTGTACAGGGGAAAAGACATTTCCTCTTCCCAAAGAACCATGCTCTGATGCCTTCAGTTATTAATCTTCAATTGCAGAGGACCATGTTAGCACGCAGCACATTCAAGTCTAATTAAGCTAAAATGTAAACTTCCAAGAAATGTCTCTTCTGCAGGAAAACCATAGGAAACGCCACTAATCGAAAACTTAAACTTGGATCATGCGCATATTTGTTTTTTAGCTCTCACCCCAGACGTCCCCAAGGCTGGGGTCTTCTCTCTGCTCAGACGTCCCCCCTCGGGGCAACCACCTGACCACTCTGGCTAAAGGCACCCTCAGTCATGTTATTCCCCTACTAGTTTTCCCCTGCTGTGTTTCCTTCCTTGTACTTATCATTCTCTGACATGTTCTTGTTCCTTTCTTTAGTTGTGCTTGCTGTTGGTTTCTCTTTCACTAAGATATATGTTCCTAGAAAACCAGGACTGTGTTCATTTTGTTCAGAAGCGATTCTTCATGGGTATTTTGTGTTTGTACCCATCTTCAGAGCAAAGGCATTGAAAGATTTTGTCCTGCACTCACTTTCCGAGGATGCTTGTATGGCAAACAGCCTGGGAGGATAGAGGTAATGTTCCTAATAAAGAGAACGGCTCCTTCTGGGGCAAAAGTTGGGCAGGTTTGCTAGCAGCCCCTTTCAAAGATTGCAGTTTCCTGAGTTTGGAGTTCCTTACCTGGGACACAGACCCACTGTGCGCACAGCATCCACACTGGCTGCTCTGCACCAGCCCGAGGGACTTTCAGGGCAACAGGAACCAATGTGCATATGCAGCTCTGGCTGCCTGTTATGTCATCGGCTGTGCTGTGAGTAATCAAGTTCTTTGTTTCTGGCCCAGGAGTCTCTTGTCTTCTGCCAGGAACTATAAGCTGGGCAGGCTAACTTACTAACTTTCAAACAGGGTCAAATGTCAGACCCTTTGCAGTTCCTGCCAGTTCTGTGCATTACCCCTTCTCCAGGGTAGGGGGCGGTGGGGGGGCAGAACCTGACACATAGTAGGTGCTTGGGAAACACTTGCTGAGTGAATGAAAATACAAAGGACACCTCAAAGCAAGTCAGTACAGCCAGCTGGCTAGGAAGCTTTGATAGTAACTACCTTTCATTTTTCCTGTCAGTATCTAGCTTAGATGACTCCTTGGAAAACCTAAATTCTATCTCTTTAGCTTTTGGATTGGACAATATTTCTCCACCTTCATTTTGCCCTGTGCATCACTTCCTTGCGTGAAAACACTGTCAAAGTAATTTGAATGTGTGGAGCTCTGTGAATTCCTTCTTACTCAGTGCCATGGAGCACCAGCCACAGGAAAGAGCAAAAGGGCTTCAGTCATCTGCGTTCCCCCGACCACTTTGGATGGCTCAGAATTGGGCTATAGGAGCAAACTTTCTTTTGAGGTTTACAGTGGCCTCAAAGTTCCTTAAAGAAGGGGAGTTCAGGTAAGGGGCGGGTGTGTGTGTGTGTGTGTGTCTCTGACCATTGGGTGGGTGTTGTCCATAAATCAGGGGAAACAGGGGTTCCTCTCTTAATCCCAGCTATACCCACAGGACATCCAAGAGCTGGTGCCCAGGAGAGGCTTAAAGCTCCCGTGCCGCCTCCCTTGGGGGGCGAGGTAGGGGCTGCAATTAGGAAGGAACGGCTGGTGTTGGGGCATCTTTTCTGGGGTGCTCTTGGCAACCCGAGCCTGGATCAGAGAGTTCGGACTCGGGTGGGGCCGGGTCCCCTGCCTACCCCAACGCCCTTGACCTCGCAGGGCTGGCCTCCTCCGGCCCAGGTTTCCGCCCGCCGCCTCCTCGCGTGCCGCTCTCACCTGGCCAGAGGAAGAAGCCCACGCCTCGTCCTCCGCCAAGAGCCCTGACCTCCGCTCTGCCGCCCTCCCGCGGAGTCTCCAGGCTATGGCCCGCAGCACGCGCGCCCGCCCGGCCTTTGTACAAACGTCGCCACGGCAACGCCATTCTGACGGCCAAGCTGGGGAGGGGCGTGCGTGCGCGGCGCCCGAGGATGAGGGGGAGGTGCGCTGGGAGCACCCGGCCAATTACAGCCCGCTGCAGCGCTGCGAGCCCTACCCGACCTGCCCGCTAGAGGTCCCCAGCCCCGTTTCAAGGATGGAGAAACAGGCTCAGTGTTCACAGAAGTAGCTCAAAGTCTTACAGCGGGGAAGGAGCAGCCTCAAGAATCCTTCCTAGTGACCTTAGCTCCAGGCTTGGTGCGTTGAGGAGGGGTGGTCAGGCGTGGGCGGGTAATGGAGCTGAACCACGAGAAGCTTGGAGGTTAGTACACCCCGTCCCACCCGAATCTCTAGTTCTCTCTGTTGTGGAGGAGAAAACAGAGTAAGCTGGGGGGACCATCACTTCTGGGGGTGGGGTTGGAGATGGGAGATGGGTGCGGTGGAAGGAACACTTCTGAAAGAATGGAAGATTCTCCCACGTGCTAGGGAAGGGGTATTTACAAGCCCCCAACCTTACTGTTCCTGTCCATCCCTGTCAAAACTCGCGTTTATTCATTCATGTGTTCTTTACTTCTACAAACATCACCTGAGTCCCTACAAGGTCAGACGGTGGACCCAGTGTTGACCTGGATCAGATCCTTAAGAAACCCCCCGCACTCCCCATGGGCACGGGGCTGGGGGGATGGAGCATGTGGAGAAGACATGCAAATGCCAACTATCTCCCCTCACCCCATGTCACCTTTTTCAGATCAGCCCCTTCTGTCTGGGAGCAGAACAGCTCCTCTGACTACCTACAGAATGCCTCATTTCCCTGGCAGGAAATGCCGGACAAGGTGCCCCAAGACAAACTCAAAATATTCATCTGAGAAAGATGAAAGATGGCAGACTCCACTCTAGTCAATTAGAAGAAGAGATAAGAGAGAAAAATCATGGAAATCGATATGGGATGGAATATATGGTAAAGATGCTCCCACATGCCTAGAGGCTCTTAGAAATGCACATTCCCTGTCACAGACCTCAGAGATTCTGATTAAGCAGCTCTGGAGCATGGTCCAGGAATGAATTTGTTGCATTCTTGCAAATTCCTTGTGCATTTGTTAAAAGCTTGGCAAAACCTCAGGACTTATTCAACCCTGCATTTGAATCACAGAGCCCTCCCAGAACTTGTGCCTAAAAATCTCTTCCAGGCCCTCAGTCAGCCTGGAAGGTTCTGCCTGAGTTAGTTCCCTTTGACCAGAAAGACCTTAGGAATGTATGAGGAGTGACCACAGAGGCCGGGGCCCTGAGTGGTAACTTCAGAGGAACAGAGAGGGTCAGGCTCAACTCTCCAGGCACATTTCTGCCTCAGGGCCTTTGAAGTTTCTGTTTCTTCTCCCTACCAGGCACTTCCCCCAGGGATCTCCTTCAGCTCCTTTAGATTTTTATTCAAATATCCCCCTATTTAAAAGGGTCTTGGAATTCCCTGGCCGTCCAGTGTTTAGGACTCAGTGCTTTCACTGCCCGGTTCGATCCGTGGTCGATCCTGCAAGCCCCATGATGCCACCCAAAAAAACAAAACAAAACAAAAAACACCCCCCTAAAAACATGAATAACAAAACAAACACCTCACTCTATTGCTCTTCCCTTCATCTTACCACTCCTCTAACATGCTATTTATTTAGTTTCCTTCTCTTATTTGTTGTCCGTCTCCCCACTCCCAACTCCCCCCTGCCCCCCAACTTAAGCTCCATGAGGGCAGGGATTTTTTTTCTCTTTTGTTCACTGCTGTATGACCAGTACCTAGAACAGTGCCTGAATGAACGAATGAGTGAATGAACAGGGGCAGCCCTTGCCACCCGCCCACAGCCTTGCCTCCTACTCTTGAGCTGCTGAGCTGAACTGTCCTTACCCCAGGACCTAGGCTTCTGTAGCCTTGGCCCTCCCCAGCCCCACCCCCATCTCCATGCTTGTCTTCAGTGTCATCAACATGAGCACAGAACGCAACCCTGCGCACTGCCAGCCAGACCCTACGGAGCCCATCCAGGCCAGCCTGGAGCCGGAGCTGCCCTTGGCCCCCTGATAGGCTTGGGAGAGCATATGTTGCCATTAATCCATCTCTCGATGAGGAAATACTAAACGGAGAACAAAGCTGACATTCAGGCTCACTGGAGCAGAAATTGCCAAATCTTGATTGGATCCTGCCGCTCCCCACAGGATGCCACAGTCATCTCAAAGGGTGTGTGAAAGTCTAAAAACCCAGTTCCATGTCATCCACTTAAATTTCAAAAACAGAAACTAAAATACCCCAATAACTCATGGCTTTATCATAGCATGTCCTGGGCTGAGTGAGAGTTGTACTTTGCAATGATAGGGTGTTCAAAATACTGCACCTGGGGAATTCCCTGGTGGTCCACTGGTTAGGACTTGGTGCTTTCACTGCCATGGCCCTGGTTCAATCCCTGGTGGGGAAATTAAGGTCCCGCAAGCCACACGGCATGGCCAAAAAAAGAGGTTTCTAGCTTATATGGGCTCCTTGGTGATGCCTGTAATCAATCAATCTTATTGAGATCTGGGTGGCTACCAAGGCTGTACTCTATCTCCATCAACATCAGGATGCTGGTGTCTGAAAGGCCTGGGTCCAGGTCCCAGCTTTGTCATTCCCAGCTGTCCTCCTAATACTGGAGCGAGTGATGTTAACTCCGGGCTTTCCACCCGCAGGGCACTGTCCCAGTCCTTCCTGTGGATCATCTCATTTAAACCTCACCATAACCTGGGGCAGTAGGTGTGTGTGAAACACCTGGAACAGGGAGCTCTGCAGAGAAGCGCTCAAAAACGTCGTGATGGGTAGTATTTCTATCACATCACTCCCACTTGAACAGGAAAATAAGGCTCAAGAGACATGGAGGTATGTGCCCAAGGTGACACAGCCAGAGAAGGATTTGAATCTAGATGACGGTGATGGGACGGTATGTTCCCCGGGGACCACAGGTGACAGGTGTCACAGCCACGAGACACCCATGCTCACCACCTGCTTTCCCTCAGCCCTGAACAATCTGGGCTTCTGGCTGTCCTGAAGTGTGGGCAGTGCCTGCAGCAAGAGGGGGAGGGAGCTGAGGCCAGGAGGGGGTAGGTGGGGCTTGCCAGGGACCTCTCCTGCCACCCACTGGGCTTCTTTCCTGCAGGACCTCTGCCCCATAAAATCTCATTGGGCCAGAGTTACCTTCCCTGGGCTGTCCTTGACTGGGAGAGCCCATCCACTGTGCCCCCTCCCCAGATCTGCTTGTTGTCCCCTGCATTCCAACAAGAAATGAATGCTGGCCTCCTGCCTGGAAGAGGTAGGGAGCTTGCCCAGCCTTTAAGGGGTAAGAGAGAGCCAGGGAAAGAGCTGGAACAGGAGAAAGGGAGTGTAAAAGAGAGAGAGAGCGCTCGAAGATCAGGAAGTAGCTAAGCTGTTGAGTAGGTGACAGATGGGAGAGCAAAGGGCCACTGGAGGCTCCACAGTCCATTCATAACCTGACGCTATGGGCTAAGGAAATGCAGGTTTTTATACACACACACACACACACACACACACACACACAGGTTCACAAAAATAAATTCAAACCACAAAATCACAGCTGGTCACTGAGGCCTTCTGCAGCCGTGCTCACCCCCTTCCCCTGTCAGAACATGAGAAGTCACCCAGGTGTTTTCTCAGATAGAGACAAGGCTGGTTGGGACATTCATCTCTTGCAAATCAGAGCTTTGCCAGGGGGCTTCCCTGGTGGCGCAGTGGTTAAGAATTTGCCTGCCAATGCAGGGGACGTGGGTTCGAGCCCTTTTCTTGGAGGATCCCACATGCCGCGGAGCAACTAGGCCCGTGAGCCACAACTACTGAGCCTGCGCGTCTGGAACTTGTGCTCTGCAACAAGAGAGGCGGCGATAGTGAGAGGCCTGTGCACCGCGATGAAGAGTGACCCCCGCTTGCCACACCTGGAGAAAGCCCTCGCACAGAAACGAAGACCCAACAAAGCCAAAAATAAATTAATTATTTAATTTAAATAATTAAAACAAAAACAAAAAAACACTCTCTCTAAAAACAAACAAACAAAAAAACAGGAAAAAAGCTTTGCCAGTGAGGTCAGTCTGTATGTTCTGTTTGAAAACTGCAGATGAAGGGTGCTGATCCCACCTCTGATCGGCCTGGTTTCGCTAGTTTGTTTGTTTTATTCTGTCTGTACCTCACTTCTCTCACCTGTAAAATGGAGGTAATAACAGCATTGACTGTAAAGACCAAATGGGTTAATATGTGTGAAGTAGTAAACTGTGCCCGATACCACAGACTCCTTCTGTGAATGTCCGCGTTGCTGTCTGTCTGTTTGCTTGTTTTTGTTGCTTTCTTGATGATGTGGGAGGACAGCACCATCTCAACCCGATCACAGCCATCCTGGGGAGAGCTTTGATTTGCATCGTCTCAGTCCCAACCCAGAGCAAACTTGACCTCAGAACACTCGCATATCATCTTGCTTGTTGCCCAGGGACCTTTCTGGGTGTGGGTGTCAGAGGCAGGCTGAGCTCCCCTGATCGCTGCTAGAGGGATTCTGAGAATCCAGCTGGTCTCTGTGGGGTGGCACCTGCAGGACAACTCCATAAATTCGACTTGCAGGCATCCATGCAAATCAACCTCCACTACTTTTTTTGGGGGGATTAACAATGAACCACTATGAATGAGGTGAACCAAACTAGCTAATATTTACGGAGGCTTGTTAGGTACCAGCCGCTATGCCATGCACTGTTTTATTTAATTCTTGGCCCAACCCATTTCACAGAGGCGGGCTCAGAAAAGTCAAGTAACTTGCCCAGTTACAAATCTTGTAAGTGATAGGTCCAAGATTCGAACCCTAGCTGTTGGACTCCAGCATATTTTCTTTTTTGTAAAGTTTTGTTTTCAAAACATAATCTACATCTCGAAAAGAGCACAACTGATAAGTGTACGCTTGAAGAATTTTCACAAAGTGTATGCACCCACCCTAACCAGAACCCAGAACAAGAAGCAGAACATCACCACCCACCCCAGCCCCTCCAAGAAGACTCCCTGTGCTCACTTCTGGTTAGCCCCTCCCGCTTGTCTGACTTCCAATCAGAGATTAGTTCTGCTTGGTTTTGAACTTCATGGAAATGGAATCTTACAGATTCCATTTGCTGCCTGGTTTCTTTCACTCAACTATGTGAGGTTCGACCACATTGTCTGATGTAGCTGTGGTTCATTCATTCTCACTGCTGCATTGCTTTACACTCTGTTATCTATTCCTGCAGAACAAATTATGGCAAACTTAACGGATCCAAAAAACACACACTTATGTCCCAGTTTGTGTGGGTCAGGAATCCGGGCACTGCTTAGCTGGGTTCTCTGCTCAGGGTCTCTCCCAGGCCGCAATGAGGGAGGTGGCCAGGGCTGGGGTCTCATCTGAGGCTCAGCTGGGGAAGGATCCTCTTTCCAGTTCATGTGGTGGTTGGCAGGATACAGTTTCCTGAGGGTTGTTAGTTAGTCTGAGGGCCTCACCTCCTTGCTGGCTGTTAGCCAGAGATCCTGCACTGTTTCTTGCCATGTGGGCCTCTCCATAAGGTGCCTTGCTTCATCAAAGCCAGTGAGAATCCATAGAGAGAGTCTCCAGGCAAGATGGAAGTTACAGTCTTCTGTAACATAATCACAGAAATGACATGCCCATCACCTTTGCAGCATCTACTGATTAGAAATAAGGTACAGTCCTGCCTACTCTCAAGGGGAGGGGACACAGAGGTGTGAACACCAGGGATAATTGGGGGCCGTTGTGTATGCCTTTTGGTATGAACATGTGCACATATCTCTTGGTTATACATCTAGGAGTAGAATTTCTGGGTCCCACATACGTCCGGCTTTATGAGATTCTGCCACACATTTTTCCAAAGTGCAGGTACCCTCTACACTCCCTCAGCAGGCTATGAGCTTCCCAGTTAGAGCACATGCTTTCAATACACTCCTCCCCTCTCTCCTTACAGAAGGGGTGTTTGAGCTGGGGCTCTTTGGGACGACAGGTCCTAATTCTGGCCCCATGTCAGAATCACTGAATTCCCGGGCCGCTTCGCCAGACATTCTGATCATTTGAGGGCTCAGATACAAACTGGAAGGTCCACTCCATGAGGCGAGGATCCCTGTATCCTTGGTGTCCGGAGCAGTACCCGGCAGCAGTACCTGGCAGGTACCAGGTAGCTGGCACTCAATAAATGTTTTTTTGATTAAGTGAATGAGTTTAGGAAATATTGTTCAAGAGATGGGCCCCAGGGCGGGTATAAGCTGCTTAAATGGGAAGGAAACTTTGTTGTGTGTGAGGCTGTGTGCATTTTTCTGGGAAGAGGGCTCAGAGCCTCAACCAGGTATGTCCCCAACAAAGGTTAAAGGCTGCTGGGATTGGATACTGTCCGGCTTAGGTATTTTATCACATGAAGAAAGAACTGGTCCCAGGGTAGGAGGCATGGGAACTGTGGACAAGGTCCCATGGTCCTTAGAAGTAAAAAGCGAGACAGTGTTTGCCTGGGGTGGCTCATAAACTGAGACTTTGCTTGTTTTGACCTTTGACCCATGGTAGCTCTTTTGGTACATCTAGCAACTGCCTGGCCTCCTGGGATCCTCCCTGTGTCTGTCTGTTGAACAGATAATTCCAGAAGGCCTCGGTGCCCAGAGTTTCCATCAGCGGCAAGCCAACATGAGCCCTAGCTTTTGAAAAACCCCTTTCAATCAATTGAAAGCCTCCCAGGTTATCTGGTTTGAGATGACCTCATCCTTTGTCACCTTCTCTCTTGTTTTCTGGAGGCTGCTCAGAGTCTTGCTGCTGTCTGCATTCTTTTCTCACGTGAACAGTGCACCTATTTTGGGCATTTTGTCTTTGTTGTTTTGCGTCATTCCCGTCACACATTTTTTGTATTCCTTTCCAGTCAGATCAGCCTCATGCCTCTCTAGACATTTCTTCTCAGGTTTCCTCTGAATCATTTCGTTTGGTCTACATATGTCCCGTGTTTCCTCCTTCCTCACTGCACTCCACATAGACCCTCTCTTTTCCCTGGAAGAACTGTTCTTTTCTTTCGAATCCCTTACCCAAAGCCTCATCTTTCACCATGTTTTCTGACTTCTCCTAAGAACTGATTGTTTTTTGAAACTTAAGACTCAAATATCATCCCTTCTAATCTGCGTCTGAATTTGGATCACGGTCAAGAAGCAGGGGAGACAGGAACGTGGCTGGGTAATTAGGATCCTCAGCAGAAGGGCTGAGTGTTCATCGGGCTGGTCAGAGGGGCCTGGGGATGGAGGGAGAGGTATCTTCTTCTGCCTCGGGTAGGGCTTAGGGTGGGGTTGTCAGGAAAAGCGCTAAGAAAAAAGGACCCATTTGACTTGAGTTCTGAAGGAAGAGTAGGATTTCCGGAGGCAGAGCAGGGAGAGCAGAGGATGGTCCAAGGAAGGAGCAGTGGGAATGGAGGCTAGAAGATGAGTCATCAGAGAAGCTAGGGACAGGAGTACAGAAGGAGAGGGGTGGCCAGGTGGTGAGACCGCAGACTGAAGGTCCATGGTCAGCCCTCAGATATGTTTGTCTGGCTTTCCCAGTGTGTTAAGACTTTTAATTTGTTGCTGAAGGGAGAGGCCTCTTTCTGTGGAGTGACAGAGAAACCTATTCAAATTGTCTTCAGCATGAATGCAAATTCACTGGTTACCAAAAATGAAAAGTCTAGAGGGAACCTCTGGGTTCAGGCTCAGATGATTTCATGAGGCCTTGGCCTCTCTCCAGCTCTCAGGGATTCTTTGAACCACGTGGATCCAACCTTAGACAGAATCTCTGTATAATGGTCACAAAAAGGCGGCCGAAGCTCCAACCCTTACATCTTCTCAGCTTTGAATTCCATAGGGATGGATAGGAGTCTTTTTCCTAAGCTTCCCCCAATGGCCTCACTGCTTCTCATTTTCTCTGGGTGGGTCACAAGCCCATTGCTGAGCCAATTCTTGTGGCCCAGGAGACTGCTCTGATTGGCTGAGCTTGAGCCAACATGCCCAGCCCTGCAGCCAGAGGTGGAATCAACACCATCTCTGAGAAACTGGACTGAGACTAGGAGAAAGGTGTTGTCCCCAAAGGGGGATCATAACACCATAATATTTTAGAAGAGAGGTGAATTGTTATTAGGTGACAAAAACCAGATGTCTACCACAGTAGCCAACATGTACAGATCATTGACATCTGGATTTATGCCTTTTTTTGGGAAAATGGGAATATCTGGCAATACCTGGACTCTCTTCTTGTATATAGATCAACAATCTGCTGGGGCTGAGAAGAGGCTCCCTCTTTAGATACAGCCTATGTTCTGCCTGCCCAATGCACTGCTCATATTTCCTCTCTGGCTCCTGGAAGCACTTGAATTTTTATTGCCAGCATAATTTGATTCTGTAAAGAAATCTGTTTTTCCCACCAGAATGGAAGAGCCAAATGTACAGGGGTCAAATAGCTCTCCTGTGCTCCCACAAACTCCTGAGGACAAATGCCTGGCCATTTTTGATAGTCTCATTCCTTGCTCATTTTAAAAGCCTTCTTTAAAAAAATATTGAATACATAGTGATTTTAGAATCTGTTATCTAATAATTCCAACATCTGAAGTCTTTGGGTGGGAGTGTCGGGGGGGGGGGTGGTGTCTCAATGTCTTGTTTGTTGTGTGTGCTTACTCTGGCTCATACTGACTTATTGCTTGGATGTTTAGTAATTTGACTGTGATCTCATTCTTGATTGAACTTAATCTGTGGGAATCCTGAGGGGTCTGATTCCTGGCTGCTTTTCTCTCGGAAGTCTTTTTTGTTTGTTTCAGCTGGATGCCGGGGATGATAATAACCTCTGAACACTGACATTTATTTCCTCAACTTGGAGTTTTCCCACTGAATACATGGAGTGTAAACTTGAGCCCCAGACCCACGTGGTTACAAACCTTCAGGGTGATCCTCAACATCACCAGTATTGTGGCCATTATTAGTTTTCCCCTCCAGAGCCACATTGAAAACTACAGGTTTTCATAGGCTCCCCCTTCTGAAAGACCAGAAAAAAAAACCATTTTTAAGCCCTCCTCTTGCCAGGGTGTGGAGCATCTTTGAGGGTGCCAGCTTAATACAGGCATCTTAGACTTGGTTAGCTCACTTTGCAAGGCCCAAGGGTTAATCTGCCGTTTCCTGCACTTATTAAACGCAAATGGCTTCCTCATTTGCTTACGCTTTGGTTGTAGCTCACTCTGTTTGTGTTGTGTGTCTGTATGTTCCTTTGAGATTGCCTACATAAAAATTGTTTATTATTATGGGATTTTGGAAACACACACAAAACTAGAGAAGCCTGCGATTAACGCCATGTATTCATCATCCAGCTTCAACATTTTCCCAGTGTTCTCTCATTCTTTTTTCTTCCTTTTTGAGTTGTTTTCTAGGTTAATTTAAAGCAAGTTGTGTCATTTCACCCATAAAGACATCCTAACTGAAAGGACTTTTTTTTCCTTTACATTATCCCCGCCTGGACATTATCACAGCTAAAAATACTTAGAATCATTCCTGAATATCATCTAATATTCAGTCCATGCTCACATTTCCTTGATTCTCTCAGAAATATCTTTTTTACTGTTGGTTTGTTAGAATCAGGATCCAGACAATGTCCACACATTACACTTGGTTGTTATGTCTCTGACATGTCTTTAATTCTGTAACAGCAACTCCCCGCCCCTGACCTTTTTTATCCCCCAGCCACTGATTTGTTGGAGAAACTGGGTCTTGTGTCCTGTAGAATATTCACATCCTGGATTTGGCTGATCACTTCCTCTTGGTTTCAGTTAACTTGTTCCTCCTTTCCCCATGTTTCCTGTAAACTAATAGTTAGATCTAGAGCACTGAGGAGATCAAAGTCTTTTTGTTGTCCAGACACCTTCATAGGCAGTACTGTGTGATCCATCCTGCATCACACAGTGAGCACATAATGTGTGGTCATCCTGTTTTTATCGATATTGAGATTGAATGGTAGGTCCAATGCTAACAGACTGAGCCATCCATTACAAAGTCCCCAACGGCTTTTTTTCCCCCAATAATTAACATTTTTAATTTTTCATTATGGTAAAATATACATAACATAACATTTACCATCTGAACCATTTAAAAATATGCAGTTCACTAATGTTAAAGATATTCACATTGTTGCTTAACCAACCTCCAAAAACTTTTCATCATGTAAAACCGAAACTGTGTACCCCTTAAACAACTACTCTCCATTTTCCCCTTACCCCAGCCCCTGGCAACCACCCATCTATTTTCTACTTCAATGAATCTGGCTACGCTAGGGACCTCATATAAGTGGAATCATATGGTATTTGTCTTTTTAGTGACCGGCTTCTTTCACTTAGCATAATATCCTCAAGGTTCATCCATGTTGTAGCACGTGTCAGAATTTCCTTCCTTTTTAAGGCTGAATAATATTTCCTTGTGTGTATATACCTTGTTTTATCCATTCATTTGTAAATGGGCACTGGAGCTCATCCATCAGCTTTTTACCTAATAGTTTTAGCATCCTTTGAGGATCATTCCCTGGATCCGTATTTCTTGTGGGGTCACAGAGTTGTGATTTTTTCCTGATTGTTATTCCTTTGGTAATTATTAGCTAGAATCCTTCATCAACCATTTGTTTATTTGTTTATCATAAAATACACTTGGTTCAGGGAAGGCAGAATAAGAGATTGGTTCTTTCCTCCTATGTGTCATTATTCAAAGAAGCAACTGCCAAAGTGACCAGTGAGTTTTAAAAAATATCATTAGGAGTCTTTGATTTAAACAGTGTAGATGTGTTTTAATCCACTGAACTCATTATGTGGTTTGAGGCTCATACTATGCCACCTCAGGGGTTCATGCAGGTTGGCTCCCGTGTTTTTGTTTTTCCAGGTGGAAACTACGCAGTATTTACTGGTAACCACCTATGTTTGCATTGCATTGGTGTGGTCTTTAGACAAACAACTCTGCCTCTCAGTTTTCCTTCGCTGTACAAGGAAGTTGGACAAAATGAGCTCTAGCGCCATTCCTGTTCAAAACTCTCCCTTTTGTAGCATTTTCATTACATAGAACATTATGGTTCAGTCATTGGATTCTTCCAGTCCTGTGACTGAATGCAGTTACCAACACCTTCCTTTCAGAAACATGAAAATTGCCACCCTGCTGATACTGTTTTTAGTCTACTTCTCCATACTGCATTTTCCCCCAGTAGACTTAAAGCTGTACCTCTCAGTTAGGGATATTTTGCCTCCCAGGGGACTTTTGACAATGTCTAGAGACATGTTTCATTGTCACACCAGGGAGGAGCTACTGGTATCCAGTAGGTAGAGGCCAGGGATGCTGCTAAACATCCTACAGTGCACAGGACGGCCCCCCCTCACATAAATGCTCTCCGGCACCAAATATCATTAGTGCCAAAGCTGAGAAACCCTGACTTGAAGAAATCCATAGAGATGAAATCATATTCCTCTTACTTATATGTTTCAGTGAAAGGAAGTACATATAAAAATGTACACATCTGAGAATTCAGCTATACATGACGTAGGACAATGAGATCGTCTGTTTTTAACCTACCCATAGAATTTAGTCATTTGATGTGCATCTCCTTACTGTTTGCCCTTCAATCTTATTTCTGGCTCCTATTCTACCCCTTGAGACCTTTCTATTATTGGCCTGAGGGAAGGTTAATGGACAATTTTTACTGCTTTCAGGTCAATGGAAAAATTTTAGATCTTAATTTTTTTTTTAGACTCGGGAAATAAACATCAAAATCAACTTTTATCATAAATAGCAGTTAGATATTTTTGGTCCCAATTCCTCTTTGCCATTTTAATTGATTGAGTGGATATTTTCAATGAACTTAGCATTACCTTTCAAATTATTGCTCTCTTCTGCTCACAGCATCTCCTGTGAGATGTGTATTCCTGAATCTTTCTCTCTCATGCTTTTGTGCTGATTTAAAAGAACCCACTTGGTGCTAAAATGAATTTATCATTGGCAACTGCTAGAATGGTGTGTCCTTTCCTAATCAAAAAGTCAATTTGTGGGCTCATACTTTGAATCTGATTTTTAAAACAGACAACTAATTTGTCAGAAACAAAAAAAAATGCAGCTTTTATCTTTTTTGTTGTTCAGCTTTGAAAGAGGCAGCATTTAGATAAGGCAGGTACATTTATTTTTATTTTTGGCTGCGTTGGGTCTTTTTTGCTGCGCACTGGCTTGCTCTAGTTGCTGCGAGCGGGGGCTACTCTTCGTTGTGGTGCGTGGGCTTCTCATTGCAGTGGCTTCTCTTGTTGCGAAGCACGGGCTCTAGGCACATGGGCTTCAGTAGTTGTGGCACGCGGGCTCAGTAGTTGTGGCTCACGCACTCTAGAGCACAGGCTCGGTAGTTGTCGCACATGGGCTTAGTTGCTCCGCGGCATGTGAGATCTTCCCAGACCAGGGCTCGAACCCATGCCCCCTGCATTGGCAGGCGGATTCTTAACCACTGTGCCACCAGGGAAGCCCAGGCAGGTACATTTATTCACTTGTTTATATCAAGTATTCACACAATTTCTCTTACCAACACATATATTCACAGCTTGTCAAGTTTTACCCAAAAAGTGAAGGAAAAAGCTTGCTATCCCATTATTATATGATTTTTCTCTCTTGTGTGTTTTGTTAAAGTAGATGCTGATGATTTTTCTTGACTGGACATATCATCAAGGATGCTTTCTGAAATAAGTCATCTTGATGATAAACACTAAGGACATTTTCTTGCATTTAAAGTTCCCATGCACCTCTCCAATTTTATAAGGTATTGAGCCTAGGTGATCTCTGAGATGCATGCTGTATTGTTTGACATTGGTTCTTTTTTCTGATAAGGAAGACCTATAGCCCAGAAGGCATTTTGCCATAACTTTTGCTTCCCAAATTGTATTCTAGTTGGTTTTGTTGTGGTTATTCACCCTCCATTAGTTCCAAGTATGCTTTTAAATAATCTAAAATTTCTCCAAATCAGTTTGAGTTTCTAACTACTACTGACTCTTTTCTTTCCCACAGTTTTTATATTACAATTAAATTCCAGGTTTTAATGCACAGAGTTGGGGCTGGAGATAGAGAAAAGGAGAAAGGGAAGAGAAGTCTGTTTCTATCATGCCATGGAGAATTTGATTTATAGTTCTGGACTGGGGAGGGATAGGAAAACAGTCTTTGTAAAAGACTGTTTCTTTAAAGGAAAATGGTAAGTACCACACTCAGACTGGTCTCCAAGGATGATTGTTTCCTGCTTCTTTCTTATGGAACTGACACCGGGTGTCCAGGCTCTCTGATGGGAATCCTCACTGCCCAAGAGAATGGATTTTCCTCTGTTCAGGGCAGCGTTTTTCAAACTCGGCCCCATTGACTGTGGGGTAGAACAGTTCTTTGCTGTGGGGACTGTCCTATGCATTGGTGGGTGTTTAGCAGAATCCCTGCTCTCCTAGATGCCAGCAGCAGCTCCCCCTCCGGCCACTGTGACTTTGCCAAATGTCCACTGGGGGGCAAACCCAATCCTGGTTGAGAACCACTGATCTGAGGTGAGAACATTCAGTTCTGGCGTTGGCTTGAATCCTTAACAGTGTCACTGCAAGCTGAGAACGTTTGGTCACATGTTGCATCTGGGAGCTGGTCGGCTTGTATCAGCATGTCATCCACCTAACTGCCTTCCTGGAAAGTGCAGAGTTCCAGGGGTCTGATGAGACACATGGCAGTCAGGCGGGTTGGTCCCAAGGAAACTCCTGTTGCCAGGGCTACGTTTTAAAGGTGTCTGGTGCACGTGTATACATGTTCTCTCTAGTGGCTTTTCTGGAGAAATTTGCATCTGTGTATTGTGTGCTCGTATTTCCCTATCTTTCCCTCCCTCTCTGGGTCAGCTTGCTTCGCAATGTCCAAGGAGAGCAGGTTTCCTGACCACTACTCTCCTTCAGTTATTGGAGGATCTGAGCCTGATGTGCTGTGGCTCGCTGTCACGTACCATCCCATCTTCAGGCACTCTGGGACATCGCTTCCTAGGCCAGCTGCATTGCTACAAAGACACCGGGGAATGGCTTTCTCCTGTCGGCTCAGCATGAAAGGTGCTTCTGAATGGTCTGACGGTGCCTTGCGAACCACCACCCACACAGGTGGCAAGAACTTTGGAAAGCATCCACCCCTCTGCCATGAGGCTGTCGTGAGGGGGTGCAGGCTTCCCATCAGAGGCACACGCTTCCCTGTCGGGGAGTGGACACAGGGGGGTCTGAGATGGAGGTTCCAGGCGCCTGTGGCTGGCTCATCCTGCACCCATGAACTTGGTTCTACCCCGCTGCCCACCGCCACCACTGCCAGGCGCTGCTGGGCCATCTTAGTGGCTTGCCCTTACTGGTGATCTGTGATCTGAATGCCACCTAGCGAGAAAGCTGATGGACGACTTCATCAATGAGCTGTAGGACTATGGGCAACCCTTGTCTGCTCTGGGCCCATTTCTCCCCCTGCAGAATATCACATTTGGCTCCATCACCATTCCCTGCAGGGTGTTCTGTGAAAGCTGACCCTGGAAGATGCTCTGTGGGGAAAAAGAGTTTTGTGGCCAAATGGGTTTGGGAAATGTGACGTCATACAGCATCTGTTTGGAGATTCATAATGTGCACAAACATTTGAGAGATTTTCTGGAATTCTCTGCACCCAGGTATCCATGTGGCTCACTCGTCACTTTTCTGCAATGTGATTTCCCTCAAGACTTTTCCTGATCACCCAGATCTGTGGTCCCTTCTCACCTGTCCTTTACCCTGCCTCATTTGTCTTCCCAGCACTTCTCATTTTCTGACATTGCATCATATTCTTATTTATTGGTTTATTTTATGTCCCCCTCCACCCAAGATGTGCCCTCTGTGTCAGCAGGGACTTGATCCATTTGTTTGCAGATTATCCCTAGCATGTGACCCATAGTAGGTGCTCAATAAAAATGTGTTGAATGAATAGACTGTTTAACTTGGAGATTCCCAAATGGAGCTCATCAGGGACATTTTCCCATTAAAATCCTGGGAAATGTGCTTGGGGACTCACCAGGAAGAGGGTGGCTAAAATCCCGAGGGCCGTGGTTCCTAGTACCAGCCACTTAGTTCTGAGTACACAGACAACTCGGCGTTAGCCTGAAAATAAACAAAACGGACGTCATGAGAGTTGCCATCACGTGCCTCGAGGAACCAAGCCTTGTGCAAGGCTGACCCCAGGGCTGCCTCAACTGGTCTTACCTACGGGGCCCTGCTGCCGTTTTCCTGAGATGGCTTTATATGAAGATTCCTTGCAAACTATTGGTGGCGCCTGTTGAATCTTCCCAAAACACGTTTTCAGAAATGAGTGTGAGGCTCACACTTGGAGAAGTGCTTGAATCTTCAAGTTCTCCATCAGGAGACTGTGGTCTAGTCACAGCCACCACGTGGCAACTCCCCCCCGCACCCCCGCCTCCACTCTGAGTCAGGTGTAGCTTTGGCACTTTGCCTGTGGTTTCCTCAGGTGCTCAAAAGTAGGAAACTCCAGGGCTTCCCTGGTGGCGCAGTGGTTGGGAGTCCGCCTGCCGATGCAGGGGACACGGGTTCGTGCCCCGGTCCGGGAGGATCCCACATGCCATGGAGTGGCTGGGCCCATGAGCCATGGCTGCTGGACCTGTGCATCTGGAGCCTGTGCTCCACAACGGGAGAGAACACAACAGTGAGAGGCCCGCGTACCACCAAAAAAAAAAAAAATTAGGAAACTCCATTTTGCTGGTGTAGAGAGGAAGGCTCAGAGGGATCCAATTATTTGCTCACGATCATCCTTCTAGGAAGCAGCAGTGCTTGGATTAAAACAAAGTCCTCCCCAGTTGAAAGCCCATCTCTCGCCCTCTGTGCTTGCATACAGAACAGGGGCTGTCCTTTTGTACCTCCACACTTAAATACTCAGCACAATTTGTCCTAGGAGCTAAATGGGCCTGGCCAGGGCCCTTAAGGCAACAAATGAGACCAGTAATCCTCAGAAGGGCTCTTCGTGTACTGCCCATTTATGGCCTGTGGTTTGATTGATCCATCCATTTCCAGGGATAAAGCTGTGTCCCATTTTCAGTTTTGCTCCACAGTTGTGGGTTTAGTTTAGATTTCCCATCTCACACGTGTTCATCCAGAGCCAAGGCGTCTCAGAACATTTGGCATCAAGCAACAGAAACCCACTGCAACTCATTTAGGCATAAGATAGGACTTTATTGAAAGTAGCCTGGGGCATCCTATAGGACAGTGAGTGAGGCCAGGCTAAGGAGAGCCCAGAACTCTCTCTTTCTATGAAGGACTGTTTTCTCCGTGAACCTCTGCTTCATGAGTCTCCTCTTGCAGACCAGCTTTCTCTGTGCACGTGGCTCCCTGTTGGCTTTCAAGTTGATTAGATCCAGTGCAAGTAGCCAGTCCAAAATGACCATGGTCATTGTCACCCAAGGCCACGGGACCCACTTTGGGAAACACTGTTCAAGCAAGGACCCTTCCCATGGAGAGCGGGGCTTCATGCCTTATCCCCAGAACCCAGAACAGTACCCTGGCACATATCTGTGGAGCTCCGTACCTATCTGTGGGTGGATGCAGCTGACTTAGCTGCACACACACACCAGGCAGCGCTCTGCACTGCGGTCACAGCTGTGCTCCAACACGATCTTTATCTCAATCATCTGCCTGTGGCTCCCCTTTTCAGAACTGTAACTGGTCTGAGAAAAGTGAAAATCAAAATTGAGACCCGGTGGAGTATCCACTGTGGGCCCAGCACTGCCTGATATGATGCAAAGGCAGGGCCCGCCTTCAAGGACATGGACTAAGTTTAGGATCCGACCTTAAAAGGGGAATTTATTGGGAGGACACAGCATTTCTTGTGGAACCCAGGGGCAGAAGTACAGCTGGGCTTTCCAAGGCATCAGGACCAAAGACCAGAAAGTCATCAGGACACAGCTATGTCTGAGGTCTCATCCTCATTTCGGCCTCTTTCAGCAGTCACCTTCTCTCTGTGCTGAGGTACGTCCCCTGCTTCACTCACCTGTGGCCCCTTAATCCCTGATACCACGTTGCCCAACCCAGGACCTGGGAGAGATGAGCCTAGCCCAGCCCAGCTTCTGATTGGTTCTCCTGGGTCAGGTGAACACATACCTATCAGCTGTGACTTGAGAGGGTGGAGGTCACATGGCACCAATATGGCTGCTGAGATTCCTCCTTTTGGGTGGGGTGGGAGTGCTGGGGGGAATTTTCTTTGCTCTTTCATAGCCCTGGGGCCAGTTAGGGCCCAAGAACAGGTGAGGTGGGTGGCTTTTGATTTTTCTCCCCTGTCTCTGCCTTTCTTCTATTTAGTCTAAGAACAAAAACACGGCGGAGAGGAAAGGAAGGGCCAGGGTCTTTCTTCTGGTTTTTACCTTTTTAGCTTTTTCTGTAGTGAAAAGATAGAGAGCTCTGAGAAGTCTGAACCAGTGAACAAGCAGGACGAGTGTGCCTTCGGGAATTTTGAGGTGAAAGTGACCTCCTGCTTTGGTTTTAATTTACTCTTGCAGATAACTTCCTTGTCTTCCTAGGCACTATTCAGGGCTCCAGCCTATTGCTACCATTCCCAGCTAACATTCTCCCTGCCTTCCTTTCAGACGGAGGTGCATCCATGCTCCAAATTTTACGTACTAAACATCCATGAGCTATTCTCTGAACAACGTGAATAATTTTCTACTTGATTGTTTCCACACATACAAAACAACTAAGGTCCTTTGTGCAATTTCCACAGCACTCCTGCTGTATAGGAAGAGTCCAGAAGTGTTCAGATCAAAGTGGGGGACTGGTCTCTAATGAGTTGAAGATTGAGCCCCGTGTTGGTTTGCTAAACACAGTGATGAATTCCCACAAGCTTAGTGGCCTAAAACAACAAACGTATTCTCTCATGGGTCTGGGGGCTGGAAGCCCCAAATCAGTATCAGCTGGGCTGCAATCAAGGTTTTTCAGAAGAACCAAACTCCCTTGGATGCTCTAGGGAGGAGTCCATCCCTTGCCTCTTCCAGCTCTGGTGGCTGCTGGCATCCCTTTTTTCTTTTTTTTTTTCTCGCTATGTAGGATTCCCATCTAGGGAAATACAATAATTTATATGTGCATTTTCCTGTTGATGGACATTTAAATTGTTTCCAATTTTCAATATGATTTCTTTTAAAAAAAATTTTATATACTTTTTCAAGGTTACTTTACATTTACAGTATTACAAAATATTGGCTATATTCCCTGTGTTGTACAATACATCCTTGAGCCTATCGTACACCCAGAAGTTTACATCTCTCACCTCCCCACCCTGTATTGTACCCTCCTCCCACTCCGCGCTGGCAACCATTAGTTTGTTCTCTATATCTGTGACTCTCCTTTTTTGGTATATCCGGTAGTTTGTTGTATTTTTTACATTCCATATATAGGTGATATCCTACAGTATTTGTTTTTGTTTGACTTATTTCACTTACCACAATGCCCTCCAAGTCCACCCATGTTGCTGCAAATGGCAAAATTTCGTTCTTTTTTAAGGCTGAGTAGTATTCTATTGGTTATATGTACCACATCTTCTTTATCCATTCATCTCTTTTAATTTTTTTTTTTTTTTTTTTTTGCGGTACGCGGGCCTCTCACTGTTGTGGCCTCCCCCGTTGCAGAGCACAGGCTCCAGATGCACAGGCTCAACGTCCATGGCTCACGGGCCCAGCCGCACCGCGGCATGTGGGATCTTCCTGGACCGGGGCACAAACCCGTTTCCCCTGCATCGGCAGGCGGACTCTCAACCACTGCGCCACCAGGGAAGCCCCTATCCATTCATCTCTTGATGACACTTAGGTTGCTTCCGTATCTGGGTAATTGTAAATAATGACACTCTGAACATTGGGGTGCATGTATCTTTTCAAATACATGTTTTTTATAACACGTGTTTTTGTTTTTTTCGGATTTATACCCAGGAGTTGAGTTTCGAGGTCATATGGTAGTTCTATTTTTAGTTTTCTGAGAACCCTCGATACTGTTTTCCACAGTGGCTGTGCCAGTTCACATTCCTACCAACACTGTACCAGGGTTCCCTTTTCTCTAAAAATTGTAAATTTTCTTCCTAGGGGTAATTGAGATGGTAGTTCAATAATAACATAAGATCAGGTGAAGCCTAAAGAAATTTTAGAAAACCTGTATAAAGTAAGAAAACATCTGTTCACTGGCATTTGAATGTTAGAGAGACACCAAGACATGTGGGCCAAGTTCTGGAGAGAAGGGAAACACAGACGCAAGCTTGACATTTGGTGCAGCTTTTCTCCTTGGGGCGTTGGCTGATTCAAATCTTACAGCCTAGGAGCTGAAAAGCCAAGGAGTTCAAAAGACTCTAACCACAGAAGCTGCTGGCATCCCTGGACTTGTAGGTGCAGCACTCTAGTCCTGCCTCTGTGGTCACTGCCTCCGCCTCTTCTTTGTATATAATCTCCTCCTGTCTCTCACTTATAAGTACACTTACAGATGGCACTTAGGGCGAGGATAGTCTCAACTCAAAGTCCTTATATCCGCAAAACTTTACCTTGTAAGGTAACATTCTCAGGTCCCAGGGATTAGAGCCTGAGATCTTTGGGGCCACCAGTCAGCCCACTGTAAGCCCTAAATGTCTTCTCTCCTGAGGAAGGTCTAGGCTGGGCAGAAACCCCGACAGACATCTACCAGAGGCCAGATTGAGAGCCCGTTTAGAAGGTCATTTCTCAGCTCATTTGGAACCTTGCTATTGCCCTTTTTGGTTTTTTCTTTTCTTTTCGGTACGTGGGTCTCTCACTGTTGCGGCTTCTACCGCTGCGGAGCACAGGCTCTGGACGCACAGGCTCAGCAGCCATGGCTCACGGGCCCAGCCGCTCGGTGGCATGTGGGATCCTCCCGGACCGGAGCACGAACCCGTGTCCCCTGCACTGGCAGGCGGACTCTCAACCACTGCGCCACGAAGGAAGCTCTGCGCTTTCTTTTTTCCTCCTGTTTGTCCTCAACAGGGGGAAGGATTAAGAGTAAATGAGGGGCTTCCCTGGTGGTGCAGTGGTTAAGAATCCGCCTGCCAATGCAGGGGACACAGGCTCGAGCCCTGGTCCAGGAAGATCCCACATGCTGCGGAGCAACTAAGCCCGTGCGCCACGACTACTGAGCCTGCGATCTTGAGCCTGCGAGCCACAACTCCTGAAGCCTCCATGCCTAGAGCCTGTGCTCCACAACAAGAGAAGGCCATGGAATGAGAAGCCCCGCGCAACGCAACAAAGAGTAGCCCCTGCTCGCCACAACTAGAGAAAGCCCGGGCGCAGCAACGTAGACCCAATGCAGCCATAAATTAAAATAATAATAATAATAATAAAAAAATAAATGCATTAGTGGATTTTGGGTTTCCTCTCATCGTTAGCGTATGCTTTCATTCCTAAGACCCTAAAAAATTGGAAACCACTCCACTTACCAGGAACACACTTTGCAACACGGATCCAGGGGAAGCTGTTTTCTTCCGTAGACACTTCATGACCCCGGTTTCCACAACAGCAGGCACTGCTGGCTCTGCCAAGTTGCTGGAGAAGGGCACCTTATCTGCAAAGTCACGAATCCAAATCGGCCCCCATTGGCAAGGGTGGAAGGAAGTTGTTTGGCTTAGCTTCTTGGGGGATCAGAAGATTGGGAGTTCTGGGGGGGGACTGCAGGTACCTTGCTGTCCCTTGGTACAACGTCAGGGGAAAGAAAGGTCGCTGGTAGCTTCTCAGAGCTACCAGTTGGGGCTGTGCAGAGCGTCTTAGTAAATGCCATTTTGGTTGCAAATAACAGAAACTCAAACCGGCTGAAGAAAAAAGGCGACATCTATGGAGAAGAAAAGATGGCTCCTGCCTGTCCAGACTCCTCCGCTTTGCTTGCCCTTTGATTCTCTAACCTTCCGCATTTCCTTTCAGTAAACTCCTTTTCTGTTTAAGTTAGCCACAGGAGATTTCTGTTGGTTGCAACCAGAGAATCTTGAGTGATACAAAACGTCCTAGTGGAACCCAAGGGCAGGCATTGGAATGGGCCTTTCCAAGGAAAGAAACCAGGAACCAGAAAGTCATCAGGAATCAGGGCAACTTTGTGCATCAGTTGGAATGCTTTCAGCTTTTTTTTTTTTTTTTCCTTCATGGAGCTCATAATCCATTCATTTATTCAATAAACAATTATTGAGTATCTATCCTGTGCCAGGCACCCTGGTAGGTCTTAGAGTTCCATACAGGTATAAAATATGCCAAGACCCCTGCCCTCAAGTAGCTCACATTCTAGTGAAGATAAAACATGTGAGCACATAGAGTATATTCACAACACAGAATAAGCAGAGTTATGCCATGGACACATATACACCAGCAAACATAAAATAGATAGCTAGTCTGAAGCAGCTGCACAGCACAGGGAGATCAGCTCGGCGCCCCGCGACCACCTAGAGGGGTGGGACAGGGAGGGTGGGAGGGAGGGAGACGCAAGAGGGAAGAGACATGGGAACACATGCACATGCATAACTGATTCACCCTGCCACAAAGCAGAAACCGACACACCATTGTAAAGCAACTACACTCCAACAAAGATGCAAAAAAAAAAAAACAAGAGCTATGCCAGAGGGATGAAGCATGACTGTCTTCATAGACCTAGAAAGCACAGATGCAATTATCCTGGTAGAGAGGGCCTGGGCAGAGAATCGCAGTTAGGTGAACCTGTGTGCACAGAGAACATGGTATGTATGAGAAGCTGCAAGTTTTCAACATCTGTGGAGCAAAAGAGTTCTTGCAAAAGTAGTGGGAGACGTGGCTGAAGAAATTGGTTGAGGATGAAGCATAAAAAACCCACTGAAGTGTGATCTTTTTTTCCTGAGGAGGCATGGGGGAGCCATGGAAGATTTTTAAGCTGTTTGAGGACATGGTCAATTCTCTGGGTTTCAGAAAAGTCCCTCTGGAGTCTGGGATGTGGTGAAAGTTGGGCTGGACCTTTCACCAGCAGACATGCTCAGTCGCTCAGGAAAGGTTTTCGCTCTGCCTTGGGAAATTTTTCACGCCGCTCTGGCAGCGGAGCTCGCCCCGCCCACGGCTTCTCCTCACTGGATTGGTTGAACTCAGGGAGGCTACCAGGAGGCCCAGTTGACCTCCCAACTGCACACCCCCGCCCCCGCCCGTTAACGCTCTGGGCGCGCGCTGCCTTCAGCTTTAAATAACTGAAACCTGGATGTGGGTAGATGGTAAAAATCTGGAGCCCCTCCCAAATGAACTCTAGCCATGTGGCTTGCTTTGTCTGATGAGATGTTGGCAAACACATGGCAGGTGGAGACTTGAAAAGTGTGCTTTGAGGCTTTCTCTCTCCTGTTGCTCTTGGAAACCTGTACACACCACACGTGGCCTGGTCTGGCCTGCTGGGTGATGAGGGACCACACCAGGCAGAATCAGACGTCCCAGCTGAGGCCTTTCTAGACCAGGGTTTCTCATTCTCGGTACTATTGACATATTGGATCAAATAAGTCTTGGTTGTGGGCAGCTGTTCTGTGCACTGCAGGATGTTTAGCAGCATCCCTGGCCTCTACCCCGAAATGACAGTATCACCCCCACCCCAGTTTAACAACCAAAGTGTGTCCAGACATTGCCAAATGCCCCCTGGGTGGCAAAATCGCCCCCAGTTGAGAACCACTGTCCTAACCCAGCTTGCCTGGCAATGACCAGGCTGGCCTGTACACGAAGCCACCCTAAACTAGCCCCAGCCAAACCAACCAGGCCAGTACAAGTGGCCAGCTTGACGCCTGGAATCCTGAGAACTAATAGTTGCCATTTTAAGTCACTAACTTTTGAGTGGTTGGCTCCACAGCACAAACAGGTACATCTGACTACAGTGGCTGAAACTGATAGGATTGATTTATTTATACAACAGGATGTACAGAGGTAGGCAGTTCAGGAACAGTGCAGAGCACAGTGAGGCCACTAGGCTCCCACCCAGGCTTTTCATGTCTTTCCACTCCACTGTCCTTTGAGGTGGGCTTTGGTCTCTTGCTTGTTACCTGGTGATCCCCAACATGGCTTCTCCAGCTCTAAGTCAGAGCTCCAGGAGAGGAAAAGGAGACAAGGCAAAGGGACAAAGAGAAAAACTTTCTCCTAGCAAAGCCTTGCCTTTAATTCCAGAAGGGAAGCCCTGCCCAGGGCCTTCACCTGCATGTCACTAGCCAGAACTGAACAACACAGCCAGGTCTAGCTGCAAGGGAGGCTGGGAAATGAGGGCATTTCACATGCTGCTTATACAGTAGAGGGAGGCAATGACTAAGGGGCTTGTAGTGTCTGTTGCACTGTCTCTCTGGGGATCGTCTTGGTTTCTTCTTCTTCTTTTTTTTTTTTTTTTTTTTTGCCACACGGTGTGGCTTATGGGATCCTAGCTCCCTGATCAGGGATTGAGTCCGGGCCCTTGGCAGTGAAAGCGCAGGGTGGACTGCCAGGGAATTCCCTGGGTCTTGGTTTCTTGTCTTTACCTGTTGCTTATCTATCCTGGCCATCTCTTTCTAAGACTGGCTTTGTTTCTCCAAACACAGTGGGAGAAATGGCCACCCCAGCTGGGAACTGCATCAAGACTTTCAGCTCCGGGCCATTAATGACCTGTGTGGTAACTCCGTGTCCCACTTCCAAATATCAAGGGCACAGGTGCTGATTGGCCCAGCTTGGGTTAGAAGAGAAACCTGATTGGTCTGGCTTGGGTAGAATATCTACTGATCAGCCAGTCAGGTGTGGCCAAGAGAGCAGCAGTAGGTAGGGTAAACCTGGTTGGGGAATGTGCATTCTCAGAGAAAGGGGTGTGTGGCTGAGGAGACACCTAAAGAACCATCTAGTTCAAGGAGTGAAGAAAGGACATTGCCACTGTGGGTTGCAATGCTGATACGATAAAGATTAACACGTCCTTTGAAAGACCTCAAATACAGTGGAGTCCCATAGGCATTACATTTAACTTATGCAAATTCAAATATTTGTATTCAACCAAAGTATTTTTTTTCCCACACAATTTGGCTTCCAAACATGAGCCAGCTACTTAACTACTGCCTGACCAAGTGATCTTTTCTGGTGCTGGAGATTGCTGTTTTGGATTTTGGGGATATGGTACAGTATAAGTAATATGTTCTTTATGGAAAACTGCTGGGATTTTCAAGATTATTTTTAGGGTCAGGTGATGCTCACCCTTCTCACTGTGTAAGAAGTACCTTTAGTGGAAGATCATGCAAATCATTTTTCCCATTTCCTTCTAGTTTTAATCAGTATAAAGAATGCATTTGGTTTTAAAATATCAAAATACTTTTATTGTGGCTTTTTAAAAATAAAAAATAAATGATATTCATGGCTTCTGGCTCTTCCTCCAGTTTTGTTTGGTGGTCTCTGGCCGTACAAGAAAGGCAGGGAGAGAACAGATGGCTGGAGAGAAGGCAAAAATGAGGGTCTCTTCAAACACCACGGGAAAGGGGTGTGCCCACCTGGGCAGTGTGTGTTCTTTGATGACTGGGTACTTGGTCTGTCCTGATGGCCTGGGACTTGACCTACTGGGCTGTCTTGGCGTGGCAGAATGGGCAGCGTGAGATGGAGTTAGAAACCTGGGTTCCAGACCCAATTCTTGAATTTACTAGCTGTGTGACTTTAGATGGGCCATTTAACCTCTCTGGGCCTCAGCTTCCTCATTTGTAAAATGGGGAACATAATGCTATTTACCTCCCAGGGCTTGAGAGAGGATTAGACGAGAAGTGTTTTGAACACCGCAGAGCGCCATATAAACATGACTCACTGTTATGGAAGCAATAAAACTGGTTGCTGTTCACATTTATTATAATCAATTCAGATATAAATGCACTATACCATGGCCCCAACAGCCCTGAGGTTACCATTCTGTCCTGTGGCCACAGTACACGCCCTGGGTTTTCTCAACTGCGGGCTTCTCAGAGCTCCTTGGAGGTGTGACATTTGGGTTTGTCACTACCCAAACACATAATTGCATCTACCAGGCCTAGGAGTCTGAATTTCAAACTTATTCTTCATACGCCTGTGTATGTTTACATTCATAATATCTGTCAAAAGAACCCCTCTCCTCACACACTCCAAAATACAGTATTGTGCAAAATACCAGTCTAGGAAGCAACACACTAGGGTAGCAACCTTTAATGTCCTAAAAAAGCATCTTAGTAGTTTGACGCAGAAGAGTTACACTGACTCACGGAGGATCACGCGAGGCCCAGCGGGACGACGTTTCTAGTTCCTTCCACCAGGTTTAGAAAACAGAAGGCTCTGGCTGGATTTGCTAGACACTTCTCTCTTCAGCATCTCCCTTCCTTGGTCCATCTTTGGGGTGCCTTTTCTGGCTCCAACCTACAACAAGCAAGAGCAACAAAGGCCCAAACTCTATAATTGTAGGGAGATCCCCAAATACTTCTCAAATGGCGTTTTTTTTAACTGAAAATAAAATCTTTGTTGTAAAAAAATATTTATATACACACATAGACATGAGCAAAACGAAGGTAAAATGATCCACCATTATCACACTACCCACAGGTAACCTTATTCACATTTTGGTGTACACTCTTCCAGATACACAGTTAACATTTTCTTCTTACATTTGCATCATTTTGCCCATCTTTACATTTGCCTCCTAACTCATGGTTAGGATATGGGTTTCAAAATCCCTTTGGGGTGACCTTGGGCAGCCTGTTTTACCTTTCGAGAGGCCTTTCGAATGGCCCTCTCCTCCAGGACTACTTGAGAGGATTAAATGAGAAAATGTATGTAAAGTGTTTCGTTTAGTGTGTGGCACGTGGCACGTAGCAAAAGCTCACAACACTCTCACAACAAGTGATGGAGATGATGATCAGCTGGCTTCCTGGTAGTCATGTGGCAGACAATAGCCATGCAGATATTAACAATCTAGTCTGCGTGAGAGTTTAACACGGGTTGGCATATCTGGCCCTCTGCCTATCTTTATAAATAAAGTTTTATTGGGACACAGCCAAGCTCATTTGTTTAGGCATAATGCTGCAATGGCAGAGGTGAGTAGTGATGACAGTGACCCCATGGTTCACAAAGGGAAATGACCCTTTATAGAAAACGTTTGCTGACCTGACCCTCATCATCCAGTAGATAACAAGCTGGTTCCTGGACTTCACCGAGGAAAACGCTGTATTGGAGCAGCTGAGTACGAAGTCTGGGCTCTGATGCTTCTGCTCTTGGGCAAGTAACTTACTTCTCATCATTTTCACACGTGAAACCGGAGCGATCCAGACAGTGAGGACTGAGCACGTCTGGACCGTGCTTAGTGCAGGGTCTGATGGCTGGCAAGGATGCTATAAAAAGCTGGCTATTATTAGCTATGAAACTTCAACTGTTGAAAGGCACAAAGAAACTCCCAGAAGAGGGTCACTGCTGCATGCAGCTCTCTCTAGAGAAGGCCCAGCAATAATCTCATAGAAAGCCAAAAGAGGCTGGGAATGTCCCAGGTGAGCTCTCCCAGGCAACACACCCACTAAATTAACTATTCCAACTCCTTTGCAGGAGGGCAGCAGATTAGACCGTGAAAAGAAAGGGGAGCAAAGGTTAAGGCCCCAAGGTCTAGCACAGTATCATTAGTCCCTGGCACGTAGTAGGTACCTGGTGTCTGTTGGAATGAATGAAGGCTGGTTGTTTAACCATAAAAGAGATTTATCCGTCAAAGGGCAACTCTAACCTGTGCCGATAAGACCACGTCGAGCCAGAGGTAAAATTGCTGCCTCCGATATCTTAGGGTCTTAGGAATGAAAGCAATGTGATGAGAGGAAACTCAAACAAGGAGCCTGCTAACGTTTCCCACCGCAGGACAGAGGCATTGCAGTGGATTCCCGGGGAACAGATGGACAAAGAAAAATGTTTAAAAACAAAAGCAGGCACAGAAGATCATGAATGGGCCCAGATAACTCGGGACACTGAGCAGACAGAGGCAAGCGGCGCATCTTGATGGAAATGAGGCCAAGCTAATAAGCCGAAAGAGTTTACCCTCCCTCAACTGGCTCCCTAACTCCTGCCTTAGGAAACTCAGTATGAAAAAGAGGAGCACATGGACTTCCCTAGTGGCTAAGAATCCGCTTGCCAATGCAGGGGACACGGGTTCGAGCCCTGGTTCAGGAAGATCCCACATGCCCCGGAGCAACTAAGCCCGTGCGCCACAACTACTGAGCCTGCGTTCTAGAGCCCGCGAGCCACAACTACTGAAGCCTCCATGCCTAGAGCCCATGCTCTGCAACAAGAGAAGGCCATGGAATGAGAAGCCCGCGCAACGCAACAAAGAGTAGCCCCTGCTCGCCACAACTAGAGAAAGCCCGGGCGCAGCAACAAAGACCCAATGCAGCCATAAATTTAATAAAATAATAATAATAATAAATAAATTTATATTAAAAAAAGAGGAGAACATTAGCATTAGCAGGTTTTGGGTTTCCTCTCATCGTTAGAGTATTGCTTTCCTTCCTAAGACCCTAAAAAATTGGAAACCACTCCACTTACCAGGAACACACTTTGCAACACGGATCCGGGGGAAGCTGTTTTCTTCCGTAGACACTTCATGACCCCGGTTTCCACAACAGCAGGCACTGCTGGCTCTGCCAAGTTGCTGGAGAAGGGCACCTTATCTGCAAAGTCACGAATCCAAATAGGCCCTCATTGGCAAGGGTGGAAGGAAGTTGTTTGGCTTAGCTTCTTGGGGGATCAGAAGATTGGGAGTTCTGGGGGGGGACTGCAGGTACCTTGCTGTCCCTTGGTACAACGTCAGGGGAAAGAAAGGTCGCTGGTAGCTTCTCAGAGCTACCAGTTGGGGCTGTGCAGAGCGTCTTAGTAAATGCCATTTTGGTTGCAAATAACAGAAACTCAAACCGGCTGAAGAAAAAAGGCGACATCTATGGAGAAGAAAAGATGGCTCCTGCCTGTCCAGACTCCTCCGCTTTGCTTGCCCTTTGATTCTCTAACCTTCCGCATTTCCTTTCAGTAAACTCCTTTTCTGTTTAAGTTAGCCACAGGAGATTTCTGTTGGTTGCAACCAGAGAATCTTGAGTGATACAAAACGTCCTAGTGGAACCCAAGGGCAGGCATTGGAATGGGCCTTTCCAAGGAAAGAAACCAGGAACCAGAAAGTCATCAGGAATCAGGGCAACTTTGTGCATCAGTTGGAATGCCTAAAGCTTTTTTTTTTTTTTTTTTCCTTCATGGAGCTCATAATCCATTCATTTATTCAATAAACAATTATTGAGTATTATCCTGTGCCAGGCACACTGGTAGGTCTTAGAGTTCCATACAGGTGTAAAATATGCCAAGACCCCTGCCCTCAAGTAGCTCACATTCTAGTGAAGATAAAACATGTGAGCACATAGAGTATATTCACAACACAGAATAAGAAGCGCTATGCCATGGACACATACACACCAGCAAACATCAAATAGATAGCTAGTGGTAAGCAGCCGCACAGCACAGGGAGATCAGCTCGGCGCCCCGCGACCACCTAGAGGGGTGGGACAGGGAGGGTGGGAGGGAGGGAGATGCAAGAGGGAAGAGACATGGGAACACATGCACATGCATAACTGATTCACCCTGCCACAAAGCAGAAACCAACACACCACTGTAGAGCAACTACACTCCAACAAAGATGCAAAAAAAAAAAAAAAAAAAAACAAGAGCTATGCCAGAGGGATGAAGCATGACTGTCTTCATAGACCTAGAAAGCACAGATGCAATTATCCTGGTAGAGAGGGCCTGGGCAGAGAATCGCAGTTAGGTGAACCTGTGTGCACAGAGAACATGGTATGTATGAGAAGCTGCAAGTTTTCAACATCCGTGGAGCAAAAGAGTTCTTGCAAAAGTAGTGGGAGACGTGGCTGAAGAAATTGGTTGAGGATGAAGCATAAAAAACCCACTGAAGTGTGATCTTTTTTTCCTGAGGAGGCATGGGGGAGCCATGGAAGATTTTTAAGCTGTTTGAGGACATGGTCAATTCTCTGGGTTTCAGAAAAGTCCCTCTGGAGTCTGGGATGTGGTGAAAGTTGGGCTGGACCTTTCACCAGCAGACATGCTCAGTCGCTCAGGAAAGGTTTTCGCTCTGCCTTGGGAAATTTTTCACGCCGCTCTGGCAGCGGAGCTCGCCCCGCCCACGGCTTCTCCTCACTGGATTGGTTGAACTCAGGGAGGCTACCAGGAGGCCCAGTTGACCTCCCAACTGCACACCCCCGCCCCCGCCCGTTAACGCTCTGGGCGCGCGCTGCCTTCAGCTTTAAATAACTGAAACCTGGATGTGGGTAGATGGTAAAAATTTGGAGCCCCTCCCAAATGAACTCTAGCCATGTGGCTTGCTTTGTCTGATGAGATGTTGGCAAACACATGGCAGGTGGAGACTTGAAAAGTGTGCTTTGAGGCTTTCTCTCTCCTGTTGCTCTTGGAAACCTGTACCCACCACACGTGGCCTGGTCTGGCCTGCTGGGTGATGAGGGATCACACCAGGCAGAATCAGACGTCCCAGCTGAGGCCTTTCTAGACCAGGGTTTCTCAATCTCGGTACTATTGACATATTGGATCAAATAAGTCTTGGTTGTGGGCAGCTGTTCTGTGCACTGCAGGATGTTTAGCAGCATCCCTGGCCTCTACCCCGAGATGATCGTATCACCCCCACCCCAGTTTAACAACCAAAGTGTGTCCAGACATTGCCAAATGCCCCCTGGGTGGCAAAATCGCCCCCAGTTGAGAACCACTGTCCTAACCCAGCTTGCCTGGCAATGACCAGGCTGGCCTGTACACGAAGCCACCCTAAACTAGCCCCAGCCAAACCAACCAGGCCAGTACAAGTGGCCAGCTTGACGCCTGGAATCCTGAGAACTAATAGTTGCCATTTTAAGTCACTAACTTTTGAGTGGTTGGCTCCACAGCACAAACAGGTACATCTGACTACAGTGGCTGAAACTGATAGGATTGATGTATTTATACAACAGGATGTACAGAGGTAGGCAGTTCAGGAACAGTGCAGAGCACAGTGAGGCCACTAGGCTCCCACCCAGGCTTTTCATGTCTTTCCACTCCACTGTCCTTTGAGTTGGGCTTTGGTCTCTTGCTTGTTACCTGGTGATCCCCAACTTGGCTGCTCCAGCTCCAAGTCTGAGCTCCAGGAGAGGAAAAGGAGACAAGGCAAAGGGACAAAGAGAAAAACTTTCTCCTAGCAAAGCCTTGCCTTTAATTCCAGAAGGGAAGCCCTGCCCAGGGCCCTCACCTGCATGTCACTAGCCAGAACTGAACAACACAGCCAGGTCTAGCTGCAAGGGAGGCTGGGAAATGAGGGCATTTCACATGCTGCTTATACAGTAGAGGGAGGCAATGACTAAGGGGCTTGTAGTGTCTGTTGCACTGTGTCTCTGGGGATCGTCTTGGTTTCTTCTTCTTCTTCTTTTTTTTTTTTTTTGCCACACGGTGTGGCTTATGGGATCCTAGCTCCCTGACTAGGGATTGAGTCCGGGCCCTTGGCAGTGAAAGCGCAGGGTGGACTGCCAGGGAATTCCCTGGGTCTTGGTTTCTTGTCTCTACCTGTTGCTTATCTATCCTGGCCATCTCTTTCTAAGACTGGCTTTGTTTCTCCAAACACAGTGGGAGAAATGGCCACCCCAGCTGGGAACTGCATCAAGACTTTCAGCTCCGGGCCATTAATGACCTGTGTGGTAACTCCGTGTCCCACTTCCAAATATCAAGGGCACAGGTGCTGATTGGCCCAGCTTGGGTTAGAAGGGAAACCTGATTGGTCTGGCTTGGGTAGAATATCTACTGATCAGCCAGTCAGGTGTGGTCAAGAGAGCAGCAGTAGGTAGGGTAAACCTGGTTGGGGAATGTGCATTCTCAGAGAAAGGGGTGTGTGGCTGAGGAGACACCTAAAGAACCATCTAGTTCAAGGAGTGAAGAAAGGACATTGCCATTGTGGGTTACAATGTTGATACGATAAAAATTAACACGTCCTTTGAAAGACCTCAAATACAGTGGAGTCACATAGGCATTACATTTAATTTATGCAAATTCAAATATTTGTATTCAACCAAAGTATTTTTTTCCCACACAATTTGGCTTCCAAACATGAGCCAGCTACTTAACTACTGCCTGACCAAGTGATCTTTTCTGGTGCTGGAGATTGCTGTTTTGGATTTTGGGGATATGGTACAGTATAAGTAATATGTTCTTTATGGAAAACTGCTGGGATTTTCAAGATTATTTTTAGGGTCAGGTGATGCTCACCCTTCTCACTGTGTAAGAAGTACCTTTAGTGGAAGATCATGCAAATCATTTTTCCCATTTCCTTCTAGTTTTAATCAGTATAAAGAATGCATTTGGTTTTAAAATATCAAAATACTTTTATTGTGGCTTTTTAAAAATAAAAAATAAATGATATTCATGGCTTCTGGCTCTTCCTCCTGTTTTGTTTGGTGGTCTCTGGCCGTACAAGAAAGGCAGGGAGAGAACAGATGGCTGGAGAGAAGGCAAAAATGAGGGTCTCTTCAAACACCACGGGAAAGGGGTGTGCCCACCTGGGCAGTGTGTGTTCTTTGATGACTGGGTACTTGGTCTGTCCTGATGGCCTGGGACTTGACCTACTGGGCTGTCTTGGCGTGGCAGAATGGGCAGCGTGAGATGGAGTTAGAAACTTGGGTTCCAGACCCAATTCTTGAATTTACTAGCTGTGTGACTTTAGACGGGCCATTTAACCTCTCTGGGCCTCAGCTTCCTCATTGTAAAATGGGGAACATAACGCTCTTTACCTCCCAGGGCTTGAGAGAGGTTTAGACGAGAAGTGTTTTGAACACCGCAGAGCGCCATATAAACATGACTCACTGTTATGGAAGCGATAAAACTGGTTGCTGTTCACAGTTATTATAATCAATTCAGATATAAATGCACTATACCATGGCCCCAACAGTCCTGAGGTTACCATTCTGTCCTGTGGCCCCAGTACACGCCCTGGGTTTTCTCAACTGCAGGCTTCTCAGAGCTCCTTGGAGGTGTGACATTTGGGTTTGTCACTACCCAAACACATAATTGCATCTACCAGGCCCAGGAGTCTGAATTTCAAACTTATTCTTCATACGCCTGTGTATGTTTACATTCATAATATCTGTGAAAAGAACCCCTCTCCTCACACACTCCAAAATACAGTATTGTGCAAAATACCAGTCTAGGAAGCAACACACTAGGGTAGCAACCTTTAATGTCCTAAAAAAGCATCTTAGTAGTTTGACGCAGAAGATTTACACTGACTCACGGAGGATCACGCGAGGCCCAGCAGGACGACGTTTTTAGTTCCTTCCACCAGGTTTAGAAAACAGAAGGCTCTGGCTGGATTTGCTAGACACTTCTCTCTTCAGCATCTCCCTTCCTTGGTCCATCTTTGGGGTGCCTTTTCTGGCTCCAACCTACAGCAAGCAAGAGCAACAAATGCCCAAACTCTATAATTGTAGGGAGATCCCCAAATATTTTTCAAATGGCATTTTTATTTACTCAAAATAAAATCTTTGTTGTAAAAAAATATTTCTATACACGCATAGACGTGAGCAAAATGAAGGTAAAATGATCCACCATTATCACACTACCCACAGGTAACATTATTCACATTTTGGTGTACACTCTTCCAGGTACGCAGATAACGTTTTCTTCTGACATTTGCATCTTTTTTTGAACCAGGAGTTTCTGATTATAGGCAATTTCACTGGGATGGACTTTCTCTCGAAAAGCTGTTACTGAACTGAATGCCTTATGTCTCTGATGTCTTAGGAGGGTAAGATGCAGCATAATCTAGGGGGTCTGTCTAACCGTTTTCTGAGCACTACTCCTGGATCCAGGCAGCCATGTGTGTGACTCTGTCCCTGGTCATAGCTGATCGGGCACTTGGCACGGGCTGGGCTTTTAAGATGGTCACTCCCAGGATTTGGGGTTATGGGCTCTAAGATGCTACTTGCTTCCTGGGCTGGTCCTTTGAACTGGGGGACCGTGAGGTCATTCCTTCCTGTCACATGACTGGAGAGAGCAGAGATCAGGGGAGCCACACAGAGACACAGGGAGGAGATACGGCCTGTGTGTGCGTGTGCGCATGATTGTGTGTGTGTAAAAGAGATGATGCCTGAGATCTGATGGCTTACCAGTTCTATTTCGAGGCCAGGCTCTCTTTCAGCTCCCAGTTTTTATGAGGCACTCACCCCTATATCCTTAAAAAAGCCCCCTCCCCCCCCTTTTTTTTTGCCGTACGTGGGCCTCTCAGTGTTGTGGCCTCTCCCGTTGCGGAGCACAGGCTACGGATGCGCAGGCTCAGCAGCCACGGCTCACAGGCCCAGCCGCTCCGCGGCATGTGGGATCTTCCCAGACTGGGGCACGAACCCGTGTCCCCTGCATTAGCAGGCGGACTCTCAAACACTGCGCCACCAGGGAAGCCCAAGGCCCACTCTTGGGGGAGGAGTCGCCCAAGTTACACTTGGCAAGGAACCTGGAGGAAACCTTTCTGTACTGACGAGATCCTAGACACCAAACTTCTAAGCTCAGGCTGGAGGGCAGGGAGAATGGGAAGCTGGCTCTTTGCTCTTAGCCGAAGCACCATCTGCCCTGCTTCTGTTAAAGCCACAGGCAGCGTGAAGTTCCAGGGCGTCTCACATCTCAGAGAAGCACAATGTTCCCACAACATCCGGGGCCCATCCCAATATCTCCTCTGCCATTTCACATCCCCAGGTGGTCCTCAGACAAAACCTAGATGTGGGGCAGTTTCTGCCTCCTCCCAGCTCAGTCATATATGTGAGTGAATAGGTAACAAACTTCCAGTCGTTTCCACTTTGCAGGGTGGCAAACGTCTCAGATCAAGTGGGGCCCTCAGGATGCTCTCTATCCTCTTAACATACTGCTCTGGGGAGTAACCATCTTCTGGTCTTAGCACAAGGATGCTCGTTGAGAAGCTTCTATTTTCCAAATATATCCCTCACCTAGAATATCTTCGTTTCTTCCCATGATAATTTGGTTGCCTCAGCATGACTGTGGCCTTTTATCAAACTTGAATGTCTCCTCTCTCATATTCAACCAAAATGTGTTTGGCTTTCTAGCTTCCTGAGAGCTCGCCTCTACTGTCTGCAAAGTGGGAACGTGGACTGGCTTAATTGCAGTTCCAGGGCTGATTTGTCAATGGCAATGTTTCAACATGTTCAAGATTTCATAGTCTTAATTCTCAACTTTGAAGAGAATTCTAGAGGATGCTTCCTTGAAATTTAAGAGAAATGCCACTGGAAATGTATCAGGTTTATTACCTGGAGGTTTATAACCTAAAGGAGGAAAAGCTAGCACTCACCTGGGTGTCAGATCTGCACTGATTCCCAGCTCTCCTACTGAGCTGTGTGGCTCTGGACAAAGAAAGTCTCTGAGCCTCAGACACCTCATCTGTCAATTGGGTATAATAACAACACCCACCCCATAGGGTTGTTGTGAAGCTTAAAAGAGATACTGCACGTCGAGTGTTTGGCTCTGTGCCCGGCACATGCCAAATGCTCAGTACATAACAGATGTGGGATAACTGTCAACTGGGCTTCCTGCTGACGTTCTAGGGTTTTCTCTCTTCTCTCTTCTGGCTCACCTGGAAATGTGAGTTCTGCATCTTTGAGTTCTTCATCAGCTCTACGAACATTCGTCTCTTTAACACAGAAAGAATATTGACAAAATTTAGCTTATGTTCTTCTTTGCCTTTTGCATCAGAGAAAAATGGATTTTTCTCAACTTTCAGATGCTACCCATTTGGATGGAATGTTGAGCCTTCCTAGCTGAGGAGGTGAGGATAGAGGTCTGCAGAAGGGGGTGTGGCTTTGGGGCAACGCTACACTGTCCTGCTGCACCTTTTAGGGAATCTCTGTTCCAGATTCCAGCAGAGAAGGAGGTGGTCAACCAAGAAGGCTATGAGGGATACTGTATTCTTCTTGGAGGACAGATCTGCTTTAGCTGGAAGCAGAGCCTCCTAGATCAGTGGAAGAGGCTGTAGATGTCCAGTGGCTTTCCGCCCAGTGGAAATGTTGAAAGCCCCAGTGGCTAACCTCCCTGGCAGGGACTACAGGGGCCTGTTGGGAAGCCAGCATCACTGAAACCCTGGAGCTTGCCGCTCCCCTGGGGTTTGATTACTATTGCTGACCCTGATCTGCTCAAGACCCTGCACCTCAGGGGCAGCTCATCAAAGAAAAAGCATCCCCTAGGCACTGGAGACACAAAAGTGAGAGGGAACTGGGGTCTCCCTTGCAGACTGACACTCCGCAGGTGAATGTGCAGTGGTGTCTGGAAGGAGACGTTCTCCTAGAGCCCTGAGCATCCACTGGGGTCGCCAACCTGATTCCTACAGCGGCCAGGAAAGTAAAAGAAGTGGGTGAAGTGATCTGGGGTGGCGGTGGACAGCAGCAAACACACGAGCCCAGCGCCTTTCTAAGGGGCCTGGAAGATGGAGGCTTGTGATGGTGGCTTGTGGGTCTGTGGGCCTAGGGTCGCCAGATCTTCCAAGTTTCCCAGAGAAGCTGGAAATCCAGAGTATTCCAGGAAACTGCCCTATTTTGAAATGTAACTTAAAAAAAAATCCCATGAGCCAAATGGAATATATCTGTGGGCTGCCATCTTGCGACACCTGCTTCAGAACCTCCCTGCTTGGTGTCTAGTTGGTGCTCAGTAAATGTTGGAGGGGTTGCCAGATAAAATACAGGATGCCCAGTTAAATCTGAATTTCAGAATGAAGCCAACAAATTTGTGAGTGTGAATATGCCCCGTGTAATATTTAGGACATTTATACTGAATAGCTTTTGTTGTTTATCTGAAATTAAAATTTAACTGGGCATCGTGTTTTGTGTTTGTTTGTTTTCCCCTAAATCTGGCAACCCTACCGGGTAGTCACAAAACTCAGGGAGGAAATAAGGCTGTCTTTTGGGACAGGGCATAGGTGCTTACAAGACTCTTCCATTCTCCCAGAAGGATGCTAACTCTACCCTCAGAGGAATGTCCGTGAAGGCTGATGGGCCCGTATTGAACTGACAGTTGCCCTCCAGGCATTTTCCGTGGAGAAGGCCTCGAGCCTGCAGCCACTCAGTATTTATCACAAACTCAGTTGAGACAATCAGTATCCAAATTCTCAGATTTTATCAAGCAGGGGTTAGTTTTAAACCAACAGCCTTCTTCTCTCCCACCCCATCCCCCACCTCTTTTTTTGCAGAACCGTTTATCCAAGCAAAATCCCATGAGGAACTTGGGGTATAAGATAATGGAGAGCTTCTCTGGCAGGAGAAAGGTGTGTGTGCTTTGAGAGTCACACCTTTCCATGGCACCCAAAGGCTCCAGGGAACCCCAGTTTGAACATTGCTGCAAAATTCCTTCCTGGATTAAGTTCCATCAGTGGGCAGCTGGGCACTGAAAGGCAGAGCCTGGCCCCTGTGCACCTGCTTTTCCTGAACTTTACTGAACTCACTGGGATGTGATGAAGGGGGTGGGGGAGGGTCTTTTTCTTTAGCCTTCTTCTATCCGTATGCTGCATAAACCTGGCCACATGGTTCTACTTCATCATTGTGGGTGGAAGAGCACCACCCCAAGCCCCTCCCATCCCACGCTCCTCCTACACAACATCTACCAATTGTGGGGCTTCCCTGGTGGCTCAGAGGTTGAGAGTCCGCCTGCCGACACAGGGCACACGGGTTCGTGTCCTGGTCCGTGAAGATGCCACATGCCGCGGAGCGGCTGGGCACATGAGCCATGGCCATTGAGGCTGCGTGTCCGGAGCCTGTGCTCCGCAACGGGAGAGGCCACAAGAGCGAGAGGCCCGTGTACAGGAAAAACAAACAAACAAACAAACCAAACACACAAGTGGCACGGAGGAAGCCAGAATCTTGAGAATACCTGGGCCCAAGGAAATCTTGGAAGATAGTGAGTTAAAGAGAATAGTGAGGATAATGACGATGGTAGGAGAGCGTGTATGCTTTGTGGTCCTACGTGCTAAGGCTTTTGTATACAAGCTCCCATTGGGAAGGCTACGAGCTAGGTGCCATTTTTATTCTCATCTTAAAGAAGAGGGATCTGAGCTAATTAAGCAGAGGAAAGGTTAGGGGGTATTCCTGGCTGAGACCACAAGGCCAAGTGGTGGTCACGCCCCCAAGGCAGCACTTGATTGGCTGGAGATATGATTGGCAGGAGAGCTGAGCGGCTTCTCCTGCCAGAAGCAGCCGGTGCCCTTCAGCCTTTCTTACACTTCAAGCCCTAAGAAAGGGCTTGCGTGCTTCCCAAGTGGCAACTTCTGTGCATTTAAAAATTTCCTCTTGAAAATCCCAGCCTTAGCCCTTTCACAAAAGGTATCTGGGTCCTTTCTTGGCCATGGCCCTAGTCGTATTCACCAAAGAGAAGAGCGTGTCCCATAAGAGCTGGCGGCTTTGGGAGGATCAGGGAAGGCGTCAGCTGGCAGGAAGCTCCCTGAAAGAAATAGAGGAATCCCCACCCATCCATGAGCTGCCTATTCTTCCCCCTTAGACACGGGGCTTGTGATGTGCCAGGCACTGCAGGCATTTTGCCATTTAACCCTCCCACTGCCCCACGGAGTAGGCCCCTTGCCAACAGTTTTGGTTGCTTTGTTGAGGAACCTGCGATACAGAGGTCAAGCCACTTACTCAGGGTCATTCGGGGCAGCGGTGGGGCTTGACCCCTATTTGTTTGACTCCAAATCTGGCCTCTGAACTCTGAGAGACACTGCCGGCTTCTCGAGGGATGTGGGATGTGGATTCGAGTGGGCACGGCCTGGGCCGCGGTTCCCGTCCCTCTGCCACATGGACAGAGCCACAGGCCCAGTCGCTGTGAAGGCCCAGCATCTTATACCAAGTCTCATTTTCACAGCCAGAGATATTAGTGTGGAAATAGGACTTTTGATTCTTGAAAGGTCTGCTTGGTGAAGAGATGGTCAAACATTAAAACTACAAACTCCATTTTTTGGGGGTGGGCAATTCTGAAGCTTAAGGTGTGTCATTTCATCTCAGTGCTTCAACCTTGCCACCTCTGTGAACGGGTGAAGAGTTTCAAAGTTTTATACAGAAGGCTAAAAAACTAAGGCTCCTTGTGAAAATACTAAGTGTAAAACTTAGAAAAGAGGAATTCTACTTTCTGTTCATTTCTGCTTAAAGACAACGAAGATATACTCCCTGGAAGGAACGGATGCCAAGACAGATGTATACAAGTGCGCTTTAGGATCCAGCAAAACTTTAATATATATTATTGTTTTCTTCCTGACAAACAGGCTGGCATGTCCCTTGCGTTGTGTATGAATGAGGCAGCCCATGAATAATGCATGTGAAGCCTGATTATGTAAATCCTCAGGTTTTCAGTACATGACAATGGCTTTTTTTGGGCCCTTCTCTGTCCCACTTTGTGGTCTGGTGTCTCTACTTTGGGGCCTAGTCTGCCAAGCCCTGGGGGGGGGCATGTCGGAGAGGGGTGAGCTCTCCAGAGGGCACATCAAAGGGAAAGTCACAACTCTGTCACTGGCCCAGCTCTCCCTGGCATTGCTTGGTGTGAAAGGAAACTGTCCTCTGCCTGAGGCAGCCCCATGACACATGCAGACTAAGGCCTGTGATGTTTAATTCACAGCAGTGAGCACTGGAAACACCACATCCAGGCTCCCTCAGAGCAGGACAGCCACTTTTCATTTCTGGGGCTCTAAGCCAGAGAGCCTGCTGTCTGGAAACCTATTGCCTGGAAGGTTCGCAGGATGGAGGGCAGGCTTCTGCAAGGAACTATCTGACCATCACCTCCTGGTTGAGAAGAAGGGCACCCTTCTATGACCTTGGCCTCCTTAGAGCTCATGCAGGCAACAAACACACACATGCAAATACACACACATGCAAACACACAGCACATACTCACATGTACACACATACACGCAAGCATGCGTGTACAAATACACAGCCCCAAGTCAGAAAGACTGGAGTACTATTCTGGCTACTCAGAAGAGCAAACCCAAATCTTTATTCTCAGAGAGCTTATTCCTCGGTGTATCCCTGGCACCTGGCAGAACAATGAAAATCAGAAGCGCCGCCTTTAAAAACACTCGGGCTGTTCACTCAACTGATTGTGGTCATCATTGCAGGAGGCAGGGAAGTCAGATCATGATGCTGGACACCCTTAAGCTCAGTACAGTGCTGTGGGTCAATTATGTCTCAATAAAACTGGTAGAAAAAAGAGTTATCTGGATAGAAAGAACAAGATAAAATACACGAATTATCAAAAGTTAAAAAAATACAGACGAGCTAGACTATGAGTCTCAGAAAGCACTGTTCACAACAGCCAGGACATGGAAGCAGCCTAAATGTCGATGGAGGAGTGGATAAAGAAGATGTGGTACAAATATACAGTGGAATACTACTGAGCCATAGAAAAGAATGAAGTAATGCCATTTGCAGCAACATGGATGGACCTAGAGACTATCATATTATGTGAAGTAAGTCAGACAAAGACAAATATCATATTATATCATTATATGTGGAATCTAAAAAAAATGATACAAATGAGCTTATTTACAAAACAGAAAGAGACTCACAGACTTTGAAAACAAACTTATGGTTACCAAAGTGGAACTGTGGTGGGGAGGGATAAATTAGGAGTTTGGGTTTAACATATACACACTATTATATATATAATATGTAATCAACAAGGACCTACTGTATAGCACAGGGAACTCTACTCAATATTCTGTAATAAGTTATATGGGAAAAGAATCTGAAAAAGAATATATATATGTATATGTATAACTGAATCCCTTTGCTGTACACCTGAAACTAACACAACTCTGTAAATCAACTATACTCCAATATAAAATAAAAATTAAATTTAAAAAAAAGAAAGTTAAAAAAAATAGAGGCAAGCTAGACTATGAGTCTCAGAGAGGTTAAGCTAACACATATATATGGAATCTAAAAAAAAAAAAAAAAAAAAAGAAGGTTCTGATGAATCTATGGGCGGCCAGGAATAAAGACACAGATGTAGAGAATGGACTTGAGGACATGGGGAGGGGGAAGGGTAAGCTGGGACGAAGTGAGAGAGTGGCATGGACATATATACACGACCAAATGTAAAATAGATAGCTAGTGGGAAGCAGCTGCATAGCACAGGGAGATCAGCTCAGTGCTTTGCGACCACCTAGAGGGGTGGGATAAGGAGGGTGGGAGGGAGACGCAAGAGGGAGGGATCTGAGGATATACGTATGCATGTAGCTGATTCACTTTGTTACACAGCAGAAACGAACACCACACTGTAAAGCAATTATACTCCAATAAAGATGTTAAAAAAAAAAAGCTGCCTGAAGTCACACAGTAAATGGCAGAACAAGAGTCTAAACCTAAGTCTGCCTAACGCTAAAGCTATTCTGCCACCTTCCTTTGCAATGAGCGAATGCATTCTGTGCTGCCTGGATCCCACCGGGACCTCAGCTGGCTGTTTCTAAAGGGAGCTGAGCGGCAGCCTCAGAGGCTCTGCTCCGAGCAGGGGCCTCCCACCTTCTGCTGCCTGATCGCCCTGGTGACCCTCTTCTCCTGGTGCAGCCGCTCTTCCACGTGCACCAGGGCCTCCTTCAGCAGCGCCTTTCCTTCGGCCTCTTTGGAGATGCCGTCCTTCAGCTTTGCCACCTGTGACTGGTACATCTGAACCGACACTTTGCTCTGCCTGAGCACACAGGAGAGACAAAGGCTCTTTTCTCCTCATCTTTCTCACTCACCACCAATGCTCCCGACCTGGGAGATCCTCAGAACACTTCCATGTATGCCTGGCTTCGCGGTTTCCTTACAAGTGGGGGGAAGGATGAAGATGTGGGGACTAGAGGGCAGAATAAATAGCCCATTGGCTGTGGACGTGCAGCATGAAGGGGGCAACGGTTATGCTACCAGCCCCTCCCAATTTTCCAGAGAGGGTGGGGGAACGGATACCACTGAAAATAGGATGGAATTACGAAAAGCACACACATGGTGAAACATCAGACACATTTATAAAAGGTGCACCTTATTCCTTAACAGTAGGGTACTTTAACTGCTGCTTTCTTGCCCACAGACTTGGGTCCTTCAGGCCCTGAGTCACCATCCCGCCTGCCCCCCTCCACACCCAGGCCTCTGTCCTCTTGTCCTGGTCCCTACGGGTCTGTAGCTGCACCGAGGTTTAGCCTGGAGAATGGAGGCCTGGGCCTTTTGCCGGAGACATGGGCCATACTTGAGCTGTGCAATGTCCTTCTCGTATCGTCTCAAAAGCTCTTCTTTTCTCTGCAGCTGGTTCTTAAGTAGGGTGATCTTATCAAACACCAGGTACAGGTCTATTTGTCGAAGCTGGTAGACACTCTCCCTCTCTTTTGGGGAGAGGTATTTCATGGACACGTGACCTGACATACCTTGGATGTTCATCAAAGTCCCGAGGGTTTTGCTCATGTCCATGTACTACGAGAAAGCATTTCGCAGGTAAGAGGCCTGGCCCAAGACCGCTGGTGGCCACTTTGAGGAGGCAAACGTCTAATTGTGTTTCATTCATTTTCTGCAGTTGCAGAGGAGAAACACATGCTTTGCAAATGAGTGCATTTGGGGTTTTTAGTGCGACTTTCATTTTCCCCCGCATCCATTTACACTAGGCCTTTTTGAGAATTGGGGGGAAGTGGGGAGGGGGAATGACAACAGACATAAACATTCATTCTTACTACCCAGTCTTGCAAGGGATTGGGCTCTGCAATTTCCAGCCCATGCTGGGATAGGAGATGGGTCTCGTGGAGCTACTGTAACAACTAAACATGTATGTGGAGTTGATGTTTAAACTATCTGCAGGGCACGCAGGTTTGGACAGGAGGGGACTGATGCTGGGTATACCTACCAGCTTTTCACTAAGATCTAAAGCGTCAGCCACATCCATTTTCCTTAACTTCTCAGAGACCATGATGGACCCTGGGCTGGAAAGGCCATTTTGAGGCTGAAATAAAAAAAAAAAAGAAGAAAAACTCTCTTGGCATTCCATTATGATTTTCTACATCCAGAAGAATAACCCAAACAATAATGGAAGAACTGGAAAGATACTAAAGAATAATTTGAGAGAGTTAATTTTTTTAACATCTTTATTGGAGTATAATTGCTTTACAATGGTGTGTTAGTTTCTGCTGTATCAAAAAGTGAATCAGCTATACATATCCATATATCCCCATATCCCCTGCCTCTTACGTCTCCGTCCCACCCTCCCTATCCCACCCCTCTAGGTAGACACACAGCACCGACCTGCTCTCCCTGTGCGATGCAGCTGCTTCCCACTAGCTATCTATTTTACCTTTGGTAGCGTGTGTGTGTATATATGTCCATGCCAAGAGAATTGGTTTTAAATCCAGTCTGACTCTGTGAACTGCTTTCTTTATGACTGTGTTCCTACCCCTTCAGAGCACGACTGCCTTTGAAATGATGCATCACTTGTGCCGTTCTTTGGCCACCGTCTCGTCTGTCTTCCCTTTAGGCCAGTGGTTCTCAACCGGGGGTGACTCTGTCCACCCTACCCCCTCCAGGACATTTAGCAATGCCTGGACACATTTGTGGTTGTCATAATTGCTGCTGGCGTCTAGTGGGTAGAGGACAAGGATGCTGCTAGACACCCCACGATGCATAGGGCAGTCTCCCAAACAAAGAGTTACCTGGCTCAAAAAATCAGTACCGCTGATGTTGAGAAGACAAGCTCCAGAAAAATGGGGACCATGCGGCTTTTGCTCACTATCTCCCTCCTTGTGCCCAGCATGGCACCTGGCACCGAGTGGTGCATAGTGGGCATGTTTGTTGAATGAACGAATGAAGGTTAAGTGGAAAATAGCCTCCCTCCTTTTGATTAAAGGAATCTCATTTCTGTGCAGCAGAAACCATACCCTCACAAAATTTGGCCCAACCTTCTCCTAGCTCGGGAACCTGGTGGGTGGGCATCACTTCAGACCCTTTCCAGAGACAATGCAGATAGTGTTTGCAGCTGCATCTCCCTAAGACCCCAACCAGCCAGCTGGCTGCTGGAAGCCCAAATGACTGCATGGAATGGCCACCAGTCTGAATAGGTTACCCGAACTGAACGACTACAAATAACCATAATAAGCCTCCTTAAAAAATAAATTGGCTTTTAATGCTTGCCATGAGCATCTCTTAGCCCTAGCATTTGTTGGCACTACCCTGAAACCCTCTGAGATTAAAAACAAAACAACTAAAAAACTATAATGGCCCCCAAAGTGACTGTGATAGATAAGAGTGGACATATTTGTCTATGTATCTATGGAGATGAGAATAAAAGAGGGTATCTGAAGATGACAATAAACCGGGCAGATCTGCTGCAAAAAGAACCTGAGATGCTGCTCAGTGTCTTCAGCTACCCTGAGCTGCATCCTCTGTACCTCTCCAGACGCCCCCTCTTTTCCTGAGGGGAGGGTCACTAAGGAAGAGCCTGGGCTACAGGATCCAAGCACACAGTCCCCACCCGGTCTCTGCAGGCTAGCAGACACACCACCAGGGACACACCCCTGGTGTGTCTTCAATCATTATTCTGTGACCTTGGGTGAGGTACTTGACCTCCTGAAGCCTTCATTTTTCTTATCTGTTAAATGGGGACAATAAGAGTAACTATGACACAAGGCTGCTACGATGGTTCAATGACATAAGGCATGGAGCCGGCTGAGCTCAACGCCTGGCACACAGTAAGCAGTTCACAGATGTCAGCTATTCTTCCTCCTGCTCTTTCATTTAATTACTGCCAACCTTGGAGGATTGAGAGTTAGGAGGTTTCCTGCTCTGTGGTGTCAGTGGTGGGATGAGGGCTTGTTGCCAAGGAGAAGGTCTTGGAAGCAGGACCATCAGGACGTGAGATCCAGCTGAGCTCCCCACCTGGAGACGGTCCCTCTACTCCCAACCTCAGAGAAGGAAGGTTCGATTTTATCAGGAAGACCAACATGTTTCTGAAGACTCACATCTCTAGACGTGTGAGCAAATGTCTAGAAAAATTGTAGGAGAAAATGCTGGTACGGATAGGATGGCTTTATTATGTTTTCCAAAAGCTGGTTTAGACCAGCTGCCGCAGCAAGCCACGCTGGCCTGAGCTGTCCATTGTCATGTGTCAGTCAAACACCCGATCAAACATCCATTTAGGATACAGGGCACCTTCAACCTAACAATCAAATTACTTCTGAAAATCCTGGAAAACACAAACTATGCTCCCTAAGAAAGGAAGGTTTTCTTGGATAATACTCTTTAAATACTGTTTGACAATAATAACTATCATCTATTAAAGTGCTCGCTATGAGCTAGGCACTGGGATAAGCACTTTACATAATGATCTCCTTTAATTTTTCCATCATCATTTTACAGCTGGGAAATTGAAGCCCCAGAAAGGTTAGGAGGCTGCCCAAGGTCACAGAGCTTGCAGAGCTGGGATTAGGACACAGGTCTCTGATTCTAGAACTTGTGTCTTCTTAATCATCATGGCTCCCTTCTGCTGCCCTTTATGTGTTCATGTTTTTCAGTTTATAGCAAAAAGCAAATGTTAGGCAAGCTCATGACATACTGTTGTACATTAGCTTGTTGGATATTTCTGCAGAATATAACATGTGATGTGAAAAGGAGGGCCCAGAGATTGACCGGGCCAGCATCAGTGCAATGCTATATCATGCTGTACATGATGGGAAGCCGCCTTTCTATTCAAACACTGGATCGCTGGTACGGCCAGGCACCGATCAGTCCATACAGGTGCCAGCCCATCAGGGAGGACCTGGCCTCGAACCAATGATGTATACAGTGGTGCCAGGGCACACGGCTAGTGTCTGTCCTCATGCCCACCCTCCCCATGTGTCAGTCAATGCAGAGACAAAGTGTCTTTGGTTACCGTTCGGGTCTCTACTCTTGAAAAAGTTGGCAAGTCAGGTTTTGCATCCAATATTTTCCGAACATTTTTTTCCATCCCGAAGGTCTTTAAGTCTAGAAATGATCCATCCATGTGGTCCTTGTGATCTATAAAAGAAAAAGTTTACACTCAAAGGCTCAGGAAGAAGTTACTGCATGTAAAAGTCACAGCTGCTATTTCCTGGACACTTACCACAGGCCAGTACTAATGAGCTCACCATCCTCCCTTGGCAGGTGGGTCATCGAGGCCCAGAGAGGTGAAATGACTTGTCCAAGGCCACACAGCTCGTATGAGGCTGCAGCCTCCCAGGGCTGGGGCACTGAGGGGGAACCTTCGGCCACAGGTGTGAGGACGGACTTGAACCCAGGCTTCTGTGTCCTAGCCCAGGGCTCCACCCAGCAGCAAGCTTGGCTTCTTGAAAGCCCTATTCCCTCTAAACAGGGTATTTATCCTGGGAAGTTCCCCAAGGTTGGTCCTTGCACAGCATCCGTCTATGAAAAAGTTTCCACTGGGCCACAGTGAAATAAGAAGGACAAGGTTCTGAGTTTTTCATGAAATCCTGTTTATTTAATATCAAGGCCTGCTCTTGACTCTGAGCTCATGCCTACACATCTATTTTTTTTTCCTGCCCATCTTTTTTTATAACTATGTTTTTTTAGTTATGAAATGATGGGGATAGAAGATGGTGGTCCTGGCAAATTGGTTAGTCCCTAAAGTGAACCCTCAAGTCTGGGGTCCACGGTTCTCAGCACAGAGGGGGTGACTAGGCAGGAGGAAACTTACTTGACAAGCAGGCCTTCTCAAGTTCTTTAATTCGTGCACGAAGCTCAGATAAAGCCTCTTTCTGACGCTGAATGACTTCCTCATGTCGGGACCCTTTGCACTTGGCTCCTAGATCACTGAAGGACTGCTCCTGTGGCCAGAAGGGTGAGGACAGCAGCTTTATCAGTGATCACAACCTCCCTCTCTTGTATTTGAAGAAACATGAACAAATCATGGATTAGCAGAAACCCTGTCACTTACTTAGTACCTTGGAAAATATCATTACAGGGTTTCAGACGAGAAGGAATTTAAAAATTGCATTTCGAATACAAAGTCACATCAAGGAAGATTTCCAACTTTCCTACCTACTTAGCATCACTATAAATAAGAGATCCCCCCTATGTTCCCTCCCCATGTTTTATTTCTTTTTTTCTTCTAATCTTCTTGTAAGCTTGGGTTTCCACTTGTTGTCATTCTGGTCTCATCTCTGAACAATCACATCAAATTTGCTCCTGGAGGGGCTTTTTTTTTTTTTGCCGGCACCATGCGGCATGCGGGATATTAGTTCCCTGACCAGGGATCGAAACCGTGCCCCCTGCAGCGGAAGCACAGAGTCTTAACAACTGGACCGCCAGGGAAGTCCCTGCAGGGGCATTTTTTTTTTTTTTTTTTTTGGTACGCGGGCCTCTCACTGTTGTGGCCTCTCCCTTGCGGAGCACAGGCTCTGGACGCGCAGGCTCAGCGGCCATGGCTCAGGGGCCCAGCCGCTCCGCAGCATGTGGGATACTCCCGGACCGGGGCATGAACCGGTGTCCCCTGCATCTACAGGCGGACTCTCAACCACTGTGCCACCAAGGAAGCCCCAAATGGTTCTTATCGGCCAACTTGGGGAAAACCTTCTTCTAAGACTTTGTGGCTGAAAATGTAGTCTGCAGAGCTGTGCTATCGGTACCAGCTGGGAGCTGGTCAGAAATGCAGAATCCCAGGCTCCCCCCACCCGAGACCTGCTGAGTCAGAATCTGCATTTTAACAACATCCCCATATGATCCGTGGACACCTTTGAGTTGAGAGGCACCACTGTAAAGTATCCTCTAATTGGCTGGTTTCTGGAAAAGTAAGTAGCCGTTTTGGCCATGTGTTTCCCCTGATATGCATGAAGAGAAAGCAAAAGACTGAAATACAATTGGTTGGTCTTGCACACACTTAGACACAAACCAGGACCCGCAGTAACGACTGGGATTTGTATCAATAAAATCAGCTGCGGTATATAAACAAAGTACCATTTCTAGACATTTCAATAACCTTGCCTCTTCAAGTTGATCTTCAAGTTGATCTCTGAGTTTTGGGATTCAAGCTTCATGTAATTCCTCCTACATCATTCACCCTCTTTAATTAATTTAGCTCCCAACAAGGAGTTGCTGAGATTCCTCCATCTGAGTACGTTCCCTCTGTTTCTCATAGGAAAGCCCATTTCATCAGTTTCCAGTAGTAAAGAGAAGGACGGGGACCACCTTACCGATTTCTCTGACATTAGCCGCTTGACTCTGGCTTTCAGCTTCTCCTCTTGCTGTAGCCTTTCCTTGGTCAGCTTCTCCTTCTCTGCCAGATGCTGCCGTAACTGTTCTTGCAGCAAATACTGCTGAGTTTCCCGAGAACTGTTGATCTTCATCTGAAATGAGGGGAAGGGAAACTGCAGCTGATGGGGGACAGGACTAACGCAGGAGTCATTTCCACTACCTTTGGGGGCAGGACAAAGGTTCACGAAACTTTCTTCAAAACACAGAAAAACGATGCTTAGCTTAGTAACTAATAGCGAAGTAGTAGAGCATCGTGGTTAAGAGCTCAGACTCCAGATCTAGATAGAATCTCAGCTCTAGATCTTTCTAGACACTTCTTCGTATAGAAAATAAGCGGGTGAACTAAAGCAGGCCATCTTCCTCCTCATTCATCCCTGCCGGCCACTTGGGTGCGGGATTCCGTGGAGAGCACGGGCCCGTGAAGGGGCTCTGCAGCACGCCTACCTGACCTACTACCCTTTCCAAATGGGCTTTAATGAGGTTTTCTCTGTTCCTCATTTCTTGCAGCTGAAGCAATTGCCTTCTGGAATCCTCCCGAAGCTTCTCTTCAACCTGAAAGGATGATGAAACCGAGGGCTTGCTGCTAATGTGATCATCATGCCCTCTGGGGAAACTCTTCTGGGGGGTGCTAATGGCAGTGGGGGAGTCCCTGAGGGGTAGGGACAGCTGCAGCCCAGCAGCAGGGGGTCACAGGCATGCACTGGGTAGCGGCAGACTCACAGGGAGTTGCCCCCTATGGGAAAGGGCCGAGCTCTGCACCCGGGGCTCAACTATGTTCTACCGCACACTCCGATCCCAGCTCGGTCCCTAACAAGCCGTACGACACTGGGAAAGTTATTTCACTGCTCCGTGACTCAGTGTCCTCATCTCTCCAACGGGGATGATGATACTAGTATCACTGCATAGAGTTATTGTGGGGATTCAATGTTTGGAAGAGTGCTTAAGGGCTCTGTGAGTGTGTTAAGTACTGTTGTAACCTATGAAAGGTGGACGGGAATGTCCGCCATACAGTCTCGTTCTAATAACTCGTGATGGATACTTGGAAATGTTATGATTGGGTTTATTATCATAACTGTTTGTCGTTACCACTTTGAGCACACTCACTGGTGGTAACCTCTATGGAGGCTTGCTAAAGCAATGTCTATTAAGAATTGCAGCCTGCAAAGGAAGGCATTTAAAGTGGAGAAGCTTGCCTACTTTCCCCCCCTTGCTTGGGTAACAGTCAACAAACGGTAAGCTTGGGAGTGCTTCACGCTACCCTTGGCTGGCCTGTGTAGGCCTCGCAGCTGCTCAGTTCTTAGATGCACCTGCTGAGCCCTGGGCCCTGGCACTAACAGGAAATGAGGCAAACTCTCCTAAATAAATGGAAAGTGTTTGTGCTGAAACAAATACACAGGCTCTTTTTTTAGGGATCTGAAGAGGGGGATCACAGGGATGTAATAAAAGACCCAGAAAAGCCCTTAAGAGCTTTCTTCTGAGTAGTGTGGTCCAGTGGAAGAGCCTCTGCCCAGCTCTGTTACCTTGGAAAAGTCATCTAAGCTCTCTGGGCCTGAGTTTTCTCCCACGTCTAAACATGCTCTGACTTCTATGTCAGCAGCCTTTTTCATGTGCTACAAAAGCCAAGTCCAGCCTTGGACTCTGCCGTTGTCTGTGCTCTGCATGAACAGCCCCCGTTCCCGTCCCCAAGCCTCAGAGTCACCTTCAACAGCCGCCCTGCTCCCTCGCTCACACTCGGGGGTCTCACGCCTGTCCTCCAACCCCTCTCACATGCAAGCTGGACTGTGACAGCTGGCCACCTCGCCTCGAGTTTAGTTTCTTCCAGTGCAATCTTAACGGTACTATGAGAGTTACCCAGCTGTAAGGCAGCTCTGTCCAACAGAACTTTCTGCAATGGTACAGGTACTCTGAGCGAGGCTGTGTTGTCTAATACGGCAGCCACCAGCCACATCTGGGGATCGAGCACTCGAAATGGGGCTGGTGTGACGGAGGAACTGAACAAAAAATTTTACTTAATTTTCATTAATTTCAGTGTAAACAGTAGCATGTGGCTGTTTGCTACGCCAGGGTCACTGAAGTCAGACGAACCTGGAGTCAGACAAAACTGACTGTGCCATTGGGCTAGTTATTTTACTAGTAACTAGTAGCCTTGACTTTCTCATCTGTAAAATGGAGAGGATGATTTCTAGATCACAGCGCTGTTGTGAAGATGAAGAGATGAATTGTTCAAGGTAACGCCTAGTACGTGAGAAATTGTAACTATCATTTTCACCCTGATTACTGTCCACAAATGTCATTGCATCAGTCACTTGTTCAGAAGCCTTAGGAGCCCCCCACGGCCTGTGTGGTATAGAGCCCAAGCGCCTGAACTAAGGCAAAACACTAAGCCAGGGATTCAAGAAGCCCCTACGAACTCTGAACGAGGTAAATAAAACTGAATCCACACCTAGATAAACCATAATAAAACTGCTGGAAATCAAGGAAAAAGACAATCTTAAAAGCAACCGGAGAAAAAGACAGATTATGCAAAGGTACAACAGTTAGGCTTACAGATGACTTCTAAATAGAAATAATAGGAGCCACAAGACAATAGTGACATATCTAATGCTGTATCTAATGTGCTGAAAGAAAAGAATTGCCATTGTAGAATTCAATACGCAGTCAAATGTGTTTTAAGAATGAAGGTTAAATATACATCTCCAGACAGACACACAGGCACATCTGAGAATTTGCCATCAGCAGAGCCACAGTGAGGGAAAACATTAAAGGCTATTCTTCAGACACAAGAAAAATGAACCCAGGTGGGTGATCAGAGATGCAGAAAAGACGAGCAACAGTAAGGGTCATGTGTGGATATGATACTGACTATAGCAAAACACTAATAATGTCCTGTGGGGTTTCAAGTATCAAGAGGAGTTTAGAACATGACAGCAATGGCTTATGAACCTGGAGGGGGTCAGTGAAGTGAAGGTGCTTGAAGCTCACGGCACTGTCCAGGAGAAGGGCAGGATCACCAACTACTAGTGCCTCTGGGGAAGTGAAGAACGCAGGGCTTCCCTGGTGGCGCAGCGGTGGAGAGTCCGCCTGCCGATGCAGGGGACGTGGGTTCGTGTCCTGGTTCGGGAGAATCCCACATGTCGCGGAGCGGCTGGGCCCGTGAGCCATGGCCAATGAGCCTGTGCGTCTGGAGCCTGTGCTCCGCAACGGGAGAGGCCACAACAGTGAGAGGCCCGCATACAGCAAAAAAAAAAAAAAAAAAAAAAAAAAAAAAAAAAAAGAATGCATACTGTAGTCTTCAAGATGACTACTAAGAGAATAGTAGAAGAGTGAAAAATTTAATTAATGTGTGATTTTGGGGAGTCAAGGATGAATGCTATTGTCTTACTATTACTAAAAGAATAGGAAAAAAGTGAAATATTTCCAAGCTAGTAGAGGGGGAAAGTGGAATAAGAGAAAACCAGCCACTCAGAAGGAGGCAAGAAAGGAGAGAAAAAGGAACATAGCACAGATGGTACAACTGGTATTGAGCAAGAAGGTAGATTTAAACCTCAGTACACGAGTAATTACATAATATAAATGGACTAAAAGTCAAAGATTGTCAAACTGGATTTTGTAAAAATGATACGCTATTTGAAGGCATATGTCTAAACCTTAAGACAAAAATTGACAGAGAACATATGAAAAAGATATGGTATGAAAACTCTAACCAACAGAAAGCCAGTGATGAAGCTAAATGACAAAGGAGACGTTAAGGGAGAAACACTACTAGAGATGAAAAGGGACATTTCATGATGATCTAAAGTTTTGCTCTACAGGAAGTATTAGGATTCTAAATTTATATGCACCTAGTAACACAGCCTGAAAATACATAAAGGAAACATCGTTCATATTAAAAGAAGAAACACAAAAATTACAAACATGTTGAGATTTTTAAAAACATTCTCAATGATGGAACAAAAAGACAAAAAAAATCAATATGAGAATTTAAGTTGGAACAACATCATTGGCAAACTTGAGTTAATGGATCAATTCTTCTTAGATAATTTGACAATTAAGATCTGAAGGCAGTCTAGGGTAGTGGTTACACACAGGAGCTTTGGAGTCAGGCAGACCTGGATTCAAGTTCTGCCACAACTACTTTATGCAAGTGAACTTGGATAACTTCCTTCACCTCTGTGAGCCTCAGTTTTCCCGACTGTAAAGTGGGGTTAATACCAGTATAGACCGCATGGGGTCATTGTGAGGATGAACAGAGATGATGCAGGTGGAGTGCTAGCCCCAGAGTGGTTCCCAGGCCGACCTGTCCCTGCCATACCTTGCTCTTTTCCCGCAGCGTCATAGAGATCAGGTTCTGCTCAGTACTGCTCCTTTTCAGCTCCACCCTGAGCTTCCTCATTTCTTTTTCCATGTCATGGATTTGCTGAAAGAGTTCCAACAACAGGGAAGTCAACTTCAGAACTCATTTCATCCAGTTCATTAATCCAGAAACCTAGTCTGGGATTCGCTTCATTCCTTCACTTGGGGAACAATTCCACGTCTTTGAGGCAAAGTAGACTTTCTTTCAACGGATGCAATGAAAGGGCTGGGTGAGGGAAAATTTGAGTTTCTTTTGAAGATCAGCATGGATCCTGGATTAAACAGTACAAGATACCTATCCACTCATTAGAATCTCTTTCGTTGGGGCACATTTTTGAGTTCAATCTAAATAAGGGCTGTTTGGAAGACACAATGGGCACAGTTTGGAAGCAAAGAACAATGACATTTTTCTTTTTTCTCATTTGAGGCAGAGAAGTGTGCTCCTGACAGAGAGAAGAACACACGTCTCCTGCCCCCGTCCCAGGCACCGTCCTTCCCAACAGATGGAAAACGTATACCTGGTGATGTGCACGAGGGTTTGGGCTGGTACAGGGGGTGAACATTGATATTTAGTGGTCATCTTTTCATTGTGTTAATTTTTATGTTCACCTTCCATACAAGGCCAGTGATACATTTGCTTTTTATTTTGTTTTTATGAATTGTTGTAAAATTGAATGTATTTAAGTAAAAATACTTCAAGAAGAGTTGTGTTAATAACAGTGTTCAGGGCTGTGATAAAACTTGTGACAGTGGATCATGAAAGTCTGGGCATCACAAGTCCAGGGGTAGGGACCGCAGTGAATTTCTAGCAGCATACGGTGGCCACCTTCCGTCCCTTTCCCCAGGGTAATCCTGATGAGGGACCTTGAGCCAACTGCCCAGAAAATCTGGGGAGAGTGTGTTTTCCATGGTCTTTTCACCCATCTCTTTGAGGCTAGCAAATCAAAGAATTAGGAGACTACATTAACAGACAAATACCCAGAAAGCCCCAGAGCTTGTGCTAGCTAATGGGCCAAGGAACCCCTCCAAAACCCTCAAGGCCACAATCTAGGCTTTCAGTGGACACCTAGGGGTCAGGAGGTTCAACGCACGGTTTTGCAGAGTTTTAACTCTTTCTCTTGGGCTTCCCACTTCTCATTCTGGGCATCTTCCTTCTGTAACTCTTCTTTCAACACTGAGCACTGTGTAGAAAACGGACAAGGCCACGGGGGCTTGGCTGGGGGTCCCAAGTACCTGTCTTCACGCCCAGGAGTGTTTCCTGCTGTATAACCCAATCACACCTCTGAATTCTGAGAGGTAAGACCATTTGTGTGATGGGAGCACGGGATCCTGCAGTCGTTCCCAGTTCACCCCTCTCATGAGTTCTGAGGAATAGAACGTCTAAATTCCTCTTCAAAGTCTGCAAACTTCACTGCAGGGGAAATCCAGCTTCGTAGAGTCTGGGTACTTAGGGTGCAGGAATTAGGATGTTTTCACGCTTTGACCGGTGAGGGTGGAGGGGGCCGAGCCAGTGAGCTCGGGTCCATCATATGGCTTTTGTGCAGGTTGAGTCTCAAAGACACAACTGCCCCGACTGGTGTGGAGGGGTAAACGGAGCTGTCTTGCCCGAGGGCGCCTCGGCAACAGGCATTAAGGGCATAAGGATGGATGTGCCTTCTTTTGACCCAGCAATTCCCACTTTAGGAATGTACCTTAAGGACAATGACTGGAGAAATAAGTAAATCTGTAGTTTCAAGGATGCTCTTCACAGAATTGTCAGTAACAGTGGAAGAAAAAAAAAAAAAGAGGAAACAACACAAGTGTTTAGAACAGCAGACCACTTTATAACACTGGGTACATCCAGGAGAAAGTATGTAGCTTTTAAGACGAATGATAAGAGCATTGATTTATTAGAATGGGAAAATAAATAGTATTTAAAAATTTAAAAAATGTGCATAGTATAAATTCACTATAAAATGATTGATTGATTTCTAGGCAATATATAGAAACAAGACTGGAAAAACAGACATGAAAATATTAACACTGATTTCTCAAGGTAGCATTTCCTCTCCTCTCTTTTTATTTTTTCTTCTCAATGTCATCTAATTATTTTTCTAAAATTAATACACATGATGTATGCCATTAAAAAAAAAAGGCATCCTAAGTGTTCACAAGAGTAGGACCCTTGGTGGTGACGAGCCCTTGTGCTATTGGCCAGCACAGTCTAGAGGAGAAGGGACCTCATTCCAAGGTCAATGAGGAAGGGAAACGGGGACATAAATCATCCAAATGCACTTCAGGAGGTAGAAGAGCCAAGCAGTTGCTGTCTTTGCAGATTCCTTCTACTTAGCACCAGCTCTGCATCCCCTTCCCGTCCCCAACACACACACACACACACACACACACACACACACACACACACACACACCACATTAAACAGCTATAGCACATGCCTGGGAAGACACTCTGCTTGGGAGAAGCGAGTGCAGAGGTCATGGCCAGGCAGCCGACCCGGGGCAGAGGCAGAAGAGCACAACTAAAACCAGCCTCCCACTTCTCGGAAAACGATTTTGTCATCCCCATTTCACAGATGGGGAAATGGAGGCCAAATAAGTTACAAAAAAAGAAAGCTCTGGGATTGGACCCTGGTCTGTCTGATCCCAAAGCTCGTGCAGTGCCTTTCACCAGCTCCAATCTGGGTATGGTACTACGTACCAGGTATTACTTACTGTGCCTTTTCCTTGGAACCTCAAGATCTGTTCTCACCCCAGCCCAAAGCAGACCTAGCTATCGGGTAGACTCTGGGAATCTCTGAGTTGCCACCTGAGATGAAAGCTTTGAGGTTTTACCTTGACTCACAGAAACAGGCACATCATGCAAATACTGAGAAATCTTATCCTATAGAGTCAGGATTCTAAAGTTAGCATTGAAGACAACATTTGCAAATAGTCAAAGTTACATGTAAAAAGCTCTTTGCTTGCCTACCACGTTCATCTTCCATAGAGACATTCTACACACTAAAGTCTAAGGAAGAAATGAGAGTCTGCGTGTTTGCATCTGGATCTTCAGACATTCTGCTTTGAAGACAATTATGAGAACCAGTGGTGCTGGGACCATGATGCAGCCGTGTGGTCATCCTTGCTCACAGAGAGATCATATTCTGTTTAATATTAAACTTTGCAATGGCAGTATATGCTCATAGGTGTGTTTGTTCCTGGGATTAAACAAACTAATTTATAATAGGGGTTAGAAAATGTTTGCTGGATTTGAAAATCTATTATGCTTATTCTGAGCCACATACATGCTGTCCTTTGAAAGGCTTCAGAGAAGTTGGCCACGTGCCCAGCAACTACCCTCCCTGTGTCCTTGGGCACTGGCCTCATCTCACCACCGTGTGTCATGTGACTCCACTGTGTCTGCTTTTCGCAGCTACAATTTGCTGATGACCCGACACTCACTCTGGAGCTGAGGGCTTCGAGCTGGTGATCCTTTTCTTTGTTCTCACTTTTCAGTTGATTCACCTCCTGTTGTAGTTGTTGAACTTGACCATCCTTTACTAACACGTCTCTTTGCAAAGATGACACCATCTCTGTAAAAGAACCAAACCAAACCAAAACAAAAGACTCATGGAGGTCAAAGAGGCAGGAAGGATTATTGGCAACACCATGGCTGTCAGCCAACGTTCGGACAAGACCTTCCAAGCCTGGGCCACCACCGGTGCCCGCCTAGAACTGGGGAGGCTTTTTGCAAGGGTCCCAGAGCAGGAATGGGAATGAGAGCAAAGTCCACGGAACAGGGTTTGAGGCTTCAGTGAGAATGAGGGGCAGTCAGCAGCAGCGAGAGGAGAAACCTTTGGGGGCCCCTTGTGGGCACAGGCCAGGCAAAGCTGGGAGGAGAGGCCACACCATGGGCCTGGGAAACAGAGGCCCAGCACAGGGAAGGTCCAGGAATTCTTCTTCAGATGCCAGGAGACGGGCGTGTGGCAGAGGGCACTGCTGGACGCTGTTGTTGGGGTGGTTGGTTTCACAGTCCTCTGATTTTGGACCTCTCTCTACCACTTATTATCTTGGTGGTCTTGGACAAGCTATTTCACCTCCCACTGTCTGTCCCACACAGAGTTATTGTAAGGGTCAAATGAGACGGTATGTCCCAAGAACACAAAGTGGCTAAATTATGTTTGTTCCATGGCGCCTATTTTTTTTCTCAGCAGCCAGCTTCCAAAATGGCCCCAATGATCCCTGCCGCCTAGAATTCATGCCCTGTGTAGTCCCTCCCACCCTGAATAGGGCTGCCATGGGTAACCAATATGACTGTGGAAATGACGGACTGTATCCTCTCAGGCTGGGTCATAAAAGACACTGTGGCCTCCTCTTGGCTCCCTCTTGAATCTCTCACTCTGGGGGAAGCCAACTGCTGTGTTGTGAGGACACTCAAGCAGCCCTAGAGAGAAGCATGTGTGCTGAGGGACTAAGGCCTCCAACCCATAGCCACATGAGCAGCCATTCTGAAGGGGGATCCTCCGGCTCCCCCCGAGGCTTTAGATGACATGACTGATGCCCCAGCCAACATCTTGACTGCAACTCATGAGAAATAAGTCATCACCCTCTCAAATTCCTGAACTACAGATACTGGGTGAGATCATAAATATTGGTTGGGGTTTTATCCATTACATTTTGGGGTAACTTGTTATGCAGCAATAGATAACTACTCCATTACTGTAGTATCATTTTTTTTAAACATCTTTATTGGAGTATAATTACTTTAAAATGGTGTGTTAGTTTATGCTTTATAACCAAGTGAATCAGTTATGCATATACATATCTCCCCATATCTCTTCCCTCTTGCATTGTAGTATTATTTTGAATAAAAGTGGGAAGAAGGGTGCATAAATGCAGTGGTATTGGGTTATCTCCTATGGTTCTTTTCTTGAAAGAACATCAGGCCCAGTTTTAGTGGTAGGTATCAATCAAGAATGTCTATGAAATAAAGCCCAAAATGCTCCAGAATTTCAGTTTAAAAATGAGCTTTGCCTCCAGGACACAGTTCAGTTACTTGGAAATCCCTCTGGGGCTTGCCACACTTTGAGTGGGTCCAGCCCATCTCAAGCGTTATCCCAACCCAGGTCTGTCCGACTCCCTGATCGGAGAAGGTGGGATCTGAGACAGGCTTGATGCTTGGATGAGGTTTCACTGGCCGACATACGGGAGGAAGGTGAGGACCAGCGAGTTCATCCTTACATTCCTGGTGCCCAGGAGAGCACCTAGCCTGGGGTGGGGGGTGCTCAGAAAATATCTGAGGACATCCCAAGTGAGGGAGGAGCATAAGCAGAGACCTGGGGGCAGCAGCGGGTGGGGCTGGGTGTGATTAAGTTGCAGAGTGAGGCAGAAGAAAAGCACAGATTCATACAGAGATGGGGATTCACGTGCGACTCAATGCTATGCCTGGCTTCTACAGCTTTGGGCATGTTTCCTGCTACACGCTGGCTGCTTTCAGAGTGATGTGCCCCTCCGAGGCTCACTGCCTCCTCCCTGTCACCTGCTTCTCTCCCTCCCCTTGTCTGTGAGTGGTCCCATCCTCTTCAGGTCTCTAGGCATGTCAGTTCCTGCTTAAAAACCTCCACTGGATTCCCAACACCCTTGGAATAAAAACCCAGACCCCCCGACCCTGCCCAGCCCCACAATCCCCTGTTCACGCCATGCAGCCTCTCTTGCACTTGGTTTGTCCTTGCCCGGCAGAAACAGGTCCTCTCTAAAAGAAGGACATAGCCGTGGAGGATACAACATGAACTGGTTAGAATCAGCTAGGTCCAAGGGGGCGTAAGATTCGACTTCCAGGGGAACTGGAGCCTCATTACAGGCTCATTGTAATACATGAGCGAAATGACACACCCACCAGCACCAGGACAGTTCCGAGGCTGACCATAAAGGTCAAAAAGTGGGTGGTGGGGCTTGCCTGGTGGCACGGTGGTTGAGAGTCCGCCTGCCGATGCAGGGGACATGGGTTCGTGCCCCGGTCCGGGAAGATCCCACATGCCGCGGAGCGGCTGGGCCCGTGAGCAATGGCCGCAGAGCCTGTGCGTCCGGAGCCTGTGGTCTGCAACGGGAGAGGCCACAACATTGAGAGGCCCGCATACAGAAAAAAAAAAAAAAAAAAAAAAAAAGTGGGTGTTGGCCCAATTCCTGGAAATCCCCGCCCCTTCCCCAAAATATTAGAGTTGTCCGCAATCCTCCCACTCATTAGCCTATAAAATTACCCTGCCCATAAAAACTCACCGCCCCATATTTGGGGGCCTCTAGCCTTCTGAGATGGCCCACACTCTGTCTGTGGAGTGTGTTTCTCTCTAAAGAAATCCACTTCTTACTTTGTCTCTCACTGAATTCTTTCTGCGATGAGACATAAAGAACCTGAGCTTTAGTAAGTCCCGAGACCCGATGCGTGATCTCGATTGATAGTGGGTTCTGACTGGGTTCGAGTCCCAGCCCACGGGTTCAAGTCCCACCTGAGTTCCATGGTTGCACACCCACTGAGCTGGTCCCCCTTGGCCTCCCCCCTTGAAGCGCTGGCCACCACCACACACAGTTTATTTTCTCCACAGCACCACTGCTCTCTGAAGTGGGCTTGTGTATTCATCCGTTTACTTTTATTGTCTGTCACCCCCTCCCGAATCTGTGAGTACAGGAATCTGACTGTCTTGCTTGGCTCTCCCTCCCCGGAGCCTGGAACGGGGCCTGACACCTAGTAGGAGCTCAAGAAACATGTGGAAGCAATGAAGGAATCCAGGGAATCAAAGCTCAGCCACAGCTGTGTGTTGGCTGCACCTCTCCCAACCCAAGCCCTTTATCAGGGAACCACCTCGGATCAAATTAGAAAATGGTTTCCTTTGGGCCCAAGTGCACTCGGCTGAAATGGGTGAGACCATGGGTGCCTTAAAGGAGTGACCCCATTTTGTCCACGCTCTAGTTTGCACTCACGCTGCTTTGTGGAACCACACAAGCCACAAGGCGACCTGTGTTCTCCTTGGTGGGACCAGTGCTCAGGAGACCTTGTAGCCAAGAGATACCATTCTCTCAAATATTTACCTGACCCTGCCCTCAGAACTGGGTGGCAAGAAACCTCCACTGAGGGAGAACTCTAATGCACCGACACGGGTGATCCCTGAGGCTGCACCCAGGTCACGGGCACAGGTGCGCTGGTTGACTGGTGATGTCTGCAGGGGGAGGGCAGAAGCTCTGGGGCCTGAATGCAGAAGGGCCTCACCTGACGTGATGGCGGTCTCCCTCCTTAAGTTCTCGGCCTCATGCTTCAGGGAGGTGATTTCTAAGTTTCTCTCAGACAGGGTCTGGCACAGTACCTGGTTGTAGCCTTGCTGTAGGGCACTGATCTGTGGAAGGAGGCAACACACCGTCAGGGGGGGCCAGCCAGGCCTGCAGGACACGCCGGTACTTCTCCAACGTTGGGCAAAGAGTCTGGCTGATCTTGGATCGGGGTGTTGGGGAAACCAAGGTTTTCAGTTGTCACTAGTGGAAGGGGCAGGAGGGGCCTGTTCCTTCAGTGACCACCATGTCATCGGTCCTCGAGACACGGACCTTATCTTTGTGGCCACCCAGGGGCTCCAGTGCTGCTGTCTTCCTATGACCTGTGGGTTTTTAGCCATAAATAGACCAGCTGTTGCTTCCAGATCATCCAGCACTGACTGGATGCACAGCAAAGTTCAAGAGCCGGGAGCAGGTTATGAAATGAATTCCCTCTAATGAGAATAGAGGGTAGTTTATACCTCACAGAACACTCCAGAGTTTACAAAGCCCGTTCACACATGCTACACTGATACTTGTCACAGCGTTGCTGAAGGCTGACGTTCCCATTAATGTGCCCATTTTGCAAGGGAGTCAGGTTGAGACACAGAGAGGCGAGGCCTGCTGCTCGGGATCACGTGGCTGGTCAGACGTGGAGTCTGATTCAAACCCAGTCTTTAGTTGCCTGGTTCCTCCTTCCCAGGTGGCTCTAGGAATGAGCGTGAGAAGTTGGAGGCTGTAAGGCATGGCATGGACTCGGGAGCCGGACTGTGGCCTTCAAGTCCTGCCTCTGCCAGTTAACGGGCTTTGTGAACACAAGGAGGACACCATATTCTGTTTCCTTTTGCTCAGTCTGTACGCAGGGTGATGGTAGTCCCAACCTGATAGGATTGTTAGAAGTATTTTAATAAGTTAGCATGTGTACAAGTGCTCAGATCATGCCTGTCACACGGCACAGGGGGATGAGCTGTGACGGTCCTCTCCTCTGACTACCCATGGGGTGTTTTTTTTGTTTTGTTTTGGGGTTTTTTTGTGTTTTTTTTTTTTTTTTTTTGCGGTACGCGGGCCTCTCACAGTTGTGGCCTCTCCCATTGCAGAGCACAGGTTCCGGACGTGCAGGCTCAGTGGCCTTGGCTCACGGGCCCAGCCGCTCCGCGGCATGTGGGATCTTCCTGGACCGGGGCACGAACCCGTATCCCCTGCATCGGCAGGCAGACTCTCAACCACTGCGCCACCAGGGAAACCCTCATGGGGTGTTTTAGCTTCAGCTTCCCTCGTCCGTCTCTGGGGTAGTTGGTAATCTTTATGTGTGCATTTGTAAGCCTTGCCAGGCTCACTTAAACGCCAGTTTGGTTGTTATTAATAGGAAATACAGGGGCTTCCCTGGTTGCGCAGTGGTTGGTAGTCCGCCTGCCAATTTAGGGGACGCGGGTTCGTGCCCCGGTCTGGGAGAATCCCACATGCCACGGAGCGGCTGGGCTCATGAGCCATGGCTGCTGGACCTGTGCATCTGGAGCCTGTGCTCCGCAACGGGAGAGAACACAACAGTGAGAGGCCCGCGTACCACCAAAAAAAAAAAATTAGGAAACTCCATTTTGGTGGTGTAGAGAGGAAGGCTCAGAGGGATCCAATTATTTGCTCACGATCATCCTTCTAGGAAGCAGCAGTGCTTGCATTAAAACAAAGTCCTCCCCAGTTGAAAGCCCATCTCTCGCCCTCTGCGCTTGCATACAGAACAGGGGCTGTCCTTTTGTACCTCCACACTTAAATACTCAGCACAATTTGTCCTAGGAGCTAAATGGGCCTGGCCAGGGCCCTTAAGGCAACAAATGAGACCAGTAATCCTCAGAAGGGCTCTTCATGTACTGCCCATTTATGGCCTGTGGTTTGATTGATCCATCCATTTCCAGGGATAAAGCTGTGTCCCATTTTCAGTTTTGCTCCACAGTTGCGGGTTTAGTTTAGATTTCCCATCTCACACGTGTTCATCCAGAGCCAAGGCGTCTCAGAACATTTGGCATCAAGCAACAGAAACCCACTGCAACTCGTTTAAGCATAAGATAGGACTTTATTGAAAGTAGCCTGGGGCATCCTATAGGACAGCGAGTGAGGCCAGGCTAAGGAGAGCCCAGAACACTCTCTTTCTATGAAGGACTGTTTTCTCCGTGAACCTCTGCTTCATGAGTCTCCTCTTGCAGACCAGCTTTCTCTGTGCACGTGGCTCCCTGGTGGCTTTCAAGTTGATTAGATCCAGTGCAAGTAGCCAGTCCAAAATGACCATGGTCATGGTCACCCAAGGCCACGGGTCCCACTTTGGGAAACACTGTTCAAGCAAGGACCCTTCCCATGGAGAGCGTGGCTTCATGCTTTGTCCCCAGAACCCAGAACAGTACCCTGGCACATATCTGTGGAGCTCCATACCTATCTGTGGGTGGATGCAGCTGACTTAGCTGCACACACACACCAGGCAGCGCTCTGCACTGCGGTCACAGCTGTGCTCCAACACGATCTTTATCTCAATCATCTGCTTGTGGCTCCCCTTTTCAGAACTGTAACTGGTCTGAGAAAAGTGAAAATCAAAATTGAGACCCGGTGGAGTATCCACTGTGGGCCCAGCACTGCCTGATATGATGCAAAGGCAGGGCCCGCCTTCAAGGACATGGGCTAAGTTTAGGATCCGACCTTAAAAGGGGAATTTATTGGGAGGACACAGCATTTCTTGTGGAACCCAGGGGCAGAAGTACAGCTGGGCTTTCCAAGGCATCAGGACCAAAGACCAGAAAGTCATCAGGACACAGCTATGTCTGAGGTCTCATCCTCATGTCGGCCTCTTTCAGCAGTCACCTTCTCTCTGTGCTGAGGTACGTCCCCTGCTTCACTCACCTGTGGCCCCTTAATCCCTGATACCACATTGCCCAACCCAGGACCTGGGAGAGATGAGCCTAGCCCAGCCCAGCATCTGATTGGTTCTCCTGGGTCAGGTGAACACATACCTATCAGCTGTGACTTGAGAGGGTGGAGGTCACATGGCACCAATATGGCTGCTAAGATTCCTCCTTTTGGGTGGGGTGGGAGTGCTGGGGGGAATTTTCTTTGCTCTTTCATAGCCCTGGGGCCAGTTTGGGCCCAAGAACAGGTGAGGTGGGTGGCTTTTGATTTTTCTCCCCTGTCTCTGCCTTTCTTATATTTAGTCTAAGAACAAAAACACGGTGGAGAGGAAAGGAAGGGCCAGGGTCTTTCTTCTGGTTTTTACCTTTTTAGCTTTTTCTGTAGTGAAAAGATAGAGAGCTCTGAGAAGTCTGAACCAGTGAACAAGCAGGACGAGTGTGCCTTCGGGAATTTTGAGGTGAAAGTGACCTCCTGCTTTAGTTTTAATTTACCCTTGCAGATAACTTCCTTGTCTTCCTAGGCACTATTCAGGGCTCCAGCCTATTGCTACCATTCCCAGCTAACATTCTCCCTGCCTTCCTTTTAGACGGAGGTGCATCCATGCTCCATATTTTACATACTAAACATCCATGAGCTATTCTCTGAACAACGTGAATAATTTTCTACTTGATTGTTTCCACACATACAAAACAACTAATGTCCTTTGTGCAATTTCCACAGCACTCCTGCCGTATAGGAAGAGTCCAGAAGTGTTCAGATCAAAGTGAGGGGCTGGTCTCTAATGAGTTGAAGATTGAGCCCCGTGTTGGTTTGCTAAACACAGTGATGAATTCCCACTAGCTTAGTGGCCTAAAACAACAAACGTATTCTCTCATGGGTCTGGGGGCTGGAAGCCCCAAATCAGCATCAGCTGGGCTGCAATCAAGGTTTTTCAGAAGAACCAAACTCCCTTGGATGCTCTAGGGAGGAGTCCATCCCTTGCCTCTTCCAGCTCTGGTGGCTGCTGGCATCCCTTTTTTCTTTTTCTTTTTTTTCTCGCTATGTAGGATTCCCATCTAGGGAAATACAATAATTTATATGTGCATTTTCCTGTTGATGGACATTTAAATTGTTTCCAATTTTCAATATGATTTCTTTTAAAAAAATTTTTATATACTTTTTCAAGGTTACTTTACATTTACAGTATTACAAAATATTGGCTATATTCCCTGTGTTGTACAATACATCCTTGAGCCTATCGTACACCCAGAAGTTTACATCTCTCACCTCCCCACCCTGTATTGTACCCTCTTCCTACTCCGCGCTGGCAACCATTAGTTTGTTCTCTATATCTGTGACTCTCCTTTTTTGGTATATTCGGTAGTTTGTTGTATTTTTTACATTCCATATATAGGTGATATCCTACAGTATTTGTTTTTGTTTGACTTATTTCACTTACCACAATGCCCTCCAAGTCCACCCATGTTGCTGCAAATGGCAAAATTTCGTTCTTTTTTAAGGCTGAGTAGTATTCCATTGGTTATATGTACCACATCTTCTTTATCCATTCATCTCTTTTAATTTTTTTTTTTTTTTTTTTTTGCGGTACGCGGGCCTCTCACTGTTGTGGCCTCCCCCGTTGCAGAGCACAGGCTCCAGATGCACAGGCTCAACGGCCATGGCTCACGGGCCCAGCCGCACCGCGGCATGTGGGATCTTCCTGGACCGGGGCACAAACCCGTGTCCCCTGCATCGGCAGGCGGACTCTCAACCACTGCGCCACCAGGGAAGCCCCTATCCATTCATCTCTTGATGACACTTAGGTTGCTTCCGTATCTGGGTAATTGTAAATAATGACACTCTGAACATTGGGGTGCATGTATCTTTTCAAATACATGTTTTTTATAACACGTGTTTTTGTTTTTTTCGGATTTATACCCAGGAGTTGAGTTTCGAGGTCATATGGTAGTTCTATTTTTAGTTTTCTGAGAACCCTCCGTACTGTTTTCCACAGTGGCTGTGCCAGTTTACATTCCTACCAACACTGTACCAGGGTTCCGTTTTCTCTAAAAATTGTAAATTTTCTTCCTAGGGGTAATTGAGATGGTAGTTCAATAATAACATAAGATCAGGTGAAGCCTAAAGAAATTTTAGAAAACCTGTATAAAGTAAGAAAACATCTGTTCACTGGCATTTGAATGTTAGAGAGACACCAAGACATGTGGGCCAAGTTCTGGAGAGAAGGGAAACACAGACGCAAGCCTGACATTTGGTGCAGCTTTTCTCCTTGGGGCGTTGGCTGATTCAAATCTTACAGCCTAGGAGCTGAAAAGCCAAGGAGTTCAAAAGACTCTAACCACAGAAGCTGCTGGCATCCCTGGACTTGTAGGTGCAGCACTCTAGTCCTGCCTCTGTGGTCACTGCCTCCGCCTCTTCTTTGTATATAATCTCCTCCTGTCTCTCACTTATAAGTACACTTACAGATGGCACTTAGGGCGAGGATAGTCTCAACTCAAAATCCTTATATCCGCAAAACTTTACCTTGTAAGGTAACATTCTCAGGTCCCAGGGATTAGAGCCTGAGATCTTTGGGGCCACCAGTCAGCCCACTGTAAGCCCTAAACGTCTTCTCTCCTGAGGAAGGTCTAGGCTGGGCAGAAACCCCGACAGACATCTACCAGAGGCCAGATTGAGAGCCCGTTTAGAAGGTCATTTCTCAGCTCATTTGGAACCTTGCTATTGCCCTTTTTTTTTTTTTTCTTTTCTTTTCGGTACGTGGGTCTCTCACTGTTGCGGCCTCTAACGCTGCGGAGCACAGGCTCTGGACGCACAGGCTCAGCAGCCATGGCTCACGGGCCCAGCCGCTCGGTGGCATGTGGGATCCTCCCGGACCGGAGCACGAACCCGTGTCCCCTGCATTGGCAGGCGGACTCTCAACCACTGCGCCACGAAGGAAGCTCTGCGCTTTCTTTTTTCCTCCTGTTTGTCCTCAACAGGGGGAAGGATTAAGAGTAAATGAGGGGCTTCCCTGGTGGTGCAGTGGTTAAGAATCCGCCTGCCAATGCAGGGGACACAGGCTCGAGCCCTGGTCCAGGAAGATCCCACATGCTGCGGAGCAACTAAGCCCGTGCGCCACGACTACTGAGCCTGCGAGCCACAACTCCTGAAGCCTCCATGCCTAGAGCCTGTGCTCCGCAACAAGAGAAGGCCATGGAATGAGAAACCCCGCGCAACGCAACAAAGAGTAGCCCCTGCTCGCCACAACTAGAGAAAGCCCGGGCGCAGCAACGTAGACCCAATGCAGCCATAAATTAAAATAATAATAATAATAATAAAAAAATAAATGCATTAGTGGATTTTGGGTTTCCTCTAATTGTTAGCGTATTGCTTTCATTCCTAAGACCCTAAAAAATTGGAAACCATTCCACTTACCAGGAACACACTTTGCAACACGGATCCGGGGGAAGCTGTTTTCTTCCGTAGACACTTCATGACCCCGGTTTCCACAACAGCAGGCACTGCTGGCTCTGCCAAGTTGCTGGAGAAGGGCACCTTATCTGCAAAGTCACGAATCCAAATGGGCCCCCATTGGCAAGGGTGGAAGGAAGTTGTTTGGCTTAGCTTCTTGGAGGATCAGAAGATTGGGAGTTCTGGTGGGGGGACTGCAGGTACTTTGCTGTCCCTTGGTACAACGTCAGGGGAAAGAAAGGTCGCTGGTAGCTTCTCAGAGCTACCAGTTGGGGCTGTGCAGAGCGTCTTAGTAAATGCCATTTTGGTTGTAAATAACAGAAACTCAAACCGACTGAAGAAAAAAGGCGACATCTATGGAGAAGAAAAGATGGCTCCTGCCTGTCCAGACTCCTCCGCTTTGCTTGCCCTTTGATTCTCTAACCTTCCGCATTTCCTTTCAGTAAACTCCTTTTCTGTTTAAGTTAGCCACAGGAGATTTCTGTTGGTTGCAAACAGAGAATCTTGAGTGATACAAAACGTCCTAGTGGAACCCAAGGGCAGGCATTGGAATGGGCCTTTCCAAGGAAAGAAACCAGGAACCAGAAAGTCATCAGGAATCAGGGCAACTTTGTGCATCAGTTGGAATGCTTTCAGCTTTTTTTTTTTTCCTTCATGGAGCTCATAATCCATTCATTTATTCAATAAACAATTATTGATTATCTATCCTGTGCCAGGCACCCTGGTAGGTCTTAGATTTCCATACAGGTATAAAATATGCCAAGACCCCTGCCCTCAAGTAGCTCACATTCTAGTGAAGATAAAACATGTGAGCACATAGAGTATATTCACAACACAGAATAAGAAGAGCTATGCCATGGACACATATACACCAGCAAACATCAAATAGATAGCTAGTGGGAAGCAGCCGCACAGCACAGGGAGATCAGCTCGGCGCCCCGCGACCACCTAGAGGGGTGGGACAGGGAGGGCGGGAGGGAGGGAGATGCAAGAGGGAAGAGACATGGGAACACATGCACATGCATAACTGATTCACCCTGCCACAAAGCAGAAACCGACACACCATTGTAAAGCAACTACACTCAAACAAAGATGCAAAAAAAAAAAAAAAAAAAACAAGAGCTATGCCAGAGGGATGAAGCATGACTGTCTTCATAGACCTAGAAAGCACAGATGCAATTATCCTGGTAGAGAGGGCCTGGGCAGAGAATCGCAGTTAGGTGAACCTGTGTGCACAGAGAACATGGTATGTATGAGAAGCTGCAAGTTTTCAACATCCGTGGAGCAAAAGAGTTCTTGCAAAAGTAGTGGGAGACGTGGCTGAAGAAATTGGTTGAGGATGAAGCATAAAAAACCCACTGAAGTGTGATCTTTTTTTCCTGAGGAGGCATGGGGGAGCCATGGAAGATTTTTAAGCTGTTTGAGGACATGGTCAATTCTCTGGGTTTCAGAAAAGTCCCTCTGGAGTCTGGGATGTGGTGAAAGTTGGGCTGGACCTTTCACCAGCAGGCATGCTCAGTCGCTCAGGAAAGGTTTTCGCTCTGCCTTGGGAAATTTTTCACGCCGCTCTGGCAGCGGAGCTCGCCCCGCCCACGGCTTCTCCTCACTGGATTGGTTGAACTCAGGGAGGCTACCAGGAGGCCCAGTTGACCTCCCAACTCCACACCCCCGCCCCCGCCCGTTAACGCTCTGGGCGCGCGCTGCCTTCAGCTTTAAATAACTGAAACCTGGATGTGGGTAGATGGTAAAAATTTGGAGCCCCTCCCAAATGAACTCTAGCCATGTGGCTTGCTTTGTCTGATGAGATGTTGGCAAACACATGGCAGGTGGAGACTTGAAAAGTGTGCTTTGAGGCTTTCTCTCTCCTGTTGCTCTTGGAAACCTGTACCCACCACACGTGGCCTGGTCTGGCCTGCTGGGTGATGAGGGACCACACCAGGCAGAATCAGACGTCCCAGCTGAGGCCTTTCTAGACCAGGGTTTCTCATTCTCGGTACTATTGACATATTGGATCAAATAAGTCTTGGTTGTGGGCAGCTGTTCTGTGCACTGCAGGATGTTTAGCAGCATCCCTGGCCTCTACCCCTAGATGACAGTATCACCCCCACCCCAGTTTAACAACCAAAGTGTGTCCAGACATTGCCAAATGCCCCCTGGGTGGCAAAATCGCCCCCAGTTGAGAACCCCTGTCCTAACCCAGCTTGCCGGGCAATGACTAGGCAGGCCTGTACACGAAGCCACCCTAAACTAGCCCCAGCCAAACCAACCAGGCCAGTACAAGTGGCCAGCTTGACGCCTGGAATCCTGAGAACTAATAGTTGCCATTTTAAGTCACTAACTTTTGAGTGATTTGCTCCACAGCACAAACAGGTACATATGACCACAGTGGCTTAAACTGATAGGATTGATTTATTTATACAACAGGACGTACAGAGGTAGGCAGCTCAGGAACAGTGCAGAGCACAGTGATGCCACTAGGCTCCCACCCAGGCTTTTCATGTCTTTCCACTCCACTGTCCTTTGAGTTGGGCTTTGGTCTCTTGCTTGTTACCTGGTGATCCCCAACATGGCTGCTCCAGCTCCAAGTCTGAGCTCCAGGAGAGGAAAAGGAGACAAGGCAAAGGGACAAAGAGAAAAACTTTCTCCTAGCAAAGCCTTGCCTTTAATTCCAGAAGGGAAGCCCTGCCCAGGGCCCTCACCTGCATGTCACTAGCCAGAACTGAACAACACAGCCAGGTCTAGCTGCAAGGGAGGCTGGGAAATGAGGGCATTTCACATGCTGCTTATACAGTAGAGGGAGGCAATGACTAAGGGGCTTGCAGTGTCTGTTGCACTGTCTCTCTGGGGATCGTCTTGGTTTCTTCTTCTTCTTTTTTTTTTTTTTTTTTTTTTTTTTTGCCACACGGTGTGGCTTATGGGATCCTAGCTCCCTGATCAGGGATTGAGTCCGGGCCCTTGGCAGTGAAAGCGCAGGGTGGACTGCCAGGGAATTCCCTGGGTCTTGGTTTCTTGTCTCTACCTGTTGCTTATCTATCCTGGCCATCTCTTTCTAAGACTGGCTTTGTTTCTCCAAACACAGTGGGAGAAATGGCCACCCCAGCTGGGAACTGCATCAAGACTTTCAGCTCCGGGCCATTAATGACCTGTGTGGTAACTCCGTGTCCCACTTCCAAATATCAAGGGCACAGGTGCTGATTGGCCCAGCTTGGGTTAGAAGAGAAACCTGATTGGTCTGGCTTGGGTAGAATATCTACTGATCAGCCAGTCAGGTGTGGCCAAGAGAGCAGCAGTAGGTAGGGTAAACCTGGTTGGGGAATGTGCATTCTCAGAGAAAGGGGTGTGTGGCTGCGGAGACACCTAAAGAACCATCTAGTTCAAGGAGTGAAGAAAGGACATTGCCACTGTGGGTTGCAATGTTGATACGATAAAGATTAACACGTCCTTTGAAAGACCTCAAATACAGTGGAGTCCCATAGGTATTACATTTAACTTATGCAAATTCAAATATTTGTATTCAACCAAAGGATTTTTTTTCCCACACAATTTGGCTTCCAAACCTGAGCCAGCTACTTAACTACTGCCTGACCAAGTGATCTTTTCTGGTGCTGGAGATTGCTGTTTTGGATTTTGGGGATATGGTACAGTATAAGTAATATGTTCTTTATGGAAAACTGCTGGGATTTTCAAGATTATTTTTAAGGTCAGGTGATGCTCACCCTTCTCACTGTGTAAGAAGTAGGTTTAGTGGAAGATCATGCAAATCATTTTTCCCATTTCCTTCTAGTTTTAATCAGTATAAAGAATGCATTTGGTTTTAAAATATCAAAATACTTTTATTGTGGCTTTTTAAAAATAAAAAATAAATGATATTCATGGCTTCTGGCTCTTCCTCCTGTTTTGTTTGGTGGTCTCTGGCCGTACAAGAAAGGCAGGGAGAGAACAGATGGCTGGAGAGAAGGCAAAAATGAGGGTCTCTTCAAACACCACGGGAAACGGGTGTGTCCACCTGAGCAGTGTGTGTTCTTTGATGACTGGGTACTTGGTCTGTCCTGATGGCCTGGGACTTGACCTACTGGGCTGTCTTGGTGTGGCAGAATGGGCAGCGTGAGATGGAGTTAGAAACCTGGGTTCCAGACCCAATTCTTGAATTTACTAGCTGTGTGACTTTAGATGGGCCATTTAACCTCTCTGGGCCTCAGCTTCCTCATTTGTAAAATGGGGAACATAATGCTATTTACCTCCCAGGGCTTGAGAGAGGATTAGACGAGAAGTGTTTTGAACACCGCAGAGCGCCATATAAACATGACTCACTGTTATAGAAGCGATAAAACTGGTTGCTATTCACATTTATTATAATCAATTCAGATATAAATGCACTATACCATGGCCCCAACAGCCCTGAGGTTACCATTCTGTCCTGTGGCCCCAGTACACGCCCTGGGTTTTCTCAACTGCGGGCTTCTCAGAGCTCCTTGGAGGTGTGACATTTGGGTTTGTCACTACCCAAACACATAATTGCATCTACCAGGCCTAGGAGTCTGAATTTCAAACTTATTCTTCATACGCCTGTGTATGTTTACATTCATAATATCCGTGAAAAGAACCCCTCTCCTCACACACTCCAAAATACAGTATTGTGCAAAATACCAGTCTAGGAAGCAACACACTAGGGTAGCAACCTTTAATGTCCTAAAAAAGCATTAGTAGTTTGACGCAGAAGAGTTACACTGACTCACGGAGGAGCACGCGAGGCCCAGCGGGACGACGTTTCTAGTTCCTTCCACCAGGTTTAGAAAACAGAAGGCTCTGGCTGGATTTGCTAGACACTTCTCTCTTCAGCATCTCCCTTCCTTGGTCCATCTTTGGGGTGCCTTTTCTGGCTCCAACCTACAATAAGCAAGAGCAACAAATGCCCAAACTCTATAATTGTAGGGAGATCCCCAAATACTTCTCAAATGGGTTTTTTTTTTACTGAAAATAAAATCTTTGTTGTAAAAAAATATTTATATACACACATAGACATGAGCAAAACGAAGGTAAAATGATCCACCATTATCACACTACCCACAGGTAACCTTATTCACATTTTGGTGTACACTCTTCCAGATACACAGTTAACATTTTCTTCTTACATTTGCATCATTTTGCCCATCTTTACATTTGCCTCCTAACTCATGGTTAGGATATGGGTTTCAAAATACCTTTGGGGTGACCTTGGGCAGCCTGTTTTACCTTTCGAGAGGCCTTTCGAATGGCCCTCTCCTCCTGGACTACTTGAGAGGATTAAATGAGAAAATGTACGTAAAGTGTTTCGTTTAGTGTGTGGCACGTGGCACGTAGCAAAAGCTCACAACACTCTCACAACAAGTGATGGAGATGATGATCAGCTGGTTTCCTGGTAGTCATGTGGCAGACAATAGCCATGCAGATATTAACAATCTAGTCTGCGTGAGAGTTTAACATGGGTTGGCATATCTGGCCCTCTGCCTATCTTTATAAATAAAGTTTTATTGGGACACAGCCAAGCTCATTTGTTTAGGCATAATGCTGCAATGGCAGAGGTGAGTAGTGATGACAGTGACCCCATGGTTCACAAAGGGAAATGACCCTTTATAGAAAACGTTTGCTGACCTGACCCTCATCATCCAGTAGATAACAAGCTGGTTCCTGGACTTCACCGAGGAAAACACTGTATTGGAGCAGCTGAGTACGAAGTGTGGGCTCTGATGCTTCTGCTCTTGGGCAAGTAACTTACTTCTCATCATTTTCACACGTGAAACCGGAGCGATCCAGACAGTGAGGACTGAGCACGTCTGGACCGTGCTTAGTGCAGGGTCTGATGGCTGGCAAGGATGCTATAAAAAGCTGGCTATTATTAGCTATGAAACTTCAACTGTTGAAAGGCACAAAGAAACTCCCAGAAGAGGGTCACTGCTGCATGCAGCTCTCTCTAGAGAAGGCCCAGCAATAATCTCATAGAAAGCCAAAAGAGGCTGGGAATGTCCCAGGTGAGCTCTCCCAGGCAACACACCCACTAAATTAACTATTCCAACTCCTTTGCAGGAGGGCAGCAGATTAGACCGTGAAAAGAAAGGGGAGCAAAGGTTAAGGCCCCAAGGTCTAGCACAGTATCATTAGTCCCTGGCACGTAGTAGGTACCTGGTGTCTGTTGGAATGAATGAAGGCTGGTTGTTTAACCATAAAAGAGATTTATCCGTCAAAGGGCAACTCTAACCTGTGCTGATAAGACCACGTCGAGCCAGAGGTAAAATGGCTGCCTCCGATATCTTAGGGTCTTAGGAATGAAAGCAATGTGATGAGAGGAAACTCAAACAAGGAGCCTGCTAACGTTTCCCACCGCAGGACAGAGGCATTGCAGTGGATTCCCGGGGAACAGATGGACAAAGAAAAATGTTTAAAAACAAAAGCAGGCACAGAAGATCATGAATGGGCCCAGATAACTCGGGACACTGAGCAGACAGAGGCAAGCGGCGCATCTTGATGGAAATGAGGCCAAGCTAATAAGCCGAAAGAGTTTACCGTCCCTCAACTGGCTCCCTAACTCCTGCCTTAGGAAACTCAGTATGAAAAAGAGGAGCACATGGACTTCCCTAGTGGCTAAGAATCCGCTTGCCAATGCAGGGGACACGGGTTCGAGCCCTGGTTCAGGAAGATCCCACATGCCCCGGAGCAACTAAGCCCGTGCGCCACAACTACTGAGCCTGCGTTCTAGAGCCCGCGAGCCACAACTACTGAAGCCTCCATGCCTAGAGCCCATGCTCTGCAACAAGAGAAGGCCGTGGAATGAGAAGCCCGCGCAACGCAACAAAGAGTAGCCCCTGCTCGCCACAACTAGAGAAAGCCTGGGCGCAGCAACAAAGACCCAATGCAGCCATAAATTTAATAAAATAATAATAATAATGAATAAATTTATATTAAAAAAAGAGGAGAACATTAGCATTAGCAGGTTTTGGGTTTCCTCTCATCGTTAGAGTATTGCTTTCCTTCCTAAGACCCTAAAAAATTGGAAACCACTCCACTTACCAGGAACACACTTTGCAACACGGATCCGGGGGAAGCTGTTTTCTTCCGTAGACACTTCATGACCCCGGTTTCCACAACAGCAGGCACTGCTGGCTCTGCCAAGTTGCTGGAGAAGGGCACCTTATCTGCAAAGTCACGAATCCAAATGGGCCCCCATTGGCAAGGGTGGAAGGAAGTTGTTTGGCTTAGCTTCTTGGGGGATCAGAAGATTGGGAGTTCTGGTGGGGGGACTGCAGGTACCTTGCTGTCCCTTGGTACAACGTCAGGGGAAAGAAAGGGCGCTGGTAGCTTCTCAGAGCTACCAGTTGGGGCTGTGCAGAGCATCTTAGTAAATGCCATTTTGGTTGCAAATAACAGAAACTCAAACTGGCTGAAGAATAAAGGCGACATCTATGGAGAAGAAAAGATGGCTCCTGCCTGTCCAGACTCCTCCGCTTTGCTTGCCCTTTGATTCTCTAACCTTCCGCATTTCCTTTCAGTAAACTCCTTTTCTGTTTAAGTTAGCCACAGGAGATTTCTGTTGGTTGCAACCAGAGAATCTTGAGTGATACAAAACGTCCTAGTGGAACCCAAGGGCAGGCATTGGAATGGGCCTTTCCAAGGAAAGAAACCAGGAACCAGAAAGTCATCAGGAATCAGGGCAACTTTGTGCATCAGTTGGAATGCTTTCAGCTTTTTTTTTTTTTCCTTCATGGAGCTCATAATCCATTCATTTATTCAATAAACAATTATTGAGTATCAATCCTGTGCCAGGCACCCTGGTAGGTCTTAGAGTTCCATACAGGTATAAAATATGCCAAGACCCCTGCCCTCAAGTAGCTCACATTCTAGTGAAGATAAGACATGTGAGCACATAGAGTATATTCACAACACAGAATAAGAAGAGCTATGCCATGGACACATATACACCAGCAAACATCAAATAGATAGCTAGTCTGAAGCAGCTGCACAGCACAGGGAGATCAGCTCGGCGCCCCGCGACCACCTAGAGGGGTGGGACAGGGAGGGCGGGAGGGAGGGAGATGCAAGAGGGAAGAGACATGGGAACACATGCACATGCATAACTGATTCACCCTGCCACAAAGCAGAAACCGACACACCATTGTAAAGCAACTACACTCAAACAAAGATGCAAAAAAAAAAAAAAAAACAAGAGCTATGCCAGAGGGATGAAGCATGACATTGTTCATAGACCTAGAAAGCACAGATGCAATTATCCTGGTAGAGAGGGCCTGGGCAGAGAATCGCAGTTAGGTGAACCTGTGTGCACAGAGAACATGGTATGTATGAGAAGCTGCAAGTTTTCAACATCCGTGGAGCAAAAGAGTTCTTGCAAAAGTAGTGGGAGACGTGGCTGAAGAAATTGGTTGAGGATGAAGCATAAAAAAACCACTGAAGTGTGATCTTTTTTTCCTGAGGAGGCATGGGGGAGCCATGGAAGATTTTTAAGCTGTTTGAGGACATGGTCAATTCTCTGGGTTTCAGAAAAGTCCCTCTGGAGTCTGGGATGTGGTGAAAGTTGGGCTGGACCTTTCACCAGCAGGCATGCTCAGTCGCTCAGGAAAGGTTTTCGCTCTGCCTTGGGAAATTTTTCACGCCGCTCTGGCAGCTGAGCTCGCCCCGCCCACGGCTTCTCCTCACTGGATTGGTTGAACTCAGGGAGGCTACCAGGAGGCCCAGTTGACCTCCCAACTGCACACCCCCGCCCCCGCCCGTTAACGCTCTGGGCGCGCGCTGCCTTCAGCTTTAAATAACTGAAACCTGGATGTGGGTAGATGGTAAAAATTTGGAGCCCCTCCCAAATGAACTCTAGCCATGTGGCTTGCTTTGTCTGATGAGATGTTGGCAAACACATGGCAGGTGGAGACTTGAAAAGTGTGCTTTGAGGCTTTCTCTCTCCTGTTGCTCTTGGAAACCTGTACCCACCACACGTGGCCTGGTCTGGCCTGCTGGGTGATGAGGGACCACACCAGGCAGAATCAGACGTCCCAGCTGAGGCCTTTCTAGACCAGGGTTTCTCATTCTCGGTACTATTGACATATTGGATCAAATAAGTCTTGGTTGTGGGCAGCTGTTCTGTGCACTGCAGGATGTTTAGCAGCATCCCTGGCCTCTACCCCTAGATGACAGTATCACCCCCACCCCAGTTTAACAACCAAAGTGTGTCCAGACATTGCCAAATGCCCCCTGGGTGGCAAAATCGCCCCCAGTTGAGAACCCCTGTCCTAACCCAGCTTGCCGGGCAATGACTAGGCAGGCCTGTACACGAAGCCACCCTAAACTAGCCCCAGCCAAACCAACCAGGCCAGTACAAGTGGCCAGCTTGACGCCTGGAATCCTGAGAACTAATAGTTGCCATTTTAAGTCACTAACTTTTGAGTGATTTGCTCCACAGCACAAACAGGTACATATGACCACAGTGGCTTAAACTGATAGGATTGATTTATTTATACAACAGGACGTACAGAGGTAGGCAGTTCAGGAACAGTGCAGAGCACAGTGATGCCACTAGGCTCCCACCCAGGCTTTTCATGTCTTTCCACTCCACTGTCCTTTGAGTTGGGCTTTGGTCTCTTGCTTGTTACCTGGTGATCCCCAACATGGCTGCTCCAGCTCCAAGTCAGAGCTCCAGGAGAGGAAAAGGAGACAAGGCAAAGGGACAAAGAGAAAAACTTTCTCCTAGCAAAGCCTTGCCTTTAATTCCAGAAGGGAAGCCCTGCCCAGGGCCCTCACCTGCATGTCACTAGCCAGAACTGAACAACACAGCCAGGTCTAGCTGCAAGGGAGGCTGGGAAATGAGGGCATTTCACATGCTGCTTATACAGTAGAGGGAGGCAATGACTAAGGGGCTTGTAGTGTCTGTTGCACTGTGTCTCTGGGGATCGTCTTGGTTTCTTCTTCTTCTTCTTTTTTTTTTTTTTTGCCACACGGTGTGGCTTATGGGATCCTAGCTCCCTGACTAGGGATTGAGTCCGGGCCCTTGGCAGTGAAAGCGCAGGGTGGACTGCCAGGGAATTCCCTGGGTCTTGGTTTCTTGTCTCTACCTGTTGCTTATCTATCCTGGCCATCTCTTTCTAAGACTGGCTTTGTTTCTCCAAACACAGTGGGAGAAATGGCCACCCCAGCTGGGAACTGCATCAAGACTTTCAGCTCCGGGCCATTAATGACCTGTGTGGTAACTCCGTGTCCCACTTCCAAATATCAAGGGCACAGGTGCTGATTGGCCCAGCTTGGGTTAGAAGAGAAACCTGATTGGTCTGGCTTGGGTAGAATATCTACTGATCAGCCAGTCAGGTGTGGCCAAGAGAGCAGCAGTAGGTAGGGTAAACCTGGTTGGGGAATGTGCATTCTCAGAGAAAGGGGTGTGTGGCTGAGGAGACACCTAAAGAACCATCTAGTTCAAGGAGTGAAGAAAGGACATTGCCACTGTGGGTTGCAATGCTGATACGATAAAGATTAACACGTCCTTTGAAAGACCTCAAATACAGTGGAGTCCCATAGGCATTACATTTAACTTATGCAAATTCAAATATTTGTATTCAACCAAAATATTTTTTTTCCCACACAATTTGGCTTCCAAACATGAGCCAGCTACTTAACTACTGCCTGACCAAGTGATCTTTTCTGGTGCTGGAGATTGCTGTTTTGGATTTTGGGGATATGGTACAGTATAAGTAATATGTTCTTTATGGAAAACTGCTGAGATTTTCAAGATTATTTTTAAGGTCAGGTGATGCTCACCCTTCTCACTGTGTAAGAAGTACCTTTAGTAGAAGATCATGCAAATCATTTTTCCCATTTCCTTCTAGTTTTAATCAGTATAAAGAATGCATTTGGTTTAAAAATATCAAAATACTTTTATTGTGGCTTTTTAAAAATAAAAAATAAATGATATTCATGGCTTCTGGCTCTTCCTCCTGTTTTGTTTGGTGGTCTCTGGCCGTACAAGAAAGGCAGGGAGAGAACAGATGGCTGGAGAGAAGGCAAAAATGAGGGTCTCTTCAAACACCATGGGAAAGGGGTGTGTCCACCTGAGCAGTGTGTGTTCTTTGATGACTGGGTACTTGGTCTGTCCTGATGGCCTGGGACTTGACCTACTGGGCTGTCTTGGTGCGGCAGAATGGGCAGCGTGAGATGGAGTTAGAAACCTGGGTTCCAGACCCAATTCTTGAATTTACTAGCTGTGTGACTTTAGATGGGCCATTTAACCTCTCTGGGCCTCAGCTTCCTCATTTGTAAAATGGGGAACATAATGCTATTTACCTCCCAGGGCTTGAGAGAGGATTAGACGAGAAGTGTTTTGAACACCGCAGAGCGCCATATAAACATGACTCACTGTTATGGAAGCGATAAAACTGGTTGCTGCTCACATTTATTATAATCAATTCAGATATAAATGCACTATACCATGGCCCCAACAGCCCTGAGGTTACCATTCTGTCCTGTGGCCCCAGTACACGCCCTGGGTTTTCTCAACTGCGGGCTTCTCAGAGCTCCTTGGAGGTGTGACATTTGGGTTTGTCACTACCCAAACACATAATTGCATCTACCAGGCCTAGGAGTCTGAATTTCAAACATATTCTTCATACGCCTGCATACGTTTACATTCATAATATCTGTGAAAAGAACCCCTCTCCTCACACACTCCAAAATACAGTATTGTGCAAAATACCAGTCTAGGAAGCAACACACTACGGTAGCAACCTTTAATGTCCTAAAAAAGCATCTTAGTAGTTTGACGCAGAAGAGTTACACTGACTCACGGAGGATCACGCGAGGCCCAGCGGGACGACGTTTCTAGTTCCTTCCACCAGGTTTAGAAAACAGAAGGCTCTGGCTGGATTTGCTGGGCATTTCTCTCTTCAGCATCTCCCTTCCTTGGTCCATCTTTGGGGTGCCTTTTCTGGCTCCAACCTACAATAAGCAAGAGCAACAAATGCCCAAACTCTATAATTGTAGGGAGATCCCCAAATACTTCTCAAATGGCGTTTTTTTTACTGAAAATAAAATCTTTGTTGTAAAAAATATTTATATACACACATAGACATGAGCAAAACGAAGGTAAAATGATCCACCATTATCACACTACCCACAGGTAACCTTATTCACATTTTGGTGTACACTCTTCCAGATACACAGTTAACATTTTCTTCTTACATTTGCATCATTTTGCCCATCTTTACATTTGCCTCCTAACTCATGGTTAGGATATGGGTTTCAAAATCCCTTTGGGGTGACCTTGGGCAGCCTGTTTTACCTTTCGAGAGGCCTTTCGAATGGCCCTCTCCTCCTGGACTACTTGAGAGGATTAAATGAGAAAATGTATGTAAAGGGTTTCGTTTAGTGTGTGGCACGTGGCACGTAGCAAAAGCTCACAACACTCTCACAACAAGTGATGGAGATGATGATCAGCTGGTTTCCTGGTAGTCATGTGGCAGACAATAGCCATGCAGATATTAACAATCTAGTCTGCGTGAGAGTTTAACATGGGTTGGCATATCTGGCCCTCTGCCTATCTTTATAAATAAAGTTTTATTGGGACACAGCCAAGCTCATTTGTTTAGGCATAATGCTGCAATGGCAGAGGTGAGTAGTGATGACAATGACCCCATGGTTCACAAAGGGAAATGACCCTTTATAGAAAACGTTTGCTGACCTGACCCTCATCATCCAGTAGATAACAAGCTGGTTCCTGGACTTCACCAAGGAAAACGCTGTATTGGAGCAGCTGAGTACGAAGTGTGGGCTCTGATGCTTCTGCTCTTGGGCAAGTAACTTACTTCTCATCATTTTCACACGTGAAACCGGAGCGATCCAGACAGTGAGGACTGAGCACGTCTGGACCGTGCTTAGTGCAGGGTCTGATGGCTGGCAAGGATGCTATAAAAAGCTGGCTATTATTAGCTATGAAACTTCAACTGTTGAAAGGCACAAAGAAACTCCCAGAAGAGGGTCACTGCTGCATGCAGCTCTCTCTAGAGAAGGCCCAGCAATAATCTCATAGAAAGCCAAAAGAGGCTGGGAATGTCCCAGGTGAGCTCTCCCAGGCAACACACCCACTAAATTAACTATTCCAACTCCTTTGCAGGAGGGCAGCAGATTAGACCATGAAAAGAAAGGGGAGCAAAGGTTAAGGCCCCAAGGTCTAGCACAGTATCATTAGTCCCTGGCACGTAGTAGGTACCTGGTGTCTGTTGGAATGAATGAAGGCTGGTTGTTTAACCATAAAAGAGATTTATCCGTCAAAGGGCAACTCTAACCTGTGCTGATAAGACCACGTCGAGCCAGAGGTAAAATTGCTGCCTCCGATATCTTAGGGTCTTAGGAATGAAAGCAATGTGATGAGAGGAAACTCAAACAAGGAGCCTGCTAATGTTTCCCACCGCAGGACAGAGGCATTGCAGTGGATTCCCGGGGAACAGATGGACAAAGAAAAATGTTTAAAAACAAAAGCAGGCACAGAAGATCATGAGTGGGCCCAGATAACTCGGGACACTGAGCAGACAGAGGCAAGCGGCGCATCTTGATGGAAATGAGGCCAAGCTAATAAGCCAAAAGAGTTTACCGTCCCTCAACTGGCTCCCTAACTCCTGCCTTAGGAAACTCAGTATGAAAAAGAGGAGCACATGGACTTCCCTAGTGGCTAAGAATCTGCTTGCCAATGCAGGGGACACGGGTTCGAGCCCTGGTTCAGGAAGATCCCACATGCCCCGGAGCAACTAAGCCCGTGCACCACAACTACTGAGCCTGCGTTCTAGAGCCCGCGAGCCACAACTACTGAAGCCTCCATGCCTACAGCCCATGCTCTGCAACAAGAGAAGGCCGTGGAATGAGAAGCCCGCGCAACGCAACAAAGAGTAGCCCCTGCTCGCCACAACTAGAGAAAGCCAGGGCGCAGCAACAAAGACCCAATGCAGCCATAAATTTAATAAAATAATAATAATAATAAATAAATTTATATTAAAAAAAAGAGGAGAACATTAGCATTAGCAGGTTTTGGGTTTCCTCTCATCGTTAGAGTATTGCTTTCCTTCCTAAGACCCTAAAAAATTGGAAACCACTCCACTTACCAGGAACACACTTTGCAACACGGATCCGGGGGAAGCTGTTTTCTTCCGTAGACACTTCATGACCCCGGTTTCCACAACAGCAGGCACTGCTGGATCTGCCAAGTTGCTGGAGAAGGGCACCTTATCTGCAAAGTCACGAATCCAAATGGGCCCCCATTGGCAAGGGTGGAAGGAAGTTGTTTGGCTTAGCTTCTTGGGGGATCAGAAGATTGGGAGTTCTAGGGCGGGACTGCAGGTACCTTGCTGTCCCTTGGTACAACGTCAGGGGAAAGAAAGTTCGCTGGTAGCTTCTCAGAGCTACCAGTTGGGGCTGTGCAGAGCGTCTTAGTAAATGCCATTTTGGTTGTAAATAACAGAAACTCAAACCGGCTGAAGAAAAAAGGGGACATCTATGGGGAAGAAAAGATGGCTCCTGCCTGTCCAGACTCCTCCGCTTTGCTTGCCCTTTGATTCTCTAACCTTCCGCATTTCCTTTCAGTAAACTCCTTTTCTGTTTAAGTTAGCCACAGGAGATTTCTGTTGGTTGCAACCAGAGAATCTTGAGTGATACAAAACGTCCTAGTGGAACCCAAGGGCAGGCATTGGAATGGGCCTTTCCAAGGAAAGAAACCAGGAACCAGAAAGTCATCAGGAATCAGGGCAACTTTGTGCATCAGTTGGAATGCCTAAAGCTTTTTTTTTTTTTTTTTCCTTCATGGAGCTCATAATCCATTCATTTATTCAATAAACAATTATTGAGTATTATCCTGTGCCAGGCACACTGGTAGGTCTTAGAGTTCCATACAGGTGTAAAATATGCCAAGACCCCTGCCCTCAAGTAGCACACATTCTAGTGAAGATAAGACATGTGAGCACATAGAGTATATTCACAACACAGAATAAGAAGAGCTATGCCATGGACACATATACAGCAGCAAACATAAAACAGATAGCTAGTGGGAAGCAGCCGCACAGCACAGGGAGATCAGCTCGGCGCCCCGCGACCACCTAGAGGGGTGGGACATGGAGGGTGGGAGGGAGGGAGATGCAAGAGGGAAGAGACATGGGAACACATGCACATGCATAACTGATTCACCCTGCCACAAAGCAGAAACCGACACACCACTGTAGAGCAACTACACTCCAACAAAGATGCAAAAAAAAAAAAAAAAAAAACAAGAGCTATGCCAGAGGGATGAAGCATGACTGTCTTCATAGACCTAGAAAGCACAGATGCAATTATCCTGGTAGAGAGGGCCTGGGCAGAGAATCGCAGTTAGGTGAACCTGTGTGCACAGAGAACATGGTATGTATGAGAAGCTGCAAGTTTTCAACATCCGTGGAGCAAAAGAGTTCTTGCAAAAGTAGTGGGAGACGTGGCTGAAGAAATTGGTTGAGGATGAAGCATAAAAAACCCACTGAAGTGTGATCTTTTTTTCCTGAGGAGGCATGGGGGAGCCATGGAAGATTTTTAAGCTGTTTGAGGACATGGTCAATTCTCTGGGTTTCAGAAAAGTCCCTCTGGAGTCTGGGATGTGGTGAAAGTTGGGCTGGACCTTTCACCAGCAGGCATGCTCAGTCGCTCAGGAAAGGTTTTCGCTCTGCCTTGGGAAATTTTTCACGCCGCTCTGGCAGCGGAGCTCGCCCCGCCCACGGCTTCTCCTCACTGGATTGGTTGAACTCAGGGAGGCTACCAGGAGGCCCAGTTGACCTCCCAACTGCACACCCCCGCCCCCGCCCGTTAACGCTCTGGGCGCGCGCTGCCTTCAGCTTTAAATAACTGAAACCTGGATGTGGGTAGATGGTAAAAATCTGGAGCCCCTCCCAAATGAACTCTAGCCATGTGGCTTGCTTTGTCTGATGAGATGTTGGCAAACACATGGCAGGTGGAGACTTCGAAAGTGTGCTTTGAGGCTTTCTCTCTCCTGTTGCTCTTGGAAACCTGTACCCACCACACGTGGCCTGGTCTGGCCTGCTGGGTGATGAGGGACCACACCAGGCAGAATCAGACGTCCCAGCTGAGGCCTTTCTAGACCAGGGTTTCTCATTCTCGGTACTATTGACATATTGGATCAAATAAGTCTTGGTTGTGGGCAGCTGTTCTGTGCACTGCAGGATGTTTAGCAGCATCCCTGGCCTCTACCCCGAGATGATCGTATCACCCCCACCCCAGTTTAACAACCAAAGTGTGTCCAGACATTGCCAAATGCCCCCTGGGTGGCAAAATCGCCCCCAGTTCAGACCCACTGTCCTAACTCAGCTTGCCTGGCAATGACCAGGCTGGCCTGTACACGAAGCCACCCTAAACTAGCCCCAGCCAAACCAACCAGGCCAGTACAAGTGGCCAGCTTGACGCCTGGAATCCTGAGAACTAATAGTTGCCATTTTAAGTCACTAACTTTTGAGTGGTTGGCTCCACAGCACAAACAGGTACATCTGACTACAGTGGCTGAAACTGATAGGATTGATGTATTTATACAACAGGATGTACAGAGGTAGGCAGTTCAGGAACAGTGCAGAGCACAGTGATGCCACTAGGCTCCCACCCAGGCTTTTCATGTCTTTCCACTCCACTGTCCTTTGAGTTGGGCTTTGGTCTCTTGCTTGTTACCTGGTGATCCCCAACATGGCTGCTCCAGCTCCAAGTCTGAGCTCCAGGAGAGGAAAAGGAGACAAGGCAAAGGGACAAAGAGAAAAACTTTCTCCTAGCAAAGCCTTGCCTTTAATTCCAGAAGGGAAGCCCTGCCCAGGGCCTTCACCTGCATGTCACTAGCCAGAACTGAACAACACAGCCAGGTCTAGCTGCAAGGGAGGCTGGGAAATGAGGGCATTTCGCGTGCTGCTTATACAGTAGAGGGAGGCAATGACTAAGGGGCTTGCAGTGTCTGCTGCACTGTCTCTCTGGGGGTCGTCTTGATTTCTTCTTCTTTTTTTTTGCCACACGGAGTGGCTTATGGGATCCTAGCTCCCTGACCAGGGATTGAGTCCGGGCCCTTGGCAGTGAAAGTGCAGGGTGGACTGCCAGGGAATTCCCTGGGTCTTGGTTTCTTGTCTCTACCTGTTGCTTATTTATCCTGGCCATCTCTTTCTAAGACTGGCTTTGTTTCTCCAAACACAGTGGGAGAAATGGCCACCCCAGCTGGGAACTGCATCAAGACTTTCAGCTCCGGGCCATTAATGACCTGTGTGGTAACTCCGTGTCCCACTTCCAAATATCAAGGGCACAGGTGCTGATTGGCCCAGCTTGGGTTAGAAGAGAAACCTGATTGGTCTGGCTTGGGTATAATATCTACTGATCAGCCAGTCAGGTGTGGCCAAGAGAGCAGCAGTAGTTAGGGTAAACCTGGTTGGGGAATGTGCATTCTCAGAGAAAGGGGTGTGTGGCTGAGGAGACACCTAAAGAACCATCTAGTTCAAGGAGTGAAGAAAGGACATTGCCATTGTGGGTTACAATGTTGATACGATAAAAATTAACACGTCCTTTGAAAGACCTCAAATACAGTGGAGTCCCATAGGCATTACATTTAATTTATGCAAATTCAAATATTTGTATTCAACCAAAGTATTTTTTTCCCACACAATTTGGCTTCCAAACCTGAGCCAGCTACTTAACTACTGCCTGACCAAGTGATCTTTTCTGGTGCTGGAGATTGCTGTTTTGGATTTTGGGGATATGGTACAGTATAAGTAATATGTTCTTTATGGAAAACTGCTGGGATTTTCAAGATTATTTTTAGGGTCAGGTGATGCTCACCCTTCTCACTGTGTAAGAAGTACCTTTAGTGGAAGATCATGCAAATCATTTTCCCCATTTCCTTCTAGTTTTAATCAGTATAAAGAATGCATTTGGTTTTAAAATATCAAAATACTTTTATTGTGGCTTTTTAAAAATAAAAAATAAATGATATTCATGGCTTCTGGCTCTTCCTCCTGTTTTGTTTGGTGGTCTCTGGCCGTACAAGAAAGGCAGGGAGAGAACAGATGGCTGGAGAGAAGGCAAAAATGAAGGTCTCTTCAAACACCACGGGAAAGGGGTCTGTCCACCTGGGCAGTGTGTGTTCTTTGATGACTGGGTACTTGGTCTGTCCTGATGGCCTGGGACTTGACCTACTGGGCTGTCTTGGTGCGGCAGAATGGGCAGCGTGAGATGGAGTTAGAAACTTGGGTTCCAGACCCAATTCTTGAATTTGCTGGCTGTGTGACTTTAGACGGGCCATTTAACCTCTCTGGGCCTCAGCTTCCTCATTGTAAAATGGGGAACATAACGCTATTTACCTCCCAGGGCTTGAGAGAGGATTAGACGAGAAGTGTTTTGAACACCGCAGAGCGCCATATAAACATGACTCACTGTTATGGAAGCGATAAAACTGGTTGCTGTTCACATTTATTATAATCAATTCAGATATAAATGCACTATACCATGGCCCCAACAGCCCTGAGGTTACCATTCTGTCCTGTGGCCCCAGTACACGCCCTGGGTTTTCTCAACTGCGGGCTTCTCAGAGCTCCTTGGAGGTGTGACATTTGGGTTTGTCACTACCCAAACACATAATTGCATCTACCAGGCCTAGGATTCTGAATTTCAAACATATTCTTCATACGCCTGCATACGTTTACATTCATAATATCTGTGAAAAGAACCCCTCTCCTCACACACTCCAAAATACAGTATTGTGCAAAATACCAGTCTAGGAAGCAACACACTACGGTAGCAACCTTTAATGTCCTAAAAAAGCATCTTAGTAGTTTGACGCAGAAGAGTTACACTGACTCACGGAGGATCACGCGAGGCCCAGCGGGACGACGTTTCTAGTTCCTTCCATCAGGTTTAGAAAACAGAAGGCTCTGGCTGGATTTGCTAGACACTTCTCTCTTCAGCATCTCCCTTCCTTGGTCCATCTTTGGGGTGCCTTTTCTGGCTCCAACCTACAACAAGCAAGAGCAACAAATGCCCAAACTCAATAATTGTAGGGAGATCCCCAAATATTTCTCAAATGGCATTTTTTTTTACTCAAAATAAAATCTTTGTTGTAAAAAATATTTATATACACGCATAGACGTGAGCAAAATGAAGGTAAAATGATCCACCATTATCACACTACCCACAGGTAACCTTATTCACATTTTGGTGTACACTCTTCCAGGTACACAGATAACGTTTTCTTCTGACATTTGCATCTTTTTTTGAACCAGGAGTTTCTGATTATAGGCAATTTCATTGGGATGGACTTTCTCTCGAAAAGCTGTTACTGAACTGAATGCCTTATGTCTCTGATGTCTTAGGAGGGTAAGATGCAGCATACTTTAGGGGGTCTGTCTAACCCTTTTCTGAGCACTACTCCTGGATCCAGGCAGCCATGTGTGTGACTCTGTCCCTGGTCATAGCTGATCGGGCACTTGGCACGGGCTGGGCTTTTAAGATGGTCACTCCCAGGATTTGGGGTTATGGGCTCTAAGATGCTACTTGCTTCCTGGGCTGGTCCTTTGAACTGGGGGACCGTGAGGTCATTCCATCCTGTCACATGACTGGAGAGAGCAGAGATCAGGGGAGCCACACAGAGACACAGGGAGGAGATACGGCCTGTGTGTGCGTGTGCGCATGATTGTGTGTGTGTAAAAGAGATGATGCCTGAGATCTGATGGCTTACCAGTTCTATTTCGAGGCCAGGCTCTCTTTCAGCTCCCAGTTTTTATGAGGCACTCACCCCTATATCCTTAAAAAAGCCCCCTCCCCCCCCCTTTCTTTTTGCGGTACATGGGCCTCTCAGTGTTGTGGCCTCTCCCGTTGCGGAGCACAGGCTCCGGATGCGCAGGCTCAGTAGCCATGGCTCACAGGCCCAGCCGCTCCGCGGCATGTGGGATCTTCCCAGACTGGGGCATGAACCCGTGTCCCCTGCATCGGCAGGCGGACTCTCAACCACTGCGCCACCAGGGAAGCCCAAGGCCCACTCTTGGGGAAGGAGTCACCCAAGTTACACTTGGCAAGGAACCTGGAGGAAACCTTTCTGTACTGACGAGATCCTAGACACCAAACTTCTAAGCTCAGGCTGGAGGGCAGGGAGAATGGGAAGCTGGCTCTTTGCTCTTAGCCGAAGCACCATCTGCCCCGTTTCTGTTAAAGCCAGAGGCAGCGTGAAGTTCCAGGGGGTCTCACATCTCAGAGAAGCACAATGTTCCCACAACATCCGGGGCCCATCCCAATATCTCCTCTGCCATTTCACATCCCCAGGTGGTCCTCAGACAAAACCTAGATGTGGGGCAGTTTCTGCCTCCTCCCAGCTCAGTCATATATGTGAGTGAATAAGTAACAAACTTCCAGTCGTTTCCACTTTGCAGGGTGGCAAACGTCTCAGATCAAGTGGGGCCCTCAGGATGCTCTCTATCCTCTTAACATACTGTTCTGGGGAATAACCACCTTCTGGTCTTAGCACAAGGATGCTGGTTAAGAAGCTTCTATTTTCCAAATATATCCCTCACCTAGAATATCTTCATTTCTTCCCATGATAATTTGGTTGCCTCAGCATGACTGTGGCCTTTTATCAAACTTGAATGTCTCCTCTCTCATATTCAACCAAAATGTGTTTGGCTTTCTAGCTTCCTGAGAGCTCGCCTCTACTGTCTGCAAAGTGGGAACGTGGACTGGCTTAATTGCAGTTCCAGGGCTGATTTGTCAATGGCAATGTTTCAACATGTTCAAGATTTCATAGTCTTAATTCTCAACTTTGAAGAGAATTCTAGAGGATGCTTCCTGGAAATTTCAGAGAAATGCCACTGGAAATGTATCAGGTTTATTACCTGGAGGTTTCTAACCTAAAGGAGGAAAAGCTAGCACTCACCTGGGTGTCAGATCTGCACTGATTCCCAGCTCTCCTACTGAGCTGTGTGGCTCTGGACAAAGAAAGTCTCTGAGCCTCAGACACCTCATCTGTCAATTGGGTATAATAACAACACCCACCCCATAGGGTTGTTGTGAAGCTTAAAAGAGATACTGCACGTCGAGTGTTTGGCTCTGTGCCCGGCACATGCCAAATGCTCAATACATAATAGATGTGGGATAACTGTCAACTGGGCTTCCTGCTGACGTTCTAGGGTTTTCTCTCTTCTCTCTTCTGGCTCACCTGGAAATGTGAGTTCTGCATCTTCGAGTTCTTCATCAGCTCTACGAACATTCGTCTCTTTAACACAGAAAGAATATTGACCAAATTTAGCTTATGTTCTTCTTTGCCTTTTGCATCAGAGAAAGATGGATTTTTCTCAACTTTCAGATGCTACCCATTTGGATGGAATGTTGAGCCTTCCTAGGTGAGGAGGTGAGGATAGAGGTCTGCAGAAGGGGGTGTGGCTTTGGGGCAACGCTACACTGTCCTGCTGCACCTTTTAGGGAATCTCTGTTCCAGATTCCAGCAGAGAAGGAGGTGGTCAACCAAGAAGGCTATGAAGGATACTGTATTCTTCTTGGAGGACAGATCTGCTTTAGCTGGAAGCAGAGCCTCCTAGATCAGTGGAAGAGGCTGTAGATGGCCAGTGGCTTTCCACCCAGTGGAAATGTTGAAAGCCCCAGTGGCTAACCTCCCTGGCAGGGACTACAGGGGCCTGTTGGGAAGCCAGCATCACTGAAACCCTGGAGCTTGCCGCTCCCCTGGGGTTTGATTACTATTGCTGACCCTGATCTGCTCAAGACCTTGCACCTCAGGGGCAGCTCATCAAAGAAAGAGCATCCCCTAGGCACTGGAGACACAAAAGTGAGAGGGAACTGGGGTCTCCCTTGCAGACTGACACTCCGCAGGTGAATGTGCAGTGGTGTCTGGAAGGAGACGTTCTCCTAGAGCCCTGAGCATCCACTGGGGTCGCCAACCTGATTCCTACAGCGGCCAGGAAAGTAAAAGAAGTGGGTGAAGTGAGCTGGGGTGGCGGTGGACAGCAGCAAACACACGAGCCCAGCGCCTTTCTAAGGGGCCTGGAAGATGGAGGCTTGTGATGGTGGCTTGTGGGTCTGTGGGCCTAGGGTTGCCAGATCTTCCAAGTTTCCCAGAGAAGCTGGAAATCCAGAGTATTCCAGGAAACTGCCCTATTTTGAAATGTAACTTAAAAAAAAATCCCATGAGCCAAATGGAATATATCTGTGGGCTGCCACCTTGCGACACCTGGTTCAGAACCTCCCTGCTTGGTGTCTAGTTGGTGCTCAGTAAATGTTGGAGGGGTTGCCAGATAAAATACAGGATGCCCAGTTAAATCTGAATTTCAGAATGAAGCCAACAAATTTGTGAGTGTGAATATGCCCCGTGTAATATTTAGGACATTTATACTGAATAGCTTTTGTTGTTTATCTGAAATTAAAATTTAACTGGGCATCGTGTTTTGTGTTTGTTTGTTTTCCCCTAAATCTGGCAACCCTACCGGGTGGTCACAAAACTCAGGGAGGAAATAAGGCTGTCTTTTGGGACAGGGCATAGGTGCTTACAAGACTCTTCCATTCTCCCAGAAGGATGCTAACTCTACCCTCAGAGGAATGTCCGTGAAGGCTGATGGGCCCGTATTGAACTGACAGTTGCCCTCCAGGCGTTTTCCGTGGAGAAGGCCTCGAGCCTGCAGCCACTCAGTATTTATCACAAACTCAGTTGAGACAATCACTATCCAAATTCTCAGATTTTATCAAGCAGGGGTTAGTTTTAAACCAACAGCCTTCTTCTCTCCCACCCCATCCCCCACCTCTTTTTTTGCAGAACCGTTTATCCAAGCAAAATCCCATGAGGAACTTGGGGTATAAGATAATGGAGAGCTTCTCTGGCGGGAGAAAGGTGTGTGTGCTTTGAGAGTCACACCTTTCCATGGCACCCAAAGGCTCCAGGGAACCCCAGTTTGAACATTGCTGCAAAATTCCTTCCTGGATTAAGTTCCGTCAGTGGGCAGCTGGGCACTGAAGGGCAGAGCCTGGCCCCTGTGCACCTGCTTTTCCTGAACTTTACTGAACTCACTGGGATGTGATGAAGGGGGTGGGGGAGGGTCTTTTTCTTTAGCCTTCTTCTATCCGTATGCTGCATAGGCCTGGCCACATGGTTCTACTTCATCATTGTGGGCGGAAGAGCACCACCCCAAGCCCCTCCCATCCCACGCTCCTCCTACACAACATCTACCAATTGTGGGGCTTCCCTGGTGGCGCAGAGGTTGAGAGTCCGCCTGCCGACACAGGGCACACGGGTTCGTGTCCTGGTCCGGGAAGATGCCACATGCCGCGGAGCGGCTGGGCCCATGAGCCTTGGCCATTGAGACTGCGTGTCCGGAGCCTGTGCTCCGCAACGGGAGAGGCCACAAGAGCGAGAGGCCCGTGTACAGGAAAAACAAACAAACAAACAAACAAAACACAGAAGTGGCACGGAGGAAGCCAGAATCTTGAGAATACCTGGGCCCAAGGAAATCTTGGAAGATAGTGAGTTAAAGAAAATAGTGAGGTTAATGACGATGGTAGGAGAGCGTGTATGCTTTGTGGTCCTATGTGCTAAGGCTTTTGTATACAAGCTCCCATTGGGAAGGCTACGACCTAGGTGCCATTTTTATTCTCATCTTAAAGAAGAGGGATCTGAGCTAATTAAGCAGAGGGAAGGTTAGGGGGTATTCCTGGCTGAGACCACAAGACCAAGTGGTGGTCATGCCCCCAAGGCAGCACTTGATTGGCTGGAGATTCGATTGGCAGGATAGCTGAGCGGCTTCTCCTGCCAGAAGCAGCCGGTGCCCTTCAGCCTTTCTTCCACTTCAAGCCCTAAGAAAGGGCTTGCGTGCTTCCCAAGTGGCAACTTCTGTGCATTTAAAAATTTCCTGTTGAAAATCCCAGCCTTAGCCCTTTCACAAAAGGTATCTGGGTCCTTTCTTGGCCGTGGCCCTAGTCGTATTCACCAAAGAGAAGAGCGCGTCCCATAAGAGCTGGCGGCTTTGGGAGGACCAGGGAAGGCGTCAGCTGGCAGGAAGCTCCCTGAAAGAAATAGAGGAATCCCCACCCATCCATGAGCTGCCTATTCTTCCCCCTTAGACACGGGGCTTGTGATGTGCCAGGCACTGCAGGCATTTTGCCATTTAACCCTCCCACTGCCCCACGGAGTAGGCCCCTTGCTAACAGTTTTGGTTGCTTTGTTGAGGAACCTGCGATACAGAGGTCAAGCCACTTACTCAGGGTCATTCGGGGCAGCGGTGGGGCTTGACCCCTATTTGTTTGACTCCAAATCTGGCCTCTGAACTCTGAGAGACACTGCCGGCTTCTCGAGGGATGTGGGATGTGGATTCGAGTGGGCACGGCCTGGGCCGCGGTTCCCGTCCCTCTGCCACATGGACAGAGCCACAGGCCCAGTCGCTGTGAAGGCCCAGCATCTTATACCAAGTCTCATTTTCACAGCCAGAGATATTAGTGTGGAAATAGGACTTTTGATTCTTGAAAGGTCTGCTTGGTGAAGAGATGGTCAAACATTAAAACTACACACTCCAGGTTTTTTGGGGGGGGGCAATTCTGAAGCTTAAGGTGTGTCATTTCATCTCAGTGCTTCAACCTTGCCACCTCTGTGAACGGGTGAAGAGTTTCAAAGTTTTAAACAGAAGGCTAAAAAACTAAGGCTCCTTGTGAAAATACTAAGTGTAAAACTTAGAAAAGAGGAATTCAACTTTCTGTTCATTTCTGCTTAAAGACAACGAAGATATACTCCCTGGAAGGAACGGATGCCAAGACAGATGTATACAAGTGCGCTTTAGGATCCAGCAAAACTTTAAAATGTATTATTGTTTTCTTCCTGACAAACAGGCTGGCATGTCCCTTGCGTTGTGTATGAATGAGGCAGCCCATGAATAATGCATGTGAAGCCTGATTATGTAAATCCTCAGGTTTTCAGTACATGACAATGGCTTTTTTTGGGCCCTTCTCTGTCCCACTTTGTGGTCTGGTGTCTCTACTTTGGGGCCTAGTCTGCCAAGCCCTGGGGGGGGGCATGTCGGAGAGGGGTGAGCTCTCCAGAGGGCACATCAAAGGGAAAGTCACAACTCTGTCACTGGCCCAGCTCTCCCTGGCATTGCTTGGTGTGAAAGGAAACTGTCCTCTGCCTGAGGCAGCCCCATGACACATGCAGACTAAGGCCTGTGATGTTTAATTCACAGCAGTGAGCACTGGAAACACCACATCCAGGCTCCCTCAGAGCAGGACAGCCACTTTTCATTTCTGGGGCTCTAAGCCAGAGAGCCTGCTGTCTGGAAACCTATTGCCTGGAAGGTTCGCAGGATGGAGGGCAGGCTTCTGCAAGGAACTATCTGACCATCACCTCCTGGTTGAGGAGAAGGGCACCCTTCTATGACCTTGGCCTCCTTAGAGCTCATGCAGGCAACAAACACACACATGCAAATACACACACATGCCAACACACAGCACATACTCACATGTACACACATACACGCAAGCATGCGTGTACAAATACACAGCCCCAAGTCAGAAAGACTGGAGTACTATTCTGGCTACTCAGAAGAGCAAACCCAAATCTTTATTCTCAGAGAGCTTATTCCTCGGTGTATCCCTGGCACCTGGCAGAACAATGAAAATCAGAAGCGCCACCTTTAAAAACACTCGGGCTGTTCACTCAACTGATTGTGGTCATCATTGCAGGAGGCAGGGAAGTCAGATCATGATGCTGGACACCCTTAAGCTCAGTACAGTGCTGTGGGTCAATTATGTCTCAATAAAACTGGTAGAAAAAAGAGTTATCTGGATAGAAAGAACAAGATAAAATACACGAATTATCAAAAGTTAAAAAAATACAGACGAGCTAGACTATGAGTCTCAGAAAGCACTGTTCACAACAGCCAGGACATGGAAGCAGCCTAAATGTCGATGGAGGAGTGGATAAAGAAGATGTGGTACAAATATACAGTGGAATACTACTGAGCCATAGAAAAGAATGAAGTAATGCCATTTGCAGCAACATGGATGGACCTAGAGACTATCATACTATGTGAAGTAATTCAGACAAAGGCAAATATCATATTATATCACTTATATGTGGAATCTAAAAAAAATGATACAAATGAGCCTATTTACAAAACAGAAAGAGACTCACAGACTTTGAAAACAAACTTATGGTTACCAAAGTGGAACTGTGGTGGGGAGGGATAAATTAGGAGTTTGGGTTTAACATATACACACTATTATATATAAAATATGTAATCAACAAGGACCTACTGTATAGCACAGGGAACTCTACTCAATATTCTGTAATAAGTTATATGGGAAAAGAATCTGAAAAAGAATATATATATGTATATGTATAACTGAATCACTTTGCTGTACACCTGAAACTAACACAACTCTGTAAATCAACTATACTCCAATATAAAATAAAAATTAAATTAAAAAAAGAGAAAGTTAAAAAAAATAGAGGCAAGCTAGACTATGAGTCTCAGAGAGGTTAAGCTAACACATATATATGGAATCTAAAAAAAAAAAAAAAAAAAAGAAGGTTCTGATGAACCTAGGGGCAGCCAGGAATAAAGACACAGATGTAGAGAATGGACTTGAGGACATGGGGAGGGGGAAGGGTAAGCTGGGACGAAGTGAGAGAGTGGCATGGACATATATACACGACCAAATGTAAAATAGATAGCTAGTGGGAAGCAGCCGCATAGCACAGGGAGATCAGCTCAGTGCTTTGCGACCACCTAGAGGGGTGGGATAAGGAGGGTGGGAGGGAGACGCAAGAGGGAGGGATCTGAGGATATACGTATGCATGTAGCTGATTCACTTTGTTACACAGCAGAAACGAACACCACACTGTAAAGCAATTATACTCCAATAAAGATGTTAAAAAAAAAAAGCTGCCTGAAGTCACACAGTAAATGGCAGAACAAGAGTCTAAACCTAAGTCTGCCTAACGCTAAAGCTATTCTGCCACCTTCCTTTGCAATGAGCGAATGCATTCTGTGCTGCCTGGATCCCACCGGGACCTCAGCTGGCTGTTTCTAAAGGGAGCTGAGCGGCAGCCTCAGAGGCTCTGCTCCGAGCAGGGGCCTCCCACCTTCTGCTGCCTGATCGCCCTGGTGACCTTCTTCTCCTGGTGCAGCCGCTCTTCCATGTGCACCAGGGCCTCCTTCAGCAGCGCCTTTCCTTCGGCCTCTTTGGAGATGTCGTCCTTCAGCTTTGCCACCTGTGGCTGGTACATCTGAACCGACACTTTGCTCTGCCTGAGCACACAGGAGAGACAAAGGCTCTTTTCTCCTCATCTTTCTCACTCACCACCAATGCTCCCGACCTGGGAGATCCTCAGAACACTTCCATGTATTCCTGGCTTTGCGGTTTCCTTACAAGTGGGGGGAAGGCTGAAGATGTGGGGACTAGAGGGCAGAGTAAATAGCCCATTGGCTGTGGACGTGCAGCATGAAGGGGGCAACGGTTATGCTACCAGCCCCTCCCAATTTTCCAGAGAGGGTGGGGGAACGGATACCACTGAAAATAGGATGGAATTACGAAAAACACACACATGGTGAAACATCAGACACATTTATAAAAGGTGCACCTTATTCCTTAACAGTAGGGTACTTTAACTGCTGTTTCTTGCCCAGAGACTTGGGTCCATCAGGCCCTGAGTCACCATCCCGCCTGCCCCCCTCCACACCCAGGCCTCTGTCCTCTTGTCCTGGTCCCTACGGGTCTGCAGCTGCCCCGAGGTTTAGCTTGGAGAATGGAGGCCTGGGCCTTTTGCCGGGGACACGGGCCATACTTGAGCTGTTCAATGTCCTTCTCGTATCGTCTCAAAAGCTCTTCTTTTCTCTGCAGCTGGTTCTTGAGTAGGGTGATCTTATCAAACACCAGGTACAGGTCTCTTTGTCGAAGCTGGTAGACTCTCTCCCTCTCTTCTGGGGAGAGGTGTTTCATCGACACGTGACCTGACATATCTTTGATGTTCATCATAGTCCCGAGGGTTTTGCTCATATCCAAGTACTACGAGAAAGTGTTTCACTGGTAAGAGGCCTGGCCCAAGACCGCTGGTGGCCACTTTGAGGAGGCAAACATCTAATTCTGTTTCATTCATTTTCTGCAGTTGCAGAGAAGAAACACATGCTTTGCAAATGAGTGCATTTGGGGCTTTTACTACGACTTTCATTTTACCCCGCATCCATTTACAGTATGCCTTTTTGCAAATTGGGGGGAGGGGTGGAGGGGGAATGACAACAGACATAAACATTCATTCTTACTACCCAGTCTTGCAAGGAATTGGGCTCTGAAATTTCCAGCCCATGCTGGGATAGGAGACGGGTCTCGTGGAGCTACTGTAACAACTAAACATGTATGTGGAGTTGATGTTTAAACTATCTGCAGGGCACGCAGGTTTGGACAGGAGGGGACTGATGCTGGGTATACCTACCAGCTTTTCACTAAGATCTAAAGCCTCAGCCACATCCGTTTTCCATAACTTCTCAGTGGCCATGATGGACCCTGGGCTGGAAAGGCCATTTTGAGGCTGAAATAAAACAAAAGAAAAAAACTCACTTGGCATTCCATTATGATTTTCTACATCCAGAAGAATAACCCAAGCAATAATGGAAGAACTGGAAAGATACTAAAGAATAATTTGATAGAGTTAATTTTTTTAACATCTTTATTGGAGTATAATTGCTTTACAATGGTGTGTTAGTTTCTGTGTTAGGCTCCGGAAACGCAGGCTCAGTGGCCATGGCTCACGGGCCCAGCCGCTCCGCGGCATGTGGGATCCTCCCGCACTGAGGCATGAACCAGTGTCCCCTGCATTGGCAGGCAGACTCTCAACCACTGAGCCACCAGGGAAGCCCCAGGTGGTTCTTATCGGCCAACTTGGGGAAAAATTTCTTCTAAGACTTTGTGGTTGAAAATGTAGTCTGCAGAGCTGTGCTATTGGTACCAGCTGGGAGCTGTTCAGAAATGCAGAATCCCAGGCTCCCCCCACCCGAGACCTGCTGAGTCAGAATCTGCATTTTAACAACATCCCCATATGATCCGTGGACACCTTTGAGTTGAGAGGTGCCACTGTAAAGTATCCTCTAATTGGCTGGTTTCTGGAAAAGTAAGTAGCAGTTTTGGCCATGTGTTTCCCCTGATATGCATGAAGAGAAAGACTGAAATACTATTGGTTGGTCTTGCACACACTTAGACACAAACCAGGACCCGCAGTAACGACTGGGATTTGTATCAATAAAATCAGCTGCGGTATATAAACAAAGTACCATTTCTAGACATTTCAATAACCTTGCCTCTTCAAGTTGATCTTCAAGTTGATCTCTGAGTTTTAGGATTCAAGCTTCATGTTAATTCCTCCTACATCATTCACCCTCTTTAATTAATTTAGTTCCCAACAAGGAGTTGTTGAGATTCCTCCATCTAAGTACGTGCCCTCTGTTTCTCATAGGAAAGCCCATTTCATCAGTTTCCAGTAGTAAAGAGAAGGACGGGGACCACCTTACCGATTTCTCTGCCATTAGCCGCTTGACTCTGGCTTTCAGCTTCTCTTGCTGTAGCCTTTCCTCGGTCAGCTTCTCCTTCTCTGCCAGATGCTGCCATAACTCTTCTTGCAGCAAATACTGCTGAGTTTCCCGAGAACTATTGATCTTCATCTGAAATGAGGGGAAGGGGAACTGCAGCTGATGGGGGACAGGACTAACACAGGAGTCATTTCCACTACCTTTGGGGGCGGGACAAAGGTTCACGAAACTTTCTTCAAAACACAGAAAAATGATGCTTAGCTTAGAAACTAATAGCGAAGTTGTAGAGCATCGTGGTTAAGAGCTCAGACTCTATATCTAGATAGAATCTCAGCTCTAGTTCTTTCTAGACACTTCTTCGTATAGAAAATAAGCGGGTGAACAAAGGCAGGCCGTCTTCCTCCTCATTCATCCCTGCCAGCCGCTTGGGTGCGGGATTCCGTGGAGAGCACGGGCCCGGTTAGTGGCTCTGCAGCACGCCTACCTGACCTACTGCCCTTTCCAAATTGGCTTTAATGAGGTTTGCTCTGTTCCTCATTTCTTGCAGCTGAAGCAATTTCCTTCTGGAATCCTGCCGAAGCTTCTCTTCAACCTGAAAGGATGATGAAACCGAGGGCTTCCTGCTAATGTGATCATCATGCCTTCTGGGGAAACTCTTTTGGGGGTGCTAATGGCAGTGGGGGAGTCCCTGAGGGGTAGGGACAGCTGCAGCCCAGCAGCAGGGGTCACAGGCATGCAGAGGGTGGAGGCAAACTCACAGGGGGTTGCCCCCTATGGGAAAGGGCCCAGCTCTGCACCCGGGGCTCAACTATGTTCTACCGCACACTCCCATCCCAGCTCAGTCCCTAACAAGCTGTACGACACTGGGAAAGTTATTTCACTGCTCCGTGACTCAGTGTCCTCATCTGTCCAATGGGGATGATGATACTAGTATCACTGCATAGAGTTATTGTGGGGATTCAATGTTTGGAAGAGTGCTTAAGGGCTCTGTTAAGTACTGTTGTAACCTATGAAAGGTGGACGGGAATGTCTGCTGTACAGTCTCGTTCTAATAATTCGGAATGGGTACTTGGAAATGTTATGATTGGGTTTATTATCATAACTGTTTGTCGTCACCACTTTGAGCACACTCACTGGTGGTAACCTCTCTGGAGGCTTGCCAAAGCAATGTCTATTAAGAATTGCAGCCTGCAAAGGAAGGTGTTTAAAGTGGAGAAGCTTGCCTACTTTTCCCCCCTTGCTTGGGTAATAGTCAACTCACGGTAAGCTTGGGCGTGCTCCATGCTACCGTTGGCTGGCCAGTGTAGGCCTCGCAGCTGCTCAGTTCTTGGATGCACCTGCTGAGCCCTGGGCCCTGGCACTAACAGGAAATGAGGCAAACTCTCATAAATAAATGGAAAGTTTTTGTGCTGAAACAAATTCACAGGATGTTTTTTTAGGGATCTGAAGAGGGGGATCACAGGGATGTAATAAAAGACCCAGAAAAGCCCTTAAGAGCTTTCTTCTGAGTAGTGTGGTCCAGTGGAAGAGCCTCTACCCAGCTCTGTTACCTTGGAAAAGTCATCTAAGCTCTCTCGGCGTTAGTTTTCTCCCAGGTCTAAACATGCTCTGACTTCTATGTCAGCAGCCTTTTTCATGTGCTGCAAAAGCCAAGTCCAGCCTTGGACTCTGCCCTTATCTGTGCTGTGCATGAACAGCCCCCGTTCCCGTCCCCAAGCCTCAGAGTCACCTTCAACAGCCACCCTGCTCCCTCTCTCACACTCGGGGGTCTCATTCCTGTCCTCCAACCCCTCTCACATGCAAGCTGGACTGTGACAAGTGGCCTCCTCGCCTCGAGTTTAGTTTCTTCCAGTGCAATCTTAACGGTACTGTGAGAGTTACCCAGCTGTAAGGCAGCTCTTTCCAACAGAACTTTCTGCAACGGTACAGGTACAATGAGCGAGGCTCATTGTCTAATATGGCAGCCACATGGCACATCTGGGGATCGAGCACTCGAAATGGGGCTGGTGTGACGGAGGAACTGAACTAAAAATTTTACTTAATTTTCATTAATTTCAGTGTAAACAGTAGCATGTGGCTGTTTGCTACGCCAGGGTCACTGAAGTCAGACGAACCTGGAGTCAGACAAAACTGACTGTGCCATTGGGCTAGTTACTTTACTAGTAACTAGTAGCCTTGACTTTTTCATCTGTAAAATGGAGAGGATGATTTCTAGATCACAGCGCTGTTGTGAAGATGAAGAGATGAAATGTTCAAGGAAACTCCTAGTACGTGAGAAATTGTAACTATCATTTTCACCCTGATTACTGTCCACGAATGTCATTGCATCAGTCACTTGTTCAGAAGCCTTAGTAGCTCCCCACGGCCTGTGTGGTACAGAGCCCAAGCGCCTGAACTAAGGCAAAACACTAAGCCAGGGATTCAAGAAGCCCCTACGAACTCTGAACGAGGTAAATAAAACTGAATCCACACCTAGATAAACCATAATAAAACTGCTGGAAATCAAGGGAAAAGACAATCTTAAAAGCAACCGGAGAAAAAGACAGATTATGCAAAGGTACAACAGTTAGGCTTACAGATGACTTCTAAATAGAAATAATAGGAGCCACAAGACAATAGTGACATATCTAATGCTGTATCTAATGTGCTGAAAGAAAAGAATTGCCATTGTAGAATTCAATACGCAGTCAAATGTGTTTTAAGAATGAAGGTTAAATATACATCTCCAGACAGACACACAGGCACATCTGAGAATTTGCCATCAGCAGAGCCACAATGAGGGAAAACATTAAAGGCTATTCTTCAGACACAAGAAAAATGAACCCAGGTGGGTGATCAGAGATGCAGAAAAGACGAGCAACAGTAAGGGTCATGTGTGGATATGATACTGACTATAGCAAAACCCTAATAATGTCTTGTGGGGTTTCAAGTATCAAGAGGAGTTTAGAACATGACAGCAATGGCTTATAAACCTGGAGGGGGTCAGTGAAGTGAAGGTGCTTGAAGCTCACGGCACTGTCCAGGAGAAGGGCAGGATCACCAACTACTAGTGCCTCTGGGGAAGTGAAGGACGCAGGGCTGCCCTGGTGGCGCAGTGGTGGAGAGTCCGCCTGCCGATGCAGGGGACGTGGGTTCGTGTCCTGGTTCGGGAGAATCCCACATGTCGCGGAGCAGCTGGGCCCGTGAGCCATGGCCAATGAGCCTGTGCGTCTGGAGCCTGTGCTCCGCAACGGGAGAGGCCACAACCGTGAGAGGCCCGCGTACCGCAAAAAAAATAAATAAATACATAATGCATATTGTAGTCTTCAGGATGACTACTAAGAGAATAGTAGAAGAGTGAAAAACTTAATTAATGTGTGAGTTTGGTGAGTCAAGGATGAATGCTATTGTCTTACTATTACTAAAAAAGAGTAAAAAAGTGAAATATTTCCAAGCTAGTAGAGGGGGAAAGTGGAATAAGAGAAAACCATCCACTCAGAAGGAGGCAAGAAAGGAGAGAAAGGAACATAACACAGATGGTACAACTGGTATTGAGCAAGAAGGTAGATTTAAACCCCAGTACATGAGTAATTACATAATATAAATGGACTAAAAGTCAAAGATTGTCAAACTGGATTTTGTAAAAATGATACGCTATTTGAAGGCATATGTCTAAACCTTAAGACACAAATTGACAGAGAACATATGAAAAAGATATGGTATGAAAACTCTAACCAACAGAAAGCCAGTGATGAAGCTAAATGACAAAGGAGACGTTAAGGGAGAAACACTACTAGAGATGAAAAGGGACATTTCATGATGATCTAAAGTTTTGCTCTACAGGAAGTATTAGGATTCTAAATTCATATGCACCTAGTAACACAGCCTCAAAATATATAAAGCAAACATCGTTCATATTAAAAGAAGAAACACACAAATTACAAACATGTTGAGATTTTTAAAAACATTCTCAATGATGGAACAAAAAGACAAAAAAAATAAATATGAGAATTTAAGTTGGAACAACATCGTTGGCAAACTTGATTTAATGGATCAATTCTTTCTTAGATAATTTGACAATTAAGATCTGAAGGCAGTCTAGGGTAGTGGTTACACATAGGAGCTTTGGAGTCAGGCAGACCTGGATTCAAGTTCTGCCACAACTACTTTATGCAAGTGAACTTGGATAACTTCCTTCACCTCTGTGAGCCTCAGTTTTCCCAACTGTAAAGTGGGGTTAATACCAGTATAGACCGCATGGGGTCATTGTGAGGATGAACAGAGATGATGCAGGTGGAGTGCTTGCCCCAGAGTGGTTCCCAGGCCGACCTGTCCCTGCCATACCTTGCTCTTTTCCTGCAGCGTCATAGAGATCAGGCTCTGCTCGGTACTGCTCCTTTTCAGCTCCACCCTGAGCTTCCTCATTTCTTTTTCCATGTCCTGGATTTGCTGAAAGAGTTCCAACAACAGGGAAGTCAACTTCAGAACTCATTTCATCTGGTTCATTAAGGCAGAAACCTAGTCTGGGATTCGCTTCATTCCTTCCCTTGGGGGACAATTCCACATCTTTGAGGCAAAGTAGACTTTCTTTCAACGGATGCAATGAAAGGGCTGGGTGAGGGAAAATTTGAGTTTCTTTTGAAGATCAGCATGGATCCTGGATTAAACAGTACAAGATACCTATCCACTCATTAGAATCTCTTTCCTTGGGGTATATTTTTGAGTTCAATCTAAATAAGGGCTGTTTGGAAGACACAATGGGCACAGTTTGGAAGCAAAGAACAATGACATTTTTCTTTTTTCTCATTTGAGGCAGAGAAGTGTGTTCCTGACAGAGAGAAGAGCACACATCTCCTCCCCCCGTCCCAGGCACCGTCCTTCCCAACGGATGGAAAACGTATGCCTGGTGATGTGCACGAGGGTTCGGGCCAGTACAGGGGGTGAACATTTACATTTAGTGGTCATCTTTTCATTTTATAAATTTTTATGTTCACCTTCCATACAAGGCCAGTGATACATTTGCTTTTTATTTTGTTTTTATCAATTATTGTAAAATTGAATGTATTTAAGCAAAAACACTTCAAGAAGAGTTGTGTTAATAACAGTGCTCAGGGCTGTGCTAAAACTTGTGACAGTGGATCATGAAAGTCTGGGCATCACAAGTCAGGGGTAGGGACCACGGTGAATTTCTAGCAGCATACGGTGGCCCCCTCCCGTCCCTTTCCCCAGGGGAAACCTGATGAGGGGCCTTGAGCCAACTGCCCAGAAAATCTGGGGAGAGTATGTTTTCCATGGTCTTTTCACCCATCTCTTTGAGGCCAGCAAACCAAAGAATTAGGAGACTACATTAACAGACAAACACCCAGAAAGCCCCAGAGCTTGTGCTAGCTAATGGGCCAAGGAACCCCTCCAAAACCCTCAAGGCCACAATCTAGGCTTTCAGTGGACACCTAGGGGTCAGGAGGTTCAACGCACGGTTTTGCAGAGTTTTAACTCTTTCTCTTGGGCTTCCCACTTCTCCTTTTGGGCATCTTCCTTCTGTAACTCTTCTTTCAGCACTGAGCACTGTGGAGAAAAAGGACAAGGCCAGGGGGCTTGGCTGGGGGTCCCAAGTACCTGTGTTCACGCCCAGGAGTGTTTCCTGCTGTATAACCCAATCACACCTCTGAATTCTGAGAGGCGAGACCATTTGTGTGATGGGAGCACGGGATCCTGCAGTCCTTCCCAGTTCACCCCTCTCATGAGTTCTGAGGAATAGAGCATCTAAATTCCTCTTCAAAAGCCAGCAAACTTCACTGCAGGGGAAATCCAGCTTTGTAGAGTCTGGGTACTTAGGGGGCAGGGATTGGGATATTTTCACGCTGTGACCAGTGAGGGTGGAGGGGGCCTAGCCAGAGAGCTGGGGTCCATCTTAGGGCTTTTGTGCAGGTTGCATCTCAAAGACACAACTGCCCCGACTGGTGTGGAGGGGTAAAGGGAGCTGTCTTGGCCGAGGGCGGCTTGGCAACAGGCATTAAGGGCATAAGGATGGATGTGCCTTCTTTTGACCCAGCAATTCCCCCTTTAGGAATGTACCTTAAGGACAATGACTGGAGAAATAAGTAAATCTGTAGTTTCAAGGATGCTCTTCACAGAATTGTCAGTAACCGTGGAAGAAAAAAAAAAATGAGGAAACAACCCAAGTGTTGTTTAGAACAGCAGACCACTTTATAACACTGGGTACATCCAGGAGAAAGTATGTAGCTTTTAAGACGAATGATAAGAGCGTTGATTTATTAGCACGGGATAATAGTAAGTATTTAAAAATTTTAAAAATGTGCATAGAATAAATTCACTATAAAATGATTGATTGATTGATTTCTAGGCAATATATAGAAATAAGACTGGAAGAAAATACATGAAAATATTAACACTGATTTCTCAAGGTAGCATTTCCTCTCCTCTCTTTTTACTTTTTTCTTTTCAATGTCATCTACTTATTTTTCTAAAAGTAACACACATGATGTATGTCATTAAAAAAAAAGGCATCCCAAATGTTCACAAGAGTACGACCCTTGGTGGTGACGAGCCCTTGTGCTATTGGCCAGCACAGTCTAGAAGAGAAGGGACCTCATTCCAAGGTCAATGAGGAAGGGGAAACGGGGACATAAATCATCCAAATGCACTTCAGGAGTTAGAAGAGCCAAGCAGGTGCTGTCTTTGCAGATTCCTTCTACTTAGCACCAGCTCTGCATCCCCTTCCCGTCCCCAACACACACACACACACACACACACACACACACAAACACACACACACACACCACATTAAACAGCTATAGCACATGCCTGGGAAGACACTCTGCTTGGGAGAAACGAATGCAGAGGGCTTGGCCAGGCAGCCGACCCGGGGCAGAGGCAGAAGAGCACAACTAAAACCAGCCTCCCACTTCTCGGAAAACGATTTTGTCATCCCCATTTCACAAATGGGGAAATGGAGGCCAAATAATTTACAATGAAAGAAAGCTCTGGGATTGGACCCTGGTCTGTCTGATCCCAAAGCTCGTGCAGTGCCTTTCACCAGCTCCAAACTGGGTATGGTACTATGTACTAGGTATTACTTATTGTGCCTTTTCCTTGGAACCTCAAGATCTGTTCTCACCCCAGCCCCATGCAGACCTAGCTATTGGGTTACCTCTGGGAATCTCTGAGTTGCCACCTGAGATGAAAGCTTTGAGGTTTTACCTTGACTCACAGAAACAGGCACATCATGCAAATACTGAGAAATCTTATCCTATAGAGGCAGGATTCTAAAGTTAGCATTGAAGACAAGATTTGCAAATAGTCAGTTACATGGAAAAAGCTCTTTGCTTGCCTACCACGTTCATCTTCCATAGAGACATTCTACACACTAAAGTCTAAGGAAGAAATGAGAGTCTACGTGTTTGCATCTGGATCTTCAGACATTCTGCTTTGAAGACAATTATGAGAACCAGTGGTGCTGGGACCATGATGCAGCTGTGTGGTCATCCGTGCTCACAGAGAGATCGTATTCTGTTTAATGTTAAACTTTGTAATGGCAGTATATGCTCATACGTGGGTTTGTTGCTGGGATTAAACAAACTAATTTATAATAGTGGTTAGAAAATGTTTGCTTGATTTGAAAATCTATTATGCTTATTCTGAGCCACATACATGCTGTCCTTTGAAAGGCTTCAGAGAAGTTGGCCACGTGCCCAGCAGCTAGCCTCCCTGTGTCCTTAGGCACCGGCCTCATCTCACCACCGTGTGTCATGTGACTCCACTGTGTCTGCTTTTCGCAGCTACAATTTGCTGATGACCCGACACTCACTCTGGAGCTGAGGGCTTCGAGCTGGTGATCCTTTTCTTTGTTCTCACTTTTCAGTTGATTCACCTCCTGTTGTAGTTGTTGAACTTGACCATCCTTTACTAACACGTCTCTTTGCAAAGATGACACCATCTCTGTAAAAGAACCAAACCAAACCAAAACAAAAGACTCATGGAGGTCAAAGAGGCAGGAAGGATTATTGGCAACACCGTGGCTGTCAGCCAACGTTTGGAAAAGACCTTCCAAGTCCAGGCCACCACCGCTGACTGCCTACAATTGGGGAGGCTTTTTCCAAGGGTCCCAGAGCAGGAATGGGAATGAGAGCGAAGTCCACAGAACTGGGTTTGCGGCTTCAGTGAGAATGAGGGGCAGTCAGCAGCAGCGAGAGGAGAAGCCTTTGGGGGCCCCTTGAGGGCACAGGCCAGGCAAAGCTGGGAGGAGAGGCCACACCATGGGCCTGGGGAACAAAGGTCCAGCACAGGGAAGGTCCAGGAATTCTTCTCCAGAGGCCAGGAGACGGGCGTGTGGCAGAGGGCACTGCTGGACACTATTGATGGGGTGGTTGGTTTCACAGTCCTCTGAGTTTGGACCCCTCTCTACCACTTATTATCTTGTTGGTCTTGGACAAGCTATTTCACCTCCCACTGTCTGTCCCACACAGAGTTATTGTAAGGGTCAAATGATGCGGTATGTCCCAAGAACACAAAGTGGCTAAATTATGTTTGTTCCATGGCGCCTATTATTTTTCTCGGCAGCCAGCTTCCAAAATGGCCCCAATGATCCCTACCACCTAGAATCCATGCCCTGTGTAGCCCCTCCCACCCTGAATAGGGCTGCCATGGGTAACCAATATGATACTGTGGAAATGACGGACTGTTTCCTCTCAGGCTGGGTCATAAAAGACACTGTGGCCTCCTCTTTGCTCTCTCTCCAATCACTCACTCTGGGGGAAGCCAACTGCTGTGTCGTGAGGACACTCAAGCAGCCCTAGAGAGAAGCATGTGTGCTGAGGGACTAAGGCCTCCAGCCAATAGCCACATGAGCAGCCATTCTGAAGGGGGATCCTCCGGCTCCCCCCGAGGCTTTAGATGACATGACTGATGCCCCAGCCAACATCTTGACTGCAACTCATGAGAATTAAGTCACCCCCCGCTCAAATTCCTGAACTACAGATACTGGGTGAGATAATAAATATTGGTTGGGGTTTTATCCATTACATTTTGGGGTAACTTGTTATGCAGCAATAGATAACTACTCCATTACTGTAGTATCATTTTTTTAAAACATCTTTATTGGAGTATAATTGCTTTACAATGGTGTGTTAGTTTCTGTTTTATAACCAAGTGAATCAGTTATGCATATACATATCTCCCCATATCTCTTCCCTCTTGCATTGTAGTATCATTTTGAATAAAAGTGGGAAGAAGGGTGCATAAATGCAGTGGTATTGGGTTATCTCCTACGGTTCTTTTCTTGAAAGAACATCAGGCCCAGTTTTAGTGGTAGGTATCAATCAAGAATGTCTATGTAATAAAGCCCAAAATGCTCCAGAATTTCAGTTTAAAAATGAGCTTTGCCTCCAGGACACAGTTCAGTTACTTGGAAATCCCTCTGGGGCTTGCCACACTTTGAGTGGGTCCAGCCCATCTCAAGCGTTATCCCAACCCAGGTCTGTCCGAGTCTGTGATCGGAGAAGGTGGGATCTGAGACAGGCTCGATGCTTGGATGAGGTTTCACTGGCCGACATACGGGAGGAAGGTGAGGAGCAGCGAGTTCATCCTTACATTCCTGGTGCCCAGAAGAGCACCTAGCCTGGGGGAGGTGCTCAGAAAATATCTGAGGACATCCCAAGTGAGGGAGGAGCATAAGCAGAAACCTGGGGGCAGCAGGGGGTGGGTGTGGGTGTGATTAAGTTGCAGAGTGAGGCAGAAGGAAAGCACAGATTCATACAGAGATGGGGATTCACGTGCGACTCAATGCGATGCCTGGCTTCTACAGCTGTGGGCATCTTTCCTGCTACGCGCTGGCTGCTTTCAGAGTGATGTGCCCCTCCGAGGCTCACTGCCTCCGCCCTGTCACCTGCTTCTCTCCCTCCCCTCGTCTGTGAGTGGTCCCATCCTCTTCAGGTCTCTAGACATGTCAGTTTCTGCTTAAAAAACTCCACTGGATTCCCAACACCCTTGCAATAAAAACCCAGACCCCCGACCCTGCCCAGCCCCACAATCCCCTGTTCACTCCACGCAGACTCTCTTGCCCTTGGCTTGTCCTTGCCCACGTGAAACAGGTCCTCTCTAAAAGAAGGACATAGCCGTGGAGGATACAGCATAAACTGGTTAGAATCGGCTAGGTCCAAGGGGGCGTAAGATTCGTCTTCCTGGGGAACTGGAGCCTCATTACAGGCTCATTGTAATACATGAGCGAAATGACACACCCACCAGCACCAGGACATTTCCGAGGCTGACCATAAAGGTCAAAAAGTGGGTGGTGGGGCTTCCCTGGTGGTGCGGTGGTTAAGAGTCCGCCTGCCGATGCAGGGGACACGGGTTCGTGCCCCGGTCCGGGAAGATCCCACATGCCACGGAGCAGCTGGGCCCGTGAGCCATGGCCGCTGAGCCTGCGCGTCCAGAGCCTGTGCTCCGCAACGGGAGGGGCCACAACAGCGAGAGGCCCGCGTACAGAAAAAAAAAAAAAAAAAGTGGGTGTTGGCCCAATTCCTGGAAATCCCTGCCCCTTCCCCAAAATATTAGAGTTGTCCCAATCCTCCCACTCATTAGCCTATAAAATTACCCTGCCCATAAAAACTAACCGCCCCATATTTGGGGGCCTCTAGCCTTCTGAGATGGCCCACACTCTGTCTGTGGAGTGTGTTTCTCTCTAAAGAAATCCACTTCTTACTTTGTCTCTCACTGAATTCTTTCTGCGATGAGACATAAAGAACCTGAGCTTTAGTAAGTCCCGAGACCAGATGCATGATCTCGATTAAAAGATAGTGGGTTCTCACTGGGTTCGAGTCCCAGCCCACGGGTTCAAGTCCCACCTGAGTTCCATGGTTGCACACCCACTAAGCTGGTCCCCCTTGGCCTCCCCCCTTCAAGCGCTGGCCACCACGACACACAGTTTATTTTCTCCACAGCACCACTGCTCTCTGAAGTGGGCTTGTGTATTCATCCGTTTACTTTTATTGTCTGTCACCCCCTCCCAAATCTGTGAGTACAGGAATCTGACTGTCTTGCTTGGCTCTCCCTCCCCGGAGCCTGGAACAGGGCCTGACACCTAGTAGGAGCTCAAGAAACATGTGGAAGCAATGAAGGAATCCAGGGAAATCAAAGCTCAGCCACAGCTGTGTGTTGGCTGCACCTCTCCCAACCCAAGCCCTTTATCAGGGAACCACCTCGGATCAAATTAGAAAATGGTTTCCCTTGGGCCCAAGTGCACTCGGCTGAAATGGGTGAGACCATGGGTGCCTTAAAGGAGTGACCCCATTTGTCCACGCTCTAGTTTGCACTCACGCTGCTTTGTGGAACCACCCAAGCCACAAGGCGACCTGTGTTCTCCCTGGTGGGGCCAGTGCTCAGGAGACCTTGTAGCCAAGAGATACCATTCTCTCAAATATTTACCAGGCCCTGCCCTCGGAACTGGGTGGCAAGAAACGTCCACTGAGGGAGAACTCTAATGCACCGACACGGGTGATCCCTGAGGCTGCACCCAGGTCACGGGCACAGGTGCGCTGGTTGACTGGTGATGTCTGCAGGGGGAGGGCAGAAGCTCTGGGGCCTGAATGCAGAAGGGCCTCACCTGACGTTGTGGCGGCGTCCCTCCTTAAGTTCTCGGCCTCGTGCTTCAGGGAGGTGATTTCTAATTTTCTCTCAGACAGGGTCTGGCACAGCACCTGGTTGTAGCCTTGCTGTAGGGCACTGATCTGTGGAAGGAGGCAACATACAGTCAGAGGGGCCAGCCAGGCCTGCAGGACACGCCGGTACTTCTCCAACGTTGGGCAAAGAGTCGGGTTGATCTTGGATCGGGGTGTTGGGGAAACCAAGGTTTTCCGTTGTCACTAGTGGAAGGGGCAGGAGGGGCCTGTTCCTTCAGTGACCACCATGTCATCGGTCCTCGAGACACGGACCTTATCTTTGTGGCCACCCAGGGGCTCGGGTGCTGCTGTCTTCCTATGACCTGTGGATTTTCAGCCATAAATAGACCAGCTGTTGGTTCCAGATCATCCAGCACTGACTGGATGCACAGCAAAGTTCAAGAGCCGGGAGCAGGTTATGAAATGAATTCCCTCTAATGAGAATAGAGGGTAGTTTATACCTCACAGAACACTCCAGAGTTTACAAAGCCCGTTCACACATGCTACACTGATACTCGTCACAGCGTTGCTGAAGGCTGACGTTCCCATTAATGTGCCCATTTTGCAAGGGAGCCAGGTTGAGACTCAGAGAGGTTAGGCCCCCTGCTCGGGATCACGTGGCTGGTCAGACGTGGAGTCTGATTCAAACCCAGTCTTTAGTTGCCTGGTTCTTCCTTCCCAGGTGGCTCTAGGAATGAGCGTGGGAAGTTGGAGGCCGTAAAGCATGGCATGGACTCAGGAGCCGGACTGTGGCCTTCAAGTCCTGTCTCTGCCAGTTAACGGGCTTTGTGAACACAAGGAGGACACCATATTCTGTTTCCTTTTGTTCAGTCTGTACGCAGGGTGATGGTAGTCCCAACCTGATAGGATTGTTAGAAGTATTTTAATAAGTTAGCATGTGTACAAGTGATCAGATCATGCCTGGCACACGGCTCAGGGGGATGAGCTGTGACGGTCCTCTCCTCTGACTACCCACGTGGTGTTTTTTTTCTTTTGTTTTGGGTTTATTTTGGTATTTTTGGCGGTACGCGGGCCTCTCACTGTTGTGGCCTCTCCCATTGCGGAGCACAGGCTCCTGTCGCGCAGGCTCAGCGGCCATGGCTCACGGGCAGAACCGCTCCGCGGCATGTGGGATCTTCCCGGACCGGGGCACGAACCCGTGTCCCCTGCATCGGCAGGTGGACTCTCAACCACTGCGCCACCAGGGAAGCCCTCACAGGGTGTTTTAGCTTCAGCTTCCCTCGTCCGTCTCTGGGGAAGGTAGTTGGTAATCTTTATGTGTGCATTTGTAAGCCTTGCCAGGCTCACTTAAACGCCAGTATGGCTGTTATTAAGCACAAATACAGGGGCTTCCCTGGTGACGCAGTGGGTGAGAGTCCGCCTGCCGATGCAGGGGACGCGGGTTCATGCCCCGGTCCGGAAAGATCCAACATGCCGCAGTGCGGCTGGGTCTGTGGGCCGTGGCCGCCGAGCCTGCGCGTCCGGAGCCTGTGCTCCGCAATGGGAGAGGCCACAAGAGTGAGAGGCATGTGTACCACAAAAAAAAATAAAAATAAAAATAAAAACAGGAAATACAGGAATCGTGGGTGGGAGCACCACAGGCCGGCTCTATCTATGGCTGCTCTGAGCACCCTCTAAGTCCATGGCTCAAAGCCCCCTCAAGGGTGGTCCCCCCTCCAGGGGTCTAGGTCTACACGTGGGGTGCAGAAGGCTCTCCATCAAATGCAACGTTGGTAAGGGCCCGAAAGTAGCTGCCAGGCCTCGGCCTCCACAGAGCAGGTACCTGAGAGGCTGGGAAAGAGAGCTGGGCCGGGAACACCCTCCCTCTCGGTTTGATGTGGCCAGACTGCTTGTTCTGAGTGGCCCGGACTTTCCCACCTCAAGGTGCACTGTGGGCCTTTGCCCTGGGATTTTTCAGATGTCAGGCCTCAGTACTCCACAGGGACACGTTTATTGGGGCATAAATGCCACGCAATCCGTAGACAGGACAAGAGCTACCTTGTTTTTTTTTTTTTTTTTTTTTTTTCCTGTACGCGGGCTTCTCACTGTTGTGGCCTCTCCTGTTGCGGAGCACAGGCTCCGGACATGCAGGCTCAGTGGCCATGGCCCACGGGCCCAGCCGCTCCACAGCATGTGGGATCTTCCCGGACCGGGGCACGAACCTGCGTCCCCTGCATCGGCAGGCGGAGTGTGAACCACTGCACCACCAGGGAAGCCCCACTAGCTTGTTTTGATAGATCAAAACGGAAGTGACAAGGAGAAGGATGTAATTTCTTTTCTTTTTTTAAAAATAAATTTTATTTATTTATTTATTTATTTTTGGCTGTGTTGGGTCTTTGTTGCGGTGCATAGGCTTATAGCAGCGCCTTCTCTTGCTGCAGAGCATGGGCTCTAGGCGCACGGGCTTCAGTAGTTGTGGCACGAGGGCTCAGTAGTTGTGGCACACGGGCTTAGATGTTCCACGGCACGTGGGATCTTCCTGGACCAGGGCTCGGGCCCGTGTCCCCTGCACTGGCAGGCGGATTCCTAACCACTGTGCCACCAGGGAAGTTCTGGGTGCAATTTCTTTGTTCTCCTAAGGTAAGTTTGCCAGATTTAGGGGAGGAAAAAATGATGTTCACTTAAAATAGGATTTCAGATAATGAATAATATTTCAGTGCAAATGTGTCCCATGCAATATTTGGGACACACACTAAAACGAAATTCTAAAATTCAAATTTAACTGGGTGTCCTTACTTTATCTGGCAACCCCACCCTAAGAGAGTTCCTAAACTTCAGTCATTCATATACCACTTTCACCATTTTTCCCATGTCTCTTGGCTAGCCCCACTATAATTTCTTAGCATTTTTCGTAGAAGCAGCTCCCTTTTTAAACTGAAAAACGTGCATTAAATTAAAAATAACTGTTATAAGAGTAAATAGAGACTCAGTATCTTAAATAAAAATGATCCCTCCAAAAGAAGAAATACAGGAATTTCCCTGTTTATCATCAGACCAGGTTGCAGGCAGCACACTAAAAAAAAAAAAAAAAAAAAAGATTGGGGGGAGGTGGTGGGCATGCCCAGGTAATGGAGTTCGGGCGTGCTGATATGGCCACCGGATGGCGATCACAGTCTTTGGTCTTGGTTTGTGTCCTTGGAAATCTTGTCATTATTACTCTGGTAGAATTAACAGAAGCGTCAAGGTCTCACACGTTTTCTGACTCGTTTCATGCACCATCATGGTTCAGAGTCTAGGACATTTGGGGCAGTTACACTTACTTTTTCCCTGGGGCACCTGAGACATTTTTGGGGGGGGTCTATGCTAGAACTTGCGGGGACACAGGCCACTCTGCCCCCCACTCTCCCCAAGGCTATACTTTTGCATGTTTGTGCTTTGGAAACTTTGAGTAAAAAAATTCTTTCACATTTTACTTTTCTCTGTTGGGGAGAAATACAACTTTTCCATAAAAGGTCCTTGGATCACTGAAAGTGTTTGTAAGCTCTTCTCAGCTTAATGCTTTTATTTGCAAGATACCAGAGATAGAACACACAGAGACAAACTTCTGGGAGGGAAAACATATGTTCCCCTCTAAGATTCCAGTGGTTTTGACAGATTGAAAATATTTCAATCTGAGTGTCAGAGTTTTAGGATTTCAGATTGCTGGAAAACTCCAAAGAGTCTTCAAACCTCTTTGATACTTTTACTATCAAAATAAATATCCATATTGTTTGTAATGGCATAAATTCCAAGATGTTTAAAGTCTGTTAAGCTGTGTAATAAAATGGGCACTGAATCATAAGAAAGTTAAGAGTGCTAGGAGGAGTGATTGTTTCAGGATGATAATTTGGCTTCTAATTAGCACAGGCGTATAAGAGCACATGGAGGTAAGAATTTTCTAGTGATACTGTAGCAGATCGAACATCTCTGAGAGCAAATCATTATGGACACACCTTCGGGTACCAGGGAAAACAGTAATCAGAAAAGTAATCAGAACCATAAATCAACCTGCCATGTGGCTTACACTTCTGGTGGAATGCCCTGCAGGCAGTAGAATAGTTAAGAAACTAAAATGTCAGTGGATGAAACTCGATTTGAGTTCAAACCGATGGAGCCTCTGGTTCATATATGCCTTGCTATAAAATATTCTTCTTCAGTTATAAGTGAAGCTCCAGTGGTAGGGGAGGCATCAGTGTAATTATTTCTAGATAATTTCTTTGTAAAAAAACATTTTTTCCCCCAGATATCGGCAGCCACTTTAAATAAAACTCAAATTGGGACCGGCTGATATTCAAAGATATGTGGAAATTATATAATATTCTATATCAAAGATATTTCAATTATTTAAAAAAAGGTATGTGGGGAATTCCCTGGCAGTCCAGTGGTTAGGACTCTGTGCTTCCACTGCTGGAGGCATGGGTTTCATCCCTGGTCAGGGAACTAAGATCCTGCAAGCCGCGTGGTACGGCCAAAAAAAAAAAAGGTATGTGGGAATAATTCAGCCTCATCCATGTACCTGAAAAAGACATGTCATTTTCTCAGGAAAGCTCTGAAATGGGAGAATAACTGAAAGGAATATTTCAGCAAAATTGGGTTCAGTTCAAGAAAAAGATGCTCATTAATGTGTCAGCTACATGTCAAGGTAGCTGTTTGCACTAATAATTCCTATAGGACCTGTTACTTTCATTGTTTTTTCAAAACCAGGTTTGAAGGAGAGTCATTAGTTCATTTAAATATTAGAGCATGTATTTGTTGACTTGTTTATTCTGTCTCCCTCACTAGAGCATAACAGGGGGAAGGATCATGTCTGTCTTGTTCTCTGCTGAATTCTCAGAGCCTGGAAGAGGGCATGACACAGGATAGGCCCTCCAAAATATTTATTTGGATTAATGGACGGATGGATGGATGGATGAATAAAGAACAAACAAACAGACACAGTCCTAACAGAGTTCTAGAAGGTTACTGGGCCCAACTTTTGCCTTCATGGAGCTTACAGTTTCCTGCTAGAATCTCCTAGGTTAACCATACACAATCTGTGTCCTTTCTAGAGCACCATTTCTAGGATTGAAACTGTGTACCTAGAATTGGTTACAGAAGGGAAAGACAGTAAACAGAGAACAAGAGAACAAAGGCCCCAAAGCACTGACTACGTTTTTTTTTTTTTCTATTTCTTTTTTTAAAATGTTTATTTATTTTTTTGTATTTTTCTTATTAGTCACCCATTTTATACACATCAGTGTATACATGTAAATCCCAATCTCTCAATTCATCATACCACCACCCCCACCCCCTGCCGCTTTCCCCCCTTGGTGTCCATACGTTTGTTCTCTACATGTGTGTCTCCATTTCTGCTCTGCAAACTGGTTCATCTTTACCATTTTTCTAGGTTCCACATATATGCGTTAATATGTGATATTTGTTCTTCTCTTTCTGACTTACTTCACTCTGTATGGCAGTCTCTAGATGCATCCACATCTCTACAAATGACCCAATTTTGTTCCTTTTCATGGCTGAGTAATATTCCATTGTATATATGTACCACTTCCTCTTTAACCATTCGTCCGTCGATGGGCATTCAGGTTGCTTCCATGATCTGGCTATTGTAAATAGTACTGCAATGAACATTGGGGTGCATGTGGCTTTTTGAATTATGGTTTTCTCTGGGTATATGCCCAGTAGTGGGATTGCTGGGTCCTATGGTAATTCTACTTTTAGTTTTGTAAGGAACCTCCATACTGTTCTCCATAGAGGCTGTATCAATTTACATTCCCACCAATAGTGCAAGAGGGTCCCCTTTTCTCCACACTGTCCCCAGCATTTGTTGTTTGTAGATTTTCTGATGATGCCCATTCTAACTGGTGTGAGGTGATACCTCATTGTAGTTTTGATTTGCATTTCTCTAATAATTAATGATGTTGAGCAGCTTTTCATGTGCTTCTTGGCCAGCGGTATATCTTCTTTGGAGAAACGTCTATTTAGGTATTCTGCACATTTTTGGATTGGGTTGTTTGTTTTTTAATATTGAGCTGCATGAGCTCTTTATATATTTTGGAAATTAATCATTTGTCAGTTGCTTCATTTGCAAATATTTTCCCCCATTCTGAGGGTTGTCTTTTCATCTTGTTTATGGTTTCCTTTGCTGTGCAAAAGCTTTGAAGTTTCATTAGGTCCCATTTGTTTATTTTTGTATTTATTTCCATTACTCTAGGAAGTGGATCAAAAAATATCTTGCTGTGATTTATGTCAAAGAGTGATCTTCCTATGTTTTCCTCTAAGAATTTTAGAGTGTCTGGTCTTACATTTAGGTCTCTAATCCATTTTGAGTTTATTTTTGTGTATGGTGTTAGGGAGTGTTCTAATTTCATTCTTTTACATGTAGCTGTCCAGTTTTCCCAGCACCACTTATTGAAGAGACTGTCTTTTCTCCATGGTATATCCTTGCCTCCTTTGTCATAGATTAGTTGACCATAGGTGCATGGGTTTATCTCTGGGCTTTCTATCCTGTTCCATTGACCTATATTTCTGTTGTTGTGCCAGTACCATATTGTCTTGATTACTGTGGCTTTGTAGTATAGGCTGAAGATAGGGAGTCTGATTCCTCCAGCTCCGTTTTTTTCCCTCAAGACTGCTTGGGCTATTCGGGGTCTTTTGTGTCTCCACACAAATTTTAAGCTTTTTTGTTCTAGTTCTCTAAAAAATGCCATTGGTAATTTGATAGGGATTGCATTGAATCTGTAGATTGCTTTGGGTAGTAGAGTCATTTTCACAATATTGATTCTTCCAATCCAAGAACATGGTATATCTCTTCATCTGTTGGTATCATCTTTAATTTCTTTCATCAGTGTCTTACAGTGTTCTGCATACAGGTCTTTGTCTCCCTAGGTAGGTTTATTCCTAGGTATTTTATTATTTTGCTGCAGTGGTACATGGGAGTATTTCCTTAATTTCTCTTTCAGATTTTCCATCCTTAGTGTATAGGAATGCAAGAGATTTCTGTGCATTCATTTTGTGTCCTGCAACTTTACCAAGTTCATTGATTAGCTCTAGTAGTTTTCTGGTGGCATCTTTAGGATTCTCTCTGTAGAGTATTCTGTCATCTGCAAGCAGTGACAGTTTTACTTCTTCTTTTTCAATTTGGATTCCTTTTATTGCTTTGTCTTCACTGATTGCTGTGGCTAGGACTTCCAAAACTATGTTGAAGAACAGTAGTGAGAGTGGACATCCTTGTCTTGTTCCTGATCTTAGAGGAAATGTTTTCAGTTTTTCACCATTGAGAATGATGTTTGCTGTGGCTTTGTCATATATGGCCTTTACTATGTTGAAGTAGGTTCCCTCTATGCCCACTTTCTGGAGAGTTTTTATCATAAATCAGAGTTGAATTTTGTCAAAAGCTTTTTCTGCATCCATTGAGATGATCATATGGTTTTTCTTTTTCAATTTGTTAATATGGTGTATCACATTGATTGATTTGCATATATTGAAGAATCCTTGCCTCTCTGGGATAAATCCCACTTGATCATGGTTTATGATCCTTTTCATGTATTGCTGGATTCTGTTTGCTAGTATTTGGTTGAGGATTTTTGCATCTATATTCATCAGTGATATTGGTCTGTAATTTTCTTTTTTTGTAGTGTCTTTGTCTGGTTTTGGTATCAGGCTGATGGTGGCCTCAGAGAATGAGTTTGGGAGTGTTCCTTCCTCTGCAATTTTTTGAAAGAGTTTGAGAAGGATGGGTGTTAGCTCGTCTCTAAATGTTTGATAGAATTCACCTGTGAAGCCTTCTAGTCCTGGACTGCTGTTTGTTGGAAGATTTTTAATCACACTTTCAATTTCATTACTTGTGATTGATATGTTCATATTTCCTATTTCTTCCTGGTTCAGTCTTGAAAGGTTATAACTTTCTAAGAATTTGTTCATGTCTTCCAGGTTGTCCATTTTATTGGCATAGAGTTGTTTGTAGTTGTCTCTTAGGATGCTTTGTATTTCTGCGGTGTCTGTTGTAACTTCTTTTTCCTTTCTAATTTTATTGATTTGAGTCCTCTCCCTCTTTTCTTGATGAGTCTGGCTAATGATTTATCAATTTTGTTTAACTTCTCAAAGAACCAGCTTTTAGTTTTATTGATCTTTACTATTGTTTTCTTTGTTTCTATTTCATTTATTTCTACTCTGGTCTTTATGATTTCTTTCCTTCTGCTAACTTTGGGTTTTGTTTGTTCTTCTTTCTCTAGTTCCTTTAGGTGTAACGTTAGATTGTTTATTTGAGATTTTTCTTGTTTCTTGAGGTGGGCTTGTATAGCTATAAACTTCCCTCTTAGAACTATGGGATGCTTTTGCTGCATCCCATAGGTTTTGGATCATTGTGATTTCATTGGCATTTGTCTCTAGGTAATTTTTGATTTCCTCTTTGATTTCTTCAGTGATCTCTTGGTTATTTAGTAACGTGCTGTTTAGCCTCCATGTGTTTGTGTGTTTTACAGGTTTTCCCTGTAATTCATTTCTAATCTCATAGCACTGTGGTCAGAAAAGATGATTGATATGATTTTAATTTTCTTAAATTTACTGAGGCTTGATTTGTGACATAGATGTGATCTATCCTGGAAAATGTTCCATGTTCACTTGAGAAGAAAGTGTAATCTGCTGTTTTTGGACGGAATGTCCTACAAATATCAATTAAATCTATCTGGTCTATTGTGTCATTTAAAGCTTGTGTTTCCTTATTTATTTTCTGTTTGGATGATCTGTCCATTGGTGTAAGTGAGGTGTTCAAGTCCCCCACTATTATTGTGTTACTGTTGATTTCCTCTTTTAGAGCTGTTAGCAGTTGCCTTATGCATTGACGTGTTCCTATGTTGGGTGCATATATATTTATAATTGTTATATCTTCTTGGATTGATCCCTTGATCATCACGTAGTGTCCTTCCTTGTCTCTTGTAACATTCTTTATTTTAAAGTGTATTTTACCTGATATGAGTATTGCTACTCCAGCTTTCCTTTGATTTCCATTTGCATGGAATATCTTTTTCCATCCCCTCACTTTCAGTCTGTATGTGTCCCTAGGTCTGAAGTGCGTCTCCTGTAGACAGCATATAGATGGGTCTTGTTTTTGTATCCATTCAGCAACCCTGTGTCTTTTGGTTGGAGCATTTAATCCATTCACGTTTATGGTAATTATCGATATGTGTGTTCCTATTACCATTTTCTTAATTGTTTTGGGTTTGTTTTTGTAGGTCCTTTTCTTCTCTTGTGTTTCCCACTTAGAGAAGTTCCTTTAACATTTGTTGTAGAGCTGGTTTGGTGGTGCTGAATTCTCTTAGCTTTTGCTTGTCTGTCAAGCTTTTGATTTCTCCATGGAATCTCAATGAGATCCTTGCTGGGTAGAGTAATCTTGGTTGTAGGTTCTTCCCTTTCATCACTTTAAGTATATCATGCCACTCCCTTCTGGCTTGTAGACTTTCTGCTGAGAAATCAGCTGTTAACCTTCTGGGAGTTCCCTTGTATGTTATTTGTCATTTTTCCCTTGCTGCTGTCAATAATTTTTCTTTAATTTTTGCCAAGTTGATTACTATGTGTCTCGGTGTGCTTCTCCTTGAGTTTCTCCTGTATGGGACTTTCTGTGCTTCCTGGACTTGGGTGGCTATTTCCTTTCTGATGTTAGGGAAGTTTTTGACTATATTCTCTTCAATATCTTCTTGGGTCCTTTCTCTCTCTCTTCTCCTTCTGGGACCCGTATAATGTGAACATTGTTGTGTTTAATGTTGTCCCAGAGGTCTCTTAAGCTGTGTTCATTTTTTTCATTCTTTTTTCTTATCTGTTCCTCAGCAGTGAATTCCACCATTCTGTCTTCCAGGTCACTTATCCGTTCTTTTGCCTCAGTTATTTTATTGATTCCTTCTAGTGTATTTTTTTTCAGTTATTGTATTGTTCATCTCTGTTTGTTTGTTCTTTAATTCTTCTAGAACTCTGTTAAACATTTCTTGCATCTTCTCGACCTTTGCCTCCATTCTTTTTCTGATGTCCAGGATCATCTTCACTATCATTATTCTGAATTCTTTTTCTGGAAGGTTGCCTATCTCCATTACATTTAGTTGTTTTTCTGGGGTTTTATCTTGTTCCTTCATCTGTTACATAGCCCTCTGCCTTTTCATCTTCGCAGTCTTTCTGTGAATACGGTTCTTGTTCCACAGGCTGCAGGATTGTAGTTCTTCTTGCTGCTGCTGTCTGCCCTCTGGTGGATGAGGCTACCTAAGAGGCTTGTGGAAGTTTCCTGATGGGAGGGACTGGTGGTGGATAGAGCTGGCTATTGCACTGGTGGGCAGAGCTCAGTAAAACTTTAATCTGCTTGTCTGCTGATGGGTGGGTCTGGGTTCCCTCCCTGTTAGTTGTTTGGCCTGAAGCGACCCAACACTGGAGCCTACCCAGGCTCTTTGGTGGAGCTAATGGCAGACTCTGGGAGGGCTCCTGCCAAGGAATACTTCCCAGAACTTCTGCTGCCAGTGTCCTTGTCCCTTGGTGAGCCACAGCTGTCCCCCGCCTCTGCAGGAGACCCTCCAACACTAGCAGGTACGTCTGGTTCAGTCTCCTATGGGGGTCACTGCTCCTTCCCCTGGGTCCCAATGCATACACTACTTTGTGTGTGCCCTCCAAGAGTGGAAACTCTCTTTCCCCCAGTCCTGCCAAAGTCCTGCAATCAAATCCCACTAGCCTTCAAAGTCTGAGTCTCTAGGAATTCCTCCTCCCATTGCCAGACCCCCAGGTTGGGAAGCCCGACGTGGGGCTCAGAACCTTCACTCCAGTGGGTGGACTTCTGTGGTAGAAGTGTTCTCCAGTTTGTGAGTCACCCACCCAGCAGTGATGGGATTTGATTTTATGGGGATTGCGCCCCTCCTACTGTCTCAGTGCGCCTTCTCCTTTGTCTTTGCATGTGGGGTATCTTTTTTGGTGAGCTCCAGTGTCTTCCTGTCGATGATTGTTCAGCAGTCAGTTGTGATTCCAGTGTTCTCGAAAGAGGGAGTGACAGCATGTCCTTCTACTCCGCCATGTTGAACCAAATCTGACTACGGTTTTAAGCAGAATTATGCACTGAGGCCAAAATTCATCAATGACCAATTGCTTTTTTATCAACTTTGTTGAGATACAATTTATGTACAAGATCAGTGGCCAATTTTAAAGTAGTTCTTTAAAACTTAAAAAGCATTTTTTTTTTTTTTTGGATTTAGTTTCAGGAGGAAGGAAGTTGACTGGTAAATCCAGACATTCTGGGTGGAGATTTTTTGGTGAAATTCCCTATAAATGAACCAGCAGCTGCCTTCAGGGTTTGATAAAGGCCTCAGTGTTTGGAACACTGTGGGGTTCCTTCTCCCCATCTCCAGCTCTTTCTGGCTGGGTCCAGGTGGGTGTGAGAAGTGGTCACTGAAGCGACAGGAGTTGGGTGGAAATGCAAAATGGGTGTGAAAGCATGAGGTGTACAACGTGGCAGAGCTGAGCCCAAATCACATCACTGCCTCTCACTTGCTGTGCAAGCTGTAGCAAGCTCCTGGGCATCTCTGAGCGTGCCTCAGTCTCCTCATCTGTAGAATGGCATGTGTCAGAAGACTGAGGTTAAATAGCTAATGAGGGGACTTCCCTCATGGTGCAGTGGTTAAGAATCTGCCTGCCAATACAGGGGACACGAGTTCGAGCCCTGGTCCGGGAAGATCCCACATGCCGTGGAGAAACTAAGCCTGTGGGCCACAACTACTGAGCCTGCACTCTAGAGTCCACGAGCCACAGCTACTGATGCCCTCATGCTGCAACTACTGAAGCCCATGCTCTGCAGCAAGAGAAGCCACTGCAATGAGAAGCCCACTCACCGTAGTAAAGAGTAGCCCCTGCTCACTGCAACTAGAGGAAGCCCGTGCACAGCAACGAAGACCCAATGCAGCCATAAATAAATACATTAAACAAACAAACAAACAAACAAACAAACAAACAAATAAGTTAATGCACCCAAAGCACCTGCACCGGGGCCTGAAAATGGTACGCACTTAATCAAATCTAATATTGTTCTTACAAGGCTAGAAACTTGCCAACCCTCCACTCCCTGGATCTCCACTCTTCACCAGGTTGTGCTCACTGCCCATTTCTAACTACCCGGGTGGCTCCCCCCAGGCTCTACCTGAGAGCTGTCACCCTGTGTTGTGACCCCAAGGCCCCGACCCACTTGTCTCTGAGCCCTACCTGGTTTTTCAAGCTCTGGATCTCTCTCTGTTGGGCATCGTCCTCTTCATGCAGAACCTGAAACTTGGGCGGGATCACCCTCTCCTGCCTGGAGGCGGCTGTTTCCAACAGCTTCTGCCTCAGGTTGGACACTTGGTTCTGCAGGCTTGCTATCACGGTGTCTTTGTATTTAGATTCAAGTTCAAAATCGGAGAGACGGCTGACTTCTTTTCCCAGCAGACGAATTATTTCATCCTGGGTGGAGGCCAGATGGGAAATTTACTAGGTGTGGGTCTGGGTGTAAGGCTGAGCCCATTTAAAGAAACACAGGAAAAATATGGTATCATTCTTTGGGAAGGTGAGTGCAGGCAGGGAGGGAAAAAGCAGACTTTCAAGGCTATCTCTGTCACTTGGAAAATCTCACAGAGACAAGAATTGGGTTAAAATGAGGTGCTTGTATATAGACTCCTGTAATGGATGTCTGTACCCCACAGGTACGGAAACTTTCCTTTCCCCAAGAATTAGACTTTCATATTAAGAACAACCATCCCACTTGGGAACTTTTGTTGCTAGAAAGTTTACTTAGAATGTTTTCATTTATAATATTCAGCCTAGCACACTGGGGACCTAGGAAAGGTAGTTAGGAAAACAACATTCTGTTGGACCACATTCTGCCTATAATGAGGGTTATTTGTTTTAACTTAAAACATTCTGAACTATTTGTTTTCCCTTTCCTCTCTTCTAATATTTCCTGCCTCTTTTGGCTATTCATGTATGAATTTTTTCCAGGTAACTCAATCTGGAAAGTAAATGAGACAGGAATAGTGATTTATTTGCATGGGCTCATGTAAACTTTTGGCTGGAAAAACAAAATTGCTGGTAGACTGTACCCACAGGTATAATCAACCCTGTCCTCCATCTCTCCAGTGATAAAGCTCTGCAGCCAAAGAATTGGTTAGGTTTTCCAAAAAAGGAAAAAAAAATTCCCCCAAACTTCTCATCAGACGTTATCAATAAAATGTCAGAAAAACTGAAGAAGAAGAAGAAGAAGAAGAAATTCCCCAGAGGCCTTTTCCACAGCAGTCACAGGAGGAGGTAAATGGGCAATTTCTGGGCCAGCTCATTCGCAGGAGAGCTATCCAGTCAGCCTCACGACCTACTAGCTCCGTGACCTGGGGAAGGACAGGGTCTCGCTCATGAGAAAGCCTGTCTGACATTGCCAGCTGCTGCCAGGGGCCTTCCTTTGGGTCCTTGTGAAAGTTGGTGGCAAAACTTCAAGAGAGAGTGGCAGACGTATTCCCTAAACCTGGGCAGTTTCCCCTGTTTCACCCTGTTATGATCAGCCAGGTGCTTATTCATTTTTCATGCAACAAACTTTCATCGGGCAGCAACTAAGTGCCAGGCCCCATGCCAGTGCTGGAATATAAGAAGTTTGCAGAGGGCAGTGGACAGCTGTGGGTTCTGCTTTCCTGCTGAGGGTCCCCTTGCCCTTCTTGGAGGGAGCGTTCCTCCTTCCATGGGGTCTGGGTAGGACTGTCAGTCATGTGCCCTGCTCCTTCCTGTCCCACCTCCCCATGTGCATGTGGCCCAAGCTGGTCAATCAGAGATTTCACACATCGATTACAGAGGGAGAGGATCTTGCCTTCTTTTGGATCATAAACTTTAAATATGTAGGCTTGTTTGCCTGAGTTTGTCTTTTCAAACACACAAAGCCAGCCTTATGTAGAAAGCCAGAACCTGAGGGAAACAGAGGGGAGAGTTTGGTAGTGGGGAGGTGTTCTAATGACATTATTCAAGCTCCTGGATCTAGCCATACCTGAAGCTAGTGGCCCTTTATATTTTCCAATAAGATGAGCTAATCAATGCTCCCCCTCAAGCTAATTTGTTTATTGTCACTTGAAGGAGTCCTGGCAAGTCAGGATATAAACAGCATATAAATAGAAAGAATTATTTCTGTTATAAATAGAAAAAATTATAAATGGCTTATAAAAATTTTCTATAAATAGAAAAAAATTATAGTGGTTGCACTATATTTCCAAGTTAAAATTGAGGCAGGTTGAAAAATGGCTACCAATACTGTGCAGTTTTGCCATCCGGTCTATTTCCCCAACCTTTAGTCTGGGCTGGCCCCGTGACTTGCTTTAACCAACGGAATGGAGTGGAAGTGATGCTGCATGATCTCCAGGCAAGTTCTTACAGGCTGTGCAGCTTCTGCTCTGGCCCCCTGGGAACCCTGAGACCACCGTGCTGTGATGAAAAACCACATGCACAAAGGGGCCCACCAGTCCAGGCGTCCTGGCTTAGGCCCTAGATGTGGGAAGGAGGCCAATGGAGACCGACCACCAGACAGGCCAAGCCAGCAGCTGACTGAGGCCGCATGAGTGAGGCCAGGGGACGCGAGCAAAGGAACCTTCCAGGTCAACCCATAGATTCTGGGGAATAATGAATTGCTGTTTGAAGCCGCTAAGTTTGGGGATGGCTTGTTACACAGCGATAAATACAGAATCTGAGCATGGCTTCTGGCCTTTCTGAAACATTTTGCACAGTCTGGTCCCAGGATGCCTGGGTTGGAACCCCCTGCCTCCTGAAGGTTTGGATTTCCGTGTCTGACAAGAACCCCAGGTAGGTCTGCTCCTCACAAACTCTGAGAATTGCTGCAGGAGCAGGCCCTGGCCCTGAAGGAAAGCGAGATATTATAGACTGCTTCTTTTACAGTAACTTTCGAGTCGTGTCTAAGTGGGGAGAAATTGACCTGGGCCCTTCCCAGGATGGCTTCAATCCACCTGTTCTGCTTGCATCTCTGCTTTAAACCTCTCTGGCTCTTTAACGAGTCTCTTGGCCCAGGCCTCCCTGACTTCAGGGCTCACTTCCTCCTGCTAGGAATGTGTTTTTGCATCAGTTCCATCACTGAAGGTTGACCAAGTGATTACTGTGTGGGAGTTAGAAGTACCCGCTGAGAAGCTAACCAGACCTCGGTTTGAATCCTAACAAGGCTCCTTGCATTGGACAGCCTTGAACACATTACTGAACCTCTCTGAGCTTCAGTTTCCTCATCTGCAAAGTGAGGGTGATAAAATCTATTTTGAAGATGGTGAAGATTAACAAGCTAATAAATGTCAAGTGCACAGAACATGGCCCAGTACACAGTAGGTGCTCAGTACCTTGTAGTTGTAGATGTTATTTGGGATAAAATGAGCAGTGGCCAAACCTGGCTGAATGTCTTGGGAGGAAGAGGTGGTTTCTTGGAAGTAGGAAAAAGGGACAGTCCTTGAGACACAGAGAACAAGAGGCAGTGGCAATCTCTCCAAGGTCCCTCTTGCTGCTGTAGCTCTGTGCTTCCCCGAGACCCCTCACCTTATCGTACTGGGACAGGTCCTGGTCCACAAAAATTTCTCTGTAGGGCTCTGCCCCAGGAATTTCCTCGGCCACTGATTGTTCCGACAGTTCCGCCGCGTTGGTCCACACTAACACACAAGATCAACAGAGAATGCAGAGGAGACTGTGAGTTTCCCCAAAGTCCTAAAGAATATTTTCAGATTCACCTTCCCATTCATGAGACTTATGCACTGAAAGCATTGCAGGAGGCCTGGAAAGGGTAAGAGCTGCCTCAGTTCTCTTCCCCAGCGTTAACTGCACTGAGGCCCTGTGCTGTGTCTCTTTCCAGACTTTTTTCTATGCCGCATAAGAGCTGATGACCTTGGGCAAGTCATTTGCTCTCTCTAAGCCTTTGTTTCCACATACATAATTTAGGATCCCTGATAGTCTCTGCTATAAAGGGCTATCTGGAGATTAAATAGAATAATGATATAGAGCAGGGGTTGGCAAACTATGGCCCTGCAGCCAAATCTGGCCTTCTGCTTATTTTTGTAAATAAAGTTTTATTGCAACACAGCCACAGTGATTCATTTACATATTATTTATGGCTGCTTCCCAGCTACAAAGGCAGAGCTGAGTAGTTGCAGCAGAGACCATGTGACCCACAAATCCTAAAGTATTTACTATCTGGCTCTTTACAGGAAAAGTTTGCTGACCCCTCATGTAGAGCATTTAGCACTAAATGTTAGCTATATATTTTTTATTGCAATCATATCTTTTCAAAAAACAAAAATACATTTACATGACAGAGATTCTTATCCAGCTTACTTTTCAGCTAACAATATCAAAAACATCTTCCCATGTCAGTATTTGAGGCTGTACTGGGTTCTTTTCAAGGGTAGCATTGTGTTCCACTGTACAAGTGTGCCAAACGTGTTTAACTACGATCCACTTGAGAGACATTTAAGCTTTCCTAATTTTTTTCTTATTTACCCCAATATTACAAGGCCTGTTTATATGACTTTTGGGGAGTATGGCATTGTGTTTGGGGGCCCCACTCTGGATCACATCAGACATCTCGCAATTCACTCACATCAACACTGAATACATTTTTTTTTATTGGTGTAGAAACGTTTGTAAAGATTTCTATAATTCTACGTGTGAGATCACTTGGGCCCAAGCAGCGTATTTTAAATTTCCAAGTGACTATGGTTTCTGGACAGTCACTGCACATTCTTATCTTCTTGTGAAGTGAGAAACTGAACAAATTGTTTTCAGTGGTGATGAAACTTTAATGAGTATTAACATTAATGATGAATGAAGCATGCACTGTCATGTTTGTGGACATTCATCATTTATTCATTTTGCTTCTGCATTTTTTATTTATGCATTTTAGAGTCAAAGATTCCTGCCCCCCAGCCAGGTCTCAAACCTGTTTGTGGACCCCAGAACCTCTAGTGGACATAGCTGATGGCCTGTGGTGCCCGGAGAATGCACAGCCTTGCGTGTTGAATGAGCAGCCGTGGCCACAGTGTTTCCTGGGGCGCGAGGAACAGAAGGGCCTGGAACTTCAGCAGCTGCCCATTTTCTCTCCTTCCACCTCCCCAACTAGGTCCATGATTAGAAAACTTTTATTTGAAGCTCACTGCCCCCATCTGACTCTCTTGGATCCTGAGCAGCTATGTCCTAACTGACTACAGCAGCAGTGCCTGATAGAGAAATAATGGGAGCTACAGAATGCAATTTTCAATTTTCTAGTAGTCACGTTAAAAAGGTAAAAAGAAGAGAGGAATTTTTTAATGATCAATTTTATTTAACCCAATACATTAAAAAAATATCATTTCAACATGTAATCGACAAAAAATATGGAGACATTTTATATTCTTTTGCTTCGAGGCATGAAGCCTTTGAAATCTGGGGTTTATTTTACACTGATTGCGCATCTGAATTTGGAAACTGAATTTTCAGGAGGAAGACTTGATCTGTTTTCAGATTCCTCAAGAAATCGGCTCCCACTGGAGGATGGTACTGCCTGGCCTGTGTCGCCAGGGAGGGCCTCGGGGTCTGACCCTAACTGGGCCCCTGTCCAGTCTCAGCTTAGAGCTCTGGCGTCTGATGCCATCTCTAGGGGTGACTCCGGCTGCCTCTGCGACCCTGTCGTGGCTGTCTTGAGGGACGCTTCCCTGCAAGATGATGACCGGAGGGGGGACTTCATCAAACTTACAGAACAGGCTGATCGATGGGGTCTCTTTACTGGGGAAGGTATGTTTACTCAAAGTCTTTGTGGGGCTAGAATTTGCTCTGAGACTCGCTTTCCTTACACCCAGGAAGGGAGGTGCTGGAGCAGTTACCCCTCACCCACCCCAAACTTCTTTACTGGCTACTGTTATTTATCAGAAAGAACCTAAGGGCCATGTATGAAGAAACTGGCTTAACTCTAGCTGCTGGATCCTTCGGAGGTCCCAGTGGGGAGAAGCCCCAGGGAGGGTCGGGAGGGCTGGGGCGGTGGGACGGCGGATATGGGGATGCAGGCACTTTAAGAATTTTCGTGCATGAGCTGTTGGCCAAATGGCAGGGGAGTTACTTTAATATTTTAACAACCCCCAGCTGTCCTGGTGCGCTCCAATAATCACCAGTCTGCAGCAGGGGCAGTATGTGTGCACCTTAACTGTGTCTTTCAGACATTGTAAGTTGTAAATAAAAGTTAAATAACAATCATGGTTAGGTAATAACTTAAATTTTAAATATTAAAATTTTAAATTATTAAAATTTAAATTTTAAATATTAAAATTTTAAATAATTTAATATTTACTGAATGTTCGCTGTGCACCAGGCGCTGTGCTCAGCACTTACACGCAGGATACGATTCCGTCTTCATAACAACCCCGTGAGATAGGCATTATTATTCCCATCTCCATTTTATATGTGAGAGATATGAGGCACAGAGACGTCAAGTCACCTGCTCAAGGACACACAGCTGGTAAGTGGTAGAGTCAAGGGATGAACCTAAGTTTGTTGAATTCAGAGCCTATGCTTTTAACCACTATGCAGTCACGTATTGAAGTGGGAAGATGTTTATGACATATTATTGAATTTTAAAAATCAGGTAGGGAAGTCCTTGGCAGTTCAGTGGTTAGGATTCTGTGCTTCCACTGCAGGGGGCACAGGTTCCATCCCTGGCTGGGGAACAAAGATCCTGCAAGCTGAGCGGCACGGCCAAAAAAAGAAAAAAAAAGAAGGTTACCTAGGTTAGGTTCATATGATCCCATTATTGGGAAAAAAAAAATATATATATATATATATGAATCAAGATGCTATTTTAATAAATCACTCCACATATTTTCTTTTCTCAGTAATTCTTCCCCACCTCCCATGAGCTCTTGCCATTAAGATTTGGCCTTGGAGCTGACATTTTATTGCCTTGTGGTAAAGGAAGGATGAGTATTAACTAGAACAGGGTGATTTTTCCCCCAGGCAAAATGACGTTTTCATTTTTGACAATGTCTGGAGACATTTTTCAGTACCACAGTTAGGGGTGGTGGTGGTGGTGGTGTTGCTACTGGTATCTCTGGTGGGTAGGAGTCAGGGATGCTGCTAAACATTCTACAGTGGACAGGACAGATCCTACAACAAGGAGTTATGTGACCCACATGTCACTGTGCCAAGATTGAGAAACCCTGACCTGATCTGCAGTAAATAAATCCTTGGCTTTGGGTTTTCAAATAAAATTTTTCAAGTCTAAAGCAAGGTGACAGTCTAACAGTAAACCAATTTAATTGGAAGAGCCCAGCTTTGCTAAGAGAGGAAAGAGCTTTCTCGGAACCCTTAAAAAGAGGTGTTTTCTGTCAAGAGACAGCATGGAGGACTGGAGCACAGAGTATTCTCTAAAGCGTGGAGTAGAGAGGCCCAGACAGAAAGGAACTCCCCATGACACGGGAAGGTGAAAGTCCTTTTCTGAGGATGGGGAGAGAGTCAGGGGAATGAGGGCAAACGTTTGGAAACATGAGACCTGGCTGAGAGGCTGAGGAGATAGAGCCCAGGTAGATGTGAGGGACTCTAAGCCATACGACTCATCCTTCATTTCTCCAGGGGTAATCCAAGTCCTTCACAGAAGCCCCAAGTTCAGCATGGCACTGGAGAAACCGGTGATTACAGTGGAAAAATTTAAATGGCGGAGTGAAAAAAAGAAAAGAAACAGCCCATGTGCCATGTATCCAAAGGACGCATTAAAAAACAACCCCAAAAACCCTGTATATATGTTCATAAAACAGAACATGATCCATACAACAAAATGAATGAATCTCAGAAATACTATGCTGAGTGAAAAAAGCATTCCACAAAGGAACATGTACTACATGGTTCTGTGTACTTGAGATTCTAGAACAGGAATATCTAATCCCTGGTGGGAAAAGAGTTCAGAAGAGTGGGTGCCTCTGGGGCCTGGGGCTGGCAATTGACTGGGGAGGGACATGAGGGAACTTTGTGCAGTGATGGTAATGTTCTATATCTTGATAGGAGTTTGGGTTACATAGGTGTACACGACCATCAAAACTCAATGAGCACACTCAACATCTACACCTTTTATGGTGTGGTAGCCAGTGTCCAAGATGGCCCCACTGACTCTGGTCTCCTGGTATTCAGACCCTTGCATCATCCTCTCCAATACTGGATGGACTTTATATTAGTTAGCTGGGGCTGCCACAACAAAACACCACAGGAGGTCTTAACAAAAGAAATTCATTTTCTCACAGTTCTGGAGGCTGGAAGTCCAAGATCAAGGTGTGGGCAGGGTTAGGCCTCTCTCCTTGGCTTGCAGACGGCCACCTTCCTGCTGTGTCCTCACATGCCCTTTTCTCTGTGCACGTGCATCCCTGGCGTCTCTCTCTCTCTTCTTACAAGGACACCAGCCCTTGGATTAGGGCCCACCCAATCATCTCATTTGAACTTACTCATCTATTTCAATACACTATCTCCAAATATGGTCACATTCTGCCATATTGGGATTGAGGCCTCAGCATATGCATTTTGGGGGAATGCAATTCAGTCCGTAACAAAGCTCCTCTATGTAACCAAGGATATTGCAGAAATGACACAGTTTGATTCCTGAGCTTAGATCCTAGAAGACATTGCAGCTTCTGCCTCACTCTCTAGGACCACTTGTCTGGAGGAGCTGGCAGCTTGAGGATGCTCAAGCAACGTATGGAGAGGTGCACTTAGTGAAGAACTGAGGCCTCTTACCAAAAGCCATGGGAGTGACCCATCCTGGAGGTGGGTCCTCCAGCCCCAGACAAGCCTCCAGAGGACCACAGCCCAGCCACCACCATGACTCCCACCTCAGGGACAATCCTGAGCAAGAATCCCCCAGCGAAGCCATTCCCAACTTCCTGACTCAGAGAAACCATGAGATAATAAATGTTTACTGTTGTTTTAGGCCATTACATCCTGCAGTAATTTGTTATGCAACAATAAGTAGCAAATACAGGTTTGGGCACCAGGAGTGGTGCAAAATTTAACAAAAACCCTAAAATGTGGAGTGGTTTGGGATGGAACAGTGGCCAGAAGCTGGAGGATTTTGGCCAAGAGTCTTTGAGAAAGCCTGAATAGTCTTAGTAGAAGCCCGATGGCCTTTGAGGAGGCCGTGAGGGAAGAGTTCCAGGAAAGTGAGGAAAATGTTACTGGGGTTAAGGGATCCTTGTTAGGTGGTGGCAGAAAGTTTCCTAACACGTTGCCTGTGGTCATGAGGAAGGTAGAAAATGTGATGAGGCTGAGTGGTCAAGCTAAAGAGAGTCCCAGACAGAGTCTTGGAAGGTGCTGCCTGGTTACTTCTTGCTACTTATAGTGAAATGTGAGGGGGAGAGACAGTTAAATGAAGGGCTGTTAAACCAGGGCAGTGCTCTGGGCTTGAAAATTCCGTGCCTCTCCAGGTGGCAAATGAAATGTAAGAAACAGGTTCTGGGCAAAGATCAAATCAAGGGCGCTCTCAAGAAATCACAGTCTAGAGAAGAAGCTGAGGGTGTGGTTGTAAAATCCTTTGTTAAGAATACAGATCCAGGTCAGTGTCCAAGAAAACCCTTCGATCCAAGAACTGGGCTTCTAAGAAGCTTCTGTCCTTTGTCAGTCTTTGCAGAAGCCCATGGTGGAAGGGCTTGTGACAAAAAAGTCTGTGGGCGTGGGTTTTGCCTAATAGGATGAACCCCAATAAGAAGCACTGCCAACTCAGACTGACAGAGACCCACAAAAGTCAAAGAAGCGTCTGGACCCCCAAGCTTCTACAGGCAGGAAGCAGGCTATAAAACTATGCAGCCACATCCATGGGACACCTTTCATAGGAAAGGGAGGACGACTCAGAAGGTGGAGCTCAGGGACCAGAGGCAGAGCCAAGAGCCCTGGAAAGTCATTTCTGGGCAAGAGTTGGACTGAAGCCCAGTCAAGGAACTGCCGGTATTTTCCCAGCTGGACTTCAGAACTGCTTTGGGCCAGGGGCTCCTGTGTGTTCCCTGGTTTTCTTCTTTTGGAACAAGAGGGGTGTATGGAGCAGTGACGCTATGCCTGTCCCACCAATATGTGCTGGGTGTGTGAGGGACAGACCCTTTGTTCAGAGGTCTTCAGATTTCTGGAAGTAGTACTTGATGAGCTGAACGTAACGTACTACACCCATGAGCCCCATCTGTACCTGGACTTGATTTAGACGAGATTCTGGAATTGGAGCCGAGGCTGTTACTGGGGTGAGATTTTGGGGGGCCTCCGGAGAGAGGAGGAGGAGTGTGAATCATTGAGGACACGAGGGCAGGCTGTGGTAGCCGGCCTCCAAGATGACTGCTGATAATCCCCACCTCCTGGTGTTCAGGCCTGGGTGTAGTCTTCTCCCACACTGGAGGGTGAGGCCCTGGGTAACCAGCAGGATATTGCAGCAATGACAGAGAATGACTTCTGAGGCTTATTCACAAGAGATGTTGCCATTTCCATCTTACCCTCCAGGATCACTTGCCCAGGAGGAGCAGCCGCCGTGTCATGAGAACGCTCGAGCCACTCTCTAGGGAGGCCCATGTGGTGAGGAACCGGGGCATCCTGCTGACAGCCATGTGAGCAGCCGTTTTGGAAGTGCATCCTCTGGCCCAGGTCAAGCCTTCAGATGACTGCAGCCGTACGAGGGACCCTGAGCCACAGCCATCCTGCTAAGCTGCTGCCAAATTCCTGACCCCACAGAAACCGTATAGATGATAACACATGTTTGATTTTGCTTTAGGCTGCTACGTTTGGGGAGAATTCGTTATGCAATCATGATAACTGATACACATTCTGTGTTCATTTTACATGAAGGAGACAAAAAATGTTGAGTTCTAGTTAATGGTATATGTGCTGAAACATTTAGGGGGAGGACTACAGATGTGTGCTATTTATTTTGAAATGCATCCAAAAAATAAGATGGATTAATGCCGGACAAGAAGGATGGGTAGACAGAAATGTAATAAAGAGTACAGCAAAGTGTTAGCGGTAGAATTAGGAGGAGAGCTGTCTCTGTAAAATTCTTTTTGCTTTGCTGTATGTTTGAAAGTTTTCACATTAAAATGCTGGGGGGGGGGCTTCCCTGGTGGCGCAGTGGTTGAGAGTCTGCCTGCCAATGCAGGGGACACGGGTTCGAACCCTGGTCTGGGAAGATCCCACATGCCGCGGAGCAGCTGGACCCGTGAGCCACAACTACTGAGCCTGCACGTCTGGAACTTGTGCTCCGCAACAAGAGAGGCCGCGATGGTGAGAGGCCCGCGCACCGCGATGAAGAGTGGCCCCTGCTCGCCGCAGCTGGAGAAAGCCCTCGCACAGAAGTGAAGACCCAACACAGCCATAAATAAAGAAATAAATAAAATTAAATTAAAAAAATTGCTGGGGGGAAATGGCTGAGTAATTTCTTAACTTGGGTGGTTGGTACATGAGCGTTCCTTAGATGATGATGATGATGATGTAAACTGCAGAGATACATTTCATTTGCTCCTTAGTCTGTTTATTTCAGTATAATAACTATTATTTGAATGGTTGAGGGAAGTGACTAGGTGAGTGGTCCTGAGTGAGACCAGGGAAGGGTGTGGAGGCATCGAGGTACCTGGGGACTCAGAGGGGTCTGGGGCTGGGACACAGAAAACAGAGAATGGGACCTTCACACCAGTGGCCACAGAAGAAACCTGGGAATCATGCCAGGGACTAAGTCGACCCAGCTACTCTGCCAGTAAGCCTGGCAAGGCCAAGAGGATGGTGACAGACAGGAAGTCTCCTCCCCAAATGCCATGAGGCCTTCTGGGGTGGAGGGGGGAGAAGGAAACCCTGATGGCTGTGTGTCCCCAAAGTGACCAGGCTGTGAGTGACAGTCACTGAGATAACCAGCCTTAAATTTGACTGAAAAGCGTTATTTTAGATTAGATTGAATACATAACCTCCAGAGAAGTAATTTTCTCCATAAGCCTCAGTCTCCTCTTACCTGTAAAATGGTAATAAAATATTTAAAAACCTCCTAAGGCAAGAGGGATTTCAGTTACCAATATGTCTGTACATCTGAGTTGAAGTATATAAATTTAGATTCTGATACAGATTCATATATATTCATATATATGTACAAACACACACACACACACACACACACACACACTCACCACAGAGGTACTGACGTGTGCAGATGGACAGAGCACAGTCTTGGAGGAGTTTGTACCAAAAAGTCAACAGGGAGAATTCTGGTGATAAGGGTGACAGCTTATCTTTTACTGTTTTCTAACTTTCTGCTTATCCCAATTTTTTCACATTTGATTATGTTCTACTTCAGAACCAAAGAACATAAGCAAAAGCCAGAGAAAGACAAATATCATACCATATTGCTTATATGTGGAATCTAAAAAAAGGTACAAATGAACTTATCTACAAAACAGAGATAGAGTTACAGATGTAGAAAATAAACTTATGGTTACCAGGAATAAGAGGGGGGAGGGATAAATCGGAAGAGAGGGATTGACATACACAATACTATACATAAAAGAGATAACTAAGAAGGACCTACTGGATAGCACAGGGAACTCTCCTCAATACTCTGTAATGGTCTATATGGGAAAAGAAGCTAAAAAAGAGTGGATACATGTATATGTTGAACAGATTCAGTGTGCTGCATACCTGAAACTAACACAACACTGTAAATCAACTGCACCTCAATAAAAATTTTTAAAAAAAGGGGAAAGCAGAAACTGAGACCCATCCTCCTAGCAAAAGCCCCTCCCCTAAGCTGCCAAGGAAGCACCCATGAGTACCTTGCCTGATGATGGGAACGCTGTGGGCGGCTCTGTCCACCCCGAAGGAGAACATCTTCTCGCTGGCACTCACGTGCTGCCTGTGGGAGGCTGGTGGGACCATGGGGGGCTCGGGGGACCCCTGCGACCAGCTCCTCTGCACTGGCGCTGGCCAGATGCCCGGGTAGAAGGGGGTCTGTCGTGGTGAGGGTGACTGGTTCAGTTGCTGGGTGGCCCAAGGTGGCTGTGGCCTTGGCCAAGGTGCTGGGTCCCTCACCCATGGGAAGGAGACCTGCAGGGGCAGAAAAGAGGGTCAGGGGAGGTTACGAGCAGCTGGGGTGGTCTTCACCTTTCTGTCCCGGCGACATAATTGCTGCCCTAGATTTCGGCGTATAAGTCACTTCTCTCAAGAACCCCTCCCACACTCTCCCCAAATTTGGGATGGCGGTCCCCACCGTGGGTCACCTTGCACACTATCACACCACCATTTATTGGGTGCAGCCTTCGTGCCAGGCACCCAGTCAAGAGATTCACATGCATTACCTCATTTAATACCCCTGATGCTCTGTGATGAGCCCGAGGCTGAGCAAGACCTAGTGACTTTCCCAGGATCACAGATTTGGCAGTGAGCGTCTGAGCTGGTACAACGCCACCTCTGAGCTCTGAGAGGCTGACAGCTTTTTGTCTACCTTGCTCAGCACCGTATCCTCAGCTCCTAGAATAAACCCTTGGCACATACACAGTAGGTCCTTAAATATTGGTTGAAAGAATGAATGAACACATCTCCGAGATTCAAGCCCAGCTCTCCAGGACACACACATCCACACTGTGTGTCTCCCTGGCACTCCCATTCCACCTGTTCCCTGAAGCCGAGACCTCTGGGGTGGCAGGCACCCCAACTGGCTCGAACCCCAGCTGGATCATTAACCTGTGATCCTCAACATCTGCCACATCTGATTCTTGGCAGACGCTCCATAAATATCTATCGAGGGAACCTTTTTTCATCTGATCCAGCGGAAGATGTCTATCTACTTTCATTAGAGAGCACATCAAAATCCATGTAAACCGGGAGAAGCAAATGCTGAGATGTGCTGACACCTGGCTTTGTCTTGGTTAATGCTGTTGTGGCCATCCCTCCCCATGCCTAGTGGTTAAACCATGACATCGTGAATGCTACCATTTATTGTAATTACTCACCGATTTCTCGCGATAGCCCTGAAGGGGAGGAGCTCTCCTTATTCCTAGCTTACAAATGAGGCTTGGAGAGGTTAAGGACTTCACCAAGCTCAGGTGGTGGTGGAGAGGTTGGTGGGACTGGGGTTCTGGAAAGCTCTTTCCCTCTCGGTCTCTCTCTCCCTTCTCTGCCCCCCCCCCCCCAGTATCTTGGCAGAAAAAAACACACTTTTCAAGTAAGAAGCTAAGTTCAAAGGTTTGCCGCCTGTGGCGGTCACGTTTCTCTTTCTGCAGACTGCAGACACATAATGAGAAACAGGACAGAATGCTTCCGAAATAGGAGCACTGGCAGACAGAACTTCCTATAGCTCCAGCTGGATTGTATTCAAGAGGAAGGTTCTCCACTCACTCAGGTTCCCAAACCAGTCTTTTAGCTACAGTCTTTCCCAGCCAAGTCAAGAATCTGGTGAATTCCCCTGAAGACTTTTTTGGAGTCAGGGAGAACACTGTTCGGGAAAATCAAACTCCAATTGCCTGGCGACACCTGGCCCAGCATTTATGATGACACTGGCCCTGTTGAAACCTGTTTCAGGAACGGACTTGGCAGTGTTCCAGAACTCTGTTACCTTATGTGGAGATTCGAATTTCTCTCCACTGTGGGTACCTCGGTCTCCACCTAAGCTTTCTTCCTTTCTCTCCTTTCAGAAGCTGAGGTGTCCTGCTCCTGCCTTGCACTCACTTCTCCATCCATCCGATCCCTTCCCGTCCTCTCCTCTGGGGCTGTCTTGCCTCAATCATTCCTACAACCTTTCCTCATCGATTTAATAAAGATTTATCGAATGAAAGGGCTGAAGGTGGGAAGGGGGAAATTTGAGTATGTTTTACCCCCGCCTGATAGAAAACAAATCGAGAGACCACGGGTAGTGTGGAGGAATTCCCTTTTGTGCTGGGATGCTCAGGTAGATGTGCCTCACTGCCCACTAACTGCCAGGGTGCTGAAGGGAGTGCTCATATCTCATGCCTCAAGTGGTTCACTGCCGTAGTGGACAGGCCGCAACCCACCTGGCTCTTCTGGAAATTCCAGGAATCTCCCTCCCAATCTGTCAGCCCATTGCTGTGGGTGGGGCTAAGCAATCAACCAATCACACTCCCTGGACATACTGATTGGTTCAGTGGTGGGGCAAGTGATCCAATCAGATCCAAGGAGACCCAAGAAGATTTGGCTGGACACCAGGATCTGGAGTGACCTGGTGGGACTTCACAATGCAGCCAGCATGAGGGAGTGGAGCCCAGACATGGAGAGAGGGAAGCTGTTTATTTATTTTTCAAATTGTGGTAAATAACCTGCAACATAAAATTTATCATCTTAGCCATTTTAAAGTATACAGTTCAGTGGTGTTAAGTATAGTCACATTTCTGTGAGATGGATCTCCGGAACTTTTTCGTCTTGCAAAACGTAAACTCTATTAACCATTAGACAACAACTCCCCATTCCCTCCGCCACCCAGCCTGTGGTGACCAACAATCTGTCTCTATGAATTGGACTACTCTAAGTACCAAGTACCTCAAATAAGTGAAATCACATGGTACCTGTCTTTTTGTGACTGGCGTATTTCACTTAGCATAATGCCCTCAAGGTTCATCCATGTTGTAACATGTCAGAATTTCCTTCTTTTATTTTATTATTTTTTTGTGTGTGTGGTAGGCGGGCCTCTCACTGCTGTGGCCTCTCTCGTTGTGGAGCACAGGCTCCGGACGCGCAGGCTCAGCGGCCATGGCTCACGGGCCCAGCCGCTCTGCGTCATGTGGGATCCTCCCGGACTGGGGCATGAACCCGTGTCCCCTGCATCGGCAGTTGGACTCTCAACCACTGCGCCACCAGGGAAGCCCTTCCTTCATTTTTAAGGCTAAATAATATTCCCCCATACAGTTTAGAGTGTATTTTGTTTATCCATTAAGCGTCATAGGCACTTGGGTGGTTTCTACCCCTTGGCTATTATAACTATGCTGCTGTGAACATGGTGGGGAAAATAAGGAAGCTGGTTTTGAGCACTGGCTGGGGTGCTACCCTGAAGTGCTCCATCCCTGAGGCTGGCTAGAGCTGGTTTCTGTTGCTTGCAGCACACAGAGCCCGAACGATAGGGCCCCTAGTGGGAAGGAGCCAAAGATGTATAAACGCAGCAGAGACTCCAAGCTCTTCGGGTATAAAAATTTAAAAATAAAGTTTTTTTTTTTTCTCTGAAGCATGTTGGTTGAGGGTAGCTTTAGTTGGATGGTTAAAGTTGGTTTTCTCTAGTTTCCCGGCTTGCTTTATCAAAGGGAAGGTCAAGGTTTTCTCAGAAATTGCTGCTGGTAACTACAACGAAACAGGCAGGGAGAAAAGCAAACATAAGAAGAAGACTCACATTAAAAGCCAGCTCTGGGCTGTACAGGAAGCATGGGGTCAAGGTCAGTTATCAACAAGTCTGTTTTTATTATTGATTTATTTTAGATTGAATTCTATTTATTTTTGTCTGTGTTGGGTTTTCGTTGCTATGTGCAGGCTTTCTTTAGTTGCGGCGAGTGGGGGGCTACTCTTGTTGTGGTGCGCAGGCTTCTCCTTGTGGTGGCTTCTCTTGTTTCAGAGTGTGGGCTCTAGGCGCATGGGCTGCAGTAGCTGGGGCACATGGGCTCAGCAGTTGTGGCACGTGGGCTCTAGAGCGCAGGCTCAGTAGTTGTGGCGCATGGGCTTAGTTCCTCCACGACATGTGGGATCTTCCCAGACCAGGGCTCGAACCTGTGTCCCCTGCACTGGCAGGTGGATTCTTATCCACTGTGTCACCAGGGAAGTCTTCAAGTCTGTTTTTAGAAACTTTAGTTTAAAAATACACGCTAATGCCTTTTCTCTTTCTTTGTGTCTGTTCTCTGACCATATGGTATGTTGCCATGGTTGGGTTTTTTGTTTTGTTTTTGAGGTAGCATATGTGATACTCCTGATTTCTTTTCCATACTACCTTTAAAACAGCAGGTTGGGGGTTCCCTGGTGGTTCAGTGGTTGAGAGTCCGCCTGCCGATGTAGGGAACATGGGTTCATGCCCCGGTCCGGGAAGATCACACATGCCGCAGAGCGGCTAGGCCCGTGAGACATGGCCGCTGAGCCTGCGCGTCTGGAGCCTGTGCTCCGCAACGGGAGAGGCCACAACAGTGAGAGGCCCGTGTACCCAAAAAAAAAAAAAAAAAAAAGCAGGTTGTCAACCACCTGGATTAACCATGACCACATTCACGGCTGAATTTATATTAGCTTTAATAAACACAGGTCCATGATTTACTCAAGAGATCACTATCCATTTTTTTTCAAATTATCTATTTGTTCTTTGTGTTATTTCTCCAATATCTGCTTCTAACCCTGAGAAGAGTGTAAGTTGAATGGGACACCCTAAAAAAAATTCGAAGTAGTTTGCACATCGAGTGCCTACAGTACACATGAATTCTGCCAGGAAGCCCTGGAGCCTGCAGAGAAGGTGGAAACTTAGACCTTGCCCTTGGAGAGCTTGTTATGTGCTCTGCCATTTGTAAGTAATTGTGGACAATACAACGACTATGAGCCACTGTGTAGAGAAGCCACAGAGGTGCCACAGACTGTGCTGGGCACTTAATGCATGTGGTCTCATCTGATCTCCAGAATAATCTTGGAGGAGGCATTTTACCCCTCATTGTGTGGATTAAGAAACTGAAGCTCAGAGAGGTTAAATGACTTGCCCAACGTCTCACAGCCAGGAAGTGGTGACACAATTTGACTCCAATACCTGTGCTCTTAGGACTTCTAGGTTACTCGAAGTCATGATTTATTACCTGCTTTCCATACTCACAAACGGATCTTAGACGATTGGTTAGTGAATGATAGGATATTTTCCAAGTTAAAAAAAGGAAATGAACATTAGATGGTGTGAAAAAACACAAGACATCGCATGGGCTACTTAGAAATGGGATTTTCTAGCAACACTGACAACTGTCTTATGGAAGTGTTATTCATCTGGTACATGCCACGCCCTGGAAGCAGCTCAGAGGACCCCAGCCTCCATCCGGGAAGACCTGTGGTATGTTCACTAATGTACCAGAGGAGTCCTGGGCCCAGCTGGTACCCGCTCACGAGAACCGATTGTTAAATGTCCAAGAATTTTGCCAACTGGTTGATAAACACAGCCATTAATACGAATTAACTTACATAAGTTTACAATTAAATTATATCAGAAACAAAGGTTATACAAACTTAAAACTCACCCTTTCCTAATTATTTTACTCTATTTTATTATTACCTATGCTCTTGAGGTTATTTCACTCTACTATATGTTTCTGTTGGAAATGTTACATAGTAATGTGTTACCACACCTCTCTTTCCTTCTCTGTATTCAGGGATATGTCACTGGGAGCTTGAAATTGACCGTGGAGGGCATATTACACCATAGAAATCAGGAAATGTTATAAATGAGGGCTTGGTTTTTAAAAAGTTTTATAAATAGGTTTAATAATGGTGGTTCATGTAGAGCTTGATTTCGTTTGTTTGTTTGTTTTGTTGATTGCCTAGACTTAAGACGGTAATGGAGAAAATGTTAACAATGCAGATTATACAAAAGCATGTTGTGTCTTAGCCGTTATGTTATGAATAGAGCAAAAAATTGGGGAAACGTTCTTCCAGTATTTAAAAATTATTATCTGATGCAGCAACAAAGTCACTCATGTCACTGAGGAACATGTGAAGTTCTAACGTCTTTCTTTTTTCACTTGTATTATTCATAAATCCAAAATATCCAAAAATACCCACGAGTGCTCAGGTTGGGAACTCTCTCATTCGTCAACTGCAATGAGAAATTGGCTATGGATACAAGAGTTCGGCTCAAGTCAATGAAAGCATTCTGTGAGACTCAGCTGGCTATATAGAATTTACAAGAAAGAGTACTGTATTTCTTGTTACATGGAAAGACTGTGCTACACATTCTTTATATCAGTAAACCTTATGCTGTGCATCCATGTACTTTACTTTTTCCAGAGAGCTGGTCATTAAATATTTACCAGCCAATTGCTGGCTGTGCTGGCACCCAGCAGAGTGCCTGCTACTCATGGTAGGTGTTCGCTGACTGAGCTGAACAGTTGGCAAATGGAGTGTAAATAAAAAGCACTTTGATTCTGGGGCTGGGATGGGGAAAACACATGCTAAGCCTGGCGCATCTTGTAACAGCAGAGAGTAAGGAAGTGCCCCAAACGAAAAGGTGGGGAGATGCTCAAGGACACAGCAAGCAATCTGAAAGAGCTCCCAGTGGCCAAGGCTGGAAGAATTTGAGCGATGAACAAGTTAATGAGTATTGGATTATAATTCAAAGTGTAAAATCAGTATACATGGATCCATACTGACATAGATACATTAGTGAGTAAATACATAAAGGAGGGAGAAGAGACCGGCTTCCTTACAGAAGAATTTAACATACATAGATGTGGAGCTTAATTCCCATGGTCTGGAAGGGCCTGGGGGGTAGGGGTGATGGTGGCGAGCAGGGACACTGACCACAGCATGGAGGAGCCATGGACCTGGAAAGACAGAATGGAGACTAGAAAACATGGCCAGTAGATCTCAGAAGCCAGGAGAGGGTGCTACTTGGTGCCAGGACAAATGGCCTTTATCTCAACAGCTCCCGGGGTGTCACCGTAACTCAGAGACGGGTAATAATTCTATGTCCCCAAGAAAAGGGTAAATCATGTACGGGGTTTCAGTGTGAGAAATCAGGGTTATACATTTAGAACACAGAACCGCCAAGTTATACATTATTTTTAGGTTTTGGAACTTAAAAGAATTAAGTCCCTTTGAGCTGTTCAGAAAAGCCATTCGTTTGGGGTTTTCCCAGCTGTGTTAAAGGAGATCTGGCCCATCTAATTTTCCCATTTTCTTGTAAATCTTCAATCTTACGGTTTTTCCTTTCCTTTCAAGTTCTAATCAGCTTCCTGGTCAGTCCATAAAATGGGAAATAGAATCTAATGAGAAAACAGCCGGATTTTTGCAAATAGCTTTTGCTACCCCTAGACTTGGCCTGCTTCAATTCGGTCTTGCCAGTTAGAGAGACAGAATGAATCAATGAATGAATGAATGATCATCAACTAAGTTCACAGAAGGAGCAACGTGGTTCTGGTTTGGTAACAAAGGGTGTGGTCTGCCAGAGGAAGCAGGACGCGGCCCGGTTCCTGGCCGGGTCCGGGTTCTCTCTCAGCAGGATGCTAAGGGTTCAGCCCGCGCTCCCGTCTCCACCTCCCCCGATGTCATCTGCATCGCCTGTAGACATCTGGTGACAACACAGCCTCAGGGGTCCTTGTGTGTGAGTTTTTGCTGCGGAGGCCGAGCCTGAGGCTGCCTGCTGCCCCGTGCCCTCCACTTCACTGGTCTCGGGAAATCGCCTTTGATATAAAACACCCAGCCTCAGGAGTTCTCATCACATAAGTAAGTCCCCACGGGACCTGTAAGAGCACAGGGTAGAGGAAATCCTGCAAGGTCAGGTAGGAGATGACAAAGCTTGACAAGAAAGAGGTTTTGTTCTGAAGGGCACCACGCTCTCTGGTCATTCACTCAGTTGCCGGCTCCTCAACCCCCGGTACAGTAAAGCCACATCCTCCTCAAGAACGGGCCCTATTCAGAGGTCCCAGGAACGTGGAAATGCCACCCTTCTTGGGGATGGACAACTAAGGCCCTGACTCTGAGCTTCTCATCACACCTGTTCACCACAGGAGAGAAATGAGCAACTCTGCTTCCTTGGAGACTGGCCTGGGACTTTTCCAATGGAAAAGTGGATTATTCGTCATTTTCCGACCCCCACATCCCTAGTGGCAAATCCCGTTAGGAAGGCTCCACTTAGGCAATAGGAATGCTTCCTAATGTCATGGACATCTTCTTTGTTTTTGCCTCCCCCACATCCATTTCTTCCATCTTCTGGATGGGCACCTTAATTTTTTTGCAGGGAAGACACCCTTTCCCTGACAATCCTGAGTCCATAGAATTCTGACCCTTCCACCCCAGGGGTGAGACCATAACCCAGGCCTGGCCAATCAGAGCATTCCTGGCCCCTGGCCTCAGGGATTGGTTCAGGGGAAGCCACGTGATCCAAGCCAGTGTCAATGAAGATGCTGGCTCTTTCCCTGGAACTGCTACTTTGTAGGATGCTGGGGCTGCTGCTGGCCACTTTCCTACAGGTGAGGCAAGAGTCTGTCTGAGATTGGGAAGCTAACAGGGAAGAAAGAGTCAGATTCCTGACCATGATTTGGGCGCCTGGATCCAGCTGGGCCTAAGCTGCAGCTTTTGGCCTTTTCAGTTCCATGAGCTTTTTTTTTTTTTTGCCTAGGCTAGTTTTAGTTGGTTTTCTGACACTTGCAAAAATGAAATTTCCTGGACAGTATGCTTATTGAGACTTTAGCATAAGCATCACTATGTACTCAGAGTGAAAGTTGTTTTAAAGGTTATGACATGCTCAAATAAAACCCACCAGACTGTCATCATGCACCAAATTTACCTTTCCACTTATAAAAGTAAAGCAGCATCTCCAGAGAAGAATGATTTAAGACCAAGGAACCAATCATAAGACAAGTAGTAAAACGCTGCTTAGAGAAACTTTGATAGATAAATAGCTCTCTAGCTACAGCAGGCTTCAGACTACAAACCCCAAATTTCTGCTTCAAAAGTTACTCAGGGAAGACATTCCATAGTTTCATTTATTTCGTTTTTTGGCCTCGCCGTGCACTTGTGGGATCTTAGTTACCTGACCAGGAATTGAACCCAGGCCCTCAGCAGTGAGAGCACTGAGTCCTAACCACTGGACCACCAGGGAATTCCCAACAGTCCACAGTTGTAAAAGAAAACTTTCCAGTTGAAGAAACAGGCAAAATTTGTAATATGCATCTGTTGTATATATAATAGGTTAATGTCTAGTATATTTATCAGATCCATGTCAATGTAATTATATTATTACTATATTTGCAAATGCATATATATGTGTATGTATATTTAGAACCACATATTTCCAGCTCTTTTTTAAAGAGCTATTGAAAAGACTGTTCAAAATTTAGTTTTCCAGCTTGTCTGTTTCTTCTTATTCCTCAGTAAACTTAAGCAATTAACCAGCACATTTCCTGGCACACAGTAAGGCTCAATCTGAGTGAATTCTTTCTCCCCAGCTCCCCCCTCTATTTTAAGTTCTTCTTTTAGAAACCAAGTCAAATGAAAGAGGCAGGACAGCATAGTGTTCCAAGCAGAGGCTGGTAAACGTTTTCTGTAGAGCCAGACAGTAAGCATTTCCAGCCCTGTGGGCCATAGGATCTGCCCAGCTTACTCTGCCCTTGTAGCCCACAACACAGGCAATACTGAAATGAATGGGATGGCTGTGTTCCCAGGAAACTTTACAAAAACCGGCGATGGCCCGCACTTGGCCCTGGGCCATACCGTGCCGACCTCGGTTTAAGAGCTTGGGATCCGGCGTCACACAGACTCTGGTCCGGCTCCCAGCTCTGCTCCTTCTCTGGGACCCTGACGAGTGTGTCATTTCTGTGCCTTGTCTGGAAGACATAGGGATACTAACAGCCATTTCTTAGTCTGTGAGAAGTGGGTGAGATAGTGCACGTGAAATGCTGGGAACACTTTCTGGTCCATAATAAATGAGTATAAAACATTAGCCATCAGGTATGATCACCATCGTCAAAACAGAAGAAGAAAGGGGGCAACTGAATTTGTCCAGGAACGGCAGCCATATCCCTGGTAAAGAGTTAGTGAGTGGACGTCCCTGGGCGCACAGTGGTTAAGAATCCGCCTGCCAGTGCAGGGGACAGGGATTCGAGCCCTGGTCCAGGAAGATCCCACATGCCGCGGAGCAACGAAGCCCATGGGCCACAACTACTGAGCCTGTGCTCTAGAGCCCGCGAGCCACAAGTACTGAGCGTGCGAGCCACAACTACTGAAGCCCACGCACCTAGAGCCCGTGCTCCGCAACAAGAGAAGCCACCGCTATGAGAAACGCGCGCACTGCAACGAAGGGTAGCTCTCGCTCGCCGCAACTAGAGAAAGCCCGCGCGCATCAACGAAGACCCAACGCAGCCAAAAATAAATAAATAAAATGAATAAAATAATTAAAGAAAAAAAGTTAGTGGAGCCAGGGACCTCCCTGGCCGTCCAGTGGTTAAGACTCCACGCTTCCAATGCAGGGGGTGCAGGTTTGATCCCCGGTGGAGGAACTAAGATCCTGCGTTAGTGCAGCCTAAAACTAAGTTAGTGGAGCCAAACAAGCGAGGAAGCCAGATAACTGAAAATGCATTTTCTTCTATTATCAGTGGCTTTCGTTTTTACCCACATAATGAATCATCCCCTGTCAGCGTGTGAAATTGCAGGTTGGACTGGGGATTGCAAGACCTTCCTTAACCGCTGGGCAGTGAAGGACCTGCCTGGGCTCTCACGGCCCCACGATGCTTCGTGCTATTAGGAAAAGCCTCCAAAAGACTCAGGAGAGCTGGCTTTTAATCCTGGCTCTGGATCTATAAGACTGATGCCTAACCTTGGGGAAGTCGCTGAAACTCTCTGAGCCTCAGTTTATGCCATGATAGGGGTGGTCCCAGGGACCTCTATAAAAACAACTGAAGGGGGAAAGGGGACCTGGGATTAATGAGTAGCTCCTTGGCAGACATTGGAAATTGAAGCTCAGAAAGGTAAAGTCAGTTGCAGCTGGCATTTCAACTTGGCTCCATCCAACTCCAAAGCCCTTGCTTTCTCGATTGTGTTGTGCAGAGCTTCCCCATTAAAGCAGCAAGGAATATTGGCCGACAAGGGCGTTCTTCTCGCAAGACAAGATGGCATGACACTGCAGGGACAGAAGACAGTATCCAGGAGCCACGTGGGAGAGTCTGGCTGGACTGGGAACAGGGCAGAGCAGGCTACAGGGAAGGCCAGACACAGGCTGTCATGGGGATGGGGGCTGCCGCCAAGGAGCTGTCAACCCCCTCATGGAACAACTCGGCACGTCATTTGTGGCGCCTGGCTTCCTTTTTCATTCTGACCATTTCCATGAGTTTTGCCGTATTTCAGAACAGAGAAAGACATGATTGATACATATGGGTGACGTGGGTTTCCTTACTCAGCTGCCTTGTAAGAACGGCGCCACTGTGACTAGCACAGCTTGTTTCCACAGAGCTTTCCCAGAGCTCAGAAAGCACGAGTAAAGGCAACAACACACAAAACCCACAACACGGCGGCACACCTGACTCTGGGACTTCAATTTCCCACGCCTGGTGCCAAGACTCTATGGGATTAATCAACGGTTGCTTCAGGGCATTGCAGATGGCCCTGCGGGTTATCTCCTGCACAGCTTCATTGGGCGCCATCCACATGGACTACGTTGTGAATGGTGACCCTGGAGTTGTGCAACATGGCAGCCCTAGGTAATACTTTGATGAGAGAGCTATAATTTACACAGTATGGTCCTGGGGGCTTCCCTGGTAGTGCAGTGGTTGAGAGTCCACCTGCCGATGCAGGGGACACGGGTTTGTGCCCCAGTCCCGGATGATCCCACATGCCACGGAATGGCTGGGCTTGTGAGCCATGGCCACTGAGCCTGCACGTCCAGAGCCTGTGCTCTGCAACGGGAGAGGCCACAACAGTGAGAGGCCCGCGACCGCAAAAAAAAAAAAAAAAAGGATGGTCCTAGGCACAACCTGGCTGCCAATGCACTTCGTCAAACAAAAGTTTTTCTTCATATTTTTCCATCTTGTATGTTATTCTAAGGGTAATTTATCTGCAAATGTATTTATCTGCTAGCGGGGGCAGGTCTTGGGAGGTTTCCCTGTCCAAAAGGACACTTACAAAGGAGGCATCTTGGCTGCTCCATGCTGGTTTGCTTGACTCTAAAGCTGAGGGTTATCATGTGCTTATTAGGTGCCAGACGCTGGACTAAGCAATTTACGCACTTTGCCCACTTAATACCACAGTCACTCAAGGTGGTAGGAACTATTGTTACAGGAGTGGGGACCGAGGCTCTGAGAGGTAGAAGATTTGTGCACGTCCAGTATAAAAGCCGGTCAAGAGCAGGGCTGGGACGGCGCTGGAGTCAGCCTGACCTCCGGGCACGTGCTCTAACCACTGTGACATCTGCAAACACATCTGGATTCCTAACCGCCCCGCACCTCCCCCCCTCCCCCAATAAAATGCTGTCACACCCTCCTCTGTTGGTTAGGGTCACCACAAAACCTGAAATACATGCTTTCATTTGGGAACTCTTTGTCGGGAGAAGAACAGTCCTCATCATACTTAATCTGTATGATATCAGGGCAGTCCTCCGTGGAAACTCCATCCAAGGAGGACACACAGCGCCCTCACCAGGGACCCCAAAATCAATTGGAAACAAGAATATGCCGGAAGCAAGACGGCCACAAATTTTTTAGAAAAACTGGGCTTCAAAATATTTGATGAGAGATGCTCTTCAATACCTCTCCCTTTTTCCCCTCTTCCTTTCTCTTCTTTTAAACAGCCAGCAGGTTGGGGTCATCAGGAAGTGGAATTTGTAGGAAGGTGTCAGTCAGTCCACAGGCCGCCCTCACACGGATGCTGCAAAGGACCCCTCCATGAATATGAGCGTCATGGATGGAAGCTTCTCAAGCTGGGGACGCCCCGGCAGAGAGCGTTTTTGAGAAGATGGGGTTGGGGAGAGTCCTGCAAAGTGCCCTGGGCACAGGCCAGGGGAACACTTGTGCAGCTGCCTGCAGTCAAGCGAGGAATGAAGCAAGGTGCAAGTGGGTGTAGGAATAAGAATTGAAAAAATCCGTGTATATTCGAGTGACCGTGAGAGTATGCTTTCCTCGGTGTGAAAACCAGTCAAGGCTACTGCTCCAGCTAGCATCAGACTAAATGGTTTTCTCCCCTCGTTTTTCCGCAAGTGGGGATAGTGTTTAATTTGCACTGACTAGCTGTGTGGCCCTGGGGAAATTACTTAACCTCTCTGAGTTTCGGATTCCTTGTCTGTAAAATGGGGATCACGGGAGAACCCATCTCATAGGTTGCTATGAGCGTGAAATAAGGGAGAGCAGGTGAATTGCTTAGCACAGTGCTGTTCACGTCAGTGATTCCTCCTGCTGCTCTCCTGGTTTCTCTTCTTACAAAACATATTCTTCCGTCTTATCTACTCAAGGTTAGAGGTCGTCATCACTTTTTCCCACAATTATATAGGAAGCACCTTGTAAAATAAAGTCCCCATTCCATAGTTGTACACCCGTGTTCATAACAAACTTACTCAAAATGGCCAACAGGTGGAAGCAACCCAAGTGGCCATGGATGGATGAACAGGTAAACAAAATGTGGTGAATCCATACAATGAAATATTCAACTGGAATGAACCATGAGGCTATCATACTAAGTGATAATAAGATGGTCACAAAAGGACAAACAATGTAAGATTCCATTTATATGAGGAACCTAGAATAGTCCAATTCACAGACACAGAAAGCATGGTGGGAGGGGAGGAAGGAAGCAGGGGGTTTGATGTGATGGGCTTAGAGTTTCAGTTTGGGAAGATGAACAAAGTTCTGAAAATGGATGGGGGTGATGGCTGCACAACAGTGTGAATAGATTTAATGCCACTGTGAACTGTACACTGAAACATGGTTAAGATGGTAAATTTTATGTGTATTTTACCATAATTTTGAAAATTAAAAGTTAAAAACAAACCCCAAAATGAAATACCTCCAAGGTTTCTCCGAGGTTTGGGGTGATAGAAATGGAGGAAAATGTTCTGAAAGCAGGTTGTGGTGATGGCTGCACAACTCCATCAATATATTCAAATTGATTGAATTGGACACTTCAAATGGGTGAAGTTTCTGTTATGTAAATTGTACTTCAGTGAAGCTGTTAAGAGCAAGCAAGCAAACAAACACATGCTGTGATCTAGAGGAAACTTTGGAGGATGAAGGAGCTGTTCACTGTCTTGATTGTGGCTATGGTTTCACAGGTGTACCCATATGTCAAAGCCCATCCACTTACAGACTTTAAACATGTGCCGTTTATGGCATGTCAATTATACCTCAATAAAGCTGTGTTTGAAAAAGGCAGAACAGTATTCCATATATACACGAACTCCTTGTAATATATAAAACTCCTTAGAATATATTAAACAATATAATTTATTAAACAATGCCCCCTTTGGATGGAAATTTAGGTTTCAAATTTTATGCCCTATAAATAATATTTCAATAAATATCTTTGTAGGAAAAAAAGAAGAAAAAAATGCAGATATTGTTTGCTGCTCCCCTCTTCTCCCCACGGGCAAGCCACAGAGTCAGAATTTCCCCGGGAGGGGGCCTGGTAACCTGTAATTTAACTGAACATTCCTGAAAATTTCTTGGAATCAGACATTTTGGGGCACATTGAATCAAACTTCCTGAACTTGGATTTTCAGGCTTGGGAGTGTGAAATCCCCTTTTCTTTGATCCCTAAAAAATTCTGTAAGTGTTCCATACAAATGATTCTAAATTTCGGTTTCCCTCCTATTGGCGGTGCATCAGAATCATCAGGGAGCTTGTGAGCATGCATATTCCCAGGCCCTACTCCCAGGGAGGATGTGTATGGTTGCCAGATTTCGCATAAACAAATAAATGAATAAATAAATATATAAAAAACTATAGGGTGTCCGTAAAATCTGAATTTCAGATAAACACCAAATAATTTTTTCAGCATAAGTGGTTCCTTGCAATAGTTGGGCCACACCTGTACATAAAAATTATTTGTTGCTTATCTGAAATTCAGATTTAACTGGGTGTCCTGTATTTCATCTGGGAATCCTAAGTATGAGTCCTCAGGCCTGGGGTGAAGCCCAGATCTGCACTGTTGGTCTGCTCCCCACGTGCTTCTGACGAGGGGGATCCTTAGAACCCATGTTGAGAACCCCTGATCAGGTCAACACCTTCTGGGTCAAGAGCCCCTCCTCAGGGCGGCCAGTGGATCCCAGGGCATCCCACAAGTGAGCACACTTTAATGTTGGTCCAAGGAGGAAAAGGGGGCTGAGAAGCAGCAGGAGAAAACTGCCCCAGATTTTCAAAGCCAAACGTGGTGGATGCGGTGTCACGGGCCCTGCAGCCTGAGGGACGGTGCTGATCTTCTCTGAGTGAGTATTTAAGGCTGCCTAGGGGACCCACACCCCAGGATTCTGTCTAGATTCTCTAAACTTTATTTATTTATACCCAGCCTCGTCCCAGAAAGGACTTTAAGCCTCGGAGGTCTCAGCCCATGCAGCGTTCTTGGTGCTGGCGAGTGAGGTTAACACACCATCTCGGTGGGACACACACTACAGGTATTAAGTGTGTGCTCACCACGAATGGGCATTATTCTGGGAGTTTTACAATGATAAGCATCTCATTTAGCCCTCGAGATAAGCCTGCAAGGTCACTGCTGTCGTTGGCCCCATTTTGTAGATGAGGAAACCGAGGTTCCGAGGGGTCCAATGGCTTGTGCAAGAGCGCACCGAGTAGGCCAGTGGCAGAGCTGGGGTTCTGACCCAGGACTGTGTTGCTACCCAGCCCCCATCCTGCCTCCCTACTGAACCAGATACTTCTTGTGACTGAGCTTTGCTGGGCGAATTTTGGCTTACGTTCCGCTTAAGCTGGGGCCATACTTTAGGTCCTGATCCCGGGAACATTTCTGATCCGGCGTGATAACAGCTGGCAGGCCTTGAGCGTCTACTCTGGCCAGAGACTTTGACTTTTTGTACATAGATACTCTCTCAACGCCCTGCACCGCTGAGAAGACCCAGACCCAGGCACGCAGAGAACCCTGGCCGAGGTCGCAGAGCTAGGAAGTTGCAGAGCACTGATCTGCCTAAAAAGGAAGCATCCATCTCTGCATCTTCAAAAGCACACACCTGCTTTCCACCTCCCCTCGCCTAGCTTCACTTTTCAGGAAAACGCTCTCTCTCCGGGCTGCTCGCTAGGCAACCCTCGCAGGTAATTCCATGAAATGCCCAGAAGAGGGCGCGAGGACTCGCTCTCCCCGGGCACCCACGCAATGGGGCTGAACTTCGCAGAATCGCGAAAGCAAGAGTGACGCGCTCCAGACGAACTCCACCTGTGGCCGTACCCGAGCCCTAGGCTGCACGGAAGGTGACACAACACGGCACCTCTGCACCGCCCCCCTACCCCGGCAGGGGCCTGTACTCACAGAGGCTGGGTTTTCGATGACCAGTTCGTAGGTCAGCCCTCCGGACCCAAACCTCAGGATGTCTCCGGGTAGGAGCTTCACAGCCACTTTCTGAATGTGGCACTCATTGACGAACGTGCCGTTGCAGGAATTGAAGTCGTGGAGAACAAAGCTGCTTTCGGCCTCATTATATTCAATGAGTGCGTGATGGTTGTCGACGTCTGCAGACTGAAATGCAGAAGGGGGACAGTCAGAGCCAGGAATAACAAGGAATAACTAGTGCCACTGACACTGGGTGCCCCAATGTGCTCACCACTTCATCTGGCTGGATGGTCACTGCAATCCTCATTTTAAGAGGAGGATGCTGAGGGTCAGAGAGGTTAAGTGACTTGCCTAAGGCCACACAGCTAGTGAGTGGAGGGTCACCAGAGCCTGACAGCAGACCCAGAATAGATGCCCAGTTTTGGGGTAGGGCGTCAGGCAACACAGAGGCAAGAGGGAACTCGGGGGGAATTGGCCAGGAATTGGCCACTTGATAGTTCTCTGATCCCATGCAAGTATCCTTTTGGTTGTCCCGAGTGGCAAGACAGCAGAAATAGCCCAACACAAACCAGAAAGGTCAGTTGGCAAGTGACAACTGTCCATTTACTGCGAGTGTTAAAGTTCAGGGGAGGTTTTGTAATAATTGTTGTTTTCATTTGTTTGTTCTATTCATTTTTAAAATAACATGTTTTTTGTAATAATGCAGAAAATGAGAACTACAGAAAAACACAAAGAAGACATTAAAATCACTTAGACTCCCGTCCCCCAGAGGCAGGCACTGAGAACACGATGGTTCACATCCTTCCAGTCTTTTCTCTATGCTTACAATCTTTTTTAAAAGTTTAAACACCATTGAGCTCACACCACAAAACATAGTTTTATAACTACCTTTTAAAAGCCTTGGTGTACAATGAAGGTTTTTCCCATGTGAATAATTATTACTGCTGCTTCTTAAAAGCTACTCAGAATTTATCTAACCAAAGATGATCTATTTTTCAATAGGGGCCCTGGTGTGACCCCATTTCCCCCAAAAGAGAGAGACCCCAGACAGAGAATTGTCAGTGGGGTCAGAAACCTCCTGTGTAACCACGTTAATAAGAAGAATGAGCAAAACTCGGCACCAAGGAGGAAATATCACATCCCCCCTGGCCCCGGCGCCCTGGACTATGGGCTGCAGGGCACGTGCGAAGTCTTCTGTCTCCTCAGGACACTGCCTATGAGCCATCCACTCCAGCCTGAGACTTTGCAACTATTTTCTAAGTCACTCTTCTCAGAGTGCCTCATCCAACTTTCATAGAGAGTACTTGGACTTAGAAATCTATACTAAGGTCCCACAATATAATTATAACCAATAGCTTATATTAATAATAGCTTATAGTATATGAATAGATAATAATATAACTGCATATATTAGTAGAATATATTAATGACACATTATGTGTAATTACACAAATGCCAGGAAATTGGCTAAGTGCTTTACTGCATTATCCCGTTTCATCTTCGCAATAGTTCAAAGGGATACTTCCTCATTCAAAACAAATTTAGTTTTTTATTGAAGTCTAGTAGATTTACAATGTTGTGTTAGTTTCAGGTGTAGAGCAAAGTGATTCAGTTATACATATATATAATATCTATTCTTTATCAGATTCTTTTCTATCACAGGTTACTGCAAGATATTGAATATAGTTCCCTGTGCTGTACAGTAGGTCCGATAGTTACTCATTCTTTAGATGGGGAAACTGAGGCATAGAACGATTAAGTGTGCCCACAGTCAGCCACTTTGACTCGCCTGGCTTGTTCCCAGGTTTGCCTGATTCAAATGACTGTGCCTTTACCCACTTTTCAAATTTCTACCAAACACTTTGGCACTTAAAATACTGGAACACAAGAAGAAAGCAGGAGTAGCTCTATTAATTTCAGGCAGAGCCAACTTCAGAGGAAGGAAAGTTATCAGGGATAAAGAGAGGCGATACAGAGTGATAAAGGGGTCGATTCTCCAAGCAGACATAACAGTCCTTCACTGTATGTACCCAACAATAGAGCATCAAAGTATGGAAGGCAAAAACTGATAGAACTGCAAGGAGAAGCAGATGAATCCATCATGGTAGCTGGAGACCTCAACAGCCCTCTGTCAGTGACGGGCAGACCCACCAGGCAGAAAATTAGGAAGAATGAAGTTGAACTGAACAGCACTACCATCATCTGGATCTAACTGGCAACCACACAGCTTCATCCCACAGCAACAAAACACACATCCTTCTCAAGCTCCCATGGAACATTCACCAAGCAGACCACATTCCAGGCCACAAAATATACCTCAACAAATGTAAAAGAATACAAATTATGCAAAGTACGTTTTCAGAACACAATGGAATTAGGCTAGAAACCAATACCAGAAAGACAGCTGGAAAATCCCCAAATATTTGGAGATTAAACAACACACCTCTAAATAACAGATGGGTCAAGGAGGAAGTCTCATGGGAAATAAAAATTTATCTTGAGCCAAATGAAAATGAAAATACAACCTATGAAAATTTGCAAGATGTAGTGAAAGCAGTGCTTGGAGGGAAGTTTATGGCATTGAAGGCATACATTTGAAAAGATCTAAGCTTCCACCTTATGAAACTAGAGAAAGAAGAGCAATATAAGCCTACCACAAGCAGAAAAAAAGAAGCAATGAATGAAACAAAAAGCAGGAAAACAATAGAGAAAAGTCAGCAAAATAAAGAGCTGTTTGGTTTTTTTTTTTTTTGTAAAGATCAATAAAATTGACAAACCTCTAGCAGGATAACCAAGAAAAAAAGAGAGAAGATACAAATGACTCAAATCAGAAATGAAAGCGATGGCATCACTACTGATCTCATGGACACTGAAGGGATAATAAAGGAATATTATGAATAATTCTATGCCCACAGATTTTATAAGTTAATGAAGTGGACCATTTCCTTGAAAGACACAATCTACTGAAAGTCACACAAGGAGAAATAAATACTCTGAATAGACTCATATCTAGTAAAGAATTTGAATCAATAATGAATAACCTTCCAAAATGGAAAGCACCAGGCCTGGATGGGTTCACTGGTAAATTCTATCAAACATTAAGGAAAGAATGATATCAGTTCTCAATAGTCTCTTCCAGAAAATAGAAGAAGAGAGAACACTTCCCAGCTCATTCTGTGAGGCCAAACTTATTCTAATAGCAAAACCAGATAAAGGTATTACAAAACAGGAAAACTGCAGACCAATACCTCTCATGAACATAGATGCAAAATCCTCAACAAAATATTAGCAAATTGAATCCAGTGATGTATAAAAAGAGTTCTACACCACAGTCAAGTGGGATTTATTCCAGGTATGCAAGGCTGGTTCAACATTTGGAAATCCATTAATGTAATCCATCACATCAACAGCGTAGAGAAGAGAAATCGCATTATCATAACAGTAGATGCAAAAAGAGCATTTGACAAAATTAAACACCATCCATGATAAACTAACAAACCACCAAACCAGCACAACAACTCTTGGCAAATTAGGGATGGAGGGGAACTTCCTCAACCTGATAAAGTACATCTATAAAAACCCTAAAGCTAACGTCATATTTAATGGTGAGAAACTAGAAACTTTCCAATTAAGATCAGGAATAAGGTGAAGATGTCCCCTTTCACCACTCATTTTCAACATTGTACTGTATGTCCTAGCTAATGCAACAAGGCAAGAAAAGAGAATAAAAGATAGATTGGGAAGGAAAAAGAAATCTTCTTTGGTGAGGTGTTTGTTCACATCTTTTGCCCATTTTGCAGATGGCATGATTGTCTATGCAGAAAATCCCAAAGAACCGACAGAAAGCCCTCCTGGAATTAATGAGCAATTATAGCCAGGCTGCAGGATACATGATTAATATACAAAAGTCAATGGCTTTCCTATATACCAACAATGAACAAGTGGAATTTGAAAGTAAAAACACAACACCATTTACATTAGCACCAAAAAAAAAAAAAAATGAAGTACTTAGGAATAAATCTAACAAAATACTTAGCTATATGAAGAGGTATAGGAAGAAAACTACAAAATGTTGATGAAAGAAATCAAAGTAGTCTAAATAAATGAAGAGATATTTCATGTTGATTTGAAATTCCTTAATAATATATGATGTTTAACATCTTTTCATATGCTTATTTGACATTCTGTAGATTTTCTTTGGTGAGGTGTCTGTTGAGCTCTTTTGCCCATTTTTAAGTTGGGTTGTTTGGTTTGTTATTGTTGACTTTTAAGACCCATTTATCTTGTTTATTTATTTATTTTATTGAAATGTAGTTGATTTACAATGTTGTATTAATTTCTGCTGTACAGCAAAGTGATTCAGTTATACATATATATACATTCTTTTGAAAATATTCTTTTCCATTATGGTTTATCACAGGATATTGGATATAGTTCCCTGTGCTATACAGTAGGACCTTGTTGTTTATCCATCCTGGATGCAACAGCTCACATCTGCTAACCTCAACCTCCCACTCCATCTCTCCCTCAACCCCCTCCCCCTTGGCAACCACAGTCTGTTCCCTATATCCATGAAGACTCATGTATTTTGGATACATGCTTACAGCATCTTTATTCATAACTGCCAAAAACTGGAAGCCACCAAGATGTCCTTTAAAAGGTAAATGGATAAACAAATTGTGGTACATCCATACAATGAAATACTAGTGATAAAAATAAATGAGTTATCAAATAACAAAAAAGACATGGAGGAATCTTAAATGCATATTGCTTAGTGAAAGAACCTAGTCTGAAAAGGATACATACCGTATGATTCCAACTGTATGAAATTCTGGAAAAAGTAAAACTATAAGGAGAGTAAAAGATCAGTGCTTGCCAGGGGCACAGGGGCTCTGGGGCTCAGGATGAAGAGGAGGGGCACAGGGCATTTTAGGGCAGTGAAAATATTTGTTATGATACTGTAATGGTGGATACTTGTCACTATACATTTGTCAAAACGAAAGAACGTACAACACAAAGAGTGAACCCTAATGTAAACTATGGACTTAGTTAATCATAGCATATCAATATTGGTTCATCAGTTGTAACAAATGTACCGCACTAATGCATGATGTTAATAATAGAGGAAACAGTGTGTATTGGAGGGGTGGATATATGGGAACTCTCTGTATTCTCTGCTCAATTTCCTGTAAACCTAAAACTGTTCAAAACAATAAAGTATTAAAAAAATTAAAACACATTAGTTCTTTGGAAAATGTCACCCACATCATCTTCATCACCATTGCCATTGATCTTTGTGTCCTTTGAACCTTTGATAACCCATGAATGAGAGAAACTCTGTGTGTTACATTTTGTTTTTCTCTTCCCAGGCTTCACTGCTTTCAGTTCCTCAAAACCTGCCAAGCCATTATTAAGAAATCAAAGCAAGCAGGAAGTTTTAAATGACTCCACAAATTTGGGTGAGCCTCTACCACATGTTAGGCCAGGAGACAGCTTCCTAGTTTGGCCCTATAATATCACTCACTCCCTTACTTGGAAAATTGCTAAATGCTACTACTGGACAGATGCCCTGCTGCTAATACAGACTGACTCTATAAGCCCCAGCCTACTGAGCTGTCCAACTATGAGATGAACTGTTATTTGTTTATTATTATTTTTATTATTATCCTTATCATCATCTAACATGTTTTGAGGGCTTCCTGTGAACTGGGCCCTGCTGAAGCATTTTGTGTGCATTTTTATCATTTAATCTGCATGACAGCCCTAAACAGGGACTCTTATTATCTCCATCTTAGAGATGAAGAAGCTGAGACTCAAAAGGTGAAGTGAGAGGACAGCATTACCTTGATACCAAACCCAGACAAAGACACTACAAGAAAACTACAGACCAATATCTCTTATGAACACTGATACCACAATCCTCAACAAAATAGGAGGAAACCGAATTCAACAGCACATTAAAAGGATCATACACTATGATCAAGTGGGATTTATTCTTGGAATGCAGACTTGATGGTTCAACATATGAAAATTAATCCATGTAATACATCACATTAACAGAAAGAAGGAAAAAATGATCATCTCGATTGATGTACAAAAAGCATTTGACAAAATGCAACATTCTTTCATGATAAAAGCACTCAACAAACAGGGAAAAGAGGGAAATTACCTCAACATAATAAAGGTCAAATATGAAAGGCCCACAGGTAGCATCATACTCAAAGGTGAAAGACTGAAAGCTTTTCCTCTAATTTCAAGAATAAGATAAGGATACCTGCTTTTGCCACTTCTATTCAACAAAGTACTGGAAGTCCTAGCCAGAGCAATTAGGCAAGAAAAAGAAATAAAGGCATCCAAATTCAAAAGGAAGAAGTAAAATTATCTCTGTTCACAGGCAACATGATCTTACATGTACAAAATCCTAAAGAGTCCATGAAAACCCACAACCCTCTTAGAACCAATAAATAACATTCGCTAGCAAAATCGTAGGATACAAAATCAACACACAAACATCAGTTGTGTTTCTATATACTCACAATGAACAATCTGAAAAGGAAGTTAAGAAAATAATTTCATTTACAATAGCATCAAAATGAATAACATATTTTGGGATAAATTTAACCAAGGTGGTAAAAGATGTGTACACTGAAAACTACAAAGTGCTGCTGAAAGAAATTAAAGACACAAATAAATGGAAAGACACCCTGTATTCGTAGGTTGGAAGACTTAATATTGTGAAGATGTCAATACTACACAGCAGGATCTACAGATTCAAAATCCCAACATCAGTTTTGGCAGAAATAGAAAAATCCATCCTAAAATTCATATGGAATCTCAGTGGACCCCAAATAGACAAAATAATCTTGAGAAAGAAAAGCAAAGCTGGAGGTCTCACACTTCCTGATTTCAAAACTTACTGCATACAAAGGTACAGTAATCAAAACAGTGTGATACCGACATAAGGTCAGGCACATAGGCCAATAGAATAGAATAGAGAGCAGAGAAATAAAACTTTGCATATATGATCCAATGATTTTTGACAAGGGTGCCAAGATTATTCAAGGGGGAAAGAACAGTATTTTCAACAAACGATGCTGGGAAAGACAGCAAAAGAATTAAGTTGAACTCTTACCTTACACCATGTATAAAAATTAACTCAAAGTGGATCAAAGACTTAAACATAGTCTATACTTTTAGAGGAAAACACAGGAGGAAAGCTTTATGACATTGGATTTGGCAATGCATTTTTGGATATGATACCAAAAGCATAGGCAGCAAAAGTAAAAATAGATAAATTCAACTATATCAAAAATTAAAACTTCTGTGAATCAAAGGACACAATAAACAGGGTGAAAGGCCATCTAGGGAATGGGAGAAAATAGTTGCAAATCACAAATCTGAAAAAGGGTCAATATGAAGAATATATAGAGAACTATAACTCAACAACAACAACGAAAAAGAACCCCCAAATAACCTGATCAAATATGGGCAAAGAACTGGAATAGACATTTCTCCAAAGAAGATATATAAATGTCCAACAAGCATATAAAAAGTGCTCAACACTACTAGTCATTAGGGAAATGCAAATCAAAACCACAGTGAGATACCACCTCATACCCATTAGGATGGCTACTATCAAAAACAAACAAACAGCAACAGAAAATAACAAGTGTTGGCAAGGATGTAGAGTAGGGGAACACTTATGCACCGCTGAGAAGGTAAAATGGTGCAGCTGATATGGAAAACAGTAGAGCGGCTTCTCAAACAATTTAGAATAAAATTATCATATGATCCAGCAAGTCCACTTCTGGGTATATACCCCAAAGAATTGAAAGCAGGAACTTAAAGAGTTATTTGTACACTCATGTTTATAGTAGCATTATTCACAATTGCCAAAAGGTGGAAGCCACCCAAGTGCCCACTGACTGATGATTGGATAAGCAAAATGTGGTCCATCCATAACAGTGGAATATTATTCAGTGTAGGAGGAAGGAAATTCTGACACATGCTACAACATGGATGAACTGTGAGGACATTATGTGAAATAAGTGTCACAAAAAGGCAAATTTTGTATGATTCCACTATGTGAGGTACATAGAGTAGTCAGGCTCATAGAAACAAAATAGAACGGGGGTTGCCAGGAGCTGGGGAAGGGGAAATGGGGAGTTGTTGTTTAATGGGTACAGTTTCAGTTTTGCAAGATGAAAAATTCTGAGGCTGGTTGCACAACAATGTGAATAACTTACAACTACTGATCTGTACACTTAAAAGTGGTTAAGACGGTAAACTTTATAGGTATTTTACCACGATTTAAAAAATGGCTAAGATGAAGGGACTCACTCAACATCAGGATGTTGGCCCAGGGCAATGTCAGGGTTTGAACCCAAGTCTAATTCCAAAACTTGTACCTTTGATTTGTACCCTGTGATTTTCAGAGTAGAGAGTGATTTAATAATGAGAGAGGAGACAGGCAGGACCTAATATACAAAACAAGTGCATTTTTTAAGGCTCCTGCATTTAAAATGTCTTTAAAAAGTATATAGTGAGTCCATAAAATATTGAGATGTTTAAAGTTCTATTAACAATGACCATCTGCTCTGATGACCCCTGTGCTTTAAGGAAGCCTCTTCGGGAAGCTGACTTAGTTATGACGTTGCCCTGAGGTTCACTGACATTGTCGCTGAGGTTTGACGTGTACCTGGAACCGTCCTTTGGAGCTAGGTTTCAACCTTGCATCACCTGGCATTGGGAAGCCCCATCTCAGACCATAACCTCCCACTCCCGGCCTTCCTTATCCTCTGTCTCGTCCTCTCCTTGAGTCACGTAGCCTTTGCTCCCTGTTTGCTCTCTATGGGTAATGCCCTATGCTCACCCAGCCTGGGCCCTGCTCAAGCTCACCAGCTCCTTCAAGTCCATCCCGGCCCCCAAACCCTCCTGCCACCCTCACACTTCTGTCCTGAGGCTGGCCCAGTGCCCTTTGGGCCCCCCAGCCAGCAGGTCCCTGCTCTCAGGCTTTTCATTCTACTTTGACAACAGCCTCCTAGGTCTTCACCTCCTGCACCTGCCCCCATCCTCCGTCTGCTTCTCCCGACCCTCCTCCATCCCTTTACACGGCGCCCTCTGCCCAGCAGGCCCACCTGTGAAGCTACATCCATGGGCTGATGGGCTCCTTGCCTCTGGTTTCTGGTTGGGTTTGGCCAATGCGGGGTTTAGAGATCAGAGCAGGGAGGAGAGAGCTTGGGGTACTTACTCCCCTGGCTTCCATTCTCTGGGGCCACACAGCTTCCCTCAGAGGACTCTACCCAGCCCTCGGGGTCTCCGGGTCCCTGGAAATGCCCCTGCCCCTCACCCCTCAGCCCTGGGGGTGGGAACAGTCCTCACTCATACTAGCTCTGGGCCCTGCACTATCCTTTGTGGTTTCTCTGAGCCCTGCCCACTGCCCATGGAGTCCCTTCAGGAAACTCCCTTCCATCACTCCACACCCCTGTGAATGTGCCTTCAGCTCCCTGCCAGGACCTGGACTTCCCAGGCATGGAGAAGCTCTTAGATGGGACCTTCAAGGCTTCTCTTAGCTGCCAAGGGCCTCCGGGTGGTCCTGCCTTCATCCCACCCTGGTCTGGTCCCTCTCCTCAACCATCTCCTCTTCTGCATCCTCACCTTGACAGTGTAACTTCCGTCTAACCTGTGAACGTGCTCACCACCCCCTCGGCCTGGAAACGCCGCCCCTTCCCCCTTCCTTTCCTTTATTGTCAAATGGCTTCAAGAGGTTCCTCTCCCGCTGGGTCCTCAACCCACTGCCATTGCCCTCGGGGGCCTCCTCAGGCTCTCGGCCTCCCTGTGACATGTGACACAGTTGTCAGAGAGAGGCACGTGGCCTGGTGGTTCAGGGGTTGGGGGAGCAGGGCAACGTGGTGGTTATTAGACTGGGCTCGAGTCCAGCTCTCCTACTTCCTAGCAGGGTGACCTTGGGCAAGTGATACCTCAGCTTCCTCATCTGTAAGGTAACAAAAGGACAGTCTTATAAGCTACTGGTGACGTATAAATGATATAATACATACAAAAGCACTTAGAAGAGAACATAGGGCAAATGGGAAATGTTCTCTATTATGAGCAAGAGGATGGGCTCTGGAGTTAGAAAGCCTTGAGTTCAAGTCCCACCTCTGCTACCTTCCAGCTGTGCAGCCTGGGGCACGGTTCTTTGCTTCTCTTTGGTTGCTCCCTGAGCAGCAAAAATGAGTTTGATAAGCTGGGCTTCGTAGGATTGACAAAAGGTACTGCTTGGTGACATGTTCACAGGAGTGGGATAACATTTTTGAAATTAACTTGTGTGTGTGTGTGTGTGTGTGTGTGTGTGTTTTATCTATTTCTTTTAACCTTTTGGTTCTAGGCTATCCCATCCCCCAGCCCCAGCCCCCCACTGCCTCCGGAAAGGGATGTAGTGAGAAATAGTAAAAAAAAAAATGGGGTTTTCAAAAGAATAAGGATATGAGGAAACGGCCAGGCGCTGGTGAGACGACGAGTCTGGGAGTGGGAGGAAAGAAGAAGCTTCTCTGCTTCCCCGTCAGCTGGATCCTTCCTCCCCGGTCTCCCCGGGAGAGCCCTGTGGACCGGCAAGGCCTCAGGAGAGGCTGGTCCTGAAAGCAGACCGCACGAGCGTGGTGCCCAGTGCCCCAGCCTCCCCCTGTGACCCCAGGCAGAATGCTCAGCCTATCTGTGCCTCAACGCCCTCATCTGTACAGTGGGGCCATCAACACTAACCTCCTAAGGATGAAATGAGTTAATACACTCGAGAGTGCCCAGAACAGTACCTGGCACACAGCAAGCTGTCTCTGTGATGAATACCCTCAGCCTGTCAGCAGCGCTCTGGCTCCCTCACCTCTCTGACTGCTTCCAGGTCTCCGCGCCGGGCTCCTCTCCCCTCAGATGTCCGTTTCCTCCGCACTCTGTCCATGGGCTGGGGCCACTGTGCCACCCCCTCGATTCGCAGGTGTGTGTTTCCAACCCCTGGTTCATCTCCAGGCCCCAAACTGCCTGGCTGCTTCCGGGATGTTGAGGTGCTCACTCAACCCGTCCTGCTTCCTGCCCTCTTGGTAACGGTATTATCACCTGCCAGCTCATCCATCCATCTTTCTCCGTGGCCTGTGGCATTGATCCTACTGATTCTTCCAGAAAGCTCCAAGACCAGTCTCAAAGCAACGGTCCAGTCAGGTGGTAGTATTAATGTGGTGGGCAGAATGGTCTCCCAAAGATACCCAGGCCCTGATCCCCAGAACCTGGGACTATGCTCCATGATGTGGCCAAAGGGACTGTGACGATGTCAAGGTTACTAATCAGTGCTCTTAAAAGAGGGAGACTAAGGACTTCCCTGGTGTTGCAGTGGTTAAGAATCCGCCTGCCAGTGCAAGGGACACGGGTTCGAGCCCTGGTCCGGGAAGATCCCACATGCCATGGAGCAACGAAGCCCGTGTGCCACAACTACCGAGCCTGCGCTCCAGAGCCCACGAGCCACAACTACTGAGCCCACGTGCCACAACTACTGAATCTGCGTGCCTAGAGCCCGTGCTCCACAACAAGAGAAACCACTGCAATGAGAAGCCCGTGCACCGCAACAAAGAGTAACCCTCGCTCGCTGCAACTAGAGAAACCCTGTGCTCAGCAACGAAGACCAAACCCAGCCAAAAACTTTTTAAAAATTTTTTAAAAAGTGGGAGACTATCCTGGGTTATCCAGGTGGGACTAATTGAACTCCACCAGTCCTTATAAGCAGAGAACTTACTCTGGCTGGATTGGAGAGATAAGTGGTGTTTCTTGCTGGGCCCCCACTTAACAGCCCCAATGCTCCTCTTCCTGGGAAAGCACCAGGTCAACGTTTCCTCTTTACCCAAATCCCCCCCTAGATGGCACCACCTCAGTCTGTTGCATGAATGAGGACCACAAGAACATTCATCTCACATTTCACTGACAACCCCCATTCTCGATTCCACAGGGTGGAATTTCCCTAGCTTACTCAATTATCTTGTTATCTCAGTTAACTGAGAATTTCCAATTTAGATATTAGATGTTCCCAAAGCTAAATTTACACTCAAAAAGTGAAGCTTCTGTTTTTAGAAGCTTGAGTCAGCTCAGTCTGAAACTCAGCCCCACGTCCCCCGTCTAGCTGTGTGATTTGGGCCAGTTCCTTAACCTTTCTGAGTCCCATGTCCATGTCATCAAATGAGGATAATAATGATAATAGTAGTTCTCACCCGCACAGGATTTGTTTTGTGGATATAATTCTATAAATATATATACAGAACATACATAGATGATGTATAAAGCCATGTGAGATGCAGTAAGTAGTCCATAAATGTATGCTGTAGCTGTTTGTATTGTGTATGCTATTCAAAAGATTATGATCCTTCTTTCATCTCACATCCATCAGAATGGCTACTATAAAAAAAAAAAGGGAAATCACAAGTGTTGGTGAGGATGCAGGGAAAGTGGAACCCTTGTGCCCTGTTGTGAGAATGTAACTTGGTGCAGCCACTATGGAAAACAGCATGGCAGTTCCTCAAACAATTAAAAATAAAATTATCATATGATCCAGCAAGTCTACTTTTGGGTATATATCCCAAAGAACTGAAAGCAGGGCCTTGAAGAGATATTTATACACCCATGTTCATAGCATTGTTTGCAACAGCCAAAAGGTGGAAACAACCCAAGTGTCCATCACTAGATGAATGAATAAACAAAATGTGGTGAATCCACACCATGGAATATTATTCAGCCTCAAAAAAGGAAGGAAATTCGGACACATGCTACAGCATGGATGAACATGGACATTATACTCAGTGAAAGGATATTATACTCAGTGAAAGAAGCCAGTCATGAAAAGACAAATACTGTTATGATTCTACTTATATGAGATACCCAGAGTAGCCAAGGTCATAGAGACAGAAAGCAGAACGGTGGTTGCTGGGGGCTGGGATGGGGGGACAAGGGGAGTTGTTGTTTCATGGGTGCAGTTTCAGTTCTGCAAGATTCAAAGAGTTCTGGAGATGGATGGGGGTGATGGCTGCACAACAGTGTGAATATATTTAATGCCACTGAACGGCACACTTAATAAAAGTGGTTAAGATGGTAAATTTTATGTTATGCATAACTTACCACAATTTAAAAAAATGAGAAAAATGAGATCACGATCTAGCCCTTTCCTCTGAACTTTTTCCTCTTGGAAGCCCTCCATCTGCTGGTGAGAAACTAGTCCCATCAATTGCTGTGGTGGGTACTGACCAATGAAATCAGCCGCCAATTCCCAAACAGGGGACAAAACATTCCCTGAGGACTGGTGAGACCAAACAGGTGAACCCCCAGAGCAAGGAGCACTTGGGGAGAAGCCAGGGGTGAGGTGGGGGTGAGGGGGGAGGATGGGAGCACGACCCAGGCAGGAGGACAAGCGCGATGCAGATGGGGAGCCAGCAAGTGCACCCTCCCAGGCCTGTTTCATTCCGTGGATTTCCCCACAGAGAGTCCACCTGTCACCTTATGTCCGAAAATGCAGGTGTTCGCTTAGAATAAGAGAAATGTGAATTAAAATGACACAGGTACCATACTTCACCCCGTAGATCAGTGAAGATCCAATGAGGGGTCAGCACCCTAGGCTGGGGAGGGAGTGGGAGACGGGCGTCCACTGCTGGCAGGACACCACATCCGGAAACCTCTGGTGGGCAATTTGGCCATGCCCATCAGAGTTACAGCTGTATGTGTCCTTTGACAGAGCAGACATACCTGCACATCCGTGAAATGATGCAAATAATAGGACAATCCCAGCAGCCTTGTTTAATAATAATAAACAAGACTATGGTGTAGGCTCTGGTTCTTTTCTGAGAGGCAGCCCAGAACTGGCAGGGGCCAGGAAAAGGGACAAGAGTCATCCGGCTGGATGGGATCGGGGGTGTGTGTATGAGATCAGTCTGGCTTCACGACCCTCAGATCCCACGCTAGAAGGGCTGACACAGGCTGGAGAGATGGCTCCACCCATGAGAAAGGAGATGGCTGGCAGGACACTGACCACCGAGGGTGAGGGGTGGACACCAGCATTTCATCCCCCTGTCATGTCTGTTCTTTCTTTTTCTCTTCCATCTCCACCCTCGTAGCTGCAGCCCTGCGCTGACTTGGGCTGTCCTAGAGCTCAGTCTTCTAGGGATCCTGGGACTTCCCCAGGGTGGGACTGGGGGAGTCCCTAGGGAGGGGGTAGGGTCAGTCAGCCCTTCATTGTTTACCCTTCGCTTCTCTTTTCCTCAAAACAAAGTTTATTGAAAGAATACACACACACACACACACACACACACACACACACACACACATATAAGCAGGAGCTCTGCTGATCAAGAAGGGAGAGGGAGGGAGCACTGATGGTGGGGTTCTCAAAGTGTGGTCCTGGAGCCAACTCCAGGGGACTCCATTTCCCCCACCTGAACCTGGGGAGCATATAAATGTGAAGATTCCTGGGCCTTACCCCAAACCCACTGGGTCAGAATGCCTAGGAGTTCATGTTGAACAACCACTCTTAAACATACGGAAAATCCAACAACCACTGGCTTTGGTGTTTCTTCATTCTGGAAGAACTGAGTCCCTTTCTCAGCAGAGTTTAAATAACAGCCACATCCAACTCTAAAAATTACAGTTTACAAGGCACATCAAATCATATAAATTATAACTTGCAAGGTTTAGCTGTGAAATGAGCAAGGCTGAGGCTTTTGAGCCATGTAAAATGGGAGAGGGGAGATTGTGAATAGAGCTCCTGATGGCTCGTCTGCACACAGCAGCTGGGATGTTCACTGGCAGGTCTCCCCCTTGTTTACAATCCTTCAAGCCTTCTTCCCACTGCTTTTCAGATAAAGATCAAAACCCTTATGGTGACATGAAGGAGGCCGACTTGTCCCTTAGCCCTCCTCCTTCCCACTCTGACTTCTGGATGCCCTGGTTTTCTCTCAGTCCCTTGGATTCACAATATGCTCTTGCACCCCAGGGCCCTTGCACATGCCATTCCCTTCTCCTTTTGTCTAGTTAAGTCCTCCTTGTCTTCCATATTCCTTTCCTTTACAGCCCCAATGTTGGAATGGAATTAGTCACACCTCTGTGGGATCATTTGACTTATTTCTCTCTCTCCTGGCAGCTTCCTGATGGCAGGGACCATGTCCAGTTCTGCCATCACTGTACCCCTAGACTTGGCTTGGTGCTGAGGCTCTGGGTAAATACTGTGCAATGAATGAGTGATAGCAACAGTTATCACTGTTGACTATAAACAGTTCTCACTAGCCTGGCTATAAACAGGCTTCCTATTGCCTTAGGGAACCAAACTCCTTACAGGATATAGAAAAAAGTCTGGAGGGTAAAACCCTGCAAATATCAATATTGATTTTTCCCTGAGCCAAATGATTACAAGTGACTTTTATTTTCTTCCTCATATTTTCCTTTCTCCCAATTTTTAAACACAAGAAGCATGTAACTACCTTCCATTATCGGAAAGAGTAAATGATGTCGAAATACTACGATACCAATAGTCAAAACAACATGTCAGCCTTGCTGATGAGTAGAAGTCTTTAGAAGCATGACTGCCTATTCTTTAGGATTGATCCAGGCAAATAGAACAATCTTTTTTATTTGCTAGATGTAACCTCTGGGTAAATGCAAGGATGACTTTTTAGTAATATAAATCACTGAATTTTTTTTTTTTTTTTTTTGCGGTACGTGGGCCTCTCACTGTTGTGGACTCTCCCGTTGCAGAGCACAGGCTCCGGACACGCTGGCTCAGCGGCCATGGCTCACAGGCCCAGCCGCTCCGCGGCATGTGGGATATTCCCGGACCGGGCACGAACCCGTGTCCCTTGCATCGGCAGGCGGACTCTCAACCACTGCGCCACCAGGGAAGCCTAGTCACCTATTTCTTAAGCTAAGTCCAAGGAGCAGTAAGCACTCAATTATTTCTATACAATGAATGCAACTCAATTTCTGTCTAGTTAATAACTGTCCTCATTAGTTCCCTTTTCCAAATGGCTTATTAATGTCAGTGGATCCTCATCTCAACCCTGTGCACCTCTGAGGATTCTTCTCAGTCTCTGTTTTAGGAGACCATAATAATGATCATTGTGTCATTCACTGAGCACCACGTGCCAGGCTCCTTATATGCATTTCTCATTTAATCCTCAGAATAACCCTGTGAGGTAAGAGGTTTACAGACAGGGAAAAGGAGCTCAGAGTGATTAAGTAATTTGGTTGAAGTCACTCAGCCACAAAGTAGCCTAATGAGATTCAAACCCAGCTCTGTCTATCTCCAAAGCCTGTGCTTTTAAAAATTACTACAGTTTTCTAATATCATAGTCAGGTTCAAAACAGAGATCTCTGACTCTACTTTAGCCAGACAGGAAATAAAACTACCCCAAATCTATGCCTTGTTAGGATAAAGAAGATACTACAGTTCTTCTTCTTCTTCTTTTTCCTCCCACTTTGCACACTGCACAGATGTTCTGTGTCCTTGAAGGGAGACCATATCATGGAGGAGAATCTCACGGGGAGGTTCATGGAGTTATCTTTAAATCTGTTGCATTTACAATAAACATTCTCAGAAAACTAGGAATAAAGGGGGAAATTTCTCACTTGGTAAGAACATGTATAAAAACCCTACAGCTAACCTCCTACTTAACGGTGAAAGAGTAACTGCTTTCCCCTAAGGTCAGGAACAAGCGAATATAAGGATTTATACACTGCTCTTGTTCAGCAGAGTCCTGGAAGTCTTAACCAGGGAAATAAAGCAAGGAAAAGAAGATTCAAGGCATTCAGATCTCCTTTTCTGAAAGGAGAAATAAAATTGTTCTTATTTGCAGATGACATGATTGTTTATGTATAAAATCCCAAGAAATCTACAAAAGCCCTTATATAAGAAAGTGCAGTTAAGGTTGCAAGATACCAAGAAGCATACAAAAATCAACTGTATTTCTATATACTGTCAATGAACATGTGGACACCAAAATTGAAAATATAATACCATTTACAATCACTCAAAAAAAAAAAGAGAGACATACTTAAGTGTAAATCTAACAAAACATGTTCAGGACTCGTATGCTGAAAACTACAAAACACTCATGAGAGACACTGAATAAATGGAGAAATATACCATGATCATGAATTGGAAGACAATGTAGGAGTATATCAATTATTCTCACATTGTTATATAGGATTAAACACAATTCCAATCAAAATTACATCATGATATTTTGTATATACAGACAGGCTTACACTAAAATGTAAATGGAAAGGCAAAGGAACTAGAATAGGTTAAAAAAATTTTTTAAAGAAAAGTGGGAGGAATCACTCTACCTGATTTAAGACTTACATAGCGACAGTAATCAAGGCTATCTCATAATGGTAGATCCATTATGACAAATAGATCCATGAAACATAATAGGGAACTAAGAAGCAGCCCCCATAGAAAGTATGGCCAGATTATTTTTGACAAACTTGCAAAAGCAATTCAATGGAGAAAGGATAGTCTGTTCAACAAATGGTTCTGGAACAACTAAATATCCACATGGAAGAAAAATGAACTTTGACCTAAATCTCACATCATAAACGACAGTGAACCCAAAATGGTTCATAGATTTAAACATAAAACTATAAAACACTTAGAAGAAAACATAAGAGAAAATCCTCAGGGTCAGGGACTTGTGGCATGTTCTTAGACATGACACTAAAAGCATGATCTATAAAAGAAAAAATAACTACCTGGACTTCATCAAAAGTTGAAGCTTTTGCTCTGTGAAATACTCTGCTAAGAGAATGAAAAGACAAGCTACGGGTGGGAGAAAATATTTGCAAACCATCTATCTGACAAGGGACTCATATGTAAAATACATAAAGAATTCTCAAAACTCAATGGTAAAAAAATTAACAATTCGATTAGAGACACTTAAAAGATATGAAGAGATATTTCACTGAAGAGGATATGCAGAAGGCAAACACGTACATGAAAAGATATTTAACATCACTATCGATTTGGGAAATGCAAGTTAAGACTATGATGAGATACCACTACACACTTACTAAAACAGCTAAAATGAAAAACAGTGTTTATGCTAATTGCTGGTGAGGATGTGTCTCATACATTGCTGGTGGAAATGAAAAATGGTACAGACATGCTGGATAAGTCTGGCAGTTTCTTTACAAACCGAATATATATAAACACATATGTTAATCCATGCAATCATACTCCTGAGCATTTATCACAGAGAAATAAAAACTTATGTTCACACAAAAACCTGTATACAAATGTTTATAGTACAGTTATTTGTAATAGCCCCAAATGGAAACAAAATGTCCTTCAAAAAGTGAATGGTTAAACATAGGTGATACGTCCATACCGTGGACTATTACTCAGCAATAAAAGAACAAGCTAATAACCTAAATGGATGTCAAGGGCATTACACTGACTAAAAAAAAATAAAGAAATCAATCGCAAAGGTCATACATAAATGATGAAAATTATAGAGACGGAGAATAGATTAGTGGTTTTTGGAGCGTGGGGACGATGGTGGGAGGAGGAATTGTGACTATAAAAGGAGCATCACAAGGGACATCTCTGATGATGGAATACTCCTATATCCTGATGGCCACACCCAAATCCACACGTGGTAAAATGGCACAGGACTCCACACATGCTTCGTGCCATTCTCTCTACCATTTGTGCATCTATAATTATTTCAAAATAAAGTTTAAAAAACTCTGTTGAGTGAAGTCTGAGAGTGGTCTGTCTTTCACAGTCCTAAAGGGATTCCATTGCAGTTCTCTTTCTGCTTCAATATTTTAATCCCTTTCAAAATTTTAAAAGGCTCAAAGCCACTGTTTGTATAATTCCTTACTTACAATTTCTTCCAACTTCCTTGGCTGTCAATGAGCTGAGACTGTGGACCAAGCCACAGCTAATTCAGAGAATGGAATGAAATGAAGTGAGAGAGCGCTGAGGCCACGCCCAGGGCTGACCCTGATTTACTACTTGGAGGTATGGGGGCGGGGGAGGGCTCTGAGGGGCCCATAGTCTCCAGAAGCTCTGGAAAGGGCGAGAGGCCATTGCTCAAGCTGGGCCCTTCAGGTGGCCGTGGCTGCCAGACGCGGAGCAGGTGAAGGTCAAGCATCAGCTCTACGCCCACCTTCCAAACCGCGCCATCAGGGTGGGACACTGCACACACAGTCAGCAAAGGACACAGGGCCCATCGCACTTTGCACTGTGCTCATTCTTACCACATGTGCCATGGAGACCCAGCACATGCGGGGAATGGTGGCACACCGAGGAAGGCTGGGACTGTTAGCCAGAGGCTGTGCTTTACAAGAGACTGGAGTCCACAGAACAGTAAGGACTTTTGGTGGTGTGAGGGGTAGGGAGGGTCGGGGACTGGCTAGGAAGAGGTCTTACCTCTAAAACAAGGTCTGAATTTTCATGCCTTCCAATCGTAGTGCTTTTATTCAGGACAAAATAGCCTTCTGCACTCTTTAGATAGGCTTTCATATTCTCTGCTTTCCCTATAAAAGGTTTTCAGAAAACAATTTTGTTAGAAAAATACAGTCCTCTAATTATTCAATGTCATATTTAGAATGAATGGAATACACCATAATGTCCACAGGAGAAGTCAGCAGAGGTAGGAGTGGATAGCTGGATTTAACAATGATCACAATGATAATTCCGCACATTTTTAAGACTGTCCTTTTAACAGTGATAGCCGGCATAGATGAGCTTGCTTCTGATCACAAGAGGACATCCTTTATGTAATTCAGAGCACAAACAAGCAATAGCAAAAAAAAAAAAAAAAAACCAAACAAATCTGACTTCCACTGATCACCGCTCTCCACCTCCCGTTAAGCTTAGTTTGGGGTTAGTTATCTGACAGAATCAAGTACTCAGGGTTACTAACCCACCACTTACTAGCTCTGTGACTCTGGGTGAGTTACTTATTCTCTCTCTATGCCTCTGTTTCCTCATCTGTAAAATGGGGCTAATAATACTCTGTATCCCAAAGAGTTTTGTGAGGATTAAATGTGAAGCATCTAGAATGGTGATTGCTACACTAAACACCCATTTGTCCTACTGTGATCGTGACTGTTATTAATCTTGGGCTTCTGAACTTTGACTCAAGAAACCCCAACTTCTACAGAGCTTCTTAAAGTGTGGAAGAGTCAGTCATCAAGGAAATGGGCATTAGAAGATACTTTCTTTTTAAGTCACCGCATTCCTTCATATATTTAGGTTGAAAAAAAATAATTTCCAAAGACAAAATATCAAGATTATAGCTTGGCTGTACGGTCAAGACTCTGTACGTATCTTTTGCTGGCATTTTATTAGGAAAATGTCAAACACACAGAAAAGTTGAAAGAAGTGGATGGTGAACTTCTATAGAACCACCACCCAGATTCTACAATCAACATTTTGCTCTATTTGCTTTATCATATATCTACCCATCTATACATTTTATATTTTAATGCATTTCAAAGTAAATCCTATACATGGTTTTAAAATTTATTTATTTATTTTTGGCTGTGTTGGGTCTTTGTTTCTGCGTGAGGGCTTTCCCTAGTTGTGGCAAGCGGGCGCCACTCTTCATCGCGGTGCGCGGGCCTCTCACTATCGCGGCCTCTCTTGTTGTGGAGCACAGGCTCCAGATGCGCAAGCTCAGTAGTTGTGGCTCGCGGGCCTAGTTGCTCCGCGGCACGTGGGATCTTCCCAGACCAGGGCTCGAACCCGTGTCCCCTGTATTAGCAGGCAGATTCTCAACCACTGCGCCACCAGGGAAGCCCTATACATGTTTTTTATTATTTATTTATTTATTTATTTATTTATTTATTTATTTATTTTTTTTTTTTTGCATTACGCGGGCCTCTCACTGTTGTGGCCTCTCCCGTTGCGGAGCACAGACTCCGGACACACAGGCTCAGAGGCCATGGCTCACGGGCCCAGCCACTCCGCAGCATGTGGGATCCTCCAAGACTGGGGCACGAACCCGTGTCCCCTGCATCGGCAGGTGAACTCTCAACCACTGTGCCACCAGGGAAGCCCATATATACATGTTTTTTAAAACATAAAAATTTCAGTGACTTCAGCTGGTTCCAAGATGTTGATGATAATTCACATGATATTTGAATTCTGATCCATCTCAGTGCCATGCCAAAGATAGTCTCTTTTCTTTTTTTTCCTTTTTTTTTTTTTGGCTGTGTTGGGTCTTCGTTGCTGCATGTGGGCTTTCTCTAGTTGCGGCGAGCGGAGGCTACTCTTCCTCACAGTGCGCAGGCTTCTCATTGCGGTGGCTTCTCCTGTTGTGGAGCATGGGCTCTAGGTGTGCAGACTTCAGTAATTGAAGCACGTGGGCTCAGTAGTTGCGGCACACGGGCCCTAGTTGTGGCTCGCGGGCTCTAGAGTGCAGGCTCAGTCGTTGTGGTGCACTGGCTTAGTTGCTCCGAGGCATGTGGGATCTTCCTGGACCAGGGCTCGAACCTGTGTATCCTGCATTGGCAGGCGGATTCTTAACCGCTGAGCCACCAGGAAAGTCCCCAAAGTCTCTTTTCAACTGAAAGGTCACTGAAGTGTGAAGTTGTTAGACTGTGGATAAAAACAAAAATCATCTAGGTCTGACCGTAGAGGGTCTCCGGTCTGGCTCTGCTTTCCATCAACATCTCCATCATCATTCCATCACTGAATCCCTACTAAGTGCCAGGCACTGGGCTGTCCTTTTACACACGTGGCCTCTTTTCACCCTCAGAACCACCCTGCGAGGCAGGTGTCAGCATTGTCCCGCTTTACAAATGAGGGAACTGAGACTCAGAGAAGTTAAGGTCACACAATAGTAAGTGTGTGACAACTCTGGGCCTTTGCCTGTAACCAGTGTACAAACCTCCATTGCTGCTGGAGGGGCAGAGTAGGGGTGGGGGAATTGCACTGTCTGCTGACACTTGGGACATGTAATAAAAGAAAGTCCTTGAAACCAGCATTGTATCCTCTGAAAGGAAGACGAGACCCTACCTGGGGGTAAGAGAAATAAAAATAAGCAGGATAGTTTATATTTGTAAACTTTGAGGCCTGTGGATGTCCCACAAATATTGATGCTTTCAGATAATGAGAAATACATTTGATTAAGTTCGCTGTCATGTGTACAGGGGAAAAGACATTTCCTCTTCCCAAAGAACCATGCTCTGATGCCTTCAGTTATTAATCTTCAATTGCAGAGGATCATGTTAGCACGCAACACATTCAAGTCTAATTAAGCTAAAATGTAAACTTCCAAGAAATGTCTCTTCTGCAGGAAAACCACAGGAAACGCCACTAATCGAAAACTTAAACTTGGATCATGCGCATATTTGTTTTTCAGCTCTCACCCCAGACGTCCCCAAGGCTGGGGTCTTCTCTCTGCTCAGACGTGCCCCCTCGGGGCAACCACCTGACCACTCTGGCTAAAGGCACCCTCAGTCATGTTATTCCCCTGCTAGTTTTCCCCTGCTGTGTTTCCTTTCTTGTACTTATCATTCTCTGACATGTTCTTGTTCCTTTCTTTAGTTGTGCTTGCTGTTGGTTTCTCTTTCACTAAGATATATGTTCCTGGAAAACCAGGACTGTGTTCATTTTGTTCAGAAGCGATTCTTCATGGGTATTTTGTGTTTGTACCCATCTTCAGAGCAAAGGCATTGAAAGATTTTGTCCTGCACTCACTTTCCGAGGATGCTTGTATGGCAAACAGCCTGGGAGGATATAGGTAATGTTCCTAATAAAGATAACGGCTCCTTCTGGGGCAAAAGTTGGGCAGGTTTGCTAGCAGCCCCTTTCAAAGATTGCAGTTTCCTGAGTTTGGAGTTCCTTACCTGGGACACAGACCCACTGTGCGCACAGCATCCACACTGGCTGCTCTGCACCAGCCCGAGGGACTTTCAGGGCAACAGGAACCAATGTGCATATGCAGCTCTGGCTGCCTGTTATGTCATTGGCTGTGCTGTGAGTAATCAAGTTCTTTGTTTCTGGCCCAGGAGTCTCTTGTCTTCTGCCAGGAACTATAAGCTGGGCAGGCTAACTTACTAACTTTCAAACAGGGTCAAATGTCAGACCCTTTGCAGTTCCTGCCAGTTCTGTGCATTACCCCTTCTCCAGGGTAGGGGGCGGTGGGGGGGCAGAACCTGACACATAGTAGGTGCTTGGGAAACACTTGCTGAGTGAATGAAAATACAAAGGACACCTCAAAGCAAGTCAGTACAGCCAGCTGGCTAGGAAGCTTTGATGGTAACTACCTTTCATTTTTCCTGTCAGTATCTAGCTTAGATGACTCCTTGGAAAACCTAAATTCTATCTCTTTAGCTTTTGGATTGGACAATATTTCTCCACCTTCATTTTGCCCTGTGCATCACTTCCTTGCGTGAAAACACTGTCAAAGTAATTTGAATGTGTTGAGCTCTGTGAATTCCTTCTTACTCAGGGCCATGGAGCACCAGCCACAGGAAAGAGCAAAAGGGCTTCAGTCATCTGCGTTCCCCCGACCACTTTGGATGGCTCAGAATTGGGCTATAGGAGCAAACTTTCTTTTGAGGTTTACAGTGGCCTCAAAGTTCCTTAAAGAAGGGGAGTTCAGGTAAGGGGCGGGTGTGTGTGTGTCTCTGACCATTGGGTGGGTGTTGTCCATAAATCAGGGGAAACAGGGGTTCCTCTCTTAATCCCAGCTATACCCACAGGACATCCAAGAGCTGGTGCCCAGGAGAGGCTTAAAGCTCCCGTGCCGCCTCCCTTGGGGGGCGAGGAAGGGGCTGCACTTAGGAAGGAACGGCTGGTGTTGGGGCATCTTTTCTGGGGTGCTCCTGGCAACCCGAGCCTGGATCAGAGAGTTCGGACTCGGGTGGGGCCGGGTCCCCTGCCTACCCCAACGCCCTTGACCTCGCAGGGCTGGCCTCCTCCGGCCCAGGTTTCCGCCCGCCGCCTCCTCGCGTGCCGCTCTCACCTGGCCAGAGGAAGAAGCCCACGCCTCGTCCTCCGCCAAGAGCCCTGACCTCCGCTCTGCCGCCCTCCCGCGGAGTCTCCAGGCTATGGCCCACAGCACGAGGGCCCGCCCGGCCTTTGTACAAACGTCGCCACGGCAACGCCATTCTGACGGCCAAGCTGGGGAGGGGCGTGGCGTGCGCGGCGCCCGAGGATGAGGGGGAGGTGCGCTGGGAGCACCCGGCCAATTACAGCCCGCTGCAGCGCTGCGAGCCCTAACCGACCTGCCCGCTAGAGGTCCCCAGCCCCGTTTCAAGGATGGAGAAACAGGCTCAGTGTTCACAGAAGTAGCTCAAAGTCTTACAGCGGGGAAGGAGCAGCCTCAAGAATCCTTCCTAGTGACCTTAGCTCCAGGCTTGGTGCGTTGAGGAGGGGTGGTCAGGCGTGGGCGGGTAATGGAGCTGAACCACGAGAAGCTTGGAGGTTAGTACACCCCGTCCCACCCGAATCTCTAGTTCTCTCTCTTGTGGAGGAGAAAACAGAGTAAGCTGGGGGGACCATCACTTCTGGGGGTGGGGTTGGAGATGGGAGATGGGTGCGGTGGAAGGAACACTTCTGAAAGAATGGAAGATTCTCCCACGTGCTAGGGAAGGGGTATTTACAAGCCCCCAACCTTACTGTTCCTGTCCATCCCTGTCAAAACTCGCGTTTATTCATTCATGTGTTCTTTACTTCTACAAACATCACCTGAGTCCCTACAAGGTCAGATGGTGGACCCAGTGTTGACCTGGATCAGATCCTTAAGAAACCCCCCGCACTCCCCATGGGCACGGGGCTGGGGGGATGGAGCATGTGGAGAAGACATGCAAATGCCAACTATCTCCCCTCACCCCATGTCACCTTTTTCAGATCAGCCCCTTCTGTCTGGGAGCAGAACAGCTCCTCTGACTACCTACAGAATGCCTCATTTCCCTGGCAGGAAATGCCGGACAAGGTGCCCCAAGACAAACTCAAAATATTCATCTGAGAAAGATGAAAGATGGCAGACTCCACTCTAGTCAATTAGAAGAAGAGATAAGAGAGAAAAATCATGGAAATCGATATGGGATGGAATATATGGTAAAGATGCTCCCACATGCCTAGAGGCTCTTAGAAATGCACATTCCCTGGCACAGACCTCAGAGATTCTGATTAAGCAGCTCTGGAGCATGGTCCAGGAATGAATTTGTTGCATTCTTGCAAATTCCTTGTGCATTTGTTAAAAGCTTGGCAAAACCTCAGGACTTATTCAACCCTGCATTTGAATCACAGAGCCCTCCCAGAACTTGTGCCTAAAAATCTTTTCCAGGCCCTCAGTCAGCCTGGAAGGTTCTGCCTGAGTTAGTTCCCTTTGACCAGAAAGACCTTAGGAATGTATGAGGAGTGACCACAGAGGCCGGGGCCCTGAGTGGTAACTTCAGAGGAACAGAGAGGGTCAGGCTCAACTCTCCAGGCACATTTCTGCCTCAGGGCCTTTGAAGTTTCTGTTTCTTCTCCCTACCAGGCACTTCCCCAGGGATCTCCTTCAGCTCCTTTAGATTTTTATTCAAATATCCCCCTATTTAAAAGGGTCTTGGAATTCCCTGGCTGTCCAGTGTTTAGGACTCAGTGCTTTCACTGCCCTGTTCGATCCGTGGTCGATCCTGCAAGCCCCATGATGCCACCCAAAAAAACAAAACAAAACAAAAAACACCCCCCTAAAAACATGAATAACAAAACAAACACCTCACTCTATTGATCTTCCCTTCATCTTACCACTCCTCTAACATGCTATTTATTTAGTTTCCTTCTCTTATTTGTTGTCGGTCTCCCCACTCCCAACTCCCCCCTGCCCCCCAACTTAAGCTCCATGAGGGCAGGGATTTTTTTTTCTCTTTTGTTCACTGCTGTATGACCAGTACCTAGAACAGTGCCTGAATGAACGAATGAGTGAATGAACAGGGGCAGCCCTTGCCACCCGCCCACAGCCTTGCCTCCTACTCTTGAGCTGCTGAGCTGAACTGTCCTTACCCCAGGACCTAGGCTTCTGTAGCCTTGGACCTCCCCAGCCCCACCCCCATCTCCATGCTTGTCTTCAATGTCATCAACATGAGCACAGAACGCAACCCTGCTCACTGCCAGCCAGACCCTACGGAGCCCATCCAGGCCAGCCTGGAGCCGGAGCCGCCCTTGGCCCCCTGATAGGCTTGGGAGAGCCTATGTTGCCATTAGTCCATCTCTCGATGAGGAAATACTAAACGGAGAACAAAGCTGACATTCAGGCTCACTGGAGCAGAAATTGCCAAATCTTGATTGGATCCTGCCGCTCCCCACAGGATGCCACAGTCATCTCAAAGGGTGTGTGAAAGTCTTAAAACCCAGTTCCATGTCATCCACTTAAATTTCAAAAACAGAAACTAAAATACCCCAATAACTCATGGCTTTATCATAGCATGTCCTGGGCTGAGTGAGAGTTGTACTTTGCAATGATAGGGTGTTCAGAATACTGCACCTGGGGAATTCCCTGTCGGTCCACTGGCTAGGACTTGGTGCTTTCACTGCCATGGCCCTGGTTCAATCCCTGGTGGGGAAATTAAGGTCCCGCAAGCCACACGGCATGGCCAAAAAAAAAAAAAAAAGAGGTTTCTAGCTTATATGGGCTCCTTGGTGATGCCTGTAATCAATCAATCTTATTGAGCTCTGGGTGGCTACCAAGGCTGTACTGTATCTCCATCAACATCAGGATGCTGGTGTCTGAAAGGCCTGGGTCCAGGTCCCAGCTTTGTCATTCCCAGCTGTCCTCCTAATACTGGAGCGAGTGATGTTAACTCCGGGCTTTCCACCCACAGGGCACTGTCCCAGTCTTTCCTGTGGATCATCTCATTTAAACCTCACCATAACCTGGGGCAGTAGGTGTGTGTGAAAACACCTGGAACAGGGAGCTCTGCAGAGAAGCGCTCAAAAATGTCGTGATGGGTAGTATTTCTATCACATCACTCCCACTTGAACAGGAAAATAAGGCTCAAGAGACATGGAGGTATGTGCCCAAGGTGACACAGCCAGAGAAGGACTTGAATCTAGATGACTGTGATGGGACGGTATGTTCCCCGGGGACCACAGGTGACAGGTGTCACAGCCACGAGACACCCATGCTCACCACCTGCTTTCCCTCAGCCCTGAAAAATCTGGGCTTCCAGCTGTCCTGAAGTTTTGGCAGTGCCTGCAGCAAGAGGGGGAGGGAGCTGAGGCCAGGAGGGAGTAGCTGGGGCTTGCCAAGGACCTCTCCTGCCACCCACTGGGCTTCTTTCCTGTAGGACCTCTTCCCCATAAAATCTCATTGGGCCACAGTTACCTTCCCTGGGCTGTCCTTGACTGGGAGAGCCCATCCACTGTGCCCCCTCCCCAGATCTGCTTGTTGTCTCCTGCATTCCAACAAGAAATGAATGCTGGCCTCCCGCCTGGAAGAGGTAGGGAGCTTGCCCAGCCTTTAAGGGGTAAGAGAGAGCCAGGGAAAGAGCTGGAACAGGAGAAAGGGAGAGTAAAAGAGAGAGAGAGCGCTCGAAGATCAGGAAGTAGCTAAGCTGTTGAGTAGGTGACAGATGGGAGAGCAAAGGGCCACTGGAGGCTCCACAGTCCATTACTAACCTGGTGCGATGGGCAAAGGAAATGCAGGTTTTTATACAAACACACACACACACACACACACACACAGGTTCACAAAAGTAAATTCAAACCACAAAATCACAGCTGGTCACTGAGGCCTTCTGCGGCCCTGCTCACCCCCTTCCCCTGTGAGAAAATGAGAAGTCACCCAGGTGTTTTCTCAAATAGAGACAAGACTGGTTGGGACGTTCATCTCTTGCAAATCAGAGCTCTGCCAGCAGGCTTCCCTGGTGGCGCAGTGGTTGGGAGTCTGCCTGCCAATGCAGGGGACGTGGGTTCGAGCATTTGTCCGGGAGGATCCCACATGCCGCGGAGCAACTAGGCCTGTGAGCCACAGCTACTGAGCCTGCGCGTCTGGAACTTGTGCTCTGCAACAAGAGAGGCCGCGATAGTGAGAGGCCTGTGCACCGCGATGAAGAGTGACCCCCGCTTGCCACACCTGGAGAAAGCCCTCGCACAGAAACGAAGACCAAACACAGCCAAAAATAAATTAATTAATTTAAAAAAATTAAAACAAAAACAAAAAACCACTGTCTCTAAAAAAAAAAAAAAAAAAAAAACAGAAAAAAAGCTTTGCCAGGGAGGTCAGTCTGTATGTTCCGTTTGAAAACTGCAGATGAAGGGTGCTGATCCCACCTCTGATCGGCCTGGTTTCGCTTGTTTCTTTGTTTTATTCTGTCTGTACCTCACTTCTCTCACCTGTAAAATGGAGGTAATAACAGCATTGACTGTAAAGACCAAATGGGTTAATATGTGTGAAGTAGTAAACTGTGCCTGATACCACAGACTCCTTCTGTGAATGTCCGCGTTGCTGTCTGTCTGTTTGCTTGTTTTTGTTGTTTTCTTGATGATGTGGGAGGACAGCACCATCTCAACCCGATCACAGACATCCTGGGGAGAGCTTTGATTTGCATCGTCTCAGTCCCAACCCAGAGCAAACTTGACCACTCGCATATCATCTTGCTTGTTGCCCAGGGACCTTTCTGGGTGTGGGTGTCAGAGGCAGGCTGAGCTCCCCTGATCGCTGCTAGAGGGATTCTGAGAATCCAGCTGGTCTCTGTGGGGTGGCACCTGCAGGACAACTCCATAAATTCGACTTGCAGGCATCCAGGCAAATCAACCTCCACTACTTCTTTTTTTTTGAGATTAACAATGAACCATTATGAATGAGGTGAACCAAACTAGCTAATATTTATTGAGGCTTGTTAGGTACCAGCCGCTATGCCATGCACTGTTTTATTTAATTCTTAGCCCAACCCATTTTACAGAAGCGGGCTCAGAAAAGTCAAGTAACTTGCCCAGTTACAAATCTTGTAAGTGATAGGTCCAAGATTAGAACCCTGGCTGTTTGACTCCAGCATATTGTCTTTTTTGTAAACTTTTGTTTTCAAAACATAATCTACATCTCGAAAAGAGCACAACTGATAAGTGTATGCTTGAAGAATTTTCACAAAGTGTATGCACCCACCCTAACCAGAACCCAGAACAAGAAGCAGAACATCACCACCCACCCCCGCCCCTCCGAGAAGACTCCCTGTGCTCACTTCTGGTTAGCCCCTCCCGCTTGTCTGACTTCCAATCATAGATTAGTTCTGCTTGGTTTTGAACTTCATGGAAATGGAATCTTACAGATTCCATTTGCTGCCTGGTTTCTTTCACTCAACTATGTGAGGTTCGACCACGTTGTCTGATGTAGCTGTGGTTCATTCATTCTCACTGCTGCATTGCTTTACACTCTGTTATCTATTCCTGCAGAACAAATTATGGCAAACTTAACGGATCCAAAAAACACACACTTATGTCACAGTTTGTGTGGGCCAGGAATCCGGGCACTGCTTAGCTAGGTTCTCTGCTCAGGGTCTCTCCCAGGCTGCAATGAGGGAGGTGGCCAGGGCTGGGGTCTCATCTGAGGCTCAGCTGGGGAAGGATCCTCTTTCCAGTTCATGTGGTGGTTGGCAGGATACAGTTTCTTGAGGGTTGTTAGTTAGTCTGAGGGCCTCACCGCCTTGCTGGCTGTTAGCCAGAGATCTTGCACTTTTTTTTTTTTTTTTTTTTTTTTTTTTTTTTGCTGTACGCGGGCCTCTCACTGCTGTGGCCTCTCCCGTTGCGGAGCACAGGCTCCGGACACACAGGCCCCGCGGCCATGGCTCGCGGGCCCAGCCGCTCCGCGGCATGTGGGATCCTCCGGGATCGGGGCACGAACCCGTGTCCCCTGCATCGGCAGGCGGACTCTCAACCACTGCGCCACCAGGGAGGCCCGAGATCTTGCACTTTTTCTTGCCATGTGGGCCTCTCCATAAGGTGGCTTGCTTCATCAAAGCCAGTGAGAGTCCATAGAGAGAGTCTCCAGGCAAGATGGAAGTTACAATCTTCTGTAACATAATCACAGAAATGACATGCCCATCACCTTCGCAGCATCTACTGATTAGAAATAAGGTACAGTCCTGCCTACTCTCAAGGGGAGGGGACACAGAGGTGTGAACACCAGGGATAATTGGGGGCCGTTGTGTATGCCTTTTGGTCTGCACATGTGCACATATCTCTTGGGTATATATCTAGGAGTAGAATTTCTGGGTCCCACATACGTCCGGCTTTACGAGATTCTGCCAAACATTTTTCCAAAGTGCAGGTACCCTCTACACTCCCTCAGCAGGCTATGAGCTTCCCAGTTAGAGCACATGCTTTCAATACACTCCTCCCCTCTCTCCTTACAGAAGGGGTGTTTGAGCTGGGGCTCTTTGGGACGACAGGTCCTAATTCTAGCCCCATGTCAGAATCACTGAATTCCCGGGCCACTTCGCCAGACATTCTGATCATTTGAGGGCTCAGATACAAACTGGAAGGTCCACTCCATGAGGCGAGGATCCCTGTACCCTTGGTGGCCGGAGTAGTACCTGTCAGCAGTACCTGGCAGGTACCAGGTGGCTGGCACTCAATAAATGTGTTTTTGATTAAGTGAATGAGTTTAGGAAATATCGTTCAAGAGATGGGCCCCAGGGCGGGTATAAGCTGCTTAAACGGGAAGGAAACTTTGTTGTGTCTGAGGCTGTGTGCATTTTTCTGGGAAGAGGGCTCAGAGCCTCAACCAGGTATGTCCCCAACAAAGGTTAAAGGGCGCTGGGATTGGCTACTGTCCGGCTTAGGTGGTATTTTTTCACATGAAGAAATAATTGGTCCCAGGGTAGGAGGCATGGGAACTGTGGACAAGGTCCCATGGTCCTTAGAAGTAAAAAGCGAGACAGTGTTTGCCTGGGGTGGCTCATAAACTGAGACCTTGCTTGTTTTGACCTTTGACCCATGGTAGTTCTTTTGGTACATCTAGCCATTGCCTGGCCTCCTGGGACCCTCCCTGTGTCTGTCTGTTGAACAGAAAATTCCAGAAGGCCTCGGTGCCTTGAGTTTCCCTCAGCGGCAAGCCAACATGAGCCCTAGCTTTTGAAAAACCCCTTTCAATCCATACAAAGCCTCCCAGTTTATCTGGTTTGAGATGACCTCATCCTTTGTCACCTTCTCTCTTGTTTTCTGGAGGCTGCTCAGCGTCTTGCTGCTGTCTGCATTCTTTTCTCACGTGAACAGTGCACCTATTTTGGGCATTTTGTCGTTGTTGTTTTGGGTCATTCCCGTCACACATTTTTTGTATTCCTTTCCAGTCAGATCAACCTCATGCCTCTCTAGACATTTCTTCTCAGGTTTCCTCTGAATCATTTCGTTTGGTCTAAATATGTCCCGTGTTTCCTCCTTCCTCACTGCACTCCACATAGACCCTCTCTTTTCCCTAGAAGAACTGTTCTTTTCTTTCGAATCCCTTACCCAAATCCTCATCTTTCACCATGTTTTCTGACTTCTCCTAAGAACTGATTGTTTTTTGAAACTTAAGCCTCAAATATCATCCCTTCTAATCTGCGTCTGAATTTGGATCACGGTCAAGAAGCAGGGGAGACAGGAACGTGGCTGGGTAATTAGGCTCCTCAGCAGAAGGGCTGAGTGTTTATCGGGCTGGTCAGAGGGGCCTGGGGATGGAGGGAGAGGTATCTTCTTCTGCCTCGGGTAGGGCTTAGGGTGGGGTTGTCAGGAAAAGCGCTAAGAAAAAAGGACCCATTTGACTTGAGTTCTGAAGGAAGAGTAGGATTTCCGGAGGCAGAACAGGGAGAGCAGAGGATGGTCCAAGGAAGGAGCAGTGGGAATGGAGGCTAGAAGATGAGTCATCAGAGAAGCTAGGGACAGGAGTACAGAAGGAGAGGGGTGGCCAGGTGGTGAGACCGCAGACTGAAGGTCCATGGTCAGCCCTCAGATATGTTTGTCTGGCTTTCCCAGTGTGTTAAGACTTTTAATTTGTTGCTGAAGGGAGAGGCCTCTTTCTGTGGAGTGACAGAGAAACCTATTCAAATTGTCTTCAGCATGAATGCAAATTCACTGGTTACCAAAAATGAAAAGTCTAGAGGGAACCTCTGGGTTCAGGCTCAGATGATTTCATGAGGCCTTGGCCTCTCTCCAGCTCTCAGGGATTCTTTGAACCATGTGGATCCAACCTTAGACAGAATCTCTGTATAATGGTCACAAAAAGGCGGCCGAAGCTCCAGCCCTTACATCTTCTCAGCTTTGAATTCCATAGGGAAGGATAAGAGTCTTTTTCCTAAGCTTCCCCCAATGGCCTCACTGCTTCTCATTTTCTCTGGGTGGGTCACAAGCCCATTCCTGAGCCAATTATTGTGGCCCAGGAGACTGCTCTGATTGGCTGAGCTTGAGCCAACATGCCCAGCCCTGCAGCCAGAGGTGGAATCAACACCATCTCTGAGAAACTGGACTGAGACTAGGAGAAAGGTGTTGTCCCCAAAGGGGGATCATAACACCATAATATTTTAGAAGAGAGGTGAATTGTTATTAGGTGACAAAAACCAGATGTCTACCACAGTAGCCAACATGTACAGATCATCGACATCTGGATTTATGCCTTTTTTTAGGAAAATGGGAATATCTGGCAATACCTGGACTCTCTTCTTGTATATAGATCAACAATCTGCTGGGGCTGAGAAGAGGCACCCTCTTTAGATACAGCCTATGTTCTGCCTGCCCAATGCACTGCTCATATTTCCTCTCTGGCTCCTGGAAGCACTTGAATTTTTATTGCCAGCATAATTTGATTCTGTAAAGAAATCTGTTTTTCCCACCAGAATGGAAGAGCCAAATGTACAGGGGTCAAATAGCTCTCCTGGGCTCCCACAAACTCCTGAGGACAAATGCCTGGCCATTTTTGATAGTCTCATTCCTTGCTCATTTTAAAAGCCTTCTTTAAAAAAATATTGAATACATAGTGATTTTAGAATCTGTTATCTGATAATTCCAACATCTGAAGTCTTTGGGTGGGAGTGTCGGGGGGGGTGGTGTCTCAATGTCTTGTTTGTTGTGTGTGCTTACTCTGGCTCATACTGACTTATTGCTTGGATGTTTAGTAATTTGACTGTGATCTCATTCTTGATTGAACTTAATCTGTGGGAATCCTGAGGGGTCTGATTCCTGGCTGCTTTTCTCTCGGAAGTCTTTTTTGTTTGTTTCAGCTGGATGCCAGGGATAACCTCTGAACACTGACATTTATTTCCTCAACTTGGAGTTTTCCCACTGAATACATGGAGTGTAAACTTGAGCCCCAGACCCACGTGGTTACAAACCTTCAGGGTGATCATCATCATCACCAGTATTGTGGCCATTATTAGTTTTCCCCTCCAGAGCCACATTGAAAACTACAGGTTTTCATAGGCTCCCCCTTCTGAAAGACCAGAAAAAAAAACATTTTTAAGCCCTCCTCTTGCCAGGGTGTGGAGCATCTTTGAGGGTGCCAGCTTAATACAGGCATCTTAGACTTGGTTAGCTCACTTTGCAAGGCCCAAGTGTTAATCTGCCGTTTCCTGCACTTATTAAACGCAAATGGCTTCCTCATTTGCTTACGCTTTGGTTGTAGCTCACTCTGTTTGTGTTGTGTGTCTGTATGTTCCTTTGAGATTGCCTACATAAAAATTGTTTTTTATTATGGGATTTTGGAAACACACACAAAACTAGAGAAGCCTGCGATTAACTCCATGTATTCATCATCCAGCTTCAACATTTTCCCAGTGTTCTCTCATTCTTTTTTCTTCCTTTTTGAGTTTTTTTCTAGGTTAATTTAAAGCAAGTTGTGTCATTTCACCCATAAAGACATCCTAACTGAAAGGACTTTTTTTTCCTTTACATTATCCCCGCCTGGACATTATCACAGCTAAAAATACTTAGAATCATTCCTGAATATCATCTAATATTCAGTCCATGCTCACATTTCCTTGATTCTCTCAGAAATATCTTTTTTACTGTTGGTTTGTTAGAATCAGGATCCAGACAATGTCCACACATTACACTTGGTTGTTCTGTCTCTGACATGTCTTTAATTCTGTAACAGCAACTCCCCGCCCCTGACCTTTTTTATCCCCCAGCCACTGATTTGTTGGAGAAACTGGGTCTTGTGTCCTGTAGAATATTCACATCCTGGATTTGGCTGATCACTTCCTCTTGGTTTCAGTTAACTTGTTCCTCTTTTCCCCATGTTTCCTGTAAACTAGTAGTTAGATCTAGAGCACTGAGGAGATCAAAGTCTTTTTGTTGTCCAGACGCCTTCATAGGCGGTACTGTGTGATCCATCCTGCATCACACAGTGAGCACATAATGTCTGGTCATCCTGTTTTTAACGATATTGAGATTGAATGGTAGGTCCAATGCTAACAGACTGAGCCATCCATTACAAAGTCCCCAACGGCTTTTTTTCCCCCAATAATTAACATTTTTAATTTTTCATTATGGTAAAATATACATAACATAACATTTACCATCTGAACCATTTAAAAATATGCAGTTCACTAATGTTAAGGATATTCACATTGTTGCTTTACCAACCTCCAAAAACTTTTCTTCATGTAAAACCGAAACTGTGTACCCCTTAAACAACTACTCTCCATTTTCCCCTTACCCCAGCCCCTGGCAACCACCCATCTATTTTCTACTTCAGTGAATCTGGCTACGCTAGGGACCTCATATAAGTGGAATCATATGGTATTTGTCTTTTTGGTGACCGGCTTCTTTCACTTAGCATAATATCCTCAAGGTTCATCCATGTTGTAGCATGTGTCAGAATTTCCTTCCTTTTTAAGGCTGAATAATATTTCCTTGTGTGTATATACCTTGTTTTATCCATTCATTTGTAAATGGGCACTGGAGCTCATCCATCAACTTTTTACCTAATAGTTTTAGCATCCTTTGAGGATCATTCCCTGGATCCGTATTTCTTGTGGGGTCACAGAGTTGTGATTTTTTCCTGATTGTTATTCCTTTGGTAATTATTAGCTAGAATCCTTCATCAACCATTTGTTTATTTGTTTATCATAAAATACAGTTGGTTCAGGGAAGGCAGAATAAGAGATTGGTTCTTTCCTCCTATGTGTCATTATTCAAAGAAGCAACTGCCAAAGTGACCAGTGAGTTTTAAAAAATATCATTAGGAGTCTTTGATTTAAACAGTGTAGATGTGTTTTAATCCACTGAACTCATTATGTGGTTTGAGGCTCATACTATGCCACCTCAGGGGTTCATGCAGGTTGGCTCCCGTGTTTTTGTTTTTCCAGGTGGAAACTACGCAGTATTTACTGGTAACCACCTATGTTTGCATTGCATTGGTGTGGTCTTTAGACAAACAACTCTGCCTCTCAGTTTTCCTTCGCTGTACAAGGAAGTTGGACAAAATGAGCTCTAGCGCCATTCCTGTTCAAAACTCTCCCTTTTGTAGCATTTTCATTACATAGAACATTATGGTTCAGTCATTGGATTCTTCCAGTCCTGTGACTGAATGCAGTTACCAACACCTTCCTTTCAGAAACATGAAAATTGCCACCCTGCTGATACTGTTTTTAGTCTACTTCTCCATACTGCATTTTCCCCCAGTAGACTTAAAGCTGTACCTCTCAGTTAGGGATATTTTGCCTCCCAGGGGACTTTTGACAATGTCTAGAGACATGTTTGATTGTCACACCAGGGAGGAGCTACTGGTATCCAGTACGTAGAGGCCAGGGATGCTGCTAAACATCCTACAGTGCACAGGACGGCCCCCCCTCACATAAATGCTCTCCGGCACCAAATATCATTAGTGCCAAAGCTGAGAAACCCTGACTTGAAGAAATCCATAGAGATGAAATCATATTCCTCTTACTTATATGTTTCAGTGAAAGGAAGTACATATAAAAATGTACACATCTGAGAATTCAGCTATACATGACGTAGGACAATGAGATCGTCTGTTTTTAACCTACCCATAGAATTTAGTCATTTGATGTGCATCTCCTTACTGTTTCCCCTTCAATCTTATTTCTGGCTCCTATTCTACCCCTTGAGACCTTTCTATTATTGGCCTGAGGGAAGGTTAATGGACAATTTTTACTGCTTTCAGGTCAATGGAAAAAATTTAGGTCTTAATTTTTTTTTTTAGACTCGGGAAATAAACATCAAAATCAACTTTTATCATAAATAGCAGTTAGATATTTTTGGTCCCAATTCCTCTTTGCCATTTTAATTGATTGAGTGGATATTTTCAATGAACTTAGCATTACCTTTCAAATTATTGCTCTCTTCTGCTCACAGCATCTCCTGTGAGATGTGTATTCCTGAATCTTTCTCTCTCATGCTTTTGTGCTGATTTAAAAGAACCCACTTGGTGCTAAAATGAATTTATCATTGGCAACTGCTAGAATGGTGTGTCCTTTCCTAATCAAAAAGTCAATTTGTGGGCTCATACTTTGAATCTGATTGTTAAAACAGACAACTAATTTGTCAGAAACAAAAAAAAAATGCAGCTTTTATCTTTTTTGTGGTTGTTGCTCAGCTTTGAAAGAGGCAGCATTTAGATAAGGCAGGTACATTTATTTTTATTTTTGGCTGCGTTGGGTCTTTTTTGCTGCGCACTGGCTTTCTCTAGTTGCCGCGAGCGGGGGCTACTCTTCGTTGTGGTGCGAGGGCTTCTCATTGCAGTGGCTTCTCTTGTTGCGAAGCACGGGCTCTAGGCACATGGGCTTCAGTAGTTGTGGCACGCGGGCTCAGTAGTTGTGGCTCATGCACTCTAGAGCACAGGCTCGGTAGTTTTCGCACATGGGCTTAGTTGCTCCGCGGCATGTGAGATCTTCCCAGACCAGGGCTCGAACTCATGCCCACTGCATTGGCAGGCGGATTCTTAACCACTGTGCCACCAGGGAAGCCCAGGCAGGTACATTTATTCACTTGTTTATATCAAGTATTCACACAATTTCTCTTACCAACACATATATTCACAGCTTGTCAAGTTTTACCCAAAAAGTGAAGGAAAAAGCTTGCTATCCCATTATTATATGATTTTTCTCTCTTGTGTGTTTTGTTAAAGTAGATGCTGATGATTTTTCTTGACTGGACATATCATCAAGGATGCTTTCTGAAATAAGTCATCTTGATGATAAACACTAAGGACATTTTCTTGCATTTAAAGTTCCCATGCACCTCTCCAATTTTATACAGTATTGAGCCTAGGTGATCTCTGAGATGCATGCTGTATTGTTTGACATTGGTTCTTCTTTCTGATAAGGAAGACCTATAGCCCAGAAGGCTTTTTGCCATAACTTTTGCTTCCCAAATTGTATTCTAGTTGGTTTTGTTGTGGTTATTCACCCTCCATTAGTTCCAAGTATGCTTTTAAATAATCTAAAATTTCTCCAAATCAATGTGAGTTTCTAACTACTACTGACTCTTTTCTTTCCCACAGTTTTTATATTACAATTAAATTCCAGGTTTTAATGCACAGAGTTGGGGCTGGAGATAGAGAAAAGGAGAAAGGGAAGAGAAGTCTGTTTCTATCATGCCATGGAGAATTTGATTTATAGTTCTGGACTGGGGAGGGATAGGAAAACAGTCTTTGTAAAAGACTGTTTCTTTAAAGGAAAATGGTAAGTACCACACTCAGACTGGTCTCCAAGGATGATTGTTTCCTGCTTCTTTCTTATGGAACTGACACCGGGTGTCCAGGCTCTCTGATGGGAATCCTCACTGCCCAAGAGAATGGATTTTCCTCTGTTCAGGGCAGCGTTTTTCAAACTCGGCCCCATTGACTGTGGGGTAGAACAGTTCTTTGCTGTGGGGACTGTCCTATGCATTGGTGGGTGTTTAGCAGAATCCCTGCTCTCCTAGATGCCAGCAGCAGCTCCCCCTCCGGCCACTGTGACTTTGCCAAATGTCCACTGGGGGGCAAACCCAATCGTGGTTGAGAACCACTGATCTGAGGTGAGAACATTCAGTTCTGGCGTTGGCTTGAATCCTTAACAGTGTCACTGCAAGCTGAGAACGTTTGGTCACATGTTGCATCTGGGAGATGGTCAGCTTGTATCAGCATGTCATCCACCTAACTGCCTTCCTGGAAAGTGCAGAGTTCCAGGGGTCTGATGAGACACATGGCAGTCAGGCGGGTTGGTCCCAAGGAAACTCCTGTTGCCAGGGCTACGTTTTAAAGGTGTCTGGTGCACGTGTATACATGTTCTCTCTAGTGGCTTTTCTGGAGAAATTTGCATCTGTGTATTGTGTGCTCGTATTTCCCTATCTTTCCCTCCCTCTCTGGGTCAGCTTGCTTCGCAATGTCCAAGGAGAGCAGGTTTCCTGACCACTACTCTCCTTCAGTTATTGGAGGATCTGAGCCTGATGTGCTGTGGCTCGCTGTCACGTACCATCCCATCTTCAGGCACTCTGGGACATCGCTTCCTAGGCCAGCTGCATTGTTACAAAGACACCGGGGAATGGCTTTCTCCTGTCGGCTCAGCATGAAAGGTGCTTCTGAATGGTCTGACGGTGCCTTGCGAACCACCACCCACACAGGTGGCAAGAACTTTGGAAAGCATCCACCCCTCTGCCATGAGGCTGTCATGAGGGGGTGCAGGCTTCCCATCAGAGGCACACGCTTCCCTGTCGGGGAGTGGACACAGGGGGGTCTGAGCTGGAGGTTCCAGGCGCCTGTGGCTGGCTCATCCTGCACCCATGAACTTGGTTCTACCCCGCTGCCCACCACCACCACTGCCAGGCGCTGCTGGGCCATCTTAGTGGCTTGCCCTTACTGGTGATCTGCGATCTGAATGCCACCTAGCGAGAAAGCTGATGGACGACTTCATCAATGAGCTGTAGGACTATGGGCAACCCTTGTCTGCTCTGGGCCCGTTTCTCCCCCTGCAGAATATCACATTTGGCTCCATCACCATTCCCTGCAGGGTGTTCTGTGAAAGCTGACCCTGGAAGATGCTCTGTGGGGTAAAAGAGTTTTGTGGCCAAATGGGTTTGGGAAATGTGACGTCATACAGCATCTGTTTGGAGATTCATAATGTGCACAAACATTTGAGAGATTTTCTGGAATTCTCTGCACCCAGGTATCCATGTGGCTCACTCGTCACTTTTCTGCAATGTGATTTCCCTCAAGACTTTTCCTGATCACCCAGATCTGTGGTCCCTTCTCATCTGTCCTTTACCCTGCCTCATTTGTCTTCCCAGCACTTCTCATTTTCTGACATTGCATCATATTCTTATTTATTGGTGTATTTTATGTCCCCCTCCACCCAAGATGTGCCCTCTGTGTCAGCAGGGACTTGATCCATTTGTTTGCAGATTATCCCTAGCATGTGACCCATAGTAGGTGCTCAATAAAAATGTGTTGAATGAATAGACTGTTTAACTTGGAGATTCCCAAATGGAGCTCATCAGGGACGTTTTCCCATTAAAATCCTGGGAAATGTGCTTGGGGACTCACCAGGAAGAGGGTGGCTAAAATCCCGAGGGCCGTGGTTCCTAGTACCAGCCACTTAGTTCTGAGTACACAGACAACTCGGCGTTAGCCTGAAAACAAACAAAACGGACGTCATGAGAGTTGCCATCACGTGCCTCGAGGAACCAAGCCTTGTGCAAGGCTGACCCCAGGGCTGCCTCAACTGGTCTTACCTACGGGGCCCTGCTGCCGTTTTCCTGAGATGGCTTTATATGAAGATTCCTTGCAAACTATTGGTGGCGCCTGTTGAATCTTCCCAAAACACGTTTTCGGAAATGCGTGTGAGGCTCACACTTGGAGAAGTGCTTGAATCTTCAAGTTCTCCATCAGGAGACTGTGGTCTAGTCACAGCCACCACGTGGCAACTCCCCCCCGCACCCCCGCCTCCACTCTGAGTCAGGTGTAGCTTTGGCACTTTGCCTGTGGTTTCCTCAGGTGCTCAAAAGTAGGAAACTCCAGGGCTTCCCTGGTGGCGCAGTGGTTGGGAGTCCGCCTGCCGATGCAGGGGACACGGGTTCGTGCCCCGGTCTGGGAGGATCCCACATGCCATGGAGTGGCTGGGCCCATGAGCCATGGCTGCTGGACCTGTGCATCTGGAGCCCGTGCTCCACAACGGGAGAGAACACAACAGTGAGAGGCCCGCGTACAACACACACATTAAAAAATTAGGAAACTCCATTTTGCTGGTGTAGAGAGGAAGGCTCAGAGGGATCCAATTATTTGCTCACGATCATCCTTCTAGGAAGCAGCAGTGCTTGCATTAAAACAAAGTCCTCCCCAGTTGAAAGCCCATCTCTCGCCCTCTGTGCTTGCATACAGAACAGGGGCTGTCCTTTTGTACCTCCACACTTAAATACTCAGCACAATTTGTCCTAGGAGCTAAATGGGCCTGGCCAGGGCCCTTAAGGCAACAAATGAGACCAGTAATCCTCAGAAGGGCTCTTCGTGTACTGCCCATTTATGGCCTGTGGTTTGATTGATCCATCCATTTCCAGGGATAAAGCTGTGTCCCATTTTCAGTTTTGCTCCACAGTTGTGGGTTTAGTTTAGATTTCCCATCTCACACGTGTTCATCCAGAGCCAAGGCGTCTCAGAACATTTGGCATCAAGCAACAGAAACCCACTGCACCTCGTTTAGGCATAAGATAGGACTTTATTGAAAGTAGCCTGGGGCATCCTATAGGACAGTGAGTGAGGCCAGGCTAAGGGGAGCCCAGAACTCTCTCTTTCTATGAAGGACTGTTTTCTCCGTGAACCTCTGCTTCATGAGTCTCCTCTTGCAGACCAGCTTTCTCTGTGCACGTGGCTCCCTGGTGGCTTTCAAGTTGATTAGATCCAGTGCAAGTAGCCAGTCCAAAATGACCATGGTCATTGTCACCCAAGGCCACGGGACCCACTTTGGGAAACACTGTTCAAGCAAGGACCCTTCCCATGGAGAGCGGGGCTTCATGCCTTATCCCCAGAACCCAGAACAGTACCCTGGCACATATCTGTGGAGCTCCATACCTGTCTGTGGGTGGATGCAGCTGCCTTAGCTGCACACACACACCAGACAGCGCTCTGCACTGCGGTCACAGCTGTGCTCCAACACGATGTTTATCTCAATCATCTGCCTGTGGCTCCCCTTTTCAGAACTGTAACTGGTCTGAGAAAAGTGAAAATCAAAATTGAGACCCGGTGGAGTATCCACTGTGGGCCCAGCACTGCCTGATATGATGCAAAGGCAGGGCCCGCCTTCAAGGACATGGACTAAGTTTAGGATCCGACCTTAAAAGGGGAATTTATTGGGAGGACACAGCATTTCTTGTGGAACCCAGAGGCAGAAGTACAGCTGGGCTTTCCAAGGCATCAGGACCAAAGACCAGAAAGTCATCAGGACACAGCTATGTCTGAGGTCTCATCCTCATGTCGGCCTCTTTCAGCAGTCACCTTCTCTCTGTGCTGATGTACGTCCACTGCTTCACTCACCTGTGGCCCCTTAATCCCTGATACCACGTTGCCCAACCCAGGACCTGGGAGAGATGAGCCTAGCCCAGCCCAGCCTCTGATTGGTTCTCCTGGGTCAGGTGAACACATACCTATCAGTGGTGACTTGAGAGGGTGGAGGTCACATGGCACCAATATGGCTGCTGAGATTCCTCCTTTTGGGTGGGGTGGGAGTGCTGGGGGGAATTTTCTTTGCTCTTTCATAGCCCTGGGGCCAGTTAGGGCCCAAGAACAGGTGAGGTGGGTGGCTTTTGATTTTTCTCCCCTGTCTCTGCCTTTCTTCTATTTAGTCTAAGAACAAAAACACGGCGGAGAGGAAAGGAAGGGCCAGGGTCTTTCTTCTGGTTTTTACCTTTTTAGCTTTTTCTGTAGTGAAAAGATAGAGAGCTCTGAGAAGTCTGAACCAGTGAACAAGCAGGACGAGTGTGCCTTCGGGAATTTTGAGGTGAAAGTGACCTCCTGCTTTGGTTTTAATTTACTCTTGCAGATAACTTCCTTGTCTTCCTAGGCACTATTCAGGGCTCCAGCCTATTGCTACCATTCCCAGCTAACATTCTCCCTGCCTTCCTTTTAGACGGAGGTGCATCCATGCTCCATATTTTACGTACTAAACATCCATGAGCTATTCTCTGAACAACGTGAATAATTTTTTACTTGATTGTTTCCACACATACAAAACAACTAAGGTCCTTTGTGCAATTTCCACAGCACTCCTGCCGTATAGGAAGAGTCCAGAAGTGTTCAGATCAAAGTGGGGGGCTGGTCTCTAATGAGTTGAAGATTGAGCCCCGTGTTGGTTTGCTAAACACAGTGATGAATTCCCACAAGCTTAGTGGCCTAAAACAACAAACGTATTCTCTCATGGGTCTGGGGGCTGGAAGCCCCAAATCAGTATCAGCGGGGCTGCAATCAAGGTTTTTCAGAAGAACCAAACTCCCTTGGATGCTCTAGGGAGGAGTCCATCCCTTGCCTCTTCCAGCTCTGGTGGCTGCTGGCATCCCTTTTTTCTTTTTTTTTCTTTTTTTCTCGCTATGTAGGATTCCCATCTAGGGAAATACAATAATTTATATGTGCATTTTCCTGTTGATGGACATTTAAATTGTTTCCAATTTTCCATATGATTTCTTTAAAAAAAATTTTTATATACTTTTTCAAGGTTACTTTACATTTACAGTATTACAAAATATTGGCTATATTCCCTGTGTTGTACAATACATCCTTGAGCCTATCGTACACCCAGAAGTTTACATCTCTCACCTCCCCACCCTGTATTGTACCCTCCTCCCACTCCGCGCTGGCAACCATTAGTTTGTTCTCTATATCTGTGACTCTCCTTTTTTGGTATATTCGGTAGTTTGTTGTATTTTTTACATTCCATATATAGGTGATATCCTACAGTATTTGTTTTTGTTTGACTTATTTCACTTACCACAATGCCCTCCAAGTCCACCCATGTTGCTGCAAATGGCAAAATTTCGTTCTTTTTTAAGGCTGAGTAGTATTCTATTGGTTATATGTACCACATCTTCTTTATCCATTCATCTCTTTTAATTTTTTTTATTTTTTTTTTTTTTTGCGGTACGCGGGCCTCTCACTGTTGCGGCCTCTACCGCTGCGGAGCACAGGCTCTGGACGCACAGGCTCAGCAGCCATGGCTCACGGGCCCAGCCGCTCGGTGGCATGTGGGATCCTCCCGGACCGGAGCACGAACACGTGTCCCCTGCACTGGCAGGCGGACTCTCAACCACTGCGCCACCAAGGAAGCTCTGCCCCTTCTTTTTTCCTCCTGTTTGTCCTCAACAGGGGGAAGCATTAAGAGTAAATGAGGGGCTTCCCTGGTGGTGCAGTGGTTAAGAATCCACCTGCCAATGCAGGGGACACAGGCTCGAGCCCTGGTCCAGGAAGATCCCACATGCTGCAGAGCAACTGCGCCCGTGCGCCACGACTACTGAGCCTGCGTTCTTGAGCCTGCGAGCCACAACTCCTAAAGCCTCCATGCCTAGAGCCTGTGCTCTGCAACAAGAGAAGGCCATGGAATGAGAAGCCCGAGCAACGCAACAAAGAGTAGCCCCTGCTCGCCACAACTAGAGAAAGCCCGGGCGCAGCAACATAGACCCAATGCAGCCATAAATTAAAATAATAATAATAATAATAAAAAAATAAATGCATTAGTGGATTTTGGGTTTCCTCTCATCGTTAGCGTATTGCTTTCATTCCTAAGACCCTAAAAAATTGGAAACCACTCCACTTACCAGGAACACACTTTGCAACACGGATCCGGGGGAAGCTGTTTTCTTCCGTAGACACTTCATGACCCCAGTTTCCACAACAGCAGGCACTGCTGGCTCTGACAAGTTGCTGGAGAAGGGCACCTTATCTGCAAAGTCACGAATCCAAATGGGCCCCCACTGGCAAGGGTGGAAGGAAGTTGTTTGGCTTAGCTTCTTGGGGGATCAGAAGATTGGGAGTTCTGGTGGGGGGACTGCAGGTACCTTGCTGTCCCTTGGTACAACGTCAGGGGAAAGAAAGGTCGCTGGTAGCTTCTCAGAGCTACCAGTTGGGGCTGTGCAGAGCGTCTTAGTAAATGCCATTTTGGTTGCAAATTACAGAAACTCAAACCGGCTGAAGAAAAAAGGCGACATCTATGGAGAAGAAAAGATGGCTCCTGCCTGTCCAGACTCCTCAGCTTTGCTTGCCCTTTGATTCTCTAACCTTCCGCATTTCCTTTCAGTAAACTCCTTTTCTGTTTAAGTTAGCCACAGGAGATTTCTGTTGGTTGCAACCAGAGAATCTTGAGTGATACAAAACGTCCTAGTGGAACCCAAGGGCAGGCATTGGAATGGGCCTTTCCAAGGAAAAAACCAGGAACCAGATAGTCATCAGGAATCAGGGCAACTTTGTGCATCAGTTGGAATGCTTTCAGCTTTTTTTTTTTTCCTTCATGGAGCTCATAATCCATTCATTTATTCAATAAACAATTATTGAGTATTATCCTGTGCCAGGCACACTGGTAGGTCTTAGAGTTCCATACAGGTGTAAAATATGCCAAGACCCCTGCCCTCAAGTAGCTCACATTCTAGTGAAGATAAGTCATGTGAGCACATAGAGTATATTCACAACACAGAGTAAGAAGAGCTATGCCATGGACACATATACACCAGCAAACATAAAATAGATAGCTAGTGGGAAGCAGCTGCACAGCACAGGGAGATCAGCTCGGTGCCCCGCGACCACCTAGAGGGGTGGGACAGGGAGGGCGGGAGGGAGGGAGACGCAAGAGGGAAGAGACATGGGAACACATGCACATGCATAACTGATTCACCCTGCCACAAAGCAGAAACCGACACACCATTGCAAAGCAACTACACTCCGACAAAGATGCAAAAAAAAAAAAAAAAAAAAAAAAAACAAGAGCTATGCCAGAGGGATGAAGCATGACTGTCTTCATAGACCTAGAAAGCACAGATGCAATTATCCTGGTAGAGAGGGCCTGGGCAGAGAATCGCAGTTAGGTGAACCTGTGTGCACAGAGAACATGGTATGTATGAGAAGCTGCAAGTTTTCAACATCCGTGGAGCAAAAGAGTTCTTGCAAAAGTAGTGGGAGATGTGGCTGAAGAAATTGGTTGAGGATGAAGCATAAAAAACCCACTGAAGTGTGATCTTTTTTTCCTGAGGAGGCATGGGGGAGCCATGGAAGATTTTTAAGCTGTTTGAGGACATGGTCAATTCTCTGGGTTTCAGAAAAGTCCCTCTGGAGTCTGGGATGTGGTGAAAGTTGGGCTGGACCTTTCACCAGCAGGCATGCTCAGTCGCTCAGGAAAGGTTTTCGCTCTGCCTTGGGAAATTTTTCACGCCGCTCTGGCAGCGGAGCTCGCCCCGCCCACGGCTTCTCCTCACTGGATTGGTTGAACTCAGGGAGGCTACCAGGAGGCCCAGTTGACCTCCCAACTGCACACCCCCGCCCCCGCCCGTTAACGCTCTGGGCGCGCGCTGCCTTCAGCTTTAAATAACTGAAACCTGGATGTGGGTAGATGGTAAAAATTTGGAGCCCCTCCCAAATGAACTCTAGCCATGTGGCTTGCTTTGTCTGATGAGATGTTGGCAAACACATGGCAGGTGGAGACTTCAAAAGTGTGCTTTGCGGCTTTCTCTCTCCTGTTGCTCTTGGAAACCTGTACCCACCACACGTGGCCTGGTCTGGCCTGCTGGGTGATGAGGGACCACACCAGGCAGAATCAGACGTCCCAGCTGAGGCCTTTCTAGACCAGGGTTTCTCATTCTCGGTACTATTGACATATTGGATCAAATAAGTCTTGGTTGTGGGCAGCTGTTCTGTGCACTGCAGGATGTTTAGCAGCATCCCTGGCCTCTACCCCCAGATGACAGTATCACCGTCACCCCAGTTTAACAACCAAAGTGTGTCCAGACATTGCCAAATGCCCCCTGGGTGGCAAAATCGCCCCCAGTTGAGAACCACTGTCCTAACCCAGCTTGCCGGGCAATGACTAGGCAGGCATGTACACGAAGCCACCCTAAAGTAGCCCCAGCCAAACCAACCAGGCCAGTACAAGTGGCCAGCTTGACGCCTGGAATCCTGAGAACTAATAGTTGCCATTTTAAGTCACTAACTTTTGAGTGGTTGGCTCCACAGCACAAACAGGTACATCTGACTACAGTGGCTGAAACTGATAGGATTGATTTATTTATACAACAGGATGTACAGAGGTAGGCAGTTCAGGTACAGTGCAGAGCACAGTGATGCCACTAGGCTCCCACCCAGGCTTTTCATGTCTTTCCACTCCACTGTACTTTGAGGTGGGCTTTGGTCTCTTGCTTGTTACCTGGTGATCCCCAACATGGCTGCTCCAGCTCCAAGTCAGAGCTCCAGGAGAGGAAAAGGAGACAAGGCAAAGGGACAAAGAGAAAAACTTTCTCCTAGCAAAGCCTTGCCTTTAATTCCAGAAGGGAAGCCCTGCCCAGGGCCCTCACCTGCATGTCACTAGCCAGAACTGAACAACACAGCCAGGTCTAGCTGCAAGGGGGGCTGGGAAATGAGGGCATTTCACATGCTGCTTATACAGTAGAGGGAGGCAATGACTAAGGGGCTTGTAGTGTCTGTTGCACTGTCTCTCTGGGGATCATCTTGGTTTCTTCTTCTTCTTCTTTTTTTTTTTTTTTTTTGCCACACGGTGTGGCTTATGGGATCCTAGCTCCCTGATCAGGGATTGAGTCCGGGCCCTTGGCAGTGAAAGCGCAGGTTGGACTGCCAGGGAATTCCCTGGGTCTTGGTTTCTTGTCTCTACCTGTTGCTTATCTATCCTGGCCATCTCTTTCTAAGACTGGCTTTGTTTCTCCAAACACAGTGGGAGAAATGGCCACCCCAGCTGGGAACTGCATCAAGACTTTCAGCTCTGGGCCATTAATGACCTGTGTGGTAACTCCGTGTCCCACTTCCAAATATCAAGGGCACAGGTGCTGATTGGCCCAGCTTGGGTTAGAAGAGAAACCTGATTGGTCTGGCTTGGGTAGAATATCTACTGATCAGCCAGTCAGGTGTGGCCAAGAGAGCAGCAGTAGGTAGGGTAAACCTGGTTGGGGAATGTGCATTCTCAGAGAAAGGGGTGTGTGGCTGAGGAGACACCTAAAGAACCATCTAGTTCAAGGAGTGAAGAAAGGACATTGCCACTGTGGGTTGCAATGCTGATACGATAAAGATTAACACGTCCTTTGAAAGACCTCAAATACAGTGGAGTCCCATAGGCATTACATTTAACTTAAGCAAATTCAAATATTTGTATTCAACCAAAGTATTTTTTTTCCCACACAATTTGGCTTCCAAACATGAGCCAGCTACTTAACTACTGCCTGACCAAGTGATCTTTTCTGGTGCTGGAGATTGCTGTTTTGGATTTTGGGGATATGGTACAGTATAAGTAATATGTTCTTTATGGAAAACTGCTAGAATTTTCAAGATTATTTTTAAGGTCAGGTGATGCTCACCCTTCTCACTGTGTAAGAAGTACCTTTAGTGGAAGATCATGCAAATCATTTTTCCCATTTCCTTCTAGTTTTAATCAGTATAAAGAATGCATTTGGTTTTAAAATATCAAAATACTTTTATTGTGGCTTTTTAGAAATAAAAAATAAATGATATTCATGGCTTCTGGCTCTTCCTCCTGTTTTGTTTGGTGGTCTCTGGCCGTACACGAAAGGCAGGGAGAGAACAGATGGCTGGAGAGAAGGCAAAAATGAGGGTCTCTTCAAACACCATGGGAAAGGGGTATGTCCACCTGAGCAGTGTGTGTTCTTTGATGACTGGGTACTTGGTCTGTCCTGATGGCCTGGGACTTGACCTACTGGGCTGTCTTGGTGCGGCAGAATGGGCAGCGTGAGATGGAGTTAGAAACCTGGCTTCCAGACCCAATTCTTGAATTTACTAGCTGTGTGACTTTAGATGGGCCATTTAACCTCTCTGGGCCTCAGCTTCCTCATTTGTAAAATGGGGAACATAATGCTATTTACCTCCCAGGGCTTGAGAGAGGATTAGACGAGAAGTGTTTTGAACACCGCACAGCGCCATATAAACATGACTCACTGTTATGGAAGCGATAAAACTGGTTGCTGTTCACATTTATTATAATCAATTCAGATATAAATGCACTATACCATGGCCCCAACAGCCCTGAGGTTACCATTCTGTCCTGTGGCCCCAGTACACGCCCTGGGTTTTCTCAACTGCGGGCTTCTCAGAGCTCCTTGGAGGTGTGACATTTGGGTTTGTCACTACCCAAACACATAATTGCATCTACCAGGCCTAGGAGTCTGAATTTCAAACTTATTCTTCATATGCCTGTGTATGTTTACATTCATAATATCTGTGAAAAGAACCCCTCTCCTCACACACTCCAAAATGCAGTATTGTGCAAAATACCAGTCTAGGAAGCAACACACTAGGGTAGCAACCTTTAATGTCCTAAAAAAGCATCTTAGTAGTTTGACGCAGAAGAGTTACACTGACTCACGGAGGATCACGCGAGGCCCAGCGGGACGATGTTTCTAGTTCCTTCCACCAGGTTTAGAAAACAGAAGGCTCTGGCTGGATTTGCTAGACACTTCTCTCTTCAGCATCTCCCTTCCTTGGTCCATCTTTGGGGTGCCTTTTCTGGCTCCAACCTACAACAAGCAAGAGCAACAAATGCCCAAACTCTATAATTGTAGGGAGATCCCCAAATATTTCTCAAATGGCATTTTTTGTTACTCAAAATAAAATCTTTGTTGTAAAAAATATTTCTATACACGCATAGATGTGAGCAAAATGAAGGTAAAATGATCCACCATTATCACACTACCCACAGGTAACCTTATTCACATTTTGGTGTACACTCTTCCAGGTACACAGATAACGTTTTCTTCTGACATTTGCATCTTTTTTTGAACCAGGAGTTTCTGATTATAGGCAATTTCATTGGGATGGACTTTCTCTCGAAAAGCTGTTACTGAACTGAATGCCTTATGTCTCTGATGTCTTAGGAGGGTAAGATGCAGCATACTCTAGGGGGTCTGTCTAACCCTTTTCTGAGCACTACTCCTGGATCCAGGCAGCCATGTGTGTGACTCTGTCCCTGGTCATAGCTGATCGGGCACTTGGCATGGGCTGGGCTTTTAAGATGGTCACTCCCAGGATTTGGGGTTATGGGCTCTAAGATGCTACTTGCTTCCTGGGCTGGTCCTTTGAACTGGGGGACCGTGAGGTCATTCCTTCCTGTCACATGACTGGAGAGAGCAGAGATCAGGAGAGCCACACAGAGACACAGGGAGGAGATACGGCCTGTGTGTGCGGTGCGCATGATTGTGTGTGTGTAAAAGTGATGATGCCTGAGATCTGATGGCTTACCAGTTCTATTTCGAGGCCAGGCTCTCTTTCATCTCCCAGTTTGTATGAGGCACTCACCCCTATATCCTTAAAAAAGCCCCCTCCCCCCCCCTTTTTTTTTGCGGTACGGGGGCCTCTCAGTGTTGTGGCCTCTCCCATTGCGGAGCACAGGCTCCGGATGCGCAGGCTCAGCAGCCATGGCTCACAGGCCCAGCCGCTCCGCGGCATGTGGGAGCTTCCCAGACTGGGGCACGAACCCATGTCCCCTGCATCGGCAGGCGGACTCTCAACCACTGCGCCACCAGGGAAGCCCAAGGCCCACTCTTGGGGAAGGAGTCACCCAAGTTACACTTGGCAAGGAACCTGGAGGAAACCTTTCTGTACTGACGAGATCCTAGACACCAAACTTCTAAGCTCAGGCTGGAGGGCAGGGAGAATGGGAAGCTGGCTCTTTGCTCTTAGCTGAAGCACCATCTGCCCCGCTTCTGTTAAAGCCACAGGCAGCGTGAAGTTCCAGGGTGTCTCACATCTCAGAGAAGCACAATGTTCCCACAACATCCGGGACCCATCCCAATATCTCCTCTGCCATTTCACATCCCCAGGTGGTCCTCAGACAAAACCTAGATGTGGGGCAGTTTCTGCCTCCTCCCAGCTCAGTCATATATGTGAGTGAATAGGTAACAAACTTCCAGTCGTTTCCACTTTGCAGGGTGGCAAACGTCTCAAATCAAGTGGGGCCCTCAGGATGCTCTCTATCCTCTTAACATACTGCTCTGGGGAGTAACCACCTTCTGGTCTTAGCACAAGGATGCTGGTTGAGAAACTTCTATTTTCCAAATATATCCCTCACCTAGAATATCTTCGTTTCTTCCCATGATAATTTGGTTGCCTCAGCATGACTGTGGCCTTTTATCAAACTTGAATGTCTCCTCTCTCATATTCAACCAAAATGTGTTTGGCTTTCTAGCTTCCTGAGAGCTCGCCTCTACTGTCTGCAAAGTGGGAACGTGGACTGGCTTAATTGCAGTTCCAGGGCTGATTTGTCAATGGCAATGTTTCAACATGTTCAAGATTTCATAGTCTTAATTCTCAACTTTGAAGAGAATTCTAGAGGAGGCTTCCTGGAAATTTCAGAGAAATGCCACTGGAAATGTATCAGGTTTATTACCTGGAGGTTTCTAACCTAAAGGAGGAAAAGCTAGCACTCACCTGGGTGTCAGATCTGCACTGATTCCCAGCTCTCCTACTGAGCTGTGTGGCTCTGGACAAAGAAAGTCTCTGAGCCTCAGACACCTCATCTGGCAATTGGGTATAATAACAACACCCACCCCATAGGGTTGTTGTGAAGCTTAAAAGAGATACTGCACGTCGAGTGTTTGGCTCTGTGCCCGGCACATGCCAAATGCTCAGTACATAATAGATGTGGGATAACTGTCCACTGGGCTTCCTGCTGACGTTCTAGGGTTTTCTCTCTTCTCTCTTCTGGCTCACCTGGAAATGTGAGTTCTGCATCTTTGAGTTCTTCATCAGCTCTACAAACATTCGTCTCTTTAACACAGAAAGAAAATTGACCAAATTTAGCTTATGTTCTTCTTTGCCTTTTGCATCAGAGAAAAATGGATTTTTCTCAACTTTCAGATGCTACCCATTTGGATGGAATGTTGAGCCTTCCTAGGTGAGGAGGTGAGGATAGAGGTCTGCAGAAGGGGGTGTGGCTTTGGGGCAACGCTACACTGTCCTGCTGCACCTTTTAGGGAATCTCTGTTCCAGATTCCAGCAGAGAAGGAGGTGGTCAACCAAGAAGGCTATGAAGGATACTGTATTCTTCTTGGAGGACAGATCTGCTTTAGCTGGAAGCAGAGCCTCCTAGATCAGTGGAAGAGGCTGTAGATGTCCAGTGGCTTTCCACCCAGTGGAAATGTTGAAAGCCCCAGTGGCTAACCTCCCTGGCAGGGACTACAGGGGCCTGTTGGGAAGCCAGCATCACTGAAACCCTGGAGCTTGCCGCTCCCCTGGGGTTTGATTACTATTGCTGACCCTGATTGCTCAAGACCCTGCACCTCAGGGGCAGCTCATCAAAGAAAGAGCATCCCCTAGGCACTGGAGACACAAAAGTGAGAGGGAACTGGGGTCTCCCTTGCAGACTGACACTCCGCAGGTGAATGTGCAGTGGTGTCTGGAAGGAGACGTTCTCCTAGAGCCCTGAGCATCCACTGGGGTCGCCAACCTGATTCCTACAGCGGCCAGGAAAGTAAAAGAAGTGGGTGAAGTGAGCTGGGGTGGTGGTGGACAGCAGCAAACACACGAGCCCAGCGCCTTTCTAAGGGGCCTGGAAGATGGAGGCTTGTGATGGTGGCTTGTGGGTCTGTGGGCCTAGGGTCGCCAGATCTTCCAAGTTTCCCAGAGAAGCTGGAAATCCAGAGTATTCCAGGAAACTGCCCTATTTTGAAATGTAACTTAAAAAAAAAATCCCATGAGCCAAATGGAATATATCTGTGGGCTGCCATCTTGCGACACCTGCTTCAGAACCTCCCTGCTTGGTGTCTAGTTGGTGCTCAGTAAATGTTTGAGGGGTTGCCAGATAAAATACAGGATGCCCAGATAAATCTGAATTTCAGAATGAAGCCAACAAATTTGTGAGTGTGAATATGCCCCGTGTAATATTTAGGACATTTATACTGAATAGCTTTTGTTGTTTATCTGAAATTAAAATTTAACTGGGCATCGTGTTTTGTGTTTGTTTGTTTTCCCCTCAATCTGGCAACCCTACCGGGTAGTCACAAAACTCAGGGAGGAAATAAGGCTGTCTTTTGGGACAGGGCATAGGTGCTTACAAGACTCTTCCATTCTCCCAGAAGGATGCTAACTCTACCCTCAGAGGAATGTCCGTGAAGGCTGATGGGCCCGTATTGAACTGACAGTTGCCCTCCAGGCGTTTTCCGTGGAGAAGGCCTCGAGCCTGCAGCCACTCAGTATTTATCACAAACTCAGTTGAGACAATCACTATCCAAATTCCCAGATATTATAAAGCAGGGGTTAGTTTTAAACCAACAGCCTTCTTCTCTCCCACCCCATCCCCCACCTCTTTTTTTGCAGAACCGTTTATCCAAGCAAAATCCCATGAGGAACTTGGGGTATAAGATAATGGAGAGCTTCTCTGGCGGGAGAAAGGTGTGTGTGCTTTGAGAGTCACACCCGTCCATGGCACCCAAAGGCTCAAGGGAACCCCAGTTTGAACATTGCTGCAAAATTCCCTCCTGGATTAAGTTCCGTCGCAGAGCCTGGCCCCTGTGCACCTGCTTTTCCTGAACTTTACTGAACACACTGGGATGTGATGAAGGGGGTGCGGGAGGGTCTTTTTTTTAGCCTTCTTCTATCCGTATGCGGCATAGGCCTGGCCACATGGTTCTACTTCATCATTGTGCGCGGAAGAGCACCACCCCAAGCCCCTCCCATCCCACGCTCCTCCTACACAACATCTACCAATTGTGGGGCTTCCCCGGTGGCGCAGAGCTTGAGAGTCCGCCTGTGGATGCAGGGCACATGGGTTCGTGTCCCGGTCCAGGAGGATCCCATATGCCGCGGAGCGGCTGGGCCCGTGAGCCATGGCCACTGAGCCTGCGCGTCCGGAGCCTGTGCTCCGCAACGGGAGAGGCCACAACAGTGAGAGGCCTGCGTACCGCAAAAACAAACAAACAAACAAACAAAACACACAAGTGGCCCGGAGGAAGCCAGAATCTTGAGAATACCTGGGCCCAAGGAAATCTTGGAAGATAGTGAGTTAAAGAGAATAGTGAGGATAATGACGATGGTAGGAGAGGGTGAATGCTTTGTGGTCCTATGTGCTAAGGGTTTTGTATACAAGCTCCCATTGGGAAGGCTACGAGCTACGTGCCATTTTTATTCTCATCTTAAAGAAGAGGGATCTGAGCTAATTAAGCAGAGGGAAGGTTAGGGGGTTTTCCTGGCTGAGACCACAAGGCAAAGCGGTGGTCACGACCCCTAGCCAGGACTTGATTGGCTGGAGATTTGATTGGCAGGAGAGCTGAGCGGCTTCTCCTGCCAGAAGCAGCTGGTGCCCTTCAGCCTTTCTTACACTTCAATCCCTAAGAAAGGGCTTGCGTGCTTCCCAAGTGGCAACTTCTGTGCATTTAAAAATTTCCTCTTGAAAATCCCAGCCTTAGCCCATTCACAAAAGGTATCTGGGTCCTTTCTTGGCCGTGGCCTAGTCGTATTCACCAAAGAGAAGAGCGCGTCCCATAAGAGCTGGCGGCTTTGGGAGAACCAGGGAAGGCGTCAGCTGGCAGGAAGCTCCCTGAAAGAAATAGAGGAATCCCCACCCATCCATGAGCTGCCTATTCTTCCCCCTTAGACACGGGGCTTGCGATGTGCCAGGCACTGCAGGCATTTTGCCATTTAACCCTCCCGCTGCCCCACGGAGTAAGCCCCTTGCTAACAGTTTTGGTTGCTTTTGTTGAGGAACCTGGGATACAGAGGTCAAGCCACTTACTCAGGTTCATTCGGGGCAGCGGTGGGGCTTGACCCCTATTTGTTTGACTCCAAATCTGGCCTCTGAACTCTGAGAGACACTGCCGCCTTCTCGAGGGATGTGGGAAGTGGATTCGAGTGGGCACGGCCTGGGCCGCGGTTCCCGTCCCTCTGCCACATGGACAGAGCCACAGGCCCAGTCGCTGTGAAGGCCCAGCATCTTATACCAAGTCTCATTTTCACAGCCAGAGATATTAGTGTGGAAATAGGACTTTTGATTCTTGAAAGGTCTGCTTGGTGAAGAGATGGTCAAACATTAAAACTACACACTCCAGGTTTTTTGGGGGGGGCAATTCTGAGGCTTAAGATGTGTAATTTCATCTCAGTGCTTCAACCTTGCCACCTCTGTGAACGGGTGAAGAGTTTCAAAGTTTTATACAGGAGGCTAAAAAACTAAGGCTCCTTGTGAAAATACTAAGTGTAAAACTTAGAAAAGAGGAATTCTACTTTCTGTTCATTTCTGCTTAAAGACAACGAAGATATACTCCCTGGAAGGAACGGATGCCAAGACAGATGTATACAAGTGCGCTTTAGGATCCAGCAAAACTTTAATATATATTATTGTTTTCTTCCTGACAAACAGGCTGGCATGTCCCTTGCATTGTGTATGAATGAGGCAGCCCATGAATAATGCATGTGAAGCCTGATTATGTAAATCCTCAGGTTTTCAGTACATGACAATGGCTTTTTTTGGGCCCTTCACTGTCCCATTCTGTGATCTGGTGTCTCTGCTTTGGGGCCTAGTCTGCCAAGCCCTGGGCGCGGGGGTGGGGGGCATGTCGGAGAGGGGTGAGCTCTCCAGAGGGCACATCAAAGGGAAAGTCACAACTCTGTCACTGGCCCAGCTCTCCCTGGCATTGCTTGGTGTGAAAGGAAACTGTCCTCTGCCTGAGGCAGCCCCATGACACATGCAGACTAAGGCCTGTGATGTTTAATTCACAGCAGTGAGCACTGGAAACACCACATCCAGGCTCCCTCAGAGCAGGACAGCCACTTTTCATTTCTGGGGCTCTAAGCCAGAGAGCCTGCTGTCTGGAAACCTATTGCCTGGAAGGTTCGCAGGATGGAGGGCAGGCTTCTGCAAGGAACTATCTGACCATCACCTCCTGGCTGAGGAGAAGGGCACCCTTCTATGACCTTGGCCTCCTTAGAGCTCATGCAAGCAACAAACACACACATACAAATACACACACATGCCAACACACAACACATACTCACATGTACACACATACACGCAAGCATGCGTGTACAAATACACAGCCCCAAGTCAGAAAGACTGGAGTACTATTCTGGCTACTCAGAAGAGCAAACCCAAATCTTTATCCTCAGAGAGCTTATTCCTCGGTGTATCCCTGGCACCTGGCAGAGCAATGAAAATCAGAATCGCCGCCTTTAAAAACACTCGGGCTGTTCACTCAACTGATTGTGGTCATCATTGCAGGAGGCAGGGAAGTCAGATCATGATGCTGGACACACTTAAGCTCAGTACAGTGCTGTGGGTCACTTATGTCTCAATAAAACTGGTAGAAAAAAGAGTTATCTGGATAGAAAGAACAAGATAAAATACACGAATTATCAAAAGTTAAAAAAGTACAGACGAGCTAGACTATGAGTCTCAGAAAGCACTGTTCACAACAGCCAGGACATGGAAGCAGCCTAAATGTCGATGGAGGAGTGGATAAAGAAGATGTGGTACAAATATACAGTGGAATACTACTGAGCCATAGAAAAGAATGAAGTAATGCCATTTGCAGCAACATGGATGGACCTAGAGACTATCATACTATGTGAAGTAAGTCAGACAAAGACAAATATCATATTATATCACTTATATGTGGAATCTAAAAAAATGATACAAATGAGCTTATTTACAAAACAGAAAGAGACTCACAGACTTTGAAAACAAACTTATGGTTACCAAAGTGGAACTGTGGTGGGGAGGGATAAATTAGGAGTTTGGGTTTAACATATACACATTATTATATATAAAATATGTAATCAACAAGGACCTACTGTATAGCACAGGGAACTCTACTCAATATTCTGTAATAAGTTATATGGGAAAAGAATCTGAAAAAGAATATATATATGTATATGTATAACTGAGTCACTTTGCTGTACACCTGAAACTAACACAACTATGTAAATCAACTATACTCCAATATAAAATAAAAATTAACTTAAAAGAAAGAAAGTTTAAAAAAATAGAGGCAAGCTAGACTATGAGTCTCCGAGAGGTTAAGCTAACACATATATATGGAATCTAAAAAAAAAAAAAAAAAAAAAGAAGTTTCTGATGAACCTAGGGGCAGGCCAGGAATAAAGACACAGATGTAGAGAATGGACTTGAGGACATGGGGAGGGGGAAGGGTAAGCTGGGACGAAGTGAGAGAGTTGCATGGACATATATACACTACCAAATGTAAAATAGATAGCTAGTGGGAAGCAGCTGCATAGCACAGGGAGATCAGCTCAGTGCTTTGCGACCACCTAGAGGGGTGGGATAAGGAGGGTGGGAGGGAGACGCAAGAGGGAGGGATCTGAGGATATACGTATGCATGTAGCTGATTCACTTTGTTACACAGCAGAAACGAACACCACACTGTAAAGCAATTATACTCCAATAAAGATGTTAAAAACATAAAAAAAAGCTGCCTGAAGTCACACAGTAAATGGCAGAACAGGAGTCTAAACCTAAGTCTGCCTAACGCTAAAGCTATTCTGCCACCTTCCTTTGCAATGAGCGAATGCATTCTGTGCTGCCTGGATCCCACCGGGACCTCAGCTGGCTGTTTCTAAAGGGAGCTGAGCGGCAGCCTCAGAGGCTCTGCTCCGAGCAGGGGCCTCCCACCTTCTGCTGCCTGATCGCCCTGGTGACCCTCTTCTCCTGGTGCAGCCGCTCTTCCATGTGCACCAGGGCCTCCTTCAGCAGCGCCTTTCCTTCGGCCTCTTTGGAGATGTCGTCCTTCAGCTTTGCCACCTGTGACTGGTACATCTGAACCGACACTTTGCTCTGCCTGAGCACACAGGGGAGACAAAGTCTCTTTTCTCCTCATCTTTCTCACTCACCACCAATGCTCCCGACCTGGGAGATCCTCAGAACACTTCCATGTATGCCTGGCTTTGCGGTTTCCTTACAAGTGGGGGGAAGGCTGAAGATGTGGGGACTAGAGGGCAGAATAAATAGCCCATTGGCTGTGGATGTGCAGCATGAAGGGGGCAACGGTTATGCTACCAGCCCCTCCCAATTTCCCAGGGAGGGTGGGGGAACGGATACCACTGAAAATAGGATGGAATTATGAAAAGCACACACATGGTGAAACATCAGACACATTTATAAAAGGTGCACCTTATTCCTTAACAGTAGGGTACTTTAACTGCTGCTTTCTTGCCCAGAGACTTGCGTCCATCAAGCCCTGAGTCACCATCCCACCCCCCCCCGCCCCCCCCACCCCCCCCCGCCCACAGCAAGGCCTCTGTCCTCTTGTCCTGGTCCCTACGGGTCTGTAGCTGCACCGAGGTTTAGCCTGGAGAATGGAGGCCTGGGCCTTTTGCCGGAGACATGGGCCATACTTGAGCTGTGCAATGTCCTTCTCGTATCGTCTCAAAAGCTCTTCTTTTCTCTGCAGCTGGTTCTTAAGTAGGGTGATCTTATCAAACACCAGGTACAGGTCTATTTGTCGAAGCTGGTAGACACTCTCCCTCTCTTTTGGGGAGAGGTGTTTCATGGACACGTGACCTGACATACCTTGGATGTTCATCAAAGTCCCGAGGGTTTTGCTCATGTCCATGTACTACGAGAAAGCATTTCGCAGGTAAGAGGCCTGGCCCAAGACCGCTGGTGGCCACTTTGAGGAGGCAAACGTCCAATTGTGTTTCATTCATTTTCTGCAGTTGCAGAGAAGAAACACATGCTTTGCAAATGAGTGCATTTGGGGTTTTTAGTACGACTTTCATTTTCCCCCGCATCCATTTACACTAGGCCTTTTTGAGAATTGGGGGGAAGTGGGGAGGGGGAATGACAACAGACATAAACATTCATTCTTACTACCCAGTCTTGCAAGGGATTGGGCTCTGCAATTTCCAGCCCATGCTGGGATAGGAGATGGGTCTCGTGGAGCTACTGTAACAACTAAACATGTATGTGGAGTTGATGTTTAAACTATCTGCAGGGCACGCAGGTTTGGACAGGAGGGGACTGATGCTGGGTATACCTACCAGCTTTTCACTAAGATCTAAAGCGTCAGCCACATCCATTTTCCTTAACTTCTCAGAGACCATGATGGACCCTGGGCTGGAAAGGCCATTTTGAGGCTGAAATAAAAAAAAAAAAGAAGAAAAACTCTCTTGGCATTCCATTATGATTTTCTACATCCAGAAGAATAACCCAAACAATAATGGAAGAACTGGAAAGATACTAAAGAATAATTTGAGAGAGTTAATTTTTTTTAACATCTTTATTGGAGTATAATTGCTTTACAATGGTGTGTTAGTTTCTGCTGTATCAAAAAGTGAATCAGCTATACATATCCATATATCCCCATATCCCCTGCCTCTTACGTCTCCGTCCCACCCTCCCTATCCCACCCCTCTATGTAGACACACAGCACCGACCTGCTCTCCCTGTGCGATGCAGCTGCTTCCCACTAGCTATCTATTTTACCTTTGGTAGCGTGTGTGTGTATATATGTCCATGCCAAGAGAGTTGGTTTTAAATCCAGTCTGACTCTGTGAACTGCTTTCTTTATGACTGTGTTCCTACCCCTTCAGAGCACGACTGCCTTTGAAATGATGCATCACTTGTGCCGTTCTTTGGCCACCGTCTCGTCTGTCTTCCCTTTAGGCCAGTGGTTCTCAACCGGGGGTGACTCTGTCCACCCTACCCCCTCCAGGACATTTAGCAATGCCTGGACACATTTGTGGTTGTCATAATTGCTGCTGGCGTCTAGTGGGTAGAGGACAAGGATGCTGCTAGACACCCCACGATGCATAGGGCAGTCTCCCAAACAAAGAGTTACCTGGCTCAAAAAATCAGTACCGCTGATGTTGAGAAGACAAGCTCCAGAAAAATGGGGACCATGCGGCTTTTGCTCACTATCTCCCTCCTTGTGCCCAGCATGGCACCTGGCACCGAGTGGTGCATAGTGGGCATGTTTGTTGAATGAACGAATGAAGGTTAAGTGGAAAATAGCCTCCCTCCTTTTGATTAAAGGAATCTCATTTCTGTGCAGCAGAAACCATACCCTCACAAAATTTGGCCCAACCTTCTCCTAGCTCGGGAACCTGGTGGGTGGGCATCACTTCAGACCCTTTCCAGAGACAATGCAGATAGTGTTTGCAGCTGCATCTCCCTAAGACCCCAACCAGCCAGCTGGCTGCTGGAAGCCCAAATGACTGCATGGAATGGCCACCAGTCTGAATAGTTTACCCGAACTGAACGACTACAAATAACCATAATAAGCCTCCTTAAAAAATAAATTGGCTTTTAATGCTTGCCATGAGCATCTCTTAGCCCTAGCATTTGTTGGCACTACCCTGAAACCCTCTGAGATTAAAAACAAAACAACTAAAAAACTATAATGGCCCCCAAAGTGACTGTGATAGATAAGAGTGGACATATTTGTCTATGTATCTATGGAGATGAGAATAAAAGAGGGTATCTGAAGATGACAATAAACCGGGCAGATCTGCTGCAAAAAGAACCTGAGATGCTGCTCAGTGTCTTCAGCTACCCTGAGCTGCATCCTCTGTACCTCTCCAGACGCCCCCTCTTTTCCTGAGGGGAGGGTCACTAAGGAAGAGCCTGGGCTACAGGATCCAAGCACACAGTCCCCACCCGGTCTCTGCAGGCTAGCAGACACACCACCAGGGACACACCCCTGGTGTGTCTTCAATCATTATTCTGTGACCTTGGGTGAGGTACTTGACCTCCTGAAGCCTTCATTTTTCTTATCTGTTAAATGGGGACAATAAGAGTAACTATGACACAAGGCTGCTACGATGGTTCAATGACATAAGGCATGGAGCCGGCTGAGCTCAACGCCTGGCACACAGTAAGCAGTTCACAAATGTCAGCTATTCTTCCTCCTGCTCTTTCCTTTAATTACTGTCAACCTTGGAGGATTGAGAGTTAGGAGGTTTCCTGCTCTGTGGTGTCAGTGGTGGGATGAGGGCTTGTTGCCAAGGAGAAGGTCTTGGAAGCAGGACCATCAGGACGTGAGATCCAGCTGAGCTCCCCACCTGGAGACGGTCCCTCTACTCCCAACCTCAGAGAAGGAAGGTTCGATTTTATCAGGAAGACCAACACGTTTCTGAAGACTCACATCTCTAGACGTGTGAGCAAATGTCTAGAAAAATTGTAGGAGAAAATGCTGGTACGGATAGGATGGCTTTATTATGTTTTCCAAAAGCTGGTTTAGACCAGCTGCCGCAGCAAGCCACGCTGGCCTGAGCTGTCCATTGTCACGTGTCAGTCAAACACCCGATCAAACATCCATTTAGGACACAGGGCACCTTCAACCTAACAATCAAATTACTTCTGAAAATCCTGGAAAACACAAACTATGCTCCCTAAGAAAGGAAGGTTTTCTTGGATAATACTCTTTAAATACTGTTTGACAATAATAACTATCATCTCTTAAAGTGCTCGCTATGAGCTAGGCACTGGGATAAGCACTTTACATAATGATCTCCTTTAATTTTTCCATCCTCATTTTACAGCTGGGAAATTGAAGTCCCAGAAAGGTTAGGAGGCTGCCCAAGGTCACAGAGCTTGCAGAGCTGGGATTAGGACACAGGTCTCTGATTCTAGAACTTGTGTCTTCTTAATCATCATGGCTCCCTTCTGCTGCCCTTTATGTGTTCATGTTTTTCAGTTTATAGCAAAAAGCAAATGTTAGGCAAGCTCATGACATACTGTTGTACATTAGCTTGTTGGATATTTCTGCAGAATATCACATGTGATGTGAAAAGGAGGGCCCAGAGATTGACCAGGCCAGCATCAGTGCAATGCTATATCATGCTGTACATGATGGGAAGCCGCCTTTCTATTCAAACATTGGATCGCTGGTACGGCCAGGCACCGATCAGTCCATACAGGTGCCAGCCCATCAGGGAGGACCTGGCCTCGAACCAATGATGTATACAGTGGTGCCAGGGCACACGGCTAGTGTCTGTCCTCATGCCCACCCTCCCCATGTGTCAGTCAATGCAGAGACAAAGTTTCTTTGGTTACCGTTCGGGTCTCTACTCTTGAAAAAGTTGACAAGTCAGGTTTTGCATCCAATATTTTCCGAACATTTTTTTCCATCCCGAAGGTCTTTAAGTCTAGAAATGATCCATCCATGTGGTCCTTGTGATCTATAAAAGAAAAAGTTTACACTCAAAGGCTCAGGAAGAAGTTACTGCATGTAAAAGTCACAGCTGCTATTTACTGGACACTTACCACAGGCCAGTACTAATGAGCTCACCATCCTCCCTTGGCAGGTTGGTCATTGAGGCCCAGAGAGGTGAAATGACTTGTCCAAGGCCACACAGCTCGTATGAGGCTGCAGCCTCCCAGGGCTGGGGCACTGAGGGGAAACCTTTGGCCACAGGTGTGAGGACGGACTTGAACCCAGGCTTCTGTGTCCTAGCCCAGGGCTCCACCCAGCAGCAAGCTTGGCTTCTTGAAAGCCCTATTCCCTCTAAACAGGGTATTTATCCTGGGAAGTTCCCCAAGGTTGGTCCTTGCACAGCATCCGTCTATGAAAAAGTTTCCACTGGGCCACAGTGAAATAAGAAAAAGAAGGACAAGGTTCTGAGTTTTTCATGAAATCCTGTTTATTTAATATCAAGGCCTGCTCTTGACTCTGAGCTCATGCCTACACATCTATTTTTTTTTCCTGCCCATCTTTTTTTATAACTATTTTTTTTAGTTATGAAATGATGGGGATAGAAGATGGTGGTCCTGGCAAATTGGTTAGTCCCTAAAGTGAACCCTCAAGTCTGGGGTCCACGGTTCTCAGCACAGAGGGGGTGACTAGGCAGGAGGAAACTTACTTGACAAGCAGGCCTTCTCAAGTTCTTTAATTCGTGCACGAAGCTCAGATAAAGCCTCTTTCTGACGCTGAATGACTTCCTCATGTCGGGACCCTTTGCACTTGGCTCCTAGATCACTGAAGGACTGCTCCTGTGGCCGGAAGGGTGAGGACAGCAGCTTTATCAGTGATCACAACCTCCCTCTCTTGTATTTGAAGAAACATGAACAAATCATGGATTAGCAGAAACCCTGTCACTTACTTAGTACCTTGGAAAATATCATTACAGGGCTTCAGCAGAGAAGGAATTTAAAAATTGCATTTCGAATACAAAGTCACATCTAGGAAGATTTCCAACTTTCCTACCTACTTAGCATCACTATAAATAAGAGATCCCCCCTATGTTCCCTCCCCATGTTTTATTTCTTTTTTTCTTCTAATCTTCTTGTAAGCTTGGGTTTCCACTTGTTGTCATTCTGGTCTCATCTCTGAACAATCACATCAAATTTGCTCCTGGAGGGGCTTTGTTTTTTTTGCCGGCACCATGCGGCATGCGGGATATTAGCTCCCTGACCAGGGATCGAAACCGTGCCCCCTGCAGCGGAAGCACAGAGTCTTAACAACTGGACCGCCAGGGAAGTCCCTGGAGGGGCATATTTTTTTTTTTTTTTTTTTTGGTACGCGGGCCTCTCACTGTTGTGGCCTCTCCCTTGCGGAGCACAGGCTCTGGACGCGCAGGCTCAGCGGCCATGGCTCAGGGGCCCAGCCACTCCGCAGCATGTGGGATACTCCCAGACCGGGGCATGAACCGGTGTCCCCTGCATCTACAGGCGGACTCTCAACCACTGTGCCACCAAGGAAGCCCCAAATGGTTCTTATCGGCCAACTTGGGGAAAACCTTCTTCTAAGACTTTGTGGCTGAAAATGTAGTCTGCAGAGCTGTGCTATCGGTACCAGCTGGGAGCTGGTCAGAAATGCAGAATCCCAGGCTCCCCCCACCCGAGACCTGCTGAGTCAGAATCTGCATTTTAACAACATCCCCATATGATCCGTGGACACCTCTGAGTTGAGAGGCACCATTGTAAACTATCCTCTAATTGGCTGGTTTCTGGAAAAGTAAGTAGCCGTTTTGGCCATGTGTTTCCCCTGATATGCATGAAGAGAAAGCAAAAGACTGAAATACAATTGGTTGGTCTTGCACACACTTAGACACAAACCAGGACCCGCAGTAACGACTGGGATTTGTATCAATAAAATCAGCTGCGGTATATAAACAAAGTACCATTTCTAGACATTTCAATAACCTTGCCTCTTCAAGTTGATCTTCAAGTTGATCTCTGAGTTTTGGGATTCAAGCTTCATGTTAATTCCTCCTACATCATTCACCCTCTTTAATTAATTTAGCTCCCAACAAGGAGTTGCTGAGATTCCTCCATCTGAGTACGTTCCCTCTGTTTCTCATAGGAAAGCCCATTTCATCAGTTTCCAGTAGTAAAGCGAAGGACGGGGACCACCTTACCGATTTCTCTTCCATTAGCCGTTTGACTCTGGCTTTCAGCTTCTCCTCTTGCTGTAGCCTTTCCTTGGTCAGCTTCTCCTTCTCTGCCAGATGCTGCCGTAACTGTTCTTGCAGCAAATACTGCTGAGTTTCCCGAGAACTGTTGATCTTCATCTGAAATGAGGGGAAGGGAACCTGCAGCTGATGGGGGACAGGACTAACGCAGGAGTCATTTCCACTACCTTTGGGGGCGGGACAAAGGTTCACGAAACTTTCTTCAAAACACAGAAAAACGATGCTTAGCTTAGTAACGAATAGCGAAGTAGTAGAGCATCGTGGTTAAGAGCTCAGACTCCAGATCTAGATAGAATCTCAGCTCTAGATCTTTCTAGACACTTCTTCGTATAGAAAATAAGCGGGTGAACTAAGGCAGGCCATCTTCCTCCTCATTCATCCCTGCCGGCCACTTGGGTGCGGGATTCTGTGGAGAGCACGGGCCCGTGAAGGGGCTCTGCAGCACGCCTACCTGACCTACTACCCTTTCCAAATGGGCTTTAATGAGGTTTTCTCTGTTCCTCATTTCTTGCAGCTGAAGCAATTTCCTTCTGGAATCCTCCCGAAGCTTCTCTTCAACCTGAAAGGATGATGAAACCGAGGGCTTGCTGCTAATGTGATCATCATGCCCTCTGGGGAAACTCTTCTGGGGGGTGCTAATGGCAGTGGGGGAGTCCCTGAGGGGTAGGGACAGCTGCAGCCCAGCAGCAGGGGTCACAGGCATGCACAGGGTAGCGGCAGACTCACAGGGAGTTGCCCCCTATGGGAAAGGGCCCAGCTCTGCACCCGGGGCTCAACTATGTTCTACCGCACACTCCCATCCCAGCTCGGTCCCTAACAAGCCGTACGACACTGGGAAAGTTATTTCACTGCTCCGTGACTCAGTGTCCTCATCTGTCCAATGGGGATGATGATACTAGTATCACTGCATAGAGTTATTGTGGGGATTCAATGTTTGGAAGAGTGCTTAAGGGCTCTGTGAGTGTGTTAAGTACTGTTGTAACCTATGAAAGGTGGACGGGAATGTCCGCCGTACAGTCTCGTTCTAATAACTCGTGATGGATACTTGGAAATGTTATGATTGGGTTTATTATCATAACTGTTTGTCGTTACCACTTTGAGCACACTCACTGGTGGTAACCTCTATGGAGGCTTGCTAAAGCAATGTCTATTAAGAATTGCAGCCTGCAAAGGAAGGCATTTAAAGTGGAGAAGCTTGCCTACTTTTCCCCCCTTGCTTGGGTAACAGTCAACAAACGGTAAGCTTGGGAGTGCTTCACGCTACCCTTGGCTGGCCTGTGTAGGCCTCGCAGCTGCTCAGTTCTTAGATGCACCTGCTGAGCCCTGGGCCCTGGCACTAACAGGAAATGAGGCAAACTCTCGTAAATAAATGGAAAGTGTTTGTGCTGAAACAAATTCACAGGCTCTTTTTTTAGGGATCTGAAGAGGGGGATCACAGGGATGTAATAAAAGACCCAGAAAAGCCCTTAAGAGCTTTCTTCTGAGTAGTGTGGTCCAGTGGAAGAGCCTCTGCCCAGCTCTGTTACCTTGGAAAAGTCATCTAAGCTCTCTGGGCCTGAGTTTTCTCCCACGTCTAAACATGCTCTGACTTCTATGTCAGCAGCCTTTTTCATGTGCTACAAAAGCCAAGTCCAGCCTTGGACTCTGCCATTGTCTGTGCTCTGCATGAACAGCCCCCTTTCCCGTCCCAAAGCCTCAGAGTCACCTTCAACAGCCTCCCTGCTCCCTCTCTCACACTCGGGAGTCTCACGCCTGTCCTCCAACCCCTCTCACATGCAAGCTGGACTGTGACAGCTGGCCTCCTCGCCTCGAGTTTAGTTTCTTCCAGTGCAATCTTAACGGTACTGTGAGAGTTACCCAGCTGTAAGGCAGCTCTGTCCAACAGAACTTTCTGCAATGGTACAGGTACTCTGAGCGAGGCTGTGTTGTCTAATACGGCAGCCACCAGCCACATCTGGGGATCGAGCACTCGAAATGGGGCTGGTGTGACGGAGGAACTGAACTAACAATTTTACTTAATTTTCATTAATTTCAGTGTAAACAGTAGCATGTGGCTGTTTGCTACGCCAGGGTCACTGAAGTCAGACGAACCTGGAGTCAGACAAAACCGACTGTGCCATTGGGCTAGTTACTTTACTAGTAACTAGTAGCCTTGACTTTCTCATCTGTAAAATGGAGAGGATGATTTCTAGATCACAGCGCTGTTGTGAAGATGAAGAGATGAAATGTTCAAGGAAACGCCTAGTACGTGAGAAATTGTAACTATCATTTTCACCCTGATTACTGTCCACGAATGTCATTGCATCAGTCACTTGTTCAGAAGCCTTAGTAGCTCCCCACTGCCTGTGTGGTACAGAGCCCAAGCACCTGAACTAAGGCAAAACACCAAGCCAGGGATTCAAGAAGCCCCTATGAACTCTGAACGAGGTAAATAAAACTGAATCCACACCTAGATAAACCATAATAAAACTGCTGGAAATCAAGGGAAAAGACAATCTTAAAAGCAACCGGAGAAAAAGACAGATTATGCAAAGGTACAACAGTTAGGCTTACAGATGACTTCTAAATAGAAATAATAGGAGCCACAAGACAATAGTGACATATCTAATGCTGTATCTAATGTGCTGAAAGAAAAGAATTGCCATTGTAGAATTCAATACGCAGTCAAATGTGTTTTAAGAATGAAGGTTAAATATACATCTCCAGACAGACACACAGGCACATCTGAGAATTTGCCATCAGCAGAGCCACAATGAGGGAAAACATTAAAGGCTATTCTTCAGACACAAGAAAAATGAACCCAGGTGGGTGATCAGAGATGCAGAAAAGACGAGCAACAGTAAGGGTCATGTGTGGATATGATACTGACTATAGCAAAACACTAATAATGTCCTGTGGGGTTTCAAGTATCAAGAGGAGTTTAGAACATGACAGCAATGGCTTATGAACCTGGAGGGGGTCAGTGAAGTGAAGGTGCTTGAAGCTCACGGCACTGTCCAGGAGAAGGGCAGGATCACCAACTACTAGTGCCTCTGGGGAAGTGAAGAACGCAGGGCTGCCCTGGTGGCGCAGCGGTGGAGAGTCCGCCTGTCGATGCAGGGGACGTGGGTTCGTGTCCTAGTTCAGGAGAATCCCACATGTCGCGGAGCAGCTGGGCCCGTGAGCCATGGCCAATGAGCCTGTGCGTCTGGAGCCTGTGCTCCGCAACGGGAGAGGCCACAACAGTGAGAGGCCCGCGTACCGCAAAAAAAATAAATAAATAAATAATGCATATTGTAGTCTTCAGGATGACTACTAAGAGAATAGTAGAAGAGTGAAAAACTTAATTAATGTGTGAGTTTGGTGAGTCAAGGATGAATGCTATTGTCTTACTATTACTAAAAGAAGAGTAAAAAAGTGAAATATTTCCAAGCTAATAGAGGGGGAAAGTGGAATAAGAGAAAACAATCCACGCAGAAGGAGGCAAGAAAGGAGAGAAAAAGGAACATAGCACAGATGGTACAAATGGTATTGAGCAAGAACGTAGATTTAAACCCCAGTACACGAGTAATTACATAATATAAATGGACTAAAATTCAAAGATTGTCAAACTGGATTTTATATAAATGATACGCTATTTGAAGGCATATGTCTAAACCTTAAGACAAAAATTGACAGAGAACATATGAAAAAGATATGGTATGAAAACTCTAACCAACAGAAAGCCAGTGATGAAGCTAAATGACAAAGGAGACGTTAAGGAAGAAACACTACTAGAGATGAAAAGGGACATTTCATGATGATCTAAAGTTTTGCTCTACAGGAAGTATTAGGATTCTAAATTTATATGCACCTAGTAACACAGCCTCAAAATATATAAAGCAAACATCGTTCATATTAAAAGAAGAAACACTCAAATTACAAACATATTGAGATTTTCAAAAACATTCTCAATGATGGAACAAAAAGACAAAAAAAATCAATATGAGAATTTAAGTTGGAACAACATCATTGGCAAACTTGATTTAATGGATCAATTCTTTCTTAAATAATTTCACAATTAAGATTTGAAGGCAGTCTAGGGTAGTGGTTACACACAGGAGCTTTGGAGTCAGGCAGACCTGGATTCAAGTTCTGCCACAACTACTTTATGCAAGTGAACTTGGATAACTTCCTTCACCTCTGTGAGCCTCAGTTTTCCCAACTGTAAAGTGGGGTTAATACCAGTATAGACCGCATGGGGTCATTGTGAGGATGAACAGAGATGATGCAGGTGGAGTGCTTGCCCCAGAGTGGTTCCCAGGCCGACCTGTCCCTGCCATACCTTGCTCTTTTCCCGCAGCATCATAGAGATCAGGCTCTGCTCGGTACTGCTCCTTTTCAGCTCCACCCTGAGCTTCCTCATTTCTTTTTCCATGTCCTGGATTTTCTGAAAGAGTTCCAACAACAGGGAAGTCAACTTCACAGCTCATTTCATCCGGCTCATTAAGGCAGAAACCTAGTCTGGGATTCGCTTCATTCCTTCCATTGGGGGACAATTCCACATCTTTGAGGCAAAGTAGACTTTCTTTCAACGGATGCAATGAAAGGGCTGGGTGAGGGAAAATTTGAGTTTCTTTTGAAGATCAGCATGGATCCTGGATTAAACAGTACAAGATACCTATCCACTCATTAGAATCTCTTTCCTTGGGGTATATTTTTGAGTTCAATCTAAATAAGGGCTGTTTGGAAGACACAATGGGCACCGTTTGGAAAAAAAGAACAATGACACTTTTCTTTTTTCTCAGTTGAGGCAGAGAAGTGTGCTCCTGACAGAGAGAAGAACACACGTCTCCTGCCCCCGTCCCAGGCACCGTCCTTCCCAATGGATGGAAAACGTATGCCTGGTGATGTGCACGAGGGTTTGGGCTGGTATAGGGGGTGAACATTTACATTTAGTGGTCATCTTTTCATTGTGTTAATTTTTATGTTCACCTTCCATACAAGGCCAGTGATACAGTTGCTTTTTAGTTTGTTTTTACGAATTGTTGTAAAATTGAATGTATTTAAGTAAAAATACTTCAAGAAGAGTTGTGTTAATAACAGTGCTCAGGGCTGTGATAAAACTTGTGACAGTGGATCATGAAAGTCTGGGCATCACAAGTCCAGGGGTAGGGACCGCGGTGAATTTCTAGCAGCATACGGTGGCCACCTCCCGTCCCTTTCCCCAGGGGAAACCTGATGAGGGGCCTTGAGCCAACTGCCCAGAAAATCTGGGGAGCGTGTGTTTTCCATGGTCTTTTCACCCATCTCTTTGAGGCTAGCAAATCAAAGAATTAGGAGACTACATTAACAGACAAACACCCAGAAAGCCCCAGAGCTTGTGCTAGCTAATGGGCCAAGGAACCCCTCCAAAACCCTCAAGGCCACAATCTAGGCTTTCAGTGGACACCTAGGGGTCAGGAGGTTCAACGCACGGTTTTGCAGAGTTTTAACTCTTTCTCTTGGGCTTCCCACTTCTCCTTCTGGGCATCTTCCTTCTGTAACTCTTCTTTCAGCACTGAGCACTGTGGAGAAAAAGGACAAGGCCAGGGGGCTTGGCTGGGGGTCCCAAGTACCTGTGTTCATGCCCAGGAGTGTTTCCTGCTGTATAACCCAATCACACCTCTGAATTCTGAGAGGCGAGACCATTTATGTGATGGGAGCACGGGATCCTGCAGTCGTTCCCAGTTCACCCCTCTCATGAGTTCTGAGGAATAGAGCGTCTAAATTCCTCTTCAAAAGCCAGCAAACTTCACCGCAGGGGAAAGCCAGCTTTGTAGTGTCTGGGTACTTAGGGTGCAGGAATTGGGATATTTTCACGCTGTGACCAGTGAGGGTGGAAGGGGCCGAGCCAGTGAGCCCAGATCCATCTTAGGGCTTTTGTGCAGGTTGCATCTCAAAGACACAACTGCCCTGACTGGTGTGGAGGGGTAAACGGAGCTGTCTTGCCCGAGGGCGGCTTGGCAACAGGCATTAAGGGCATAAGGATGGATGTGCCTTCTTTTGACCCAGCAATTCCCACTTTAGGAATGTACCTTAAGGACAATGACTGGAGAAATAAGTAAATCTGTAGTTTCAAGGATGCTCTTCACAGAATTGTCAGTAACAGTGGAAGAAAAAAAAAAGAGGAAACAACCCAAGTGTTGTTTAGAACAGCAGACCACTTTATAACACTGGGTACATCCAGGAGAAAGTATGTAGATTTTAAGATGAATGATAAGAGCATTGCTTTATTAGAATGAAAAAATAATCAGTATTTAAAAATTTAAAAAATGTGCATAGTATAAATTCACTATAAAATGATTGATTGATTTCTAGGCAATATATAGAAACAAGACTGGAAAAACAGACATGAAAATATTAACACTGATTTCTCAAGGTAGCATTTCCTCTCCTCTCTTTTTACTTTTCCTTTTCAATGTCATCTACTTATTTTTCTAAAATTAACACACATGATGTATGCCATTAAAAAAAAAGGCATCTCAAATGTTCACAAGAGCAGTACCCTTGGTGGTGACGAGCCCTTTTGCTATTGGCCCGCACAGTCTAGAGGAGAAGGGACCTCATTCCAAGGTCAACGAGGAAGGGGAAACGGGGACATAAATCATCCAAATGCACTTCAGGAGGTAGAAGAGCCAAGCAGGTGCTGTCTTTGCAGATTCCTTCTACTTAGCACCAGCTCTTCATCCCCTTCCCGTCCCCAACAGAGACACACACACCACATAAAACAGCTATAGCACATGCCTGGGAAGACACTCTGCTTGGGAGAAATGAATGCAGAGGGCTTGGCCAGGCAGCTGACCTCGGGCAGAGGCAGAAGAGCACAACTAAAACCAGCCTCCCACTACTCGGAAAACGATTTTGTCATCCCCATTTCACAGATGTGGAAATGGAGGCCAAATAAGTTACAATAAAAGAAAGCTCTGGGGTTGGACCCTGGTCTGTCTGATCCCAAAGCTCATGCAGTGCCTTTCACCAGCTCCAAACTGGGTATGGTACTACGTACCAGGTATTACTTAGTGTGCCTTTTCCTTGGAACCTCAAGATCTGTTCTCACCCCACCCCCATGCAGACCTAGCTATCGGGTAGCCTCTGGGAATCTCTGAGTTGCCACCTGAGATGAAAGCTTTGAGGTTTTACCTTGACTCACAGAAACAGGCACATCATGCAAATACTGAGAAATCTTATCCTATAGAGTCAGGATTCTAAAGTTAGCATTGAAGGCAAGATTTGCAAATAGTCAAAGTTACATGTAAAAAGCTCTTTGCTTGCCTACCACGTTCATCTTCCATAGAGACATTCTACACACTAAAGTCTAAGGAAGAAATGAGAGTCTGCGTGTTTGCATCTGGATCTTCAAACATTCTGCTTTGAAGACAATTATGAGAACCAGTGGTGCTGGGACCATGATGCAGCCGTGTGGTCATCCTTGCTCACAGAGAGATCGTATTCTGTTTAATATTAAACTTTGCAATGGCAGTATATGCTCATAGGTGTGTTTGTTCCTGGGATTAAACAAACTAATTTATAATAGGGGTTAGAAAATGTTTGCTGGATTTGAAAATCTATTATGCTTATTCTGAGCCACATACATGCTGTCCTTTGAAAGGCTTCAGAGAAGTTGGCCACCTGCCCAGCAGCTACCCTCCCTGTGTCCTTGGGCACTGGCCTCATCTCACCACCGTGTGTCATGTGACTCCACTGTGTCTGCTTTTCGCAGCTACAATTTGCTGATGACACGACACTCACCCTGGAGCTGAGGGCTTTGAGCTGGTGATCCTTTTCTTTGTTCTCACTTTTCAGTTGATTCACCTCCTGTTGTAGTTGTTGAACTTGACCATCCTTTACTAACACGTCTCTTTGCAAAGATGACACCATCTCTGTAAAAGAACCAAACCAAACCAAAACAGAAGACTCATGGAGGTCAAAGAGGCAGGAAGGACTATTGGCAACACCATGGCTGTCAGCCAACGTTCGGACAAGACCTTCCAAGCCTGGGCCACCACCGGTGCCCGCCTAGACCTGGGGAGGATTTTTGCAAGGGTCCCAGAGCAGGAATGGGAATGAGAGCAAAGTCCACGGAACAGGGTTTGAGGCTTCAGTGAGAATGAGGGGCGGTCAGCAGCAGCGAGAGGAGAAGCCTTTAGGGGCCCCTTGTGGGCACAAGCCAGGCAAAGCTGGGAGGAGAGGCCACACCATGGGCCTGGGGAACAAAGGCCCAGCACAGGGAAGGTCCAGGAATTCTTCTCCAGAGGCCAGGAGACGGGCGTGTGGCAGAGGGCACTGCTGGACACTATTGATGGGGTGGTTGGTTTCACAGTCCTCTGAGTTTGGACCCCTCTCTACCACTTATTAACTTGGTGGTCTTGGACAAGCTATTTCACCTCCCACTGTCTGTCCCACACAGAGTTATTGTAAGGGTCAAATGAGACGGTATGTCCCAAGAACACAAAGTGGCTAAATTATGTTTGTTCCATGGCGCCTATTATTTTTCTCGGCAGCCAGCTTCCAAAATGGCCCCAATGATTCCTGCCGCCTAGAATTCATGCCCTCTGTAGCCCCTCCCACCCTGAATAGGGCTGCCAGGGGAACCAATATGATACTGTGGAAATGACGGACTGTTTCCTCTCAGGCTGGGTCATAAAAGACACGGTGGCCTCCTCTTTGCTCCCTCTTGAATCACTCACTCTGGGGGAAGCCAACTGCTGTGTTGTGAGGACACTCAAGCAGCCCTAGAGAGAAGCATGTGTGCTCAGGGACTAAGGCCTCCAGCCAATAGCCACATGAGCAGCCATTCTGAAGGGGGATCCTCCGGCGCCCCCCGAGGCTTTAGATGACATGACTTATGCCCCAGCCAACATCTTGACTGCAACTCATGAGAACTAAGTCACCCCCCTCACAAATTCCTGAACTACAGAAACTGGGGGAGATAATAAATATTGGTTGGGGTTTTATCCATTACATGTTGGGGTAACTTGTTATGCAGCAATAGATAACTACTCCATTACTGTAGTATCATTTTTTTAACATGTTTATTGGAGTATAATTGCTTTACAATGGTGTGTTAGTTTCTGCTTTATAACCAAGTGAATCAGTTATGCATATACATATCTCCCCATATCTCTTCCCTCTTGCATTGTAGTATCATTTTGAATAAAAGTGGGAAGAAGGGTGCATAAATGCAGTGGTATTGGGTTATCTCCTACGGTTCTTTTCTTGAAAGAACATCAGGCCCAGTTTTAGTGGTAGGTATCAATCAAGAATGTCTATGAAATAAAGCACAAAATGCTCCAGAATTTCAGTTTAAAAATGAGCTTTGCCTCCAGGACACAGTTCAGTTACTTGGAAATCCCTCTGGGGCTTGCCACACTTTGAGTGGGTCCAGCCAATCTCAAGCGTTATCCCAACCCAGGTCTGTCCGACTCCCTGATCGGAGAAGGTGGGATCTGAGACAGGCTTGATGCTTGGATGAGGTTTCACTGGCCGACATACGGGAGGAAGGTGAGGACCAGCGAGTTCATCCTTCCATTCCTAGTGCCCAGAACAGCACCTAGCCTGGGGGAGGTGCTCAAAAAATATCTGAGGACATCCCAAGTGAGGGAGGAGCATAAGCAGAGACCTGGGGGCAGCAGTGGGTGGGGCTGGGTGTGATTAAGTTGCAGAGTGAGGCAGAAGGAAAGCACAGATTCATACAGAGATGGGGATTCACGTGTGACTCAATGCTATGTGTGGCTTCTACAGCTGTGGGCATGTTTCCTGCTATGCGCTGGCTGCTTTCAGAGTGATGTGCCCCTCCGAGGCTCACTGCCTCCTCCCTGTCACCTGCTTCTCTCCCTCCCCTCGTCTGTGAGTGATCCCATCCTCTTCAGGTCTCTAGGCATGCCAGTTCCTGCTTGAAAACCTCCACTGGATTCCCAACACCCTTGGAATAAAAACCCAGACCCCCTGACACTGCCCAGCCCCACAATCCCCTGTTCACTCCATGCAGCCTCTCTTGCCCTTGGCTTGTCATTGCCCACGTGAAACAGGTCCTCTCTAAAAGAAGGACATAGCCGTGGAGGATACAACATAAACTGGTTAGAATCAGCTAGGTCCAAGGGGGCGTAAGATTCGACTTCCAGGGGAACTGGAGCCTCATTACAGGCTCATTGTAATACATGAGCGAAATGACACACCCACCAGCACCAGGATGTTCCAAGGCTGACCATAAAGGTCAAAAAGTGGGTGGTGGGGCTTCCTTGGTGGCGCGGTGGTTGAGAGTCCGCCTGCCGATGCAGGGGACACGGGTTCGTGCCCCGGTCCGGGAAGATCCCACATGCCGTGGAGCGGATGGACCCGTGAGCCATGGTCACTGAGCCTGCGCGTCCGGAGCCTGTGCTCCGCAACGTGAGAGGCCACAACAGCGAGAGGCCCGTGTACAGGAAAAAAAAAAAAAGTGGCTGGTGGCCCAATTCCTGGAAATCCCCGCCCCTTCCCCAAAATATTAGAGTTGTCCCAATCCTCCCACTCATTAGCCTATAAAATTACCCTGCCCATAAAAACTAATCGCCCCATATTTGGGGGCCTCTAGCCTTCTGAATTGGCCCACACTCTGTCTGTGGAGTGTGTTTCTCTCTAAAGAAATTCACTTCTTACTTTGTCTCTCACTGAATTCTTTCTGCGATGAGACTTAAAGAATCTGAGCTTTAGTAAGTCGCGAGACCAGATGCGTGATCTCGATTAAAAGATAGTGGGTTCTGACTGGGTTCGAGTCCCAGCCCACGGGTTCAAGTCCCACCTGAGTTCCATGGTTGCACACCCACTGAGCTGGTCCCCCTTGGCCTCCCCCCTTGAAGTGCTGGCCACCACCACACACAGTTTATTTTCTCCACAGCACCACTGCTCTCTGAAGTGGGCTTGTGTATTCATCCGTTTACTTTTATTGTCTGTCACCCCCTCCCGAATCTGTGAGTACAGGAATCTGACTGTCTTGCTTGGCTCTCCCTCCCCGGAGCCTGGAACGGGGCCTGACACCTAGTAGGAGCTCAAGAAACATGTGGAAGCAATGAAGGAATCCAGGGAAATCAAAGCTCAGCCACAGCTGTGTGTTGGCTGCACCTCTCCCAACCCAAGCCCTTTATCAGGGAACCACCTCGGATCAAATTAGAAAATGGTTTCCCTTGGGCCCAAGTGCACTCGGCTGAAATGGGTGAGACCATGTGTGCCTTAAAGGAGTGACCCCATTTTGTCCACGCTCTAGTTTGCACTCAGGCTGCTTTGTGGAACCACCCAAGCCACAAGGTGACCTGTGTTCTCCCTGGTGGGGCCAGTGCTCAGGAGACCTTGTAGCCAAGAGATACCATTCTCTCAAATATTTACCTGGCCCTGCCCTCAGAACTGAGTGGCAAGAAACCTCCACTGAGGGAGAACTCTAATGCACCGACACGGGTGATCCCTGAGGCTGCACCCAGGTCACGGGCACAGGTGTGCTGGTTGACTGGTGATGTCTGCAGGGGGAGGGCAGAAGCTCTGGGGCCTGAATGCAGAAGGGTCTCACCTGACGTTATGGCGGCCTCCCTCCTTAAGTTCTCGGCCTCGTGCTTCAGGGAGGTGATTTCTAAGATTCTCTCAGACAGTATCTGGCACAGCACCTGGTTGTAGACTTGCTGTAGGGCACTGATCTGTGGAAGGAGGCAACACACCGTCAGAGGGGGCCAGCCAGGCCTGCAGGACACGCCGGTACTTCTCCAACGTTGGGCAAAGAGTCGGGTTGATCTTGGATCGGGGTGTTGGGGAAACCAAGGTTTTCCGTTGGCACTAGTGGAAGGGGCAGGAGGGGGCCTGTTCCTTCAGTGACCACCATGTCATTGGTCCTCGAGACATGGACCTTATCTTTGTGGCCACCCAGGGGCTCTGGTGCTGCTGTCTTCCTATGACCTGTGGGTTTTTAGCCATAAATAGACCAGCTGTTGGTTCCAGATCATCCAGCACTGACTGGATGCACAGCAAAGTTCAAGAGCCGGGAGCAGGTTATGAAATGAATTCCCTCTAATGAGAATAGAGGGTAGTTTATACCTCACAGAACACTCCAGAGTTTACAAAGCCCATTCACACATGCTACACTGATACTCGTCACAGCGTTGCTGAAGGCTGACGTTCCCATTAATGTGCCCATTTTGCAAGGGAGCCAGGTTGAGACTCAGAGAGGCGAGGCCCCCTGCTCGGGATCACGCGGCTGGTCAGACGTGGAGTCTGATTCAAACCCAGTCTTTAGTTGCCTGGTTCCTCCTTCCCAGGTGGCTCTAGGAATGAGCGTGAGAAGTTGGAGACTGTAAAGCATGGCATGGACTCGGGAGCCGGACTGTGGCCTTCAAGTCCTGCCTCTGCCAGTTAACGGGCTTTGTGAACACAAGGAGGACACCGTATTCTGTTTCCTTTTGTTCAGTCTGTACGCGGGGTGATGGTAGTCCCAACCTGATAGGTTTGTGAGAAGTATTTTAATAAGTTAGCATGTGTACAAGTGCTCAGATCATGCCTGGCACATGGCACAGGGGGATGAGCTGTGACGATCCTCTCCTCTGACTACCCACGGGGTGTATTTTTTGTTTTGTTTTGGGGTTTTTTTTTTTGCGGTACGCCGGCCTCTCACTGTTGTGGCCTCTCCCATTGCGGAGCACAGGCTCCGGACGTGCAGGGTCAGTGGCCATGGCTCATGGGCCCAGCCGCTCCGCGGCATGTGGGATCTTCCCGGACCGGGGCACGAACCCGTGTCCCCTGCATCGGCAGGCGGACTCTCAACCACTGCGCCACCAGGGAAGCCCTCACGGGGTGTTTTAGCTTCAGCTTCCCTCGTCCGTCTCTGGGGAAGGTAGTTGGTAATATTTATGTGTGCATTTGTAAGCCTTGCCAGGCTCACTTAAACGCCAGTGTGGTTGTTATTAAGAAGAAATACAGGGGCTTCCCTGGTGGCGCAGTGGTTGAGAGTCCGCCTGCCGATGCAGGGGACGCGGATTCCTGTCCCGGTCCGGGAAGATCCCACATGCCGCGGAGTGGCTGGGTCTGTGGGCCATGGCCACTGAGCCTGTGCGTCCGAAGCCTGTGCTCCGCACTGGGAGAGGCCACAACAGTGAGAGGCATGCGTACCACAAAAAAAAAAAAAAAAAAAGGAAATACAGGAATCATGGGTGGGAGGACCACAGGTCGGCTCTATCTATGGCTGCTGTGAGCACCCTGTAAGTCCATGGCTCACAGCCCCTCAAGGGCGGGCCCCCCTCCAGGGGTCTAGGTCTACACGTGGGGTGCGGAAGGCTCTCCATCAAATGCAACGTTGATAAGGCCCCGAAAGTAGCTGCCAGGCCTCGGCCTCCACAGAGCAGGTACCCGAGAGGCCGGGAAAGAGAGCTGGGCCCGGAACTCCCTCCCTCTCGGTCTGATGTGGTCAGACTGCTTGTTCTGAGTGGCCAGGACTTTCCCACCTCAAGGTGCACTGTGGGCCTTTGCCCTGTGATTTTTCAGATGTCAGGCCTAAGTACTCCCACAGGGACACGTTTATTGAGGCATAAATGCCACACAATCTGTAGACAGGACAAGAGCTAGCTTGTTTTAGTTTTTTTTTTTTTTTTTTTTTTTTTTGCTGTACGCGGGCCTCTCACTGTGGTGGCCTCTCCCGTTGTGGAGCACAGGCTCCGGACGTGCAGGCTCAGTGGCCATGGCCCACGGGCCCAGCCGCTCTGTGGCATGTGGGATCTTCCTCGACTGGGGCACAAACCTGCGTCCCCTGCATTGGCAGGCGGACTCTCAACCGCTGCGCCACAGGGAAGCTCCACTAGCTTGTTTTGATAGATCAAAATGGAAGTGACAAGGAGAAGGGTGCAATTTATTTTCTTTTTTAAAAAATAAATTTATTTATTTTATTTATTTATTTTTGGCTGCGTTGGGTCTTTGTTGCAGTGCACAGGCTTATTGCAGCGCCTTCTCTTGTTGCAGAGCATGGGCTCTAGGCGCACGGGCTTCAGTAGTTGTGGCATGAGGGCTCAGTAGTTGAGGCACACGGGCTTAGATGTTCCACGGCATGTGGGATCTTCCTGGACCACGGCTCGGGCCCGTGTCCCCTGCACTGGCAGGCGGATTCCTAACCACCGTGCCAGCAGGGAAGTTCTGGATGCAATTTCTTTGTTCTCCTAAGGTAAGGTTGCCAGATTTAGGAGAGGAAAAAAGGATGTTCACTTAAAATAGGATTTCAGATAATGAATAATATATTAGTGCAAGTGTGTCCCATGCAATATTTGGGAAACACACTAAAACGAAATTCTAAAATTCAAATTTAACTGGGTGTCCTTACTTTATCTGGCAACCTCACCCAAAGAGAGTTCCTAAACTTCAGTCATTCATATACCACTTTCACTATTTTTCCCATGTCTCTTGGCTAGCCCCACTATAATTTCTTAGCATTTTTCGTAGAAGCAGCTCCCTTTTTAAACTAAAAACGTGCATTAAATTAAAAATAACTGTTATAAGAGTAAATAGAGACTCAGTATCTTAAATAAAAATAATCCCTCCAAAAGAAGAAATACAGGAATTTCCCTGTTTACCATCAGACCAGGTTGCGGGCATCACGCTAAAAAAAAAAAAAAAAAAAAAAAAAAAGATTGGGGGGAGGTGGTGGGCATGCCCAGGTAATGGAGTTCGGGCGTGCTGATATGGCCACCAGATGGCGCTCACAGCCTTTGGTCTTGGTTTGTGTCCTTGGAAATCTTGTCATTATTACTCTGGTAGAATTAACAGAAGCGTCAAGGTCTCACAAGTTTTCTGACTCGTTTCATGCACCATCATGGTTCAGAGTCTAGGACATTTGGGGCAGTTACACTTACTTTTTCCCTGGGGCACCTGAGACATTATTGGGGGGCGTCTATGCTAGAAGTTGCGGGGACACAGGCCACTCTGACCCCCACTCTCCCCAAGGCTATACTTTTGCATGTTTGTGCTTTGGAAACTTTGAGTAAAAAAATTCTTTCACATCTTACTTTTCTCTGTTGGGGGGAACTACAACTTTTCCATAAAAGGTCCTTGGAACACTGAAAGTGTTTGTAAGCTCTTCTCAGCTTAATGCTTTTATTTGCATGATACCAGAGATAGAACACACAGAGACAAACTTCCGGGAGTGAAAACATACGTTCCCCTCTAAGACTCCAGTGATTTTGACAGATTGAAAATATTTCAATCTGAGTGTCAGAGTTTTAGGATTTCGGATTGCTGGAAAACTCCAAAGAGTCTTCAAACCTCTTTGATACTTTTACTATCAAAATAAATATCCATATTGTTTGTAATGGCATAAATTCCAAGATGTTCAATGTCAAGCTGTGTAATAAAATGGGCACTGAATCATAAGAAAGTTAAGAGTGCTAGGAGGAGTGATTGTTTCAGGATGATAATTTGGCTTCTAATTAGCACAGGCGTATAAGAGCACATGGAGGTAAGAATTTTCTAGTGATATTGTAGCGGATCGAAGATCTCTGAGAGCAAATCATTATGCACACACCTTCGGGGACCAGGGAAAACACATAAAGTAATCAGAACCATAAATCAACCTGCCATGTGGCTTATACTTCTGGTGGAATGCTCTGCAGGCAGTAGAATAGTTAAGAAACTAAAATGTCAGTGGATGAAACTCGATTTGAGTTCAAACGAATGGAGCCTCTGGTTCATATATGCCTTGCTATAAAATATTCTTCTTCAGTTATAAGTGAAGCTCCAGGGGTAGGGGAGGCAAGAGCATGATGCATCAGTGTAATTATTTCTAGATAATTTCTTTGTAAAAAAAACATTTTTCCCCCAGATATCGGCAGCCACTTTAAATAATACTCAAATTGGGACCTGCTGATATTCAAAGATATGTGGAAATTATATAATATTCTATGTCAAATATATTTCAATTATTTAAAAAAAGGTATGTGGGGAATTCCCTGGCAGTCCAGTGGTTAGGACTCCGTGCTTCCACTGCTGGAGGCCTGGGTTTGATCCCTGGTCAGGGAACTAAGATCCTGCAAGCCGCGTGGTACGGCCAAAAAAAAAAAAAAAGGTATGTGGGAATAATTCAGCCTCGTCCATGTACCTGAAAAAGACATGTCATTTTCTCAGGAAAGCTCTGAAATGGGAGAATAACTGAAAGGAATATTTCAGCAAAATTGGGTTCAGTTCAAGAAAAAGGTGCTCATTAATGTGTCAGCTACATGTCAAGGTAGCTGTTTGCATTAATAATCCATACAGGACCTGTTACTTTCATTGTTTTTTCAAAACCAGGTTTGAAGGAGAGTCATTAGTTCATTTAAATATTAGAGCATGTATTTGTTGACTTGTTTATTCTGTCTCCCTCACTAGAGCATAACAGGGGGAAGGATCATGTCTGTCTTGCTCTCTGCTGAATTGTCAGAGCCTGGAAGAGGGCATGGTATGGGATAGGCCCCCCAAAATATTTATTTGGATTAATGGACGGATGGATGGATGGATGAATAAAGAACAAACTAACATACACAGTCCTAACAGAGTTCTAGAAGGTTACTGGGCCCAACCTTTGCCTTCATGGAGCTTACAGTTTCCTGCTAGAATCTCCTAGGTTCACCATACACAATCTGTGTCCTTTCTAGAGCACCATTTCTAGGACTGAAACTGTGTACCTAGAATCGGTTACAGAGGGAAAGACAGTAAACAGAGCACAAGAGAACAAAGGCCCCCAAGCACTGTCTACGGTTCTTTTTTTTTTTTCTATCTCTTTTTAAAAAATGCTTATTTATTTATTTATATTTTTCTTATTAGTCACCCATTTTATACACATCAGTGTATACATGTAAATCCCAATCTCTCAATTCATCATACCAGCACCCCCACCCCCTGCCGCTTTCCCCCCTTGGTGTCCATACGTTTGTTCTCTACACGTGTGTCTCCATTTCTGCTCTGCAAACTGGTTCATCTTTACCATTTTTCTAGGATCCACATATATGCGTTAATATAGGATATTTGTTCTTCTCTTTCTGACTTACTTCACTCTGTATGGCAGTCTCTAGATGCATCCACATCTCTACAAATGACCCAATTTTGTTCCTTTTCATAGCTGAGTAATATTCCATTGTATATATGTACCACTTCCTCTTTAACCATTCGTCCGTCGATGGGCATTCAGGTTGCTTCCATGATCTGGCTATTGTAAATAGTACTGCAATGAACATTGGGGTGCATGTGGCTTTTTGAATTATGGTTTTCTCTGGGTATATGCCCAGTAGTGGGATTGCTGGGTCCTATGGTAATTCTATTTTTAGTTTTTTAAGGAAACTCCATACTGTTCTCCATAGTGGCTGTATCAATTTACATTCCCACCAACAGTGCAAGAGGGTCCCCTTTTCTCCACACCTTCTCCAGCATTTGTTGTTTGTAGATTTTCTGATGATGCCCATTCTAACTGGTGTGAGCTGATACCTCATTGTAGTTTTGATTTGCATTTCTCTAATAATTAATGATGTTGAGCAGCTTTTCATGTGCTTCTTGGCCAGCGGTATATCTTCTTTGCAGAAATGTCTATTTAGGTTTTCTGCCCATTTTTGGATTGGGTTGTTTGTTTTTTAATATTGAGCTGCATGAGCTCTTTATATATTTTGGAAATTGATCATTTGTCACTTGTTTCCTTTGCAAATATTTTCCCCCATTCTGAGGGTTGTCTTTTCATCTTGTTTATGGTTTCCTTTGCTGTGCAAAAGCTTTGAAGTTTCATTAGGTCCCATTTGTTTATTTTTGTATTTATTTCCATTACTCTAGGAAGTGGATCAAAAATATCTTGCTGTGATTTATGTCAAAGAGTGTTCTTCCTATGTTTTCCTCTAAGAATTTTAGAGTGTCTGGTCTTACATTTAGGTCTCTAATCCATTTTGAGATTATTTTTGTGTCTGGCGTTAGGGAGTGTTCTAATTTCATTCTTTTACATGTAGCTGTCCAGTTTTCCCAGCAGCACTTATTGAAGAGACTGTCTTTTCTCCATGGTATATCCTTGCCTCCTTTGTCATAGATTAGTTGAGCATAGGTGCGTGGGTTTATCTCTGGGCTTTCTATCCTGTTCCATTGACCTATATTTCTGTCTTTGTGCCAGTACCATATTGTCTTGATTACTGTGGCTTATTAGTATAGGCTGAAGTTAGGGAGTCTGATTCCTCCAGCTCCATTTTTTTCCCTCAAGACTGCTTTGGCTATTCGGGGTCTTTTGTGTCTCCACACAAATTTTAAGCTTTTCTGTTCTAGTTCTCTAAAAAATGCCATTGGTAATTTGATAGGGATTGTACTGAATCTGTAGATTGCTTTGGGTAGTAGAGTCATTTTCACAATATTGATTCTTCCAATCCAAGAACATGGTATATCTCTTCATCTGTTGCTATCATCTTTAATTTCTTTCATCAGTGTCTTACAGTGTTCTGCATACAGGTCTTTGTCTCCCTACGTAGGTTTATTCCTAGGTATTTTATTATTTTGTTACAGTGGTACATGGGAGTGTTTCCTTATTTTCTCTTTCAGATTTTTCATCATTAGTGTATAGGAATGCAAGAGATTTCTGTGCATTCATTTTGTGTCCTGCAACTTTACCACGTTCAATGATTAGCTCTAGTAGTTTTCTCCTGGCAACTTTAGGATTCTCTCTGTAGAGTATCCTGTCATCTGCAAACAGTGACAGTTTTACTTCTTCTTTTTCAATTTGGATTCCTTTTATTGCTTTGTCTTCACTGATTGCTGTGGCTAGGACTTCCAAAACTATGTTGAAGAATAGTAGTGAGAGTGGACATCCTTGTCTTGTTCCTGATCTTAGAGGAAATGCTTTCAGTTTTTCACCATTGAGAATGATGTTTGCTGTGGCTTTGTCATATATGGCCTTTACTATGGTGAAGTAGGTTCCCTCTATGCCCACTTTCTGGAGAGTTTTTATCATAAATCAGAGTTGAATTTTGTCAAAAGCTTTTTCTGCATCCATTGAGATGATCATATGGTTTTTCTTTTTCAATTTGTTAATATGATGTATCACATTGATTGATTTGCTTATATTGAAGAATCCTTGCCTCTCTGGGATAAATCCCACTTGATGGTGTATGATCCTTTTCATGTTTTGCTGGATTCTGTTTGCTAGTATTTTGTTGAGGATTTTTGCATCTATATTCATCAGTGATATTGGTCTGTAATTTTCTGTTTTCGTAGTGTCTTTGTCTGGTTTGGGTATCAGGGTGATGGTGGCCTCAGAGAATGAGTTTGGGAGTGTTCCTTCCTCTGCAATTTTTTGGAAGAGTTTGAGAAGGATGGGTGTTAGCTCGTCTCTAAATGTTTGATAGAATTCACCTGTGAAGCCTTCTGGTCCTGGACTTCTGTTTGTTGGAAGATTTTTAATCATAGTTTCAATTTCATTACTTGTGATTGGTCTGTTCATATTTTCTATTTCTTTCTGGTTCAGTCTTGAAAGGTTATAACTTTCTAAGAATTTGTTCATGTCTTCCAGGTTGTCCATTTTATTGGCATAGTGTTGTTTGTAGTTGTCTCTTAGGATGCTTTGTATTTCTGCGGTGTCTGTTGTAACTTCTTTTTCCTTTCTAATTTTATTGATTTGAGTCCTCTCCCTCTTTTTCTTGATGAGTCTGGATAATGGTTTATCAATTTTGTTTAACTTCTCAAAGAACCAGCTTTTAGTTTTATTGATCTTTGCTATTGTTTCTATTTCATTTATTTCTACTCTGGTCTTTATGATTTCTTTCCTTCTGCTAACCTTGGGTTTTGTTTGTTCTTTCTCTAGTTCCTTTAGGTGAAACGTTAGATTGTTTATTTGAGATTTTTCTTGTTTCTTGGGGTGGGCTTGTATAGCTATAAACTTCCCTCTTAGAACTATGGGATGCTTTTGCTGCATCCCATAGGTTTTGGATAGTCGTGTTTTCATTGTCATTTGTCTCTAGGTATTTTTTGATTTCCTCTTTGATTTCTTCAGTGATCTCTTGGTTATTTAGTAACGTACTGTTTAGCCTCCATGTGTTTGTGTGTTTTACAGGTTTTCCCTGTAATTCATTTCTAATCTCATAGCATGGTGGTCAGAAAAGATGCTTGATATGATTTTAATTTTCTCAAATTTACTGAGACTTGATTGGTGACCCAAGATGTGATCTCTCCTGGAGAATGTTCTGTGCACACTTGAGAAGAAAGTGCAATCTGCTGTTTTTGGACGGAATGTCCTACAAATATCAATTAAATCTATCTGGTCTATTGTGTCATTTAAAGCTTGTGTTTCCTTATTAATTTTCTGTTTGGATGATCTGTCCATTGGTGTAAGTGAGGTGTTCAAGTCCCCCACTATTATTGTGTTACTGTTGATTTCCTCTTTTAGAGCTGTTAGCAGTTGCCTTATGTATTGAGGTGCTCCTATGTTGGGTGCATATATATTTATAATTGTTATATCTTCTCCTTGGATTGATCCCTTGATCATTACGTAGTGTCCTTCCTTGTCTCTTGTAACATTGTTTATTTTAAAGTGTATTTTCCCTGATATGAGTATTGCTACTCCAGCTTTCTTTTGATTTCCATTTGCATGGAATATCTTTTTCCATCCCCTCACTTTCAGTCTGTATGTGTCCCTAGGTCTGAAGTGGGTCGCCTGGAGACAGCATATAGATGTGTCTTGTTTTTGTATCCATTCAGCAACCCTGTGTCTTTTGGTTGGAGCATTTAATCCATTCACGTTTAAGGTAATTATTGATATGTGTGTTCCTATGACCATTTTCTTAATTGTTTTGGGTTTGTTTTTGTAGGTCCTTTTCTTCTCTTGTGTTTCCCACTTAGAGAAGTTCCTTTAACATTTGTTGTAGAGCTGCTTTGGTGGTGCTGAATTCTCTTTGCTTTTGCTTGTCTGTCAAGCTTTTGATTTCTCCATCAAATCTCAATGAGATCCTTGCTGGGTAGAGTAATCTTGGTTGTAGGTTCTTCCCTTTCATCACTTTAAGTATATCATGCCACTCCCTTCTGGCTTGTAGAGTTTCTGCTGAGAAATCAGCTGTTAACCTTCTGCGAGTTCCCTTGTATGTTGTCATTTTTCCCTTGCTGCTGTCAATAATTTTTCTTTAATTTTTGCCAAGTTGATTACTATGTGTCTCGGTGTGTTTCTCCTTGGGTTTCTCCTGTATGGGACTCTCTCTGCTTCCTGGACTTGGGTGGCTATTTCCTTTCTGATATTAGGGAGGTTTTTGAATATAATCTCTTCAATATCTTCTCGGGTCCTTTCTCTCTCTCTTCTCCTTCTCGGACCCGTATAATGTGAACGTTGTTGTGTTTAATGTTGTCCCAGAGGTCTCTTAAGCTGTCTTCATTTCTTTTCATTCTTTATTCTTTATTCTGTTCCGCAGCAGTGAATTCCAACATTCTGTCTTCCAGGTCACTTATCTGTTCTTTTGCCTCAGTTATTATATTGATTCCTTCTAGTGTATTTTTTTTTCCAGTTATTGTATTGTTCATCTCTGTTTGTTTGTTCTTTAATTCTTCTAGATCTTTGTTAAACGTTTCTTGCATCTTCTCGATCTTTGCCTCCATTCTTTTTCTGGTGTCCAGGATCATCATCACTATCATTATTCTGAATTCTTTTTCTGGAAGGTTGCCTATCTCCATTTCATTTAGTGGTTTTTCTGGGGTTTTATCTTGTTCCTTCATCTGCTACATAGCCCTCTGCCTTTTCATCTTGTCTGTCCTTCTCTGAATACGGTTTTTATTCCACAGGCTGCAGGCTTGTAGTTCTTCTTGCTGCTGCTGTCTGCCCTCTGGTGGATGAGGCTACCTAAGAGGCTTGTGGAAGTTTCCTGATGGGAGGGACTGGTGGTGGGTAGAGCTGGCTGTTGCACTGGTAGGCAGAGCTCAGTAAAACTTTAATCTGCTTGTCTGCTGATGGGTGGGTCTGGGTTCCCTCCCTGTTAGTTGTTTGGCCTGAAGCGACCCAACACTGGAACCTACCCAGGTTCTTTGGTGGGGCTAATGGCCGACTCTGGGAGGGCTCCTGCCAAGGAATACTCCCCAGAACTTCTGCTGCCAGTGTCCTTGTCCCTTGGTGAGCCACAGGTGTCCCCCGCCTCTGCAGGAGACCCTCCAACACTAGCAGGTACGTCTGGTTCAGTCCCCTATGGGGTCACTGCTCCTTCCCCTGGGTCCCAATGCACACACTACTTTGTGTGTGCCCTCCAAGAGTGGAATCTCTCTTTCCCCCAGTCCTGCCAAAGTCCTGCAATCAAATCCCACTAGCCTTCAAAGTCTGAGTCTCTAGGAATTCCTCCTCCCATTGCCGGACCCCCAGGTTGGGAAGCCCGACGTGGGGCTCAGAACCTTCCCTCCAGTGGGTGGACTTCTGTGGTAGAAGTGTTCTCCAGTCTGTGAGTCACCCACCCAGCAGTGATGGGATTTGATTTTATGGGGATTGCGCCCCTCCTACTGTCTCAGTGCGCCTTCTCCTTTGTCTTTGCATGTGGGGTATCTTTTTTGGTGAGCTCCAGTGTCTTCCTGTCGATGATTGTTCAGCAGTCAGTTGTGATTCCAGTGTTCTCGAAAGAGGGAGTGACAGCATGTCCTTCTACTCCGCCATGTTGAACCAAATCTGACTACGGTTTTAAGCAGAATTATGCACTGAGGCCAAAATTCATCAATGACCAACTGCTTTTTTATCAACTTTGTTGAGATATAATTTATGACCAAGATCAGTGGCCAATTTTAAAGTAGTTCTTTAAAACTTAAAAAGCAGTTTTGTTTTTTTTTTTGGATTTAGTTTCAGGAGGAAGGAAGTTGACTGGTAAATCCAGACATTCTGGGTGGAGATTTTTTGGTGAAATTCCCTATAAATGAACCAGCAGCTGCCTTCAGGTTTTGATAAAGGCCTCAGTGTTTGGAACACTGTGGGGTTCCTTCTCCCCATCTCCAGCTCTTTCTGGCTGGGTCCGGGTGGGTGTGAGAAGTGGTCACTGAAGCGACAGGAGTTGGGTGGAAATGCAAAGTGGGTGTGAAAGCATGAGGTGTACAAGGTGGCAGAGCTGAGCCCTAATCACATCACTGCCTCTCACTTGCTGTGCAAGCTGTAACAAGCTCCTGGGCATCTCTGAGCGTGCCTCAGTCTCCTCATCTGTAGAATGGCATCTGTCAGAAGACTGAGGTTTAAATAGCTAATGAGGGGACTTCCCTCATGGTGCAGTGGTTAAGAATCCGCCTGCCAATGCAGGGGACAGGAGTTCGAGCCCTGGTCCAGGAAGATCCCACATGCTGTGGAGAAACTATGCCCGTGGGCCACAACTACTGAGCCTGCACTCTAGAGTCCGCGAGCCACAGCTACTTAAGCCCTCATGCTGCAACTACTGAAGCTCACGTGCCTAGAGCCCATGGTCTGCAGCAAGAGAGGCCACTGCAATGAGAAGCCCATGCACCGCAGTGAAGAGTAGACCCTGCTCACTGCAACTAGAGAAAGCCCGTGCACAGCAACGAAGACCCAATGAAGCCATAAATAAATAAATTAAATAAATAAATTAAATAAATAAATAAATAAGTAAGTAAGTTAATGCACCAAAAGCACCTGCACCGGGGCCTGAACATGGTAGTCACTTAATCAAATCTAATATTGTTTTTACAAGGCTAGAAACTTGCCAAACCTGCACTTCCTGGAAGTGTACTCCTCACCATGTTGTGCTCACTGCCCATTTCTAACTACCCGGGTGGCTCCCCCCAGGCTCTACCTGAGAGCTGTCACCCTGTGTTGTGACCCCAAGGCCCCGACCCACTTGTCTCTGAGCCCCACCTGGTTTTTCAAGCTCTGGATCTCTCTCTGTTGGGCATCGTCCTCTTCATGCAGAGCCTGAAACTTGGGTGGGATCACCCTCTCCTTCTGCCTGGAGGCGGCTGTTTCCAACAGCTTCTGCCTCAGGTTGGACACTTGGCTCTGCAGGCTTGCTATCACGGTGTCTTTGTATTTAGATTCAAGTTCAAAATCGGAGAGACGGCTGACTTCTTTTCCCAGCAGCCGAATTATTTCATCCTGGGTGGAGGCCAGATGGGAAATTTACTAGGTGTGGGTCTGGGTGTAAGGCTGAGCCCATTTAAAGAAAGACAGGAAAAATATGGTATCATTCTTTGGGAAGGTGAGGGCAGGCAGGGAGGGTAAAAGCAGACTTTCAAGGCTATCTCTGTCATGTGGAAAATCTCATAGAGACAAGAATTGGGTTAAAATGAGGTACTTGTATATAGACTCCTGTAATGGATGTCTATACCTCACAGGTACGGAAACTTTCCTTTCCCCAAGAATTAGACTTCCATATTAAGAACAACCATCCCACTTGGGAACTTTTGTGGCTAGAAAGTTTACTTAGAATGTTTTCATTTATAATATTCAGCCTAGCACACTGGGGACCTAGGAAAGGTAGTTAGGAAAACAACATTCTGTTGGACCACATTCTGCCTATAATGAGGGTTATTTGTTTTAACTTAAAACATTCTGAACTATTTGTTTTCCCTTTCCTCTCTTCTAATATTTCCTGCCTCTTTTGGCTATTCATGTATGAATTTTTTCCAGGTAACTCAATCTGGAAAGTAAATGAGACAGGAATAGTGATTTATTTGCATGGGTTCATGTAAACTTTTGGCTGGAAAAACAAAATTGCTGGTAGACTGTACCCACAGGTATAATTAACCCTGTCCTCCATCTCTCCAGTGAAAAAGCTCTGCAGCCAAAGAATTGGTTAGGTTTTCCAAAAAAGGAAAAAAAAATCCCCCAAACTTCTCACCAGACGTTATCAATAAAATGTCAGAAAAACTGAAGAAGAAGAAGAAGAAAAAATTCCCCAGAGGCTTTTCCAAAGCAGTCACAGGAGGAGGTAAACGGGCAATTTCTGGGCCAGCTCATTCCCAGGGGAGCCGTCCAGTCAGCCTCACGACCTGCTAGCTCCGTGACCTGGGGCAGGACAGGGTCTCGCTCATGAGAAAGCCTGTCTGACATTGCCAGCTGCTGCCAGGGGCCTTCCTTTGGGTCCTTGTGAAAGTTGGTGGCAAAACTTCAAGAGAGAGCATCAGACATATTCCCTACTCCTGGGCAGTTTCTCCTGTTTCACCCTGTTATGATCAGCCAGGTGCTTATTCATTTTTCATGCAACAAACATTCATCGGGCAGCAACTAAGTGCCAGGCCCCGTGCCAGTGCTGGAATATAAGAAGTTTGCAGAGGGCAGTGGACAGCTGTGGGTTCTGCTTTCCTGCTGAGGGTCCCCTTGCCCTTCTTGGAGGGAGTGTTCCTCCTTCCATTTGGTCTGGGTAGGACTGTCAGTCATGTGCCCTGCTCCTTCCTGTCCCACCTCCCCGTGTGCATGTGGCCCAAGCTGGTCAATCAGAGATTTCACACATCGATTACAGAGGGAGAGGATCTTGCCTTCTTTTGGATCATGTAGGCTTGTTTGCCTGAGTTTGTCTTTTCTAACACACAAAGCCAGCCTTATGTAGAAAGCCAGACTCTGAGGGAAACAGAGGGGAGAATTTGGTAGTGGGGAGGTGTTCTTATGACATTATTCAAGCTCCTGGATCTAGCCATACCTGAAGCTAGTGGCCCTTTAAATTTTCCAATAAGATGAGCTAATCAATGCTCCCCCTCAAGCTAATTTGTTTATTGTCACTTGAAGGAGTCCTGGCAAGTCAGGGTATAAACGACTTATAAAGAGAAAGAATTATTTCTATTATAAATAGAAAAAATTATAAATGGCTTATAAACATTTTCTATAAATAGAAAAAATTATAGTGGTTGCACTATATTTCCAAGTTAAAATTGAGGCAGGTTGAACAATGGCTACAAATACTTTGCAGTTTTGCCATCCAGTCTATTTCCCCAACCTCTAGTCTGGGCTGGCTGCGTGACTAGCTTTAACCAACGGAATGGAGTGGAAGTGATGCTGCATGATCTCCAGGCAAGTTCTTACAGGCTGTGCAGCTTCTGCTCTGGCCCCCTGGGAACCCTGAGACCACCGCGCTGTGATGAAAAACCACATGCACAAAGGGGCGCACCAGTCCAGGCGTCCTGGCTGAGGCCCTAGATGTGGGAAGGAGGCCAATGGAGACCGACCACCAGCCTGGCCAAGCCAGCGGCTTACTGAGGCCGCATGAGTGAGGCCAGGGGACACGAGCAAAGGAACCTTCCAGGTCAACCCATAGATTCTGGGGAATAATGAATTGCTGTTTGAAGCTGCTAAGTTTTGGGATGGCTTGTTACACAGTGATAAATACAGAATCTGAGTGTGGCTTCTCGCCCTTCTGCAACATTTTGCAGAGTCTGGTCCCAGGATGCCTGGGTTGGAACCTCCTGCCTCCTGAAGGTTTGGATTTCCGTGTCTGACAAGAACCCCAGGTAGGTCTGCTCCTCACAAACTCTGAGAATTGCTGCAGGAGCAGGCCCTGGCCCTTAAGGAAAGCGAGATATTATAGACTGCTTCTTTTACAGTAACTTTCAAGTCGTGTCTAAGTGGGGAGAAATTGACCTGGGCCCTTCCCAGGATGGCTTGAATCCACCTGTTCTGCTCGCATCCCTGCTTTAAACCTCTCTGGCTCTTTAACGAGTCTCTTGGCCCAGGCCTCCCTGACTTCAGGGCTCACGTCCTCCTGCTAGGAACGTGTTTTTGCATCACTGTTCCATCACTGAAGGTTGACCAAGTGATTACTGTGTGGGAGTTAGAAGTACCCGCTGAGAAGCTAACCAGAACTGGGTTTGAATCCTAACACTGCTCCTTGCACTGGGCAGCCTTGAACACATTACTGAACCTCTCTGAGATTCAGTTTCCTCATCTGCAAAGTGAGGGTGATAAAATCTATTTTGAAGATGGTGAAGATTAACGAGCTAATAAATGTCAAGTGCACAGGACATGGCCCAGCACACAGTAGGTGCTCAGTACCTTGTAGCTGTAGATGTTATTTGGGATAAAATGAGCAGTGGCCAAACCTGGCTGAATGTCTTGGGAGGAAGAGGTGGTTTCTTGGAAGTAGGAAAAAGGGACAGTCCTTGAGACACAGAGAACAAGAGGCAGTGGCAATCTCGCCAAGGTCCCTCTTGCTGCTGTAGCTCTGTGCTTCCCCGAGACCCCTCACCTTATCGTGCTGGGACAGGTCCTGGTCCACAAAAATTTCTCTGTAGGGCTCTGCCACAGGAATTTCCTCGGCCACTGATTTTTCGGACAGTTCCGCCGCGTTGGTCCACACTAACACACAAGATCAACAGAGAATGCAGAGGAGACTGTGAGTTTCCCCAAAGCCCTAAAGAATATTTTCAGATTCACCTTCCCATTCATGAGACTTATGCACTGAAAGCATTGCAGGAGGCCTGGAAAGGGTAAGAGCTGCCTCAGTTCTCTTCCCCAGCGTTAACTGCACTGAGGCCCTGTGCTGTGTCTCTTTCCAGACTTTTTTCTATGCCGCATAAGAGCTGAGGACCTTGGGCAAGTCATTTGCTCTCTCTAAGCCTTAGTTTCCACATACATAATTCAGGATCCCTGATAGTCTCTGCTATAAAGGGCTATCTGGAGATTAAATAGAATAATGATATAGAGCAGGGGTTGGCAAACTATGGCCCTGTGGCCAAATCTGGCCTTCTGCCTATTTTTGTAAATAAAGTTTTATTGCAGCATAGTCACAGTGATCATTTACATATTATTTATGGCTGTTTCCCAGCTACAAAGGCAGAGCTGAGTAGTTGCAGCAGAGACCATGTGACCCACAAATCCTAAAGTATTTACTATCTGGCTCTTTACAGGAAAAGTTTGCTGACCCCTCATGTAGAGCATTTAGCACTAAACGTTAGCTATATTTTTTTTATTGCAATCATATCTTTTCAAAAAACAAAAATGCATTTACATGACAGAGATTCTTATCCAGCTTACTTTTCAGCTAACAATATCAAAAACATCTTCCCATGTCAGTATTTGAGGCTGTACTGGGTTCTTTTCAAGGGTAGCATTGTGGTCCACTGTACAAGTGTGCCAAACGTGTTTAACTACGATCCACTTGAGAGACATTTAAGCTTTCCTAATTTTTTTCTTATTTACCCCAATATTACAAGGCCTGTTTATATGACTTTTGGGGAGTATGGCATTGTGTTTGGGGGCCCCACTCTGGATCACATCAGACATCTCGCAATTCACTCACATCAACACTGAATACATTTTTTTTTATTGGTGTAGAAACGTTTGTAAAGATTTCTATAATTCTACGTGTGAGATCACTTGGGCCCAAGCAGCGTATTTTAAATTTCCAAGTGACTATGGTTTCTGGACAGTCACTGCACATTCTTATCTTCTTGTGAAGTGAGAAACTGAACAAATTGTTTTCAGTGGTGATGAAACTTTAATGAGTATTAACATTAATGATGAATGAAGCACGCACTGTCATGTTTGTGGACATTCATCATTTATTCATTTTGCTTCTGCATTTTTTATTTATGCATTTTAGAGTCAAAGATTCCTGCCCCCGAGCCAGGTCTCAAACCTGTTTGTGGACCCCAGAACCTCTAGTGGACATAGCTGATGGCCTGTGGTGCCCGGAGAATGCTCAGCCTTGCGTGTTGAATGAGCAGCCGTGGCCACAGTGTTTCCTGGGGCGCGAGGAACAGAAGGGCCTGGAACTTCAGCAGCTGCCCATTTTCTCTCCTTCCACCTCCCCAACTAGGTCCATGATTAGAAAACTTTTATTTGAAGCTCACTGCCCCCATCTGACTCTCTTGGATCCTGAGCAGCTAAGTCCTAACTGACTACAGCAGCAGTGCCTGATAGACAAATAATGGGAGCTACAGAATGCAATTTTCAATTTTCTAGTAGTCACGTTAAAAAGGTAAAAAGAAGAGATGAATTTTTTAATGATCAATTTTATTTAACCCAATACATTAAAAAAATATCATTTCAACACGTAATCGACAAAAAATATGGAGATATTTTATATTCTTTTTCTTCGAGGCATGAAGCCTTTGAAATCTGGGGTTTATTTTACACTAATTGTGCACATCAATTTGGAAACTTAATTTTCAGGAGGAAGACTTGATCTGTTTTCAGATTCCTCAAGAAATCGGCTCCCACTGGAGGATGGTACTGCCTGGCCTGTGTCGCCAGGGAGGGCCTCGGGGTCTGACCCTAACTGGGCCCCTGTCCAGTATCAGCTTAGAGCTCTGGCATCTGATGCCATCTCTAGGGGTGACTCCGGCTGCCTCTGCGACCCTGTCGTGGCTGCCTTGAGGGACGCTTCCCTGCAAGATGATGACCGGAGGGGGGACTTCATCAAACTTACAGAACAGGCTGATCGATGGGGTCCCTTTACTGGGGAAGGTGTGTTTACTCAAAGCCTTTGTGGGGCTAGAATTTGCTCTGAGACTCGCTTTCCTTACACCCAGGAAGGGAGGTGCTGGAGCAGTTACCCCTCACCCACCCCAAACTTCTTTACTGGCTACTGTTATTTATCAGAAAGAACCTAAGGGCCATGTATGAAGAAACTGGCTTAACTCTAGCTGCTGGATCCTTCGGAGGTCCCAGTGGGGAGAAGCCCCAGGGAGGGTCGGGAGGGCTGGGGCGGTGGGACGGCGGATATGGGGATGCAGGCACTTTAAGAATTTTCGTGCATGAGCTGTTGGCCAAATGGCAGGGGAGTTACTTTAATATTTTAACAACCCCCAGCTGTCCTGGTGCGCTCCAATAATCACCAGTCTGCAGCAGGGGCAGTATGTGTGCACCTTAACTGTGTCTTTCAGACATTGTAAGTTGTAAATAAAAGTTAAATAACAATCATGGTTAGGTAATAACTTAAATTTTAAATATTAAAATTTTAAATTATTAAAATTTAAATTTTAAATATTAAAATTTTAAATAATTTAATATTTACTGAATGTTCGCTGTGCACCAGGCGCTGTGCTCAGCACTTACACGCAGGATACGATTCCGTCTTCATAACAACCCCGTGAGATAGGCATTATTATTCCCATCTCCATTTTATATGTGAGAGATATGAGGCACAGAGACGTCAAGTCACCTGCTCAAGGACACACAGCTGGTAAGTGGTAGAGTCAAGGGATGAACCTAAGTTTGTTGAATTCAGAGCCTATGCTTTTAACCACTATGCAGTCATGTATTGAAGTGGGAAGATGTTTATGACATATTATTGAATTTTAAAAATCAGGTAGGGAAGTCCTTGGCAGTTCAGTGGTTAGGATTCTGTGCTTCCACTGCAGGGGGCACAGGTTCCATCCCTGGCTGGGGAACAAAGATCCTGCAAGCTGAGCGGCACGGCCAAAAAAAGAAAAAAAAAGAAGGTTACCTAGGTTAGGTTCATATGATCCCATTATTGGGAAAAAAAAAAAATATATATATATATGAATCAAGATGCTATTTTAATAAATCACTCCACATATTTTCTTTTCTCAGTAATTCTTCCCCACCTCCCATGAGCTCTTGCCATTAAGATTTGGCCTTGGAGCTGACGTTTTATTGCCTTGTGGTAAAGGAAGGATGAGTATTAACTAGAACAGGATGATTTTTCCCCCAGGCAAAATGATGTTTTGATTTTTGACAATGTCTGGAGACATTTTTGAGTACCACAGTTAGGGGGGGGGGTGGTGGTGGTGTTGCTACTGGTATCTCTGCTGGGTAGGAGTCAGGGATGCTGCTAAACATTCTACAGTGGACAGGACAGATCCTACAACAAGGAGTTATGCGACCCACCTGTCACTGTGCCAAGATTGAGAAACCCTGACCTGATCTGAAGTCAATAAATCCTTGGCTTTGGGTTTTCAAATAGAATTTTTCAAGTCTAAAGCAAGGTGACAGTCTAACAGTAAACCAATTTAATTGGAAGAGCCCAGCTTTGCTAAGAGAGGAAAGAGCTTTCTCGGAACCCTTAAAAAGAGGTGTTTTCTGTCAAGAGACAGCATGGAGGACTGGAGCACAGAGTATTCTCTAAAGCGTGGAGTAGAGAGGCCCAGACAGAAAGGAACTCCCCATGACACGGGAAGGTGAAAGTCCTTTTCTGAGGATGGGGAGAGAGTCAGGGGAATGAGGGCAAACGTTTGGAAACATGAGACCTGGCTGAGAGGCTGAGGAGATAGAGCCCAGGTAGATGTGAGGGACTCTAAGCCATACGACTCATCCTTCATTTCTCCATGGGGGGATGCAAGTCCTTTAGAGAAGCCCCAAGTTCAACATGGCACTGGAGAAACCGGTGATTACAGTGGAAAAATTTAAATGGCGGAGTGAAAAAAAGAAAAGAAACAGCCCATGTGCCATGTATCCAAAGGACGCATTAAAAAACAACCCCAAAAACCCTGTATATATGTTCATAAAACAGAACATGATCCATACAACAAAATGAATGAATCTCAGAAATACTATGCTGAGTGAAAAAAGCCTTGCACAGAGGAACATGTACTACATGGTTCTGTGTACTTGAGATTCTAGAACAGGAATATCTAATCCCTGGCGGGAAAAGAGTTCAGAAGAGTGGGTGCCTCTGGGGCCTGGGGCTGGGAATTGACTGGGGAGGGACATGAGGGAACTTTGTGCGGTGATGGTAATGTTCTATATCTTGATAGGAGTTTGGGTTACATAGGTGTACACGACCGTCAAAACTCAATGAGCACACTCAAGATCTACACCTTTCATGGTGTGTTAGCCAGTCTCCAAGATGGCCCCACTGATTCTTGTCTCCTGGTATTCAGACCCTTGCATCATCCTCTCCAATACTGGATGGACTTTATATTAGTTAGCTGGGGCTGCCACAACAAAACACCACAGGAGGTCTTAACAAAAGAAATTCATTTTCTCACAGTTCTGGAGGCTGGAAGTCCAAGATCAAGGTGTGGGCAGGGTTAGGCCTCTCTCCTTGGCTTGCAGACGGCCACCTTCCTGCTGTGTCCTCACATGCCCTTTTCTCTGTGCACGTGCATCCCTGGCGTCTCTCTCTCTCTTCTTACAAGGACACCAGCCCTTGGATTAGGGCCCACCCAATCATCTCATTTGAACTTACTCATCTATTTCAATACACTATCTCCAAATATGGTCACATTCTGTGATATTGGGATTGAGGCCTCAGCATATGCATTTTGGGGGAATGCAATTCAGTCCGTAACAAAGCTCCTCTATGTAACCAAGGATATTGCAGAAATGACACAGTTTGATTCCTGAGCTTAGATCCTAGAAGACATTGCAGCTTCTGCCTCACTCTCTAGGACCACTTGTCTGGAGGAGCTGGCAGCTTGAGGATGCTCAAGCAACGTATGGAGAGGTGCGCTTAGTGAAGAACTGAGGCCTCTTACCAAAAGGCATGGGAGTGAACCATCCTAGAGGTGGGTCCTCCAGCCCCAGACAAGCCTCCAGAGGACCACAGCCCAGCCACCACCATGACTCCCACCTCAGGGACAATCCTGAGCAAGAATCCCCCAGCGAAGCCATTCCCAACTTCCTGACTCAGAGAAACCATGAGATAATAAATGGTTACTGTTGTTTTAGGCCATTACATCCTGCAGTAATTTGTTATGCAACAATAAGTAGCAAATACAGGTTTGGGCACCAGGAGTGGTGCAAAATTTAACAAAAACCCTAAAATGTGGAGTGGTTTGGGATGGAACAGTGGGCAGAAGCTGGAGGATTTTGGCCAAGAGTCTTTGAGAAAGCCTGAATAGTCTTAGTAGAAGCCCGATGGCCTTTGAGGAGGCCGTGAGGGAAGGGTTCCAGGAAAGTGAGGAAAATGTTACTGGGGTTAAGGGATCCTTGTTAGGTGGTGGCAGAAAGTTTCCTAACACGTTGCCTGTGGTCATGAGGAAGGTAGAAAATGTTTGTGATGAGGCTGAGTGGTCAACCTAAAGAGAGTCCCAGACAGAGTCTTGGAAGGTGCTGCCTGGTTACTTCTTGCTACTTATAGTGAAATGTGAGGGGGAGAGACAGTTAAATGAAGGGCTGTTAAACCAGGGCAGTGCTCTGGGCTTGAAAATTCCGTGCCTCTCCACGTGGCAAATGAAATGTAAGAAACAGGTTCTGGGCAAAGATCAAATCAAGGGTGCTCTCAAGAAATCACAGTCTAGAGAAGAAGCTGAGGGTGTGGTTGTAAAATCCTTTGTTAAGAATACAGATCCAGGTCAGTGTCCAAGAAAACCCTTCGATCCAAGAACTGGGCTTCTAAGAAGCTTCTGTCCTTTGTCAGTCTTTGCAGAAGCCCATGGTGGAAGGGCTTGTGACAAAAAAGTCTGTGGGCGTGGGTTTTGCCTAATAGGATGAACCCCAATAAGAAGCACTGCCAACTCAGACTGACAGAGACCCACAAAAGTCAAAGAAGCGTCTGGACCCCCAAGCTTCTACAGGCAGGAAGCAGGCTATAAAACTATGCAGCCACATCCATGGGACACCTTTCATAGGAAAGGGAGGACGACTCCGAAGGTGGAGCTCAGGGACCAGAGGCACAGCCAAGAGCCCTGGAAAGTCATTTCTGGGCAAGAGTTGGACTGAAGCCCAGTCAAGGAACTGCCGGTATTTTCCCAGCTGGACTTCAGAACTGCTTTGGGCCAGGGGCTCCTGTGTGTTCCCTGGTTTTCTTCTTTTGGAACAAGAGGGGTGTATGGAGCAGTGACGCTATGCCTGTCCCACCAATATGTGCTGGGTGTGTGAGGGACAGACCCTTTGTTCAGAGGTCTTCAGATTTCTGGAAGTAGTACTTGATGAGCTGAACGTAACGTACTACACCCATGAGCCCCATCTGTACCTGGACTTGATTTAGACGAGATTCTGGAATTGGAGCCGAGGCTGTTACTGGGGTGAGATTTTGGGGGGCCTCCGGAGAGAGGAGGAGGAGTGTGAATCATTGAGGACACGAGGGCAGGCTGTGGTAGCCGGCCTCCAAGATGACTGCTGATAATCCCCACCTCCTGGTGTTCAGGCCTGGGTGTAGTCTTCTCCCACACTGGAGGGTGAGGCCCTGGGTAACCAGCAGGATATTGCAGCAATGACAGAGAATGACTTCTGAGGCTTATTCACAAGAGATGTTGCCATTTCCATCTTACCCTCCAGGATCACTTGCCCAGGAGGAGCAGCCGCCGTGTCATGAGAACGCTCGAGCCACTCTCTAGGGAGGCCCATGTGGTGAGGAACCGGGGCATCCTGCTGACAGCCATGTGAGCAGCCGTGTTGGAAGTGGATCCTCTGGCCCAGGTCAAGCCTTCAGATGACTGCAGCCTTACGAGGGACCCTGAGCCACAGCCATCCTGCTAAGCTGCTGCCAAATTCCTGACCCCACAGAAACCGTATAGATGATAACACATGTTTGATTTTGCTTTAGGCTGCTACGTTTGGGGAGAATTCGTTATGCAATCATGATAACTGATACACATTCTGTGTTCATTTTACATGAAGGAGACAAAAAATGTTGAGTTCTAGTTAATGGTATATGTGCTGAAACATTTAGGGGGAGGACTACAGATGTGTGCTATTTATTTTGAAATGCATCCAAAAAATAAGATGGATTAATGCCAGACAAGAAGGATGGGTAGACAGAAATGTAATAAAGAGTACAGCAAAGTGTTAGCGGTAGAATTAGGAGGAGAGCTGTCTCTGTAAAATTCTTTTTGCTTTGCTGTATGTTTGAAAGTTTTCACATTAAAATGCTGGGGGGGGGGCTTCCCTGGTGGCGCAGTGGTTGAGAGTCTGCCTGCCAATGCAGGGGACACGGGTTCGAACCCTGGTCTGGGAAGATCCCACATGCCGCGGAGCAGCTGGACCCGTGAGCCACAACTACTGAGCCTGCACGTCTGGAACTTGTGCTCCGCAACGAGAGAGGCCGCGATGGTGAGAGGCCCGCGCACCGCGATGAAGAGTGGCCCCTGCTCGCCGCAGCTGGAGAAAGCCCTCGCACAGAAGTGAAGACCCAACACAGCCATAAATAAAGAAATAAATTAAATTAAATTAAAAAAAAATGCTGGGGGGAAATGGCTGAGTAATTTCTTAACTTGGGTGGTTGGTACATGAGCCTTCCTTAGATGATGATGATGATGATGTAAACTGCAGAGATACATTTCATTTGCTCCTTAGTCTGTTTATTTCAGTATAATAACTATTATTTGAATGGTTGAGGGAAGTGACTAGGTGAGTGGTCCTGAGTGAGACCAGGGAAGGGTGTGGAGGCAACGAGGTACCTGGGGACTCAGAGGGGTCTGGGGCTGGGACACAGAAAACAGAGAATGGGACCTTCACACCAGTGGCCACAGAAGAAACCTGGGAATCATGCCAGGGACTAAGTCGACCCAGCTACTCTGCCAGTAAGCCTGGCAAGGCCAAGAGGATGGTGACAGACAGGAAGTCTCCTCCCCAAATGCCATGAGGCCTTCTGGGGGGGAGGGGGGAGAAGGAAACCCTGATGGCTGTGTGTCCCCAAAGTGACCAGGCTGTGAGTGACAGTCACTGAGATAACCAGCCTTAAATTTGACTGAAAAGCGTTATTTTAGATTAGATTGAATACATAACCTCCAGAGAAGTAATTTTCTCCATAAGCCTCAGTCTCCTCTTACCTGTAAAATGGTAATAAAATATTTAAAAACCTCCTAAGGCAAGAGGGACTTCAGTTACCAATATGTCTGTACATCTGAGTTGAAGTATATAAATTTAGATTCTGATACAGATTCATATATATTCATATATATGTACAAACACACACACACACACACACACACACACACACTCACCACAGAGGTACTGACGTGTGCAGATGGACAGAGCACAGTCTTGGAGGAGTTTGTACCAAAAAGTCAACAGGGAGAATTCTGGTGATAAGGGTGACAGCTTATCTTTTACTGTTTTCTAACTTTCTGCTTATCCCAATTTTTTCACATTTGATTATGTTCTACTTCAGAACCAAAGAACATAAGCAAAAGCCAGAGAAAGACAAATATCATACCATATTGCTTATATGTGGAATCTAAAAAAAGGTACAAATGAACTTATCTACAAAACAGAGATAGAGTTACAGATGTAGAAAATAAACTTATGGTTACCAGGAATAAGAGGGGGGAGGGATAAATCGGAAGAGAGGGATTGACATACACAATACTATACATAAAAGAGATAACTAAGAAGGACCTACTGGATAGCACAGGGAACTCTCCTCAATACTCTGTAATGGTCTATATGGGAAAAGAAGCTAAAAAAGAGTGGATACATGTATATGTTGAACAGATTCAGTGTGCTGCATACCTGAAACTAACACAACACTGTAAATCAACTGCACCTCAATAAAAATTTTTAAAAAAAGGGGAAAGCAGAAACTGAGACCCATCCTCCTAGCAAAAGCCCCTCCCCTAAGCTACCAAGGAAGCACCCATGAGTACCTTGCCTGATGATGGGAACGCTGTGGGCGGCTCTGTCCACCCCGAAGGAGAACATCTTCTCGCTGGCACTCACGTGCTGCCTGTGGGAGGCTGGTGGGACCATGGGGGGCTCGGGGGACCCCTGCGACCAGCTCCTCTGCACTGGCGCTGGCCAGATGCCCGGGTAGAAGGGGGTCTGTCGTGGTGAGGGTGACTGGTTCAGTTGCTGGGTGGCCCAAGGTGGCTGTGGCCTTGGCCAAGGTGCTGGGCCCCTCACCGATGGGAAGGAGACCTGCAGGGGCAGAAAAGAGGGTCAGGGGAGGTTACGAGCAGCTGGGGTGGTCTTCACCTTTCTGTCCCGGCGACATAATTGCTGCCCTAGATTTCGGCGTATAAGTCACTTCTCCCAAGAATCCCTCCCACACTCCCCAAATTTGGGATGGCGGTCCCCACCGTGGGTCACCTTGCACACTATCACACCACCATTTATTGGGTGCAGCCTTCGTGCCAGGCACCCAGTCAAGAGATTCACATGCATTACCTCATTTAATACCCCTGATGCTCTGTGATGAGCCCGAGGCTGAGCAAGACCTAGTGACTTTCCCAGGATCACAGATTTGGCAGTGAGCGTCTGAGCTGGTACAATGCCACCTCTGAGCTCTGAGAGGCTGACAGCTTTTTGTCTACCTTGCTCAGCACCGTATCCTCAGCTCCTAGAATAAACCCTTGGCACATACACAGTAGGTCCTTAAATATTGGTTGAAAGAATGAATGAACACATCTCCGAGATTCAAGCCCAGCTCTCCAGGACACACACATCCACACTGTGTGTCTCCCTGGCACTCCCATTCCACCTGTTCCCTGAAGCCGAGAGCTCTGGGGTGGCAGGCACCCCAACTGGCTCGAACCCCAGCTGGATCATTAACCTGTGATCCTCAACATCTGCCACATCTGATTCTTGGCAGACGCTCCATAAATATCTATCGAGGGAACCTTTTTTCATCTGATCCAGCGGAAGATGTCTATCTACTTTCATTAGAGAGCACATCAAAATCCATGTAAACCGGGAGAAGCAAATGCTGAGATGTGCTGACACCTGGCTTTGTCTTGGTTAATGCTGTTGTGGCCATCCCTCCTCGAGCCTAGTGGTTAAACCGTGACATCGTGAATGCTACCATTTATTGTAATTACTCACCGATTTCTCGCGATAGCCCTGAAGGGGAGGAGCTCTCCTTATTCCTAGCTTACAAATGAGGCTTGGAGAGGTTAAGGACTTCACCAAGCTCAGGTGGTGGTGGAGAGGTTGGTGGGACTGGGGTTCTGGAAAGCTCTTTCCCTCTCGGTCTCTCTCTCCCTTCTCTGCCCCACCCCCCAGTCTCTTGGCAGAAAAAAACACACTTTTCAAGTAAGAAGCTAAGTTCAAAGGTTTGCCTCCTGTGGCGGTCACGTTTCTCTTTCTGCAGACTGCAGACACATAATGAGAAACAGGACAGAATGCTTCCGAAATAGGAGCACTGGCAGACAGAACTTCCTATAGCTCCAGCTGGATTGTATTCAAGAAGAAGGTTCTCCACTCACTCATGTTCCCAAACCAGTCTTTTAGCTACAGTCTTTCCCAGCCAAGTCAAGAATCTGGTGAATTCCGCTGAAGACTTTTTTGGAGTCAGGGAGAACACTGTTCGGGAAAATCAAACTCCAATTGCCTGGCGACACCTGGCCCAGCATTTATGATGACACTGGCCCTGTTGAAACCTGTTTCAGGAACGGACTTGGCAGTGTTCCAGAACTCTGTTACCTTATGTGGAGATTCGAATTTCTCTCCACTGTGGGTACCTCGGTCTCCACCTAAGCTTTCTTCCTTTCTCTCCTTTCAGAAGCTGAGGTGTCCTGCTCCTGCCTTGCACTCACTTCTCCATCCATCCGATCCCTTCCCGTCCTCTCCTCTGGGGCTGTCTTGCCTCAATCATTCCTACAACCTTTCCTCATCGATTTAATAAAGATTTATCGAATGAAAGGGCTGAAGGTGGGAAGGGGGAAATTTGAGTATGTTTTACCCCCGCCTGATAGAAAACAAATCGAGAGACCACGGGTAGTGTGGAGGAATTCCCTTTTGTGCTGGGATGCTCAGGTAGATGTGCCTCACTGCCCACTAACTGCCAGGGTGCTGAAGGGAGTGCTCATATCTCATGCCTCAAGTGGTTCACTGCCGTAGTGGACAGGCCGCAACCCACCTGGCTCTTCTGGAAATTCCAGGAATCTCCCTCCCAATCTGTCAGCCCATTGCTGTGGGTGGGGCTAAGCAATCAACCAATCACACTCCCTGGACATACTGATTGGTTCAGTGGTGGGGCAAGTGATCCAATCAGATCCAAGGAGACCCAAGAAGATTTGGCTGGACACCAGGATCTGGAGTGACCTGGTGGGACTTCACAATGCAGCCAGCATGAGGGAGTGGAGCCCAGACATGGAGAGAGGGAAGCTGTTTATTTATTTTTCAAATTGTGGTAAATAACCTGCAACATAAAATTTATCATCTTAGCCATTTTAAAGTAAATAGTTCAGTGGTGTTAAGTATAGTCACATTTCTGTGAGATGGATCTCCGGAACTTTTTCGTCTTGCAAAACGTAAACTCTATTAACCATTAGACAACAACTCCCCATTCCCTCCGCCACCCAGCCTGTGGTGACCAACAATCTGTCTCTATGAATTGGACTACTCTAAGTACCAAGTACCTCAAATAAGTGAAATCACATGGTACCTGTCTTTTTGTGACTGGCGTATTTCACTTAGCATAATGCCCTCAAGGTTCATCCATGTTGTAACATGTCAGAATTTCCTTCTTTTATTTTATTATTTTTTTGTGTGTGTGGTAGGCGGGCCTCTCACTGCTGTGGCCTCTCTCGTTGTGGAGCACAGGCTCCGGACGCGCAGGCTCAGCGGCCATGGCTCACGGGCCCAGCCGCTCTGCGTCATGTGGGATCCTCCCGGACTGGGGCATGAACCCGTGTCCCCTGCATCGGCAGTTGGACTCTCAACCACTGCGCCACCAGGGAAGCCCTTCCTTCATTTTTAAGGCTAAATAATATTCCCCCATACAGTTTAGAGTGTATTTTGTTTATCCATTAAGCGTCATAGGCACTTGGGTGGTTTCTACCCCTTGGCTATTATAACTATGCTGCTGTGAACATGGTGGGGAAAATAAGGAAGCTGGTTTTGAGCACTGGCTGGGGTGCTACACTGAAGTGCTCCATCCCTGAGGCTGGCTAGAGCTGGTTTCTGTTGCTTGCAGCACACAGAGCCCGAACGATAGGGCCCCTAGTGGGAAGGAGCCAAAGATGTATAAACGCAGCAGAGACTCCAAGCTCTTCGGGTATAAAAATTTAAAAATAAAGTTTTTTTTTTTTTCTCTGAAGCATGTTGGTTGAGGGTAGCTTTAGTTGGATGGTTAAAGTTGGTTTTCTCTAGTTTCCCGGCTTGCTTTATCAAAGGGAAGGTCAAGGTTTTCTCAGAAATTGCTGCTGGTAACTACAACGAAACAGGCAGGGAGAAAAGCAAACATAAGAAGAAGACTCACATTAAAAGCCAGCTCTGGGCTGTACAGGAAGCATGGGGTCAAGGTCAGTTATCAACAAGTCTGTTTTTATTATTGATTTATTTTAGATTGAATTCTATTTATTTTTGTCTGTGTTGGGTTTTCGTTGCTATGTGCAGGCTTTCTTTAGTTGCGGCGAGTGGGGGGCTACTCTTGTTGTGGTGCGCAGGCTTCTCCTTGTGGTGGCTTCTCTTGTTTCAGAGTGTGGGCTCTAGGCGCATGGGCTGCAGTAGCTGGGGCACATGGGCTCAGCAGTTGTGGCACGTGGGCTCTAGAGCGCAGGCTCAGTAGTTGTGGCGCATGGGCTTAGTTCCTCCATGACATGTGGGATCTTCCCAGACCAGGGCTCGAACCTGTGTCCCCTGCACTGGCAGGTGGATTCTTATCCACTGTGTCACCAGGGAAGTCTTCAAGTCTGTTTTTAGAAACTTTAGTTTAAAAATACACGCTAATGCCTTTTCTCTTTCTTTGTGTCTGTTCTCTGACCATATGGTATGTTGCCATGGTTGGGTTTTTTGTTTTGTTTTTGAGGTAGCATATGTGATACTCCTGATTTCTTTTCCATACTACCTTTAAAACAGCAGGTTGGGGGTTCCCTGGTGGTTCAGTGGTTGAGAGTCCGCCTGCCGATGTAGGGAACATGGGTTCATGCCCCGGTCCGGGAAGATCACACATGCCGCAGAGCGGCTAGGCCCGTGAGACATGGCCGCTGAGCCTGCGCGTCTGGAGCCTGTGCTCCGCAACGGGAGAGGCCACAACAGTGAGAGGCCCGTGTACCGAAAAAAAAAAAAAAAAAAAAAGGAGGTTGTCAACCACCTGGATTAACCATGACCACATCCACGGCTGAATTTATATTAGCTTTAATAAACACAGGTCCATGATTTACTCAAGAGATCACTATCCATTTTTTTTCAAATTATCTATTTGTTCTTTGTGTTATTTCTCCAATATCTGCTTCTAACCCTGAGAAGAGTGTAAGTTGAATGGGACACCCTAAAAAAAATTCGAAGTAGTTTGCACATCGAGTGCCTACAGTACACATGAATTCTGCCAGGAAGCCCTGGAGCCTGCAGAGAAGGTGGAAACTTAGACCTTGCCCTTGGAGAGCTTGTTATGTGCTCTGCCATTTGTAAGTAATTGTGGACAATACAACGACTATGAGCCACTGTGTAGAGAAGCCACAGAGGTGCCACAGACTGTGCTGGGCACTTAATGCATGTGGTCTCATCTGATCTCCAGAATAATCTTGGAGGAGGCATTTTACCCCTCATTGTGTGGATTAAGAAACTGAAGCTCAGAGAGGTTAAATGACTTGCCCAACGTCTCACAGCCAGGAAGTGGTGACACAATTTGACTCCAATACCTGTGCTCTTAGGACTTCTAGGTTACTCGAAGTCATGATTTATTACCTGCTTTCCATACTCACAAACGGATCTTAGACGATTGGTTAGTGAATGATAGGATATTTTCCAAGTTAAAAAAAGGAAATGAACATTAGATGGTGTGAAAAAACACAAGACATCGCATGGGCTACTTAGAAATGGGATTTTCTAGCAACACTGACAACTGTCTTATGGAAGTGTTATTCATCTGGTACATGCCACGCCCTGGAAGCAGCTCAGAGGACCCCAGCCTCCATCCGGGAAGACCTGTGGTATGTTCACTAATGTACCAGAGGAGTCCTGGGCCCAGCTGGTACCCGCTCACGAGAACCGATTGTTAAATGTCCAAGAATTTTGCCAACTGGTTGATAAACACAGCCATTAATACGAATTAACTTACATAAGTTTACAATTAAATTATATCAGAAACAAAGGTTATACAAACTTAAAACTCACCCTTTCCTAATTATTTTACTCTATTTTATTATTACCTATGCTCTTGAGGTTATTTCACTCTACTATATGTTTCTGTTGGAAATGTTACATAGTAATGTGTTACCACACCTCTCTTTCCTTCTCTGTATTCAGGGATATGTCACTGGGAGCTTGAAATTGACCGTGGAGGGCATATTACACCATAGAAATCAGGAAATGTTATAAATGAGGGCTTGGTTTTTAAAAAGTTTTATAAATAGGTTTAATAATGGTGGTTCATGTAGAGCTTGATTTCGTTTGTTTGTTTGTTTTGTTGATTGCCTAGACTTAAGACGGTAATGGAGAAAATGTTAACAATGCAGATTATACAAAAGCATGTTGTGTCTTAGCCGTTATGTTATGAATAGAGCAAAAAATTGGGGAAACGTTCTTCCAGTATTTAAAAATTATTATCTGATGCAGCAACAAAGTCACTCATGTCACTGAGGAACATGTGAAGTTCTAACGTCTTTCTTTTTTCACTTGTATTATTCATAAATCCAAAATATCCAAAAATACCCACGAGTGCTCAGGTTGGGAACTCTCTCATTCGTCAACTGCAATGAGAAATTGGCTATGGATACAAGAGTTCGGCTCAAGTCAATGAAAGCATTCTGTGAGACTCAGCTGGCTATATAGAATTTACAAGAAAGAGTACTGTATTTCTTGTTACATGGAAAGACTGTGCTACACATTCTTTATATCAGTAAACCTTATGCTGTGCATCCATGTACTTTACTTTTTCCAGAGAGCTGGTCATTAAATATTTACCAGCCAATTGCTGGCTGTGCTGGCACCCAGCAGAGTGCCTGCTACTCATGGTAGGTGTTCGCTGACTGAGCTGAACAGTTGGCAAATGGAGTGTAAATAAAAAGCACTTTGATTCTGGGGCTGGGATGGGGAAAACACATGCTAAGCCTGGCGCATCTTGTAACAGCAGAGAGTAAGGAAGTGCCCCAAACGAAAAGGTGGGGAGATGCTCAAGGACACAGCAAGCAATCTGAAAGAGCTCCCAGTGGCCAAGGCTGGAAGAATTTGAGCGATGAACAAGTTAATGAGTATTGGATTATAATTCAAAGTGTAAAATCAGTATACATGGATCCATACTGACATAGATACATTAGTGAGTAAATACATAAAGGAGGGAGAAGAGACCGGCTTCCTTACAGAAGAATTTAACATACATAGATGTGGAGCTTAATTCCCATGGTCTGGAAGGGCCTGGGGGGTAGGGGTGATGGTGGCGAGCAGGGACACTGACCACAGTATGGAGGAGCCATGGACCTGGAAAGACAGAATGGAGACTAGAAAACATGGCCAGTAGATCTCAGAAGCCAGGAGAGGGTGCTACTTGGTGCCAGGACAAATGGCCTTTATCTCAACAGCTCCCGGGGTGTCACCGTAACTCAGAGACGGGTAATAATTCTATGTCCCCAAGAAAAGGGTAAATCATGTACGGGGTTTCAGTGTGAGAAATCAGGGTTATACATTTAGAACACAGAACCGCCAAGTTATACATTATTTTTAGGTTTTGGAACTTAAAAGAATTAAGTCCCTTTGAGCTGTTCAGAAAAGCCATTCGTTTGGGGTTTTCCCAGCTGTGTTAAAGGAGATCTGGCCCATCTAATTTTCCCATTTTCTTGTAAATCTTCAATCTTACGGTTTTTCCTTTCCTTTCAAGTTCTAATCAGCTTCCTGGTCAGTCCATAAAATGGGAAATAGAATCTAATGAGAAAACAGCCGGATTTTTGCAAATAGCTTTTGCTACCCCTAGACTTGGCCTGCTTCAATTCGGTCTTGCCAGTTAGAGAGACAGAATGAATCAATGAATGAATGAATGATCATCAACTAAGTTCACAGAAGGAGCAACGTGGTTCTGGTTTGGTAACAAAGGGTGTGGTCTGCCAGAGGAAGCAGGACGCGGCCCGGTTCCTGGCCGGGTCCGGGTTCTCTCTCAGCAGGATGCTAAGGGTTCAGCCCGCGCTCCCGTCTCCACCTCCCCCGATGTCATCTGCATCGCCTGTAGACATCTGGTGACAACACAGCCTCAGGGGTCCTTGTGTGTGAGTTTTTGCTGCGGAGGCCGAGCCTGAGGCTGCCTGCTGCCCCGTGCCCTCCACTTCACTGGTCTCGGGAAATCGCCTTTGATATAAAACACCCAGCCTCAGGAGTTCTCATCACATAAGTAAGTCCCCACGGGACCTGTAAGAGCACAGGGTAGAGGAAATCCTGCAAGGTCAGGTAGGAGATGACAAAGCTTGACAAGAAAGAGGTTTTGTTCTGAAGGGCACCACGCTCTCTGGTCATTCACTCAGTTGCCGGCTCCTCAACCCCCGGTACAGTAAAGCCACATCCTCCTCAAGAACGGGCCCTATTCAGAGGTCCCAGGAACGTGGAAATGCCACCCTTCTTGGGGATGGACAACTAAGGCCCTGACTCTGAGCTTCTCATCACACCTGTTCACCACAGGAGAGAAATGAGCAACTCTGCTTCCTTGGAGACTGGCCTGGGACTTTTCCAATGGAAAAGTGGATTATTCGTCATTTTCCGACCCCCACATCCCTAGTGGCAAATCCCGTTAGGAAGGCTCCACTTAGGCAATAGGAATGCTTCCTAATGTCATGGACATCTTCTTTGTTTTTGCCTCCCCCACATCCATTTCTTCCATCTTCTGGATGGGCACCTTAATTTTTTTGCAGGGAAGACACCCTTTCCCTGACAATCCTGAGTCCATAGAATTCTGACCCTTCCACCCCAGGGGTGAGACCATAACCCAGGCCTGGCCAATCAGAGCATTCCTGGCCCCTGGCCTCAGGGATTGGTTCAGGGGAAGCCACGTGATCCAAGCCAGTGTCAATGAAGATGCTGGCTCTTTCCCTGGAACTGCTACTTTGTAGGATGCTGGGGCTGCTGCTGGCCACTTTCCTACAGGTGAGGCAAGAGTCTGTCTGAGATTGGGAAGCTAACAGGGAAGAAAGAGTCAGATTCCTGACCATGATTTGGGCGCCTGGATCCAGCTGGGCCTAAGCTGCAGCTTTTGGCCTTTTCAGTTCCATGAGCTTTTTTTTTTTTTTGCCTAGGCTAGTTTTAGTTGGTTTTCTGACACTTGCAAAAATGAAATTTCCTGGACAGTATGCTTATTGAGACTTTAGCATAAGCATCACTATGTACTCAGAGTGAAAGTTGTTTTAAAGGTTATGACATGCTCAAATAAAACCCACCAGACTGTCATCATGCACCAAATTTACCTTTCCACTTATAAAAGTAAAGCAGCATCTCCAGAGAAGAATGATTTAAGACCAAGGAACCAATCATAAGACAAGTAGTAAAACGCTGCTTAGAGAAACTTTGATAGATAAATAGCTCTCTAGCTACAGCAGGCTTCAGACTACAAACCCCAAATTTCTGCTTGAAAAGTTACTCAGGGAAGACATTCCATAGTTTCATTTATTTCGTTTTTTGGCCTCGCCGTGCACTTGTGGGATCTTAGTTACCTGACCAGGAATTGAACCCAGGCCCTCAGCAGTGAGAGCACTGAGTCCTAACCACTGGACCACCAGGGAATTCCCAACAGTCCACAGTTGTAAAAGAAAACTTTCCAGTTGAAGAAACAGGCAAAATTTGTAATATGCATCTGTTGTATATATAATAGGTTAATGTCTAGTATATTTATCAGATCCATGTCAATGTAATTATATTATTACTATATTTGCAAATGCATATATATGTGTATGTATATTTAGAACCACATATTTCCAGCTCTTTTTTAAAGAGCTATTGAAAAGACTGTTCAAAATTTAGTTTTCCAGCTTGTCTGTTTCTTCTTATTCCTCAGTAAACTTAAGCAATTAACCAGCACATTTCCTGGCACACAGTAAGGCTCAATCTGAGTGAGTTCTTTCTCCCCAGCTCCCCCCTCTATTTTAAGTTCTTCTTTTAGAAACCAAGTCAAATGAAAGAGGCAGGACAGCATAGTGTTACAAGCAGAAGCTGGTAAACGTTTTCTGTAGAGCCAGACAGTAAGCATTTCCAGCCCTGTGGGCCATAGGATCTGCCCATCTTACTCTGCCCTTGTAGCCCACAACACAGGCAATACTGAAATGAATGGGATGGCTGTGTTCCCAGGAAACTTTACAAAAACAGGCGATGGCCCACACTTGGCCCTGGGCCATACCGTGCCGACCTCGGGTTAAGACCTTGGGATCCGGCGTCACACGGACTCTGGTCCGGCTCCCGGCTCTGCTCCTTCTCTGGGACCCTGACGAGTGTGTCATTTCTGTGCCTTGTCTGGAAGACATAGGGATACTAACAGCCATTTCTTAGTCTGTGAGAAGTGGGTGAGATAGTGCACGTGAAATGCTGAGAACACTTCCTGGTCCATAATAAATGAGCATAAAACTTTAGCCATCAGGTGTGATCACCTTCGTCAAAAAAGAAGAAGAAAGGGGGCAATTGAATTTGTCCAGGAACAGCAGCAATATCCCTGGGAAAGAGTTAGTGGGTGGACTTCCCTGGGGGTACAGTGATTAAGAATCCGCCTGCCAATGCAGGGGACAGGGATTCGAGCCCTGGTCCAGGAAGATCCCACATGCTGCGGAGCAACGAAGCCCATGGGCCAAAACTACTGAGCCTGTGCTCTAGAGCCTGCGAGCCACAACCACTGAGCGTGCGTGCCACAACTACTGAAGCCCACACACCTAGAGCCCATGCTCCGCAACAAGAGAAACCAACGCAATGAGAAACCCGCGCGCTGCAACGAAGGGTAGCCCCCGCTCGCCGCAACTAGAGAAAGCCCACGCGCATCAACGAAGACCCAACGCAGCCAAAAATAAATAAATAAAATAAATAAAATAATTAAAGAAAAAAAGTTAGTGGAGCCAGGGACCTCCCTGGCCGTCCAGTGGTTAAGACTCCACGCTTCCAAAGCAGGGGGTGCAGGTTTGATCCCCGGTGGAGGAACTAAGATCCTGCGTTAGTGCAGCCTAAAACTAAGTTAGTGGAGCCAAACAAGCGAGGAAGCCAGATAACTGAAAATGCATTTTCTTCTATTATCAGTGGCTTTCGTTTTTACCCACATAATGAATCATCCCCTGTCAGCGTGTGAAATTGCAGGCTGGACTGGGGATTGCAAGACCTTCCTTAACCGCTGGGCAGTGAAGGACCTGCCTGGGCTCTCACGGCCCCACGATGCTTCGTGCTATTAGGAAAAGCCTCCAAAAGACTCAGGAGAGCTGGCTTTTAATCCTGGCTCTGGATCTATAAGACTGATGCCTAACCTTGGGGAAGTCGCTGAAACTCTCTGAGCCTCAGTTTATGCCATGATAGGGGTGGTCCCAGGGACCTCTATAAAAACAACTGAAGGGGGAAAGGGGACCTGGGATTAATGAGTAGCTCCTTGGCAGACATTGGAAATTGAAGCTCAGAAAGGTAAAGTCAGTTGCAGCTGGCATTTCAACTTGGCTCCATCCAACTCCAAAGCCCTTGCTTTCTCGATTGTGTTCTGCAGAGCTTCCCCATTAAAGCAGAAAGGAATATTGGCCGACAGAGGGCGCTCTTCTCACAAGACAGGACGTCATGACATTGCAGGGACAGAAGACAGTATCCAGGAGCCACGTGGGAGAGTCTGGCTGGACTGGGAACAGGGCAGAGCAGGCTACAGGGAAGGCCAGACACAGGCAGTCATGGGGATGGGGGCTGCCGCCAAGGAGCTGTCAACCCCCTCATGGAACAACTCGGCACGTCATTTGTGGCGCCTGGCTTCCTTTTTCATTCTGACCATTTCCATGAGTTTTGCCGTATTTCAGAACAGAGAAAGACATGATTGATACATACGGGTGATGTGGGTTTCCTTACTCAGTTGCCTTGTAAGAACGGCGCCACTGTGACTAGCACAGCTTGTTTCCAAACCTCCTTTCCCAGAGCTCAGAAAGCACGAGTAAAGGCAACAACACACAAAACCCACAACACGGCGGCACACCTGACTCTGGGACTTCAATTTCCCACGCCTGGTGCCAAGACTCTATGGGATTAATCAACGGTTGCTTCAGGGCATTGCAGATGGCCCTGCGGGTTATCTCCTGCACAGCTTCATTGGGCGCCATCCACATGGACTACGTTGTGAATGGTGACCCTGGAGTTGTGCAACATGGCAGCCCTAGGTAATACTTTGATGAGAGAGCTATAATTTACACAGTATGGTCCTGGGGGCTTCCCTGGTAGTGCAGTGGTTGAGAGTCCACCTGCCGATGCAGGGGACACGGGTTTGTGCCCCAGTCCCGGATGATCCCACATGCCGCGGAGTGGCTGGGCCTGTGAGCCATGGCAGCTGAGCCTGCACGTCCAGAGCCTGTGCTCTGCAATGGGAGAGGCCACAACAGTGAGAGGCCAGCGACCGCAAAAAAAAAAAAAAAAAAACAGGATGGTCCTAGGCACAACCTGGCTGCCAATGCACTTCGTCAAACAAAAGTTTTTCTTTATATTTTTCCATCTTGTATGTTATTCTAAGGGTACTTTATTGCAAATGTATTTATCTGCTAGCGGGGGCAGGTCTTGGGAGGTTTCCCTGTCCAAAAGGACACTTACAAAGGAGGCATCTTGGCTGCTCCATGCTGGTTTGCTTGACTCTAAAGCTGAGGGTTATCATGTGCTTATTAGGTGCCAGACGCTGGACTAAGCAATTTACGCACTTTGCCCACTTAATACCACAGTCACTCAAGGTGGTAGGAACTATTGTTACAGGAGTGGGGACCGAGGCTCTGAGAGGTAGATGATTTGTGCACGTCCAGTATAAAAGCCGGTCAAGAGCAGGGCTGGGACGGCGCTGGAGTCAGCCTGACCTCCGGGCACGTGCTCTAACCACTGTGACATCTGCAAACACATCTGGATTCCTAACCGCCCCGCACCTCCCCCCCCTCCCCCAATAAAATGCTGTCACACCCTCCTCTATTGGTTAGGGTCACCACAAAACCTGAAATACATGCTTTCGTTTGGGAACTCTTTGTCGGGAGAAGAACAGTCCTCATCATACTTAATCTGTATGATATCAGGGCAGTCCTCCGTGGAAACTCCATCCAAGGAGGACACACAGCGCCCTCACCAGGGACCCCAAAATCAATTGGAAACAAGAATATGCCGGAAGCAAGACGGCCACAAATTTTTTAGAAAAATTGGGCTTCAAAATATTTGATGAGAGATGCTCTTCAATACCTCTCCCTTTTTCCCCTCTTCCTTTCTCTTCTTTTAAACAGCCAGCAGGTTGGGGTCATCAGGAAGTGGAATTTGTAGGAAGGTGTCAGTCAGTCCACAGGCCGCCCTCACACGGATGCTGCAAAGGACCCCTCCATAAATATGAGCGTCATGGATGGAAGCTTCTCAAGCTGGGGACGCCCCGGCAGAGAGCGCTTTTGAGAAGATGGGGTTGGGGAGAGTCCTGCAAAGTGCCCTGGGCACAGGCCAGGGCAACACTTGTGCAGCTGCCTGCAGTCAAGCGAGGAATGAAGCAAGGTGCAAGTGGGTGTAGGAATAAGAATTGAAAAAATCCGTGTATATTCGAGTGACCGTGAGAGTATGCTTTCCTCGGTGTGAAAACCAGTCAAGGCTACTGCTCCAGCTAGCATCAGACTAAATGGTTTTCTCCCCTCCTTTATCCGCAAGTGGGGATAGTGTTTAATTTGCACTGACTAGCTGTGTGGCCCTGGGGAAATTACTTAACCTCTCTGAGTTTCGGATTCCTTGTCTGTAAAATGGGGATCACGGGAGAACCCATCTCATAGGTTGCTATGAGCGTGAAATAAGGGAGAGCAGGTGAATTGCTTAGCACAGTGCTGTTCACGTCAGTGATTCCTCCTGCTGCTCTCCTGGTTTCTCTTCTTACAAAACATATTCTTCCGTCTTATCTACTCAAGGTTAGAGGTCGTCATCACTTTTTCCCACAATTATATAGGAAGCACCTTGTAAAATAAAGTCCCCATTCCATAGTTGTACACCCGTGTTCATAACAAACTTACTCAAAATGGCCAACAGGTGGAAGCAACCCAAGTGGCCATGGATGGATGAACAGGTAAACAAAATGTGGTGAATCCATACAATGAAATATTCAACTGGAATGAACCATGAGGATATCATACTAAGTGATAATAAGATGGTCACAAAAGGACAAACAATGTAAGATTCCATTTATATGAGGAACCTAGAATAGTCCAATTCACAGACACAGAAAGCATGGTGGGAGGGGAGGAAGGAAGCAGGGGGTTTGATGTGATGGGCTTAGAGTTTCAGTTTGGGAAGATGAACAAAGTTCTGAAGATGGATGGGGGTGATGGCTGCACAACAGTGTGAATAGATTTAATGCCACTGTGAACTGTACACTGAAACATGGTTAAGATGGTAAATTTTATGTGTATTTTACCATAATTTTGAAAATTAAAAGTTAAAAACAAACCCCAAAATGAAATACCTCCAAGGTTTCTCCGAGGTTTGGGGTGATAGAAATGGAGGAAAATGTTCTGAAAGCAGGTTGTGGTGATGGCTGCACAACTCCATCAATATATTCAAATTGATTGAATTGGACACTTCAAATGGGTGAAGTTTCTGTTATGTAAATTGTACTTCAGTGAAGCTGTTAAGAGCAAGCAAGCAAACAAACACATGCTGTGATCCGGGGGAAACTTTGGAGGATGAAGGAGCTGTTCACTGTCTTGATTGTGGCTATGGTTTCACAGGTGTACCCATATGTCAAAGCCCATCCACTTACAGACTTTAAACATGTGCCGTTTATGGCATGTCAATTATATCTCCATAAAGCTGTGTTTGAAAAAGGCAGAACAGTATTCCATATATACACGAACTCCTTATAATATATTAAACTCCTTAGAATATATTAAAAAATATAATTTATTAAACAATGCCCCCTTTGGATGGAAATTTAGGTTTCAAATTTTATGCCCTATAAATAATATTTCAATAAATATCTTTGTAGGAAAAAAAGAAGAAAAAAATGCAGATATTGTTTGCTGCTCCCCTCTTCTCCCCACGGGCAAGCCACAGAGTCAGAATTTCCCAGGGAGGGGGCCTGGGAACCTGTAATTTAACTGAACATTCCTGAAAATTTCTTGGAATCAGACATTTTGGGGCACATTGAATCAAACTTCCTGAACTTGGATTTTCAGGCTTGGGAGTGTGAAATCCCCTTTTTTTTGATCCCTAAAAAATTCTGTAAGTGTTCCATACAAATGATTCTAAATTTCGGTTTCCCTCCTATTGGCGGTGCATCAGAATCATCAGGGAGCTTGTGAGCATGCATATTCCCAGGCCCTACTCCCAGGGAGGATGTGTATGGTTGCCAGATTTCGCATAAACAAATAAATGAATAAATAAATATATAGAAAACTATAGGGTGTCCGTAAAATCTGAATTTCAGATAAACACCAAATAATTTTTTCAGCATAAGTGGTTCCTTGCAATAGTTGGGCCACACCTGTACATAAAAATTATTTGTTGCTTATCTGAAATTCAGATTTAACTGGGTGTCCTGTATTTCATCTGGGAATCCTAAGTATGAGTCCTCAGGCCTGGGGTGAAGCCCAGATCTGCACTGTTGGTCTGCTCCCCACGTGCTTCTGACGAGGGGGATCCTTAGAACCCATGTTGAGAACCCCTGATCAGGTCAACACCTTCTGGGTCAAGAGCCCCTCCTCAGGGCGGCCAGTGGATCCCAGGGCATCCCACAAGTGAGCACACTTTAATGTTGGTCCAAGGAGGAAAAGGGGGCTGAGAAGCAGCAGGAGAAAACTGCCCCAGATTTTCAAAGCCAAACGTGGTGGATGCGGTGTCACGGGCCCTGCAGCCTGAGGGACGGTGCTCATCTTCTCTGAGTGAGTATTTAAGGCTGCCTAGGGGACCCACACCCCAGGATTCTGTCTAGATTCTCTAAACTTTATTTATTTATACCCAGCCTCGTCCCAGAAAGGACTTTAAGCCTCGGAGGTCTCAGCCCATGCAGCGTTCTTGGTGCTGGCGAGTGAGGTTAACACACCATCTCTGTGGGACACACACTACAGGTATTAAGTGTGTGCTCACCACGAATGGGCATTATTCTGGGAGTTTTACAATGATAAGCATCTCATTTAGCCCTCGAGATAAGCCTGCAAGGTCACTGCTGTCGTTGGCCCCATTTTGTAGATGAGGAAACCGAGGTTCCGAGGGGTCCAATGGCTTGTGCAAGAGCGCACCGAGTAGGCCAGTGGCAGAGCTGGGGTTCTGACCCAGGACTGTGTTGCTACCCAGCCCCCATCCTGCCTCCCTACTGAACCAGATACTTCTTGTTACTGAGCTTTGCTGGGCGAATTTTGGCTTACGTTCCGCTTAAGCTGGGGCCATACTTTAGGTCCTGATCCCGGGAACATTTCTGATCCGGCGTGATAACAGCTGGCAGGCCTTGAGCATCTACTCTGGCCAGAGACTTTGACTTTTTGTACATAGATACTCTCTCAACGCCCTGCACCGCTGAGAAGACCCAGACCCAGGCACGCAGAGAACCCTGGCCGAGGTCGCAAAGCTAGGAAGTTGCAGAGCACTGATCTGCCTAAAAAGGAAGCATCCATCTCTGCATCTTCAAAAGCACACACCTGCTTTCCACCTCCCCTCGCCTAGCTTCACTTTTCAGGAAAACGCTCTCGCTCCGGGCTGGTCGCTAGGCAACCCTCGCAGGTAATTCCATGAAATGCCCAGAAGAGGGCGCGAGGACTCGCTCTCCCCGGGCACCCACGCAATGGGGCTGAACTTCGCAGAATCGCGAAAGCAAGAGTGACGCGCTCCAGACGAACTCCACCTGTGGCCGTACCCGAGCCCTAGGCTGCACGGAAGGTGACACAACACGGCACCTCTGCACCGCCCCCCAACCCCGGCAGGGGCCTTTACTCACAGAGGCTGGGTTTTCGATGACCAGTTCGTAGGTCAGCCCTCCGGACCCAAACCTCAGGATGTCTCCGGGTAGGAGCTTCACAGCCACGTTCTGAATGTGGCACTCATTAACGAACGTGCCGTTGCAGGAATTGAAGTCGTGGAGAACAAAGCTGCTTTCGGCCTCATTATATTCAATGAGTGCGTGATGGTTGTCGACGTCTGCAGACTGAAATGCAGAAGGGGGACAGTCAGAGCCAGGAATAACAGGAATAACAAGGAATAACTAGTGCCACTGACACTGGGTGCCCCAATGTGCTAACCACCTCATCTGGCTGGATGGTCACTGCAATCCTCATTTTAAGAGGAGGATGCTGAGGGTCAGAGAGGTTAAGTGACTTGCCTAAGGCCACACAGCTAGTGAGTGGAGGGTCACCAGAGCCTGACAGCAGACCCAGAATAGATGCCCAGTTTTGGGGTAGGGCGTCAGGCAACACAGAGGCAAGAGGGAACTCGGGGGGAATTGGCCAGGAATTGGCCACTTGATAGTTCTCTGATCCCATGCAAGTATCCTTTTGGTTGTCCCGAGTGGCAAGACAGCAGAAATGGCCCAACACAAACCAGAAAGGTCAGTTGGCAAGTGACAACTGTCCATTTACTGCGAGTGTTAAAGTTAAGGGGAGGTTTTGTAATAATTGTTGTTTTCATTTGTTTCTTCTATTCATTTTTAAAATAACATGTTTTTTTGTAATAATGCAGAAAATGAGAACTAGAGAAAAACACAAAGAAGACATTAAAATCACTTAGACTCCCGTCCCCCAGAGGCAGGCACTGAGAACACGATGGTTCACATCCTTGCAGTCTTTTCTCTATGCTTACAATCTTTTTTAAAAGTTTAAACACAATTGAGCTCACACCACAAAACATAGTTTCATAACTACCTTTTAAAAGCCTTGGTGTACAATGAAGGTTTTTCCCATGTGAATAATTATTACTGCTGCTTCTTAAAAGCTACTCAGAATTTATCTAACCAAAGATGATCTATTTTTCAATAGGGGCCCTGGTGTGACCCCATTTCCCCCAAAAGAGAGAGACCCCAGACAGAGAATTGTCAGTGGGGTCAGAAACCTCCTGTGTAACCACGTTAATAAGAAGAATGAGCAAAACTCGGCACCAAGGAGGAAATATCACATCCCCCCTGGCCCCGGCGCCCTGGACTATGGGCTGCAGGGCACGTGCGAAGTCTTCTGTCTCCTCAGGACACTGCCTATGAGCCATCCACTCCAGCCTGAGACTTTGCAACTATTTTCTAAGTCACTCTTCTCAGAGTGCCTCATCCAACTTTCACAGAGAGTACTTGGACTTAGAAATCTATACTAATGTCCCACAATATAATTATAACCAATAGCTTATATTAATAATAGCTTATAGTATATGAATAGATAATAATATAACTGCATATATTAGTAGAATATATTAATGACACATTATGTGTAATTACACAAATGCCAGGAAATTGGCTAAGTGCTTTACTGCATTATCCCGTTTCATCTTCGCAATAATTCAAAGGGATACTTCCTCATTTAAAACAAATTTAATTTTTTATTGAAGTCTAGTTGATTTACAATGTTGTGTTAGTTTCAGGTGTACAGCAAAGTGATTCAGTTATACATATATATAATATCTATTCTTTTTCAGATTCTTTTCCATCACAGGTTACTGCAAGATATTGAATATAGTTCCCTGTGCTGTACAGTAGGTCCGATAGTTACTCATTTTTTAGATGGGGAAACTGAGGCATAGAACGATTAAGTGTGCCCACAGTCAGCCACTTTGACTCGCCTGGCTTGTTCCCAGGTTTGCCTGATTCAAATGACTGTGCCTTTACCCACTTTTCAAATTTCTACCAAACACTTTGGCACTTAAAATACTGGAACACAAAAAGAAAGCAGGAGTAGCTCTATTAATTTCAGGCAGAGCCAACTTCAGAGGAAGGAAAGTTATCAGGGATAAAGAGAGGCGATACAGAGTGATAAAGGGGTCGATTCTCCAAGCAGACATAACAGTCCTTCATTGTATGTACCCAACAATAGAGCATCAAAGTATGGAAGGCAAAAACTGATAGAACCGCAAGGAGAAGCAGATGAATCCATCGTGGTAGCTGGAGACCTCAACAGCCCTCTGTCAGTGACGGGCAGACCCACCAGGCAGAAAATTAGGAAGAATGAAGTTGAACTGAACAGCACTACCATCATCTGGATCTAACTGGCAACCACACAGCTTCATCCCACAGCAACAAAACACACATCCTTCTCAAGCTCCCATGGAACATTCACCAAGCAGACCACATTCCAGGCCACAAAATATACCTCAACAAATGTAAAAGAATAGAAATTATGCAAAGTACGTTTTCAGAACACAATGGAATTAGGCTAGAAACCAATACCAGAAAGACAGCTGGAAAATCCCCAAATATTTGGAGATTAAACAACACATCTCTAAATAACAGATGGGTCAAGGAGGAAGTCTCATGGGAAATAAAAATTTATCTTGAGCTAAATGAAAATGAAAATACAACCTATGAAAATTTGCAAGATGTAGTGAAAGCAGTGCTTGGAGGGAAGTTTATGGCATTGAAGGCATACATTTGAAAAGATCTAAGCTTCCACCTTATGAAACTAGAGAAAGAAGAGCAATATAAGCCTACCACAAGCAGAAGAAAAGAAGCAATGAATGAAATAAAAAGCAGGAAACAACAGAGAAAAGTCAGCAAAATAAAGAGCTGTTTGGTTTTTTTTTTTTTAAAGATCAATAAAATTGACAAACCTCTAGCAGGATAACCAAGAAAAAAAGAGAGAAGATACAAATGACTAAAATCAGAAATGAAAGCGATGGCATCACTACTGATCTCATGGACACTGAAGGGATAATAAAGGAATATTATGAATAATTCTATGCCCACAGATTTTATAAGTTAATGAAGTGGACCATTTCCTTGAAAGACACAATCTACTGAAAGTCACACAAGGAGAAATAAATACTCTGAATAGACTCATATCTAGTAAAGAATTTGAATCAATAATGAATAACCTTCCAAAATGGAAAGCACCAGGCCTGGATGGGTTCACTGGTAAATTCTATCAAACATTAAGGAAAGAATGATATCAGTTCTCAATAGTCTCTTCCAGAAAATAGAAGAAGAGAGAACACTTCCCAGCTCATTCTGTGAGGCCAAACTTATTCTAATAGCAAAACCAGATAAAGGTATTACAAAACAGGAAAACTGCAGACCAATACCTCTCATGAACATAGATGCAAAATCCTCAACAAAATATTAGCAAATTGAATCCAGTGATGTATAAAAAGAGTTCTACACCACAGTCAAGTGGGATTTATTCCAGGTATGCAAGGCTGGTTCAACATTTGGAAATCAATTAATGTAATCCATCACATCAACAGCGTAGAGAAGAGAAATCGCATTATCATAACAGTAGATGCAAAAAGAGCATTTGACAAAATTAAACACCATCCATGATAAACTAACAAACCACCAAACCACCAAAACAACTCTTGGCAAATTAGGGATGGAGGGGAACTTCCTCAACCTGATAAAGTACATCTATAAAAACCCTAAAGCTAACGTCATATTTAATGGTGAGAAACTAGAAACTTTCCAATTAAGATCAGGAATAAGGTGAAGATGTCCCCTTTCACCACTCATTTTCAACATTGTACTGTATGTCCTAGCTAATGCAACAAGGCAAGAGAAGAGAATAAAAGATAGATTGGGAAGGAAAAAGAAATCTTCTTTGGTGAGGTGTTTGTTCAGATCTTTTGCCCATTTTGCAGATGGCATGATTGTCTATGCAGAAAATCCCAAAGAACCGACAGAAAGCCCTCCTGGAATGAATGAGCAATTATAGCCAGGCTGCAGGATACATGATTAATATACAAAAGTCAATTGCTTTCCTATATACCAACAATAAACAAGTGGAATTTGAAATTAAAAACACAACACCATTTACATTAGCACCAAAAAAAAAAAAAAAATGAAATACTTAGGAATAAATCTAACAAAATACTTAGCTATATGAAGAGGTATAGGAAGAAAACTACAAAATGTTGATGAAAGAAATCAAAGTAGTCTAAATAAATGAAGAGATATTTCATGTTGATTTGAAATTCCTTAATAATATATGATGTTTAACATCTTTTCATATGCTTATTTGACATTCTGTAGATTTTCTTTGGTGAGGTGTCTGTTGAGCTCTTTTGCCCATTTTTAAGTTGGGTTGTTTGGTTTGTTATTGTTGACTTTTAAGACCCATTTATCTTGTTTATTTATTTATTTTATTGAAATGTAGTTGATTTACAATGTTGTATTAATTTCTGCTGTACAGCAAAGTGATTCAGTTATACATATATATACATTCTTTTGAAAATATTCTTTTCCATTATGGTTTATCACAGGATATTGGATATAGTTCCCTGTGCTATACAGTAGGACCTTGTTGTTTATCCATCCTGGATGTAACAGCTCACATCTGCTAACCTCAACCTCCCACTCCATCTCTCCCTCAACCCCCTCCCCCTTGGCAACCACAGCCTGTTCTCTATATCCATGAAGACTCATGTATTTTGGATACATGCTTACAGCATCTTTATTCATAACTGCCAAAAACTGGAAGCCACCAAGATATCCTTTAAAAGGTAAATGGATAAACAAATTGTGGTACATCCATACAATGAAATACTAGTGATAAAAATAAATGAGTTATCAAATAACAAAAAAGACATGGAGGAATCTTAAATGCATATTGCTTAGTGAAAGAACCTAGTGTGAAAAGGATACATACCGTATGATTCCAACTGTATGAAATTCTGTAAAAAGTAAAACTATAAGGAGAGTAAAAGATCAGTGCTTGCCAGGGGCACAGGGGCTCTGGGGCTCAGGATGAAGAGGAGGGGCACAGGGCATTTTAGGGCAGTGAAAATATTTGTTATGATACTGTAATGGTGGATACTTGTCACTATACATTTGTCAAAACGAAAGAACGTACAACACAAAGAGTGAACCCTAATGTAAACTATGGACTTAGTTAATCATAGCATATCAATATCGGTTCATCAGTTGTAACAAATGTACCGCACTAATGCATGATGTTAATAATAGAGGAAACAGTGTGTATTGGAGGGGTGGATATATGGGAACTCTCTGTATTCTCTGCTCAATTTCCTGTAAACCTAAAACTGTTCAAAAAAATAAAGTATTAAAAAAAGTAAAACACATTAGTTCTTTGGAAAATGTCACCCACATCATCTTCATCACCATTGCCATTGATCTTTGTGTACTTTGAACCTTTGATAACCCATGAATGAGAGAAACTCTGTGTGTTACATTTTGTTTTTCTCTTCCCAGGCTTCACTGCTTTCAGTTCCTCAAAAACTGTCAAGCCATTATTAAGAAATCAAAGCAAGCAGGAAGTTTTAAATGACTCCACAAATTTGGGTGAGCCTCTACCACATGTTAGGCCAGGAGACAGCTTCCTAGTTCGGCCCTATAATATCACTCGCTCCCTTACTTGGAAAATTGCTAAATGCTACTACTGGACAGATGCCCTGCTGCTAATACAGACTGACTCTATAAGCCCCAGCCTACTCAGCTGTCCAACTATGAGATGAACTGTTATTTATTTATTATTATTTTTATTATTATCCTTATCATCATCTAACATGTTTTGAGGGCTTCCTGTGAACTGGGCCCTGCTGAAGCATTTTGTGTGCAGTTTTATCATTTAATCTGCATGACAGCCCTAGACAGGGACTCTATTATTATCTCCATCTTAGAGATGAAGAAGCTGAGACTCAAAAGGTGAAGTGAGAGGACAGCATTACCTTGATACCAAACCCAGACAAAGACACTACAAGAAAACTACAGACCAATATCTCTTATGAACACTGATACCACAATCCTCAACAAAATAGGAGGAAACCGAATTCAACAGCACATTAAAAGGATCATACACTATGATCAAGTGGGATTTATTCTTGGAATGCAGACTTGATGGTTCAACATATGAAAATTAATCCATGTAATACATCACATTAACAGAAAGAAGGAAAGAATGATCATCTCGATTGATGTACAAAAAGCATTTGACAAAATGCAACATTCTTTCATGATAAAAGCACTCAACAAACAGGGAAAAGAGGGAAATTACCTCAACATAATAAAGGTCAAATATGAAAGGCCCACAGGTAGCATCATACTCAAAGGTGAAAGACTGAAAGCTTTTCCTCTAATTTCAAGAATAAGATAAGGATACCTGCTTTTGCCACTTCTATTCAACAAAGTACTGGAAGTCCTAGCCAGAGCAATTAGGCAAGAAAAAGAAATAAAGGCATCCAAATTCGAAAGGAAGAAGTAAAATTATCTCTGTTCACAGGCAACATGATCTTACATGTACAAAATCCTAAAGAGTCCATGAAAACCCACAACCCTCTTAGAACCAATAAATAACATTCGCTAGCAAAATCGTAGGATACATCAACACACAAACATCAGTTGTGTTTCTATATACTCACAATGAACAATCTGAAAAGGAAGTTAAGAAAATAATTTCATTTACAATAGCATCAAAATGAATAACATATTTTGGGATAAATTCAACCAAGATGGTAAAAGATGTGTACACTGAAAACTACAAAGTGCTGCTGAAAGAAATTAAAGACACAAATAAATGGAAAGACACCCTGTATTCGTAGGTTGGAAGACTTAATATTGTGAAGATGTCATTACTACACAGCAGGATCTACAGATTCAAAATCCCAACAGCAGTTTTGGCAGAAATAGAAAAATCCATCCTAAAATTCATATGGAATCTCAGTGGACCCCAAATAGCCAAAATAATCTTGAGAAAGAAAAGCAAAGCTGGAGGTCTCACACTTCCTGATTTCAAAACTTACTGCATACAAAGGTACAGTAATCAAAACAGTGTGATACCGACATAAGGTCAGGCACATAGGCCAATAGAATAGAATAGAGAGCAGAGAAATAAAACTTTGCATATATGATCCAATGATTTTTGACAAGGGTGCCAAGATTATTCAAGGGGGAAAGAACAGTATTTTCAACAAATGATGCTGGGAAAGACTGCAAAAGAATTAAGTTGAACTCTTACCTTACACCATGTATAAAAATTAACTCAAAGTGGATCAAAGACTTAAACATAGTCTAAAACTTTTAGAGGAAAACACAGGAGGAAAGCTTTATGACATTGGATTTGGCAATGCATTTTTGGGTATGATACCAAAAGCATAGGCAGCAAAAGTAAAAATAGATAAATTCAACTATATCAAAAATTAAAACTTCTGTGAATCAAAGGACACAATAAACAGGGTGAAAGGCCATCTAGAGAATGGGAGAAAATAGTTGCAAATCACAAATCTGAAAAAGGGTTAATATGAAGAATATATAGAGAACTATAACTCAACAACAACAACAAAAAAGAACCCCCAAATAACCTGATCAAATATGGGCAAAGAACTGGAATAGACATTTCTCCAAAGAAGATATATAAATGTCCAACAAGCATATAAAAAGTGCTCAACACTACTAGTCATTAGGGAAATGCAAATCAAAACCACAGTGAGATACCATCTCATACCCATTAGGATGGCTACTATCAAAAACAAACAAACAGCAACAGAAAATAACAAGTGTTGGCAAGGATGTAGAGTAGGGGAACACTTATGCACCGCTGAGAAGGTAAAATGGTGCAGCTGATATGGAAAACAGTAGAGCGGCTTCTCAAACAATTTAGAATAAGATTATCATATGATCCAGCAAATCCACTTCTGGGTATATACCCCAAAGAATTGAAAGCAGGAACTTAAAGAGTTATTTGTACACTCATGTTTATAGTAGCATTATTCACAATTGCCAAAAGGTGGAAGCCACCCAAGTGCCCACTGACTGATGATTGGATAAGCAAAATGTGGTCCATCCATAACAGTGGAATATTATTCAGTGTAGGAGGAAGGAAATTCTGACACATGCTACAACATGGATGAACTGTGAGGACATTATGTGAAATAAGTGTCACAAAAAGGCAAATTTTGTATGATTCCACTATGTGAGGTACATAGAGTAGTCAGGCTTATAGAAACAAAATAGAACAGGGGTTGCCAGGAGCTGGGGAAGGGGAAACGGGGAGTTGTTGTTTAATGGGTACAGTTTCAGTTTTGCAAGATGAAAAATTCTGAGGCTGGTTGCACAACAATGTGAATAACTTACAACTACTGATCTGTACACTTAAAAGTGGTTAAGACGGTAAACTTTATAGGTATTTTACCACGATTTAAAAAATGGCTAAGATGAAGGGACTCACTCAACATCAGGATGCTTGCACAGGGCAATGTCAGGGTTTGAACCCAAGTCTAATTCCAAAACTTGTACCTTTGATTTGTACCCTGTGATTTTCAGAGTAGAGAGTGATTTAATAATGAGAGAGGAGACAGGCAGGACCTAATATACAAAACAAGTGCATTTTTTAAGGCTCCTGCATTTAAAATGTCTTTAAAAAGTATATAGTGAGTCCATAAAATATTGAGACATTTAAAGTTCTATTAACAATGACCATCTGCTCTGATGACCCCTGTGCTTTAAGGAAGCCTCCTCGGGAAGCTGACTTAGTTATGACGTTGCCCTGAGGTTCACTGACATTGTCGCTGAGGTTCGACGTGTACCTGGAACCGTCCTTTGGAGCTAGGTTTCAACCTTGCATCACCTGGCATTGGGAAGCCCCATCTCAGACCATAACCTCCCACTCCCGGCCTTCCTTATCCTCTGTCTCGTCCTCTCCTTGAGTCACGTAGCCTTTGCTCCCTGTTTGCTCCCTAAGGGTAATGCCCTATGCTCACCCAGCCTGGGCCCTGCTCAAGCTCACCAGCTCCTTCAAGTCCATCCCGGCCCCCAAACCCTCCTGCCACCCTCACACTTCTGTCCTGAGGCTGGCCCAGTGCCCTTTGGGCCCCCCAGCCAGCAGGTCCCTGCTCTCAGGCTTTTCATTCTACTTTGACAACAGCCTCCTAGGTCTTCACCTCCTGCACCTGCCCCCATCCTCCATCTGCTTCTCCCGACCCTCCTCCATCCCTTTCCACGGCGCCCTCTGCCCAGCAGGCCCACCTGTGTGGCTACATCCATGGGCTGATGGGCTCCTTGTGTCTGGTTTCTGGTTGGGTTTGGCCAATGGGGGGGTTAGAGATCAGAGCAGGGAGGAGAGAGCTTGGGGTAATTACTCCCCTGGCTTCCATTCTCTGGGGCCACACAGCTTCTCTCAGAGGACTCTACCCAGCCCTCGGGGTCTCCGGGTCCCAGGAAATGCCCCTGCCCCTCACCCCTCAGCTCTGGGGGTGGGAACAGTCCTCACTCATACTAGCTCTGGGCCCTGCACTATCCTTTGTGGTTTCTCTGAGCCCTGCCCACTCCCTATGGAGTCCCTTCAGGAAACTCCCCTCCATCACTCCACACCCCTGTGAATGTGCCTTCAGCTCCCTGCCAGGACCTGGACTTCCCAGGCAGGGAGAAGCTCTTAGATGGGACCTTCAAGCCTTCTCTTAGCTGCCAAGGGCCTCCGGGTGGTCCTGCCTTCATCCCACCGTGGTCTGGTCCCTCTCCTCAACCATCTCCTCTTCTGCATCCTCACCTTGACAGTGTAACTTCCGTCTAACCTGTGAACGTGCTCACCACCCCCTCGGCCTGGAAACGCCGCCCCTTCCCCCTTCCTTTCCTTTATTGTCAAATGGCTTCAAGAAGTTCCTCTCCCGCTGGGTCCTCAACCCACTGCCATTGCCCTCGGGGGCCTCCTCGGGCTCTCGGCCTCCCTGTGACATGTGACACAGTTGTCAGAGAGAGGCACGTGGCCTGGTGGTTCAAGGGTTGGGGGAGCAGGGCAACATGGTGGTTATTAGACTGGGCTCGAGTCCAGCTCTCCTACTTCCTAGCAGGGTGACCTTGGGCAAGTGATACCTCAGCTTCCTCATCTGTAAGGTAACAAAAGGACTGTCTTATAAGCTACTGGTGACCTATAAATGATATAATACATACTAAAGCACTTAGAAGAGAACATAGGGCAAATGGGAAATGTTCTCTATTATGAGCAAGAGGATGGGCTCTGGAGTTAGAAAGCCTTGAGTTCAACTCCCACCTCTGCTACCTTCCAGCTGTGCAGCCTGGGGCACGGTTCTTTGCTTCTCTTTGGTTGCTCCCTGAGCAGCAAAAATGAGTTTGATAAGCTGGGCTTCGTAGGATTGACAAAAGGTACTGCTTGGTGACATGTTCAAAGGAGTGGGATAACATTTTTGAAATTAACTTGTGTGTGTGTGTGTGCGTGTGTGTGTGTGTTTTATCTATTTCTTTTAACCTTTTGGTTCTAGGCTATCCCATCCCCCAGCCCCATCCCCCCACTGCCTCCGGAAAGGGATGTATTGCAGAAATAGTAAAAAAAAATGGGGTTTTCAAAAGAATAAGGATATGAGGAAACGGCCAGGCGCTGGTGAGACGACGAGTCTGGGAGTGGAAGGAAAGAAGAAGCTTCTCTGCTTCCCTGTCGGCTGGATCCTTCCTCCCCGGTCTCCCCGGGAGAGCCCTGTGGACCGGCAAGGCCTCAGGAGAGGCTGGTCCTGAAAGCAGACCGCCCGAGCGTGGTGCCCAGTGCTCCAGCCTCCCCCTGTGACCCCAGGCAGGATACTCAGCCTATCTGTGCCTCAACGCCCTCATCTGTAAAGTGGGGCAAACAACACTAACCTCCTAAGGATGAAATGAGTTAATACACTCGAGAGTGCCCAGAACAGTACCTGGCACACAGCAAGCTGTCTCTGTGATGAATACCCTCAGCCTGGCAGCAGCGCTCTGGCTCCCTCACCTCTCTGACTGCTTCCAGGTCTCCGCGCCGGGCTCCTCTCCCCTCAGATGTCCGTTTCCTCCTCACTCTGTCTATGGGCTGGGGCCACTGTGCCACCCCCTCGATTCGCAGGTGTGTGTTTCCAACCCCTGGTTCATCTCCAGGCCCCAAACTGCCTGGCTGCTTCCGGGATGTTGAGGTGCTCACTCAACCCGTCCTGCTTCCTGCCCTCTTGGTAACGGTATTATCACCTGCCAGCTCATCCAGCCATCTTTCTCCGTGACCTGTGGCATTGATCCTACTGATTCTTCCAGAAAGCTCTCAGACCAGTCCCAAAGCAACGGTCCAGTCAGGTGGTAGTATTAATGTGGTGGGCAGAATGGTCTCCCAAAGATGCCCATGACCTGATCCCCAGAACCTGGGAATATGCTCCATGAGGTGGCCAAAGGGACTGTGCCGATGTCAAGGTTCCTAATCAGTGCTCTTAAAAGAGGGAGACTAAGGACTTCCCTGGTGTTGCAGTGGTTAAGAATCCGCCTGCCAATGCAAGGGACACGGGTTCGAGCCCTGGTCCGGGAAGATCCCACGTGCCATGGAGCAACAAAGCCCGTGTGCCACAACTACCGAGCCTGCGCTCCAGAGCCCACGAGCCACAACTACTGAGCCCACGTGCCACAACTACTGAATCTGCGTGCCTAGAGCCCGTGCTCCACAACAAGAGAAGCCACTGCAATGAGAAGCCCGTGCACCGCAACAAAGAGTAACCCTCGCTCGCTGCAACTAGAGAAAGCCTGTGCTCAGCCACGAAGACCAAACCCAGCCAAAAACTTTTTAAAATTTTTTTAAAAAGTGGGAGACTATCCTGGGTTATCCAGGTGGGACTAATTGAACTCCACCAGTCCTTATAAGCAGAGAACTTACTCTGGCTGGATTGGAGAGATAAGTGGTGGTTCTTGCTGGGCCCCCACTTAACAGCCCCAATGCTCCTCTTCCTGGGAAAGCACCAGGTCAATGTTTCCTCTTTACCCAAATCCCCCCCTAGATGGCACCACCTCAGTCTGTTGCATGAATGAGGATCAGGAGAACATTCATCTCACATTTCACTGACAACCCCCATTCTGGATTCCACAGGGTGGAATTTCCCTAGCTTAGTCAATTATCTTGTTATCTCAGTTAACTGAGAATTTCCAATTTAGATATTAGATGTTCCCAAAGCTAAATTTACACTCAAAAAGTGAAGCTTCTGTTTTTAGAAGCTTGAGTCAGCTCAGTCTGAAACTCAGCCCCACCTCCCCCGTCTAGCTGTGTGATTTGGGCCAGTTCCTTAACCTTTCTGAGTCCCATGTCCATGTCATCAAATGAGGATAATAATGATAATAGTAGTTCTCACCCGCACAGGATTTGTTTTGTGGATATAATTCTATAAATATATATACAGAACATACATAGATGATGTATAAAGCCATGTGAGATGCAGTAAGTAGTCCATAAATGTATGCTGTAGCTGTTTGTATTGTGTATGCTATTCAAAAGATTATGATCCTTCTTTCATCTCACATCCATCACAATGGCTACTATAAAAAAAAAGGGAAATCACAAGTGTTGGTGAGGACGCAGGGAAAGTGGAACCCTTGTGCCCTGTTGTGAGAATGTAACTTGGTGCAGCCACTATGGAAAACAGCATGGCAGTTCCTCAAACAATTAAAAATAAAATTATCATATGATCCAGCAAGTCTACTTTTGGGTATATATCCCAAAGAACTGAAAGCAGGGCCTTGAAGAGATATTTATACACCCATGTTCATAGCATTGTTTGCAACAGCCAAAAGGTGGAAACAACCCAAGTGTCCATCACTAGATGAATGAATAAACAAAATGTGGTGAATCCACACAATGGAATATTATTCAGCCTTAAAAAAAGGAAGGAAATTCGGACACATGCTACAGCATGGATGAACATGGACATTATACTCAGTGAAAGGATATTATACTCAGTGAAAGAAGCCAGTCATGAAAAGACAAATACTGTTATGATTCTACTTATATGAGATACCCAGAGTAGCCAAGGTCATAGAGACAGAAAGCAGAACGGTGGTTGCTGGGGGCTGGGATGGGGGGACAAGGGGAGTTGTTGTTTCATGGGTGCAGTTTCAGTTCTGCAAGATTCAAAGAGTTCTGGAGATGGATGGGGGTGATGGCTGCACAACAGTGTGAATATATTTAATGCCACTGAACTGCACACTTAATAAAAGTGGTTAAGATGGTAAATTTTATGTTATGCATATCTTACCACAATAAAAAAAATGAGAAAAATGAGATCACGATCTAGCCCTTTCCTCTGAACTTTTTCCTCTTGGAAGCCCTCCATCTGCTGGTGAGAAACTAGTCCCATCAATTGCTGTGGTGGGTACTGACCAATGAAATCAGCCGCCAGTTCCCAAACAGGGGACAAAACATTCCCTGAGGACTGGTGAGACCAAACAGGTGAACCCCCAGAGCAAGGAGCACTTGGGGAGAAGCCAGGGGTGAGGTGGGGGTGAGGGGGGAGGATGGGAGCACAACCCAGGCAGGAGGACAAGCGCGATGCAGATGGGGAGCCAGCAAGTGCACCCTCCCAGGCCTGTTTCATTCCGTGGATTTCCCCACAGAGAGTCCACCTGTCACCTTATGTCTCAAAATGCAGGTGTTCGCTTAGAATAAGAGAAATGTGAATTAAAATGACACAGGTACCATACTTCACTCCGTAGATCAGTGAAGATCCAATGGGGGGTCAGCACCCTAGGCTGGGGAGGGAGTGGGAGACGGGCGTCCACTGCTGGCAGGACACCACATCCAGAAACCTCTGGTGGGCAATTTGGCCATGCCCATCAGAGTTACAGCTGTGTGTGTCCTTTGACAGAGCAGACATACCTGCAAGTCCGTGAAATGATGCAAATAATAGGAGAATCCCAGCAGCCTTGTTTAATAATAATAAACAAGACTATGGTGTAGGCTCTGGTTCTTTTCTGAGAGGCAGCCCACAACTGGCAGGGGCCAGGAAAAGGGACAAGAGTCATCCGGCTGGATGGGATTGGGGGTGTGTGTATGAGATCAGTCTGGCTTCATGACCCTCAGATCCCATGCTAGAAGGGCTGACACAGGCTGGAGAGATGGCTCCACCCATGAGAAAGGAGATGGCTGGCAGGACACTGACCACCGAGGGTGAGGGGTGGACACCAGCTTTTCATCCCCCTGTCATGTCTGTTCTTTCTTTTTCTCTTCCATCTCCACCCTCGTAGCTGCAGCCCTGCGCTGACTGGGGCTGTCCTAGAGCTCAGTCTTCTAGTGATCCTGGGACTTCCCCAGGGTGGGACTGGGGGAGTCCCTGGGGAGGGGGTAGGGTCAGTCAGCCCTTCATTGTTTACCCTTCGCTTCTCTTTTCCTCAAAACAAAGTTTATTGAAAGAATACACACACACACACACACACACACACACACACACACACACACAAGCAGGAGTTCTGCTGATCAAGAAGGGAGAGGGTGGGAGCACTGATGGTGGGGTTCTCAAAGTGTGGTCCTGGAGCCAACTCCAGGGGACTCCATTCCCCCCACCTGAACCTGGGGAGCATATAAATGTGAAGATTCCTGGGCCTTACCCCAAACCCACTGGGTCAGAATGCCTAGGAGTTCATGTTGAACAACCACTCTTAAACATACGGAAAATCCAACAACCACTGGCTTTGGTGTTTCTTCATTCTGGAAGAACTGAGTCCCTTTCTCAGCAGAGTTTAAATAACAGCCACATCCAACTCTAAAAATTACAGTTTACAAGGCACATCAAATCATATAAATTATAACTTGCAAGGTTTAGCTGTGAAATGAGCAAGGCTGAGGCTTTTGAGCCATGTAAAATGGGAGAGGGGAGATTGTGAATAGAGCTCCTGATGGCTCGTCTGCACACAGCAGCTGGGATGTTCACTGGCAGGTCTCCCCCTTGTTTACAATCCTTCAAGCCTTCTTCCCACTGCTTTTCAGATAAAGATCAAAACCCTTATGGTGACTTGAAGGAGGCCGACTTGTCCCTTAGCCCTCCTCCTTCCCACTCTGACTTCTGGATGCCCTGGTTTTCTCTCAGTCCCTTGGATTCACAATATGCTCTTCCACCGCAGTGCCCTTGTACATGCCATTCCCTTCTCCTTTTGTCTAGTTAAGTCCTCCTTGTCTTCCATATTCCTTTCCTTTACAGCCCCAATGTTAGAATGGAATTAGTCACACCTTTGTGGGATCATTTGACTTATTTCTCTCTCTCCTGGCAGCTTCCTGATGGCAGGGACCATGTCCAGTTCTGCCATCACTGTACCCCTAGACTTGGCTTGGTGCTGAGGCTCTGGGTAAATACTGTGCAATGAATGAGTGATAGCAACAGTTATCACTGTTGACTATAAACAGTTCTCACTAGCCTGGCTATAAACAGGCTTCCTATTGCCTTAGGGAACCAAACTCCTTACAGGATATAGAAAAAAGTCTGGAGGGTAAAACCCTGCAAATATCAATATTGATTTTTCCCTGAGCCAAATGATTACAAGTGACTTTTATTTTCTTCCTCATATTTTCCTTTCTCCCAATTTTTAAAAACAAGAAGCATGTAACTACCTTCCATTATCGGAAAGAGTAAATGATGTCGAAATACTACGATACCAATAGTCAAAACAACATGTCAGCCTTGCTGATGAGTAGAAATCTTTAGAAGCATGACTGCCTATTCTTTAGGATTGATCCAGGCAAATAAAACAATCTTTTTTATTTGCTAGATGTAACCTCTGGGTAATTGCAAGGATGACTTTTTAGTAATATAAATCCCTGAATTTTTTTTTTTTTTTTTTTTTGCGGTACACGGGCCTCTCACTGTTGTGGCCTCTCCCGTTGCAGAGCTCAGGCTCCGGACACGCAGGCTCAGCGTCCATGGCTCACAGGCCCAGCCGCTCCGCGGCATGTGGGATATTCCCGGACAGGGCACGAACCCGTGTCCCTTGCATCGGCAGGCGGACTCTCAACCACTTCGCCACCAGGGAAGCCTAGTGACATACTTCTTAAGCTAAGTCCGAGGAGCAGTAAGGACTCAATTATTTCTATACAATGAATGCAACTCAATTTCTGTCTAGTTAATAACTGTCCTCATTAGTTCCCTTTTCCAAATGGCTTATTAATGTCAGTGGATCCTCATCTCAACCCTGTGCACCTCTGAGGATTCTTCTCAGTCTCTGTTTTAGGAGACCATAATAATGATCATTGTGTCATTCACTGAGCACCACATGCCAGGCTCTTTATATGCATTTCTCAGTTAATCCTCAGAATAACCCTGTGAGGTAAGAGGTTTACAGACAGGGAAAAGGAGCTCAGAGTGATTAAGTAATTTGGTTGAAGTCACTCAGCCACAAAGTAGCCTAATGAGATTCAAACCCAGCTCTGTCTATCTCCAAAGCCTGTGCTTTTAAAAATTACTACAGTTTTCTAATATCATAGTCAGGTTCAAAACAGAGATCTCTGTCTCTACTTTAGCCAGACAGGAAATAAAACTACCCCAAATCTATGCCTTGTTAGGATAAAGAAGAAACGACAGTTCTTCTTCTTCTTCTTTTTCCTCCCACTTTGCACACTGCACAGATGTTCTGTGTCCTTGAAGGGAGACCATATCATGGAGGAGAATCTCACGGGGAGGGTCATGGAGTTATCTTTAAATCTGTTGCGTTTACAATAAACATTCTCAGAAAACTAGGAATAAAGAGGGAAATTTCTCACTTGGTAAGAACATGTATATAAACCCTACAGCTAACCTCGTACTTAATGGTGAAAGAGTAACTGCTTTCCCCTAAGGTCAGGAACAAGCGAATATAAGGATTTATACACTGCTCTTGTTCAGCAGAGTCCTGGAAGTCTTAACCAGGGAAATAAAGCAAGGAAAAGAAGATTCAAGGCATTCAGATCTCCTTTTCTGAAAGGAGAAATAAAATTGTTCTTATTTGCAGATGACATGATTGTTTATGTATAAAATCCCAAGAAATCTACACAATCCCTTATATAAGAAAGTGCAGTTAAGGTTGCAAGATACCAAGAAGCATACAAAAATCAACTGTATTTCTATATACTGTCAATGAACATGTGGACACCAAAATTGAAAATATAATACCATTTACAATCACTCAAAAAAAAAAAGAGAGACATACTTAAGTGTAAATCTAACAAAACATGTTCAGGACTCGTATGCTGAAAACTACAAAACACTCATGAGAGACACTGAATAAATGGAGAAATATACCATGATCATGAATTGGAAGACAATGTAGGAGTATATCAATTATTCTCACATTGTTATATACGATTAAACACAATTCCAATCAAAATTACAGCATGATATTTTGTATATACAGACAGGCTTACACTAAAATGTAAATGGAAAGGCAAACGAACTAGAATAGGTTAAAAAATTTTTTTAAAGAAAAGTGGGAGGAATTACTCTACCTGATTTAAGACTTACATAGCGACAGTAATCAAGGCTATCTCATAATGGTAGATCCATTATGACAAATAGATCCATGAAACATAATAGGGAACTAAGAAGTAGCCCCCATAGAAAGTATGGCCAGATTATTTTTGACAAACTTGCAAAAGCAATTCAATGGAGAAAGGATAGTCTTTTCAACAAATGGTTCTGGAACAACTAAATATCCACATGGAAGAAAAATGAACTTTGACCTAAATCTCACATCATAAACGACAGTGAACCCAAAATGGTTCATAGATTTAAACATAAAACTATAAAACACTTAGAAGAAAACATAAGAGAAAATCCTCAGGGTCAGGGACCTTGTGGCATGTTCTTAGACATGACACTAAAAGCATGATCTATAAAAGAAAAAAATAACTACCTGGACTTCATCAAAAGTTAAAGCTTTTGCTCTGTGAAATATTCTGCTAAGAGAATGAAAAGACAAGCTACGGATGGGAGAAAATATTTGCAAACCATCTATCTGACAAGGGACTCATATGTAAAATACATAAAGAATTCTCAAAACTCAATGGTAAAAAAATTAACAATTCGATTAGAGACACTTAAAAGATATGAAGAGATATTTCACTGAAGAGGATATGCAGAAGGCAAACACGTACATGAAAAGACATTTAACATCACTATCGATTTGGGAAATGCAAGTTAAGACTATGATGAGATACCACTACACACTTACTAAAACAGCTAAAATGAAAAACAGTGTTTATGCTAATTGCTGGTAAGGATGTGTCTCATACATTGCTGGTGGAAATAAAAAATGGTACAGCCATGCTGGATAAGTCTGGCGGTTTCTTTACAAACCGAATATATATAAACACATATGTTAATCCATGCAATCATACTCTTTAGCATTTATCACAGAGAAATAAAAACTTATGTTCACACAAAAACCTGTATACAAATGTTTATAGTACATTTATTTGTAATAGCCCCAAATGGAAACAAAATGTCCTTCAAAAAGTGAATGGTTAAACATAGGTGATACGTCCATACCGTGGACTATTACTCAGCAATAAAAGAACAAGCTAATAACCTAAATGGATGTCAAGGGCATTACACTGACTAAAAAAAAAAAAAAAAAAATCAATCGCAAAGGTCATACATAAATGATGAAAATTATAGAGACGGAGAATAGATTAGTGGTTTTCGGAGCGTGGGGACGATGGCGGGAGGAGGAATTGTGACTATAAAAGGAGCATCACAAGGGACATCTCTGATGATGGAATACTCCTATATCCTGATGGCCACACCCAAATCCACACGTGGTAAAATGGCACAGGACTACACACATGCTTCGTGCCATTCTCTCTACCATTTGTGCATCTATAATTATTTCAAAATAAACTTTAAAAAACTCTGTTGAGTGAAGTCTGAGAGTGGTCTGCCTTTCACAGTCCTAAAGGGATTCCATTGCAGTTCTCTTTCTGCTTCAATATTTTAATCCCTTTCAAAATTTTAAAAGGCTCAAAGCCACTGTTTGTATAATTCCTTACTTACAATTTCTTCCAACTTCCTTGGCTGTCAATGAGCTGGGACTGTGGACCAAGCCACAGCTAATTCAGAGAATGGAATGAAATGAAGTGAGAGAGCGCTGAGGCCATGCCCAGGGCTGACCCTGATTTACTACTTGGAGGTACGGGGGCGGGGGAGGGCTGAGGGGCCCATAGTCTCCAGAAGCTCTGGAAAGGGCGAGAAGCCATTGCTCAAGCTGGGCCCTTCAGGTGGCCGTGGCTGCCAGACACGGAGCAGGTGAAGGTCAAGCATCAGCTCTACGCCCACCTTCCAAACCGCGCCATCAGGGTGGGACACTGCACACACAGTCAGCAAAGGACACAGGGCCCATCGCACTTTGCACTGTGCTCATTCTTACCACATGTGCCAGGGAGACCCAGCACATGCAGGGAATGGTTATTGGTGGCACACCGAGGAAGGCTGGGACTGTTAGCCAGAGGCTGTGCTTTACAAGAGACTGGATTCCACAGAACAGTAAGGACTTTTGGTGTTGTGAGGGGTAGGGAGGGTTGCGGACTGGGAAGGAAGAGGTCTTACCTCTAAAACAAGGTCTGAATTTTCATGCCTTCCAATCGTAGTGCTTTTATTCAGGACAAAATAGCCTTCTGCACTCTTTAGATAGGCTTTCATATTCTCTGCTTTCCCTATAAAAGGTTTTCAGAAAACAATTTTGTTAGAAAAATACAGTCCTCTAATTATTCAATGTCATATTTAGAATGAATGGAATACACCATAATGTCCACAGGAGAAGTCAGCAGAGGTAGGAGTGGATAGCTGGACTTAACAATGATCACAATGATAATTCCGCACATTTTTAAGACTGTCCTCTTAACAGTGATATCCGGCATAGATGAGCTTGCTTCTGATCACAAGAGGACATCCTTTATGTAATTCAGAGCACAAACAAGCAATAGCAAAAAAAAAAAAAAAAAACCAAACAAATCTGAATTCCACTGATCACCGCTCTCCACCTCCCATTAAGCTTAGTTTGGGGTTAGTTATCTGACAGAATCAAGTACTCAGTGTTACTAACCCACCACTTACTAGCTCTGTGACTCTGGGTGAGTTACTTATTCTCTCTCTATGCCTCTGTTTCCTCATCTGTAAAATGGGGCTAATAATACTCTGTATCCCAAAGAGTTTTGTGAGGATTAAATGTGAAGCATCTAGAATGGTGATTGATTGCTACACTAAACACCCATTTGTCCTACTGTGATTGTGACTGTTATTAATCTTGGGCTTCTGAACTTTGACTCAAGAAACCCCAACTTCTACAGAGCTTCTTAAAGTGTGGAAGAGTCAGTCACCAAGGAAATGGGCATTAGAAGATACTTTCTTTTTAGTTCACTGCATTCCATCATATATTTATGTTGAAAAAAAAAAGATTTCCAAAGACAAAATATCAAGATTATAGCTTGGCTGTACGGTCAAGACTCTGTACGTATCTTTTCCTGGCATATTATTAGGAAAATGTCAAACACACAGAAAAGTTGAAAGAAGTGGATGGTGAACTTCTATAGAACCACCACACAGATTCTACAATCAACATTTTGCTATATTTGCTTTATCATGTATCTACCCATCTATACATTTTATATTTTAATGCATTTCAAAGTAAATCCTATACATGGTTTTACAATTTATTTATTTATTTTTGGCTGTGTTGGGTCTTCGTTTCTGTGTGAGGGCTTTCTCCAGTTGTGGCAAGCGGGGGCCACTCTTCAACGCGGTGCGCGGGCCTCTCACTATCGCGGCCTCTCGTTGCAGAGCACAGGCTCCAGATGCACAGGCTTGGTAGTTGTGGCTCGCGGGCCTAGTTGCTCCGCGGAATGTGGGATCTTCCCAGACCAGGGCTCGAACCCCTGTCCCCTGTATTAGCAGGCAGATTCTCAACCACTGTGCCACCAGTGAAGCCCTATACATGTTTTTTAAAACATAAAAACGTCAGTGACTTCAGCTGGTTCCAAGATGTTGATGATAATTCACATGATATTTAAGTTCTGATCCATCTCAGTGCCATGTCAAAGAAAGTCTCTTTTCTCCTTTTTTTTTTTTCGGCTGTGTTGGATCTTCGTTGTTGCATGCGGGCTTTCTCTAGTTGTGGCGAGTGGAGGCTACTCTTCCTCACAGTGTGAAGGCTTCTCATTGCGGTGGCTTCTCCTGTTGCGGAGCACGGGCTCTAGGCGTGCAGGCTTCAGTAGTTGCAGCACGTGGGCTCAGTAGTTGCGGCACGCAGGCCCTAGTTGTGGCTCGCGGGCTCTAGAGTGCAGGCTCAGTAGTTGTGGTGCACTGGCTTAGTTGCTCGGAGGCATGTGGAATCTTCTTGGACCAGGGCTCGAACCTGTGTACCCTGCATTGTCAGGCGGATTATTAACCGCTGAGCCACCAGGAAAGTCCCCAAAGTCTCTTTTCAACTGAAAGGTCACTGAAGTGTGAAGTTGTTAGACTGTGGATAAAAACAAAAATCATCTAGGTCTGACCGTAGAGGGTCTCCGGTCTGGCTCTGCTTTCCATCAACATCTCCATCATCATTCCATCACTGAATCCCTACTAAGTGCCAGGCACTGGGCTGTCCTTTTACACACACGGCCTCTTTTCACCCTCAGAACCACCCTGCGAGGCAGGTATCAGTATTGTCCCGCTTTACAAATGAGGAAACTGAGACTCAGAGAAGTTAAGGTCACACAATAGTAAGTGTGTGACAACTCTGGGCCTTTGCCTGTAGCCAGTGTACAAACCTCCATTGCTGCTGGAGGGGCAGAGTAGGGGTGGGGGAATTGCACTGTCTGCTGACACTTGGGACATGTAATAAAAGAAAGTCCTTGAAACCAGCATTCTATCCTCTGAAAGGAAGACGAGACCCTACCTGGGGGTAAGAGAAATAAAAATAAGCAGCATAGTTTATATTTGTAAACTTTGAGGCCTGTGGATGTCCCACAAATATTGATGCTTTCAGATAATGAGAAATACATTTGATTAAGTTCGCTGTCATGTATACAGGGGAAAAGACATTTCCTCTTCCCAAAGAACTATGCTCTGCTGCCTTCAGTTATTAATCTTCAATTGCAGAGGACCATGTTAGCACGCAACACATTCAAGTCTAATTAAGCTAAAATGGAAACTTCCAAGAAATGTCTCTTCTGCAGGAAAACCACAGGAAACGCCACTAATCGAAAACTTAAACTTGGATTATGCGCATATTTGTTTTTTAACTCTCACCCCAGACGTCCCCAAGGCTGGGGTCTTCTCTCTGCTCAGACATCCCGCCTCGGGGCAACCACCTGACCACTCTGGCTAAAGGCACCCTCAGTCATGTTATTCCCCTGCTAGTTTTCCCCTGCTGTGTTTCCTTCCTTGTACTTATCATTCTCTGACATGTTCTTGTTCCTTTCTTTAGTTATGCTTGCTGTTGGTTTCTCTTTCACTAACATATATGCTCCTGGAAAACCAGAACTGTGTTCGTTTTGTTCAGAAGCGATTCTTCATGGGTATGTTGTGTTTGTACCCATCTTCAGAGCAAAGGCATTGAAAGATTTTGTCCTGCACTCACTTTCCGAGGATGCTTGTATGGCAAACAGCTTGGGAGGATAGAGGTAATGTTTCTAATAAAGATAACGGCTCCTTCTGGGGCAAAAATTGGGCAGGTTTGCTAGCAGCCCCTTTCAAAGATTGCAGTTTCCTGAGTTTGGAGTTCCTTACCTGGGACACAGACCCACTGTGCGCACAGCATCCACACTGGCTGCTCTGCACCACCCCGAGGGACTTTCAGGGCAACAGGAACCAATGTGCATATGCAGCTCTGGCTGCCTGTTATGTCAGCTGTGCTGTGAGTAATCAAGTTCTTTGTTTCTGGCCCAGGAGTCTCTTGTCTTCTGCCAGGAACTATAAGCTGGGCAGGCTAACTTACTAACTTTCAAACAGGGTCAAATGTCAGACCCTTTGCAGTTCCTGCCAGTTCTGTGCATTACCCCTTCTCCAGGGTAGGGGGCGGCGGGGGGGGCAGAACCTGACACATAGTAGGTGCTTGGGAAACACTTGCTGAGTGAATGAAAATACAAAGGACACCTCAAAGCAAGTCAGTACAGCCAGCTGGCTAGGAAGCTTTGATAGTAACTACCTTTCATTTTTCCTGTCAGTATCTAGCTTAGATGACTCCTTGGAAAACCTAAATTCTATCTCTTTAGCTTTTGGATTGGACAATATTTCTCCACCTTCATTTTGCCCTGTGCATCACTTCCTTGCGTGAAAACACTGTCAAAGTAATTTGAATGTGTGGAGCTCTGTGAATTCGTTCTTACTCAGTGCCATGGAGCACCAGCCACAGGAAAGAGCAAAAGGGCTTCAGTCATCTGCGTTCCCCCGACCACTTTGGATGGCTCAGAATTGGGCTATAGGAGCAAACTTACTTTTGAGGTTTACAGTGGCCTCAAAGTTCCTTAAAGAAGGGGAGTTCAGGTAAGGGGCGGGTGTGTGTGTGTGTGTGTGTCTCTGACCATTGGGTGGGTGTTGTCCATAAATCAGGGGAAACAGGGGTTCCTCTCTTAATCCCAGCTATACCCACAGGACATCCAAGAGCTGGTGCCCAGGAGAGGCTTAAAGCTCCCGTGCCGCCTCCCTTGGGGGGCGAGGTAGGGGCTGCAATTAGGAAGGAACGGCTGGTGTTGGGGCATCTTTTCTGGGGTGCTCCTGGCGACCCGAGCCTGGATCAGAGAGTTCGGACACGGGTGGCGCCGGGTCCCCTGCCTACCCCAACGCCCTTGACCTCGCAGGGCTGGCCTCCTCCGGCCCAGGTTTCCTCCCGCCGCCTCCTCGCGCGCCGCTCTCACCTGGCCAGAGGAAGAAGCCCACGCCTCGTCCTCCGCCGAGAGCCCTGACCTCCGCCCTGCCGCCCTCCCGCGGAGTCTCCAGGCGAAGGCCCGCAGCGCGCGGGCCCGCCCGGCCTTTGTACAAACGTCGCCACGGCAACGCCATTCTGACGGCCGAGCTGGGGAGGGGCGTGGCGTGCGCGGCGCCCGAGGATGAGGGGGAGGTGCGCTGGCAGCACCCGGCCAATTACAGCCCGCTGCAACGCTGCGAGCCCCCACCGACCTACCCGCTAGAGTTCCCCAGCCCTGTTTCCAGGATGGGGAAACAGGCTCAGTGTTCACAGAAGTAGCTCCAAGTCTTACAGCGGGGAAGGAGCAGCCTCAAGAATCCTTCCTAGTGATCTTAGCTCCAGGCTCGGTGCGTTGAGGAGGGGGTGGTCAGGCGTGGGAGGGTAATGGAACTGAACCACGAGAAGCTTGGAGGTTAGTACCCCCCGTCCCACCCGAATCTCAACTTCTCTCTGTTGTGGAGGAGAAAACAGAGTAAGCTGGGGGGACCATCACTTCTGGGGGTGGGGGTGGAGATGGGAGATGTGTGGGGTGGAAGGAACACTTCTGAAAGAATGGAAGATTCTCCCACGTGCTAGGGGAAGGGTATTTACAAGCCCCCAACCTTACTGTTCCTGTCCTTCCCTGTCAAAACTCGCGTTTATTCATTCATGTGTTCTTTACTTCTACAAACATCACCTGAGTCCCTACAAGGTCAGACGGTGGCCCCAGTGTTGACCTGGATCAGATCCTTAAGAAACCCCCCCGCACTCCCCATGGGCACGGGGCTGGGGGGATGGAGCATGTGGAGAAGACATGCAAATGCCAACTATCTCCCCTCACCCCATGTCACCTTTTTCAGATCAGCCCCTTCTGTCTGGGAGCAGAACAGCTCCTCTGACTACCTACAGAATGCCTCATTTCCCTGGCAGGAAATGCCGGACAAGGTGCCCCAAGACAAACTCAAAATATTCATCTGAGAAAGATGAAAGATGGCAGACTCCACTCTAGTCAATTAGAAGAAGAGATAAGAGAGAAAAATCATGGAAATCGATATGGGATGGAATATATGGTAAAGATGCTCCCACATGCCTAGAGGCTCTTAGAAATGCACATTCCCTGTCACAGACCTCAGAGATTCTGATTAAGCAGCTCTGGAGCATGGTCCAGGAATGAATTTGTTGCATTCTTGCAAATTCCTTGTGCATTTGTTAAAAGCTTGGCAAAACCTCAGGACTTATTCAACCCTGCATTTGAATCACAGAGCCCTCCCAGAACTTGTGCCTAAAAATCTCTTCCAGGCCCTCAGTCAGCCTGGAAGGTTCTGCCTGGGTTAGTTCCCTTTGACCAGAAAGACCTTAGGAATGTATGAGGAGTGACCACAGAGGCCGGGGCCCTGAGTGGTAACTTCAGAGGAACAGAGAGGGTCAGGCTCAACTCTCCAGGCACATTTCTGCCTCAGGGCCTTTGCAGTTTCTGTTTCTTCTCCCTACCAGGCACTTCCCCCAGGGATCTCCTTCAGCTCCTTTAGATTTTTACTCAAATATCACCCTATTTAAAAGGGTCTTGGAATTCCCTGGCGGTCCAGTGTTTAGGACTCGGTGCTTTCACTGCCCGGTTCGATCCCTGGTCGATCCTGCAAGCCCCATGATGCCACCCAAAAAAACAAAACAAAACAAAAAACACCCCCCTAAAAACATGAATAACAAAACAAACACCTCACTCTATTGCTCTTCCCTTCATCTTACCACTCCTCTAACATGCTATTTATTTAGTTTCCTTCTCTTATTTGTTGTCGGTCTCCCCACTCCCAACTCCCCCCTGCCCCCAACTTAAGCTCCATGAGGGCAGGGATTTTTTTTTTCTCTTTTGTTCACTGCTGTATGACCAGTACCTAGAACAGTGCCTGAATGAACGAATGAGTGAATGAACAGGGGCAGCCCTTGCCACCCGCCCACAGCCTTGCCTCCTACTCTTGAGCTGCTGAGCTGAACTGTCCTTACCCCAGGACCTAGGCTTCTGTAGCCTTGGACCTCCCCAGCCCCACCCCCATCTCCATGCTTGTCTTCAGTGTCATCAACATGAGCACAGAACGCAACCCTGCTCACTGCCAGCCAGACCCTACGGAGCCCATCCAGGCCAGCCTGGAGCCGGAGCCGCCCTTGGCCCCCTGATAGGCTTGGGAGAGCCTATGTTGCCATTAGTCCATCTCTCGATGAGGAAATACTAAACGGAGAACAAAGCTGACATTCAGGCTCACTGGAGCAGAAATTGCCAAATCTTGATTGGATCCTGCCACTCCCCACAGGATGCCACAGTCATCTCAAAGGGTGTGTGAAAGTCTAAAAACCCAGTTCCATGTCATCCACTTAAATTTCAAAAACAGAAACTAAAATACCCCAATAACTCATGGCTTTATCATAGCATGTCCTGGGCTGAGTGAGAGTTGTACTTTGCAATGATGGGGTGTTCAAAATACTGCACCTGGGGAATTCCCTGGTGGTCCACTGGTTAGGACTTGGTGCTTTCACTGCCATGGCCCTGGTTCAATCCCTGGTGGGGATATTAAGGTCCCGCAAGCCACACGGCATGGCCAAAAAAAAAAAAAAAGAGGTTTCTAGCTTATACGGGCTCCTTGGTGATGCCTGTAATCAATCAATCTTATTGAGATCTGGGTGGCTACCAAGGCTGTACTGTATCTCCATCAACATCAGGATGCTGGTGTCTGAAAGGCCTGGGTCCAGGTCCCAGCTTTGTCATTCCCAGCTGTCCTCCTAATACTGGAGCGAGTGATGTTAACTCCGGGATTTCCACCCGCAGGGCACTGTCCCAGTCCTTCCTGTGGATCATCTCATTTAATCCTCACCATAACCTGGGGCAGTAGGTGTGTGTGAAAACACCTGGAACAGGGAGCTCTGCAGAGAAGCGCTCAAAAATGTCGTGATGGGTAGTATTTCTATCACATCACTCCCACTTGAACAGGAAAATAAGGCTCAAGAGACATGGAGGTATGTGCCCAAGGTGACACAGCCAGAGAAGGACTTGAATCTAGATGACGGTGATGGGACGGTATGTTCCCCGGGGACCACAGGTGACAGGTGTCACAGCCACGAGACACCCATGCTCACCACCTGCTTTCCCTCAGCCCTGAACAATCTGGGCTTCCAGCTGTCCTGAAGTGTGGGCAGTGCCTGCAGCAAGAGGGGGAGGGAGCTGAGGCCAGGAGGGAGTAGCTGGGGCTTGCCAAGGACCTCTCCTGCCACCCACTGGGCTTCTTTCCTGCAGGACCTCTTCCCCATAAAATCTCAGTGGGCCGCAGTTACCTTCCCTGGGCTGTCCTTGACTGGGAGAGCCCATCCACTGTGCCCCCTCCCCAGATCTGCTTGTTGTTCCCTGCATTCCAACAAGAAATGAATGCTGGCCTCCCGCCTGGAAGAGGTAGGGAGCTTGCCCAGCCTTTAAGGGGTAAGAGAGAGCCAGGGAAAGAGCTGGAACAGGAGAAAGGGAGTGTAAAAGAGAGAGAGAGAGCGCTCGAAGATCAGGAAGTAGCTAAGCTGTTGAGTAGGTGTCAGATGGGAGAGCAAAGGGCCACTGGAGGCTCCACAGTCCATTCATAACCTGACGCTATGGGCTAAGGAAATGCAGGTTTTTATACACACACACACACACACACACACACACACACAGGTTCACAAAAATAAATTCAAACCACAAAATCACAGCTGGTCACTGAGGCCTTCTGCAGCCGTGCTCACCCCCTTCCCCTGTCAGAAAATGAGAAGTCACCCAGGTGTTTTCTCAGATAGAGACAAGGCTGGTTGGGACATTCATCTCTTGCAAATCAGAGCTTTGCCAGGGGGCTTCCCTGGTGGCGCAGTGGTTGAGAATTTGCCTGCCAATGCAGTGGACGTGGGTTCGAGCCCTTGTCTGAGAGGATCCCACATGTCGCGGAGCAACTAGGCCCGTGAGCCACAACTACTGAGCCTGCGCATCTGGAGCTTGTGCTCTGCAACAAGAGAGGCGGCGATAGTGAGAGGCCTGTGCACCGCGATGAAGAGTGACCCCCGCTTGCCACACCTGGAGAAAGCCCTCGCACAGAAACGAAGACCCAACACAGCCAAAAATAAATAAATTAATTAATTAAAAAAATTAAAACAAAAACAAAAAACCACTCTCTCTAAAAACAAACAAACAAACAAACAAAAAAACAGGAAAAAAGCTTTGCCAGTGAGGTCAGTCTGTATGTTCTGTTTGAAAACTGCAGATGAAGGGTGCTGATCCCACCTCTGATCGGCCTGGTTTCGCTTGTTTCTTTGTTTTATTCTGTCTGTACCTCACTTCTCTCACCTGTAAAATGGAGGTAATAACAGCATTGACTGTAAAGACCAAATGGGTTAATATGTGTGAAGTAGTAAACTGTGCCTCCTTCTGTGAATGTCCGCGTTGCTGTCTGTCTGTTTGCTTGTTTTTGTTGCTTTCTTGATGATGTGGGAGGACAGCACCATCTCAACCCGATCACAGCCATCCTGGGGAGAGCTTTGATTTGCGTCGTCTCAGTCCCAACCCAGAGCAAACTTGACCTCAGAACACTCGCATATCATCTTGCTTGTTGCCCAGGGACCTTTCTGGGTGTGGGTGTCAGAGGCAGGCTGAGCTCCCCTGATCGCTGCTAGAGGGATTCTGAGAATCCAGCTGGTCTCTGTGGGGTGGCACCTGCAGGACAACTCCATAAATTCGACTTGCAGGCATCCATGCAAATCAACCTCCACTACTTTTTTGGGGGGGATTAACAATGAACCACTATGAATGAGGTTAACCAAACTAGCTAATATTTACTGAGGCTTGTTAGGTACCAGCCGCTATGCCATGCACTGTTTTATTTAATTCTTGGCCCAACCCATTTCACAGACGCGGTCTCAGAAAAGTCAAGTAACTTGCCCAGTTACAAATCTTGTAAGTGATAGGTCCAAGATTCGAACCCTAGCTGTTGGACTCCAGCATATTTACTTTTTTGTAAAGTTTTGTTTTCAAAACATAATCTACATCTCGAAAAGAGCACAACTGATAAGTGTACGCTTGAAGAATTTTCACAAAGTGTATGCACCCACCCTAACCAGAACCCAGAACAAGAAGCAGAACATCACCACCCGCCCCCGCCCCTCCGAGAAGACTCCCTGTGCTCACTTCTATTTACCCCCTCCCGCTTGTCTGACTTCCAATCAGAGATTAGTTCTGCTTGGTTTTGAGCTTCATGGAAATGGAATCTTACAGATTCCATTTGCTGCCTGGTTTCTTTCACTCAACTATGTGAGGTTCGACCACGTTGTCTGATGTAGCTGTGGTTTATTCATTCTCACTGCTGCATTGCATTACACTCTGTTATCTATTCCTGCAGAACAAATTATGGCAAACTTAATGGATCCAAAAAACACACACTTAGGTCACAGTTTGTGTGGGTCAGGAATCCAGGCACTGCTTAGCTGGGTTCTCTGCTCAGGGTCTCTCCCAGGCCGCAATGAGGGAGGTGGCCAGGGCTGGGGTCTCATCTGAGGCTCAGCTGGGGAAGGATCCTCTTTCCAGTTCATGTGGTGGTTGGCAGGATACAGTTTCCTGAGGGTTGTTTGTTAGTCTGAGGGCCTCACCTCCTTGCTGGCTGTTAGCCAGAGATCCTGCACTGTTTCTTGCCATGTGGGCCTCTCCATAAGGTGGCTTGCTTCATCAAAGCCAGTGAGAGTCCATAGAGAGAGTCTCCAGGCAAGATGGAAGTTACAATCTTCTGTAACATAATCACAGAAATGACATGCCCATCACCTTCGCAGCATCTACTGATTAGAAATAAGGTACATCCTGCCTACTCTCAAGGGGAGGGGACACAGAGGTGTGAACACCAGGGATAATTGGGGGCCGTTGTGTATGCTTTTTGGTATGCACATGTGCACATATCTCTTGGGTATACATCTAGGAGTAGAATTTCTGGGTCCCACATACGTCCGGCTTTACGAGATTCTGCCAAACATTTTTCCAAAGTGCAGGTACCCTCTACACTCCCTCAGCAGGCTATGAGCTTCCCAGTTAGAGCACATGCTTTCAATACACTCCTCCCCTCTCTCCTTACAGAAGGGGTGTTTGAGCTGGGGCTCTTTGGGACGACAGGTCCTAATTCTGGCCCCATGTCAGAATCACTGAATTCCCGGGCCGCTTCGCCAGACATTCTGATCATTTGAGGGCTCAGATACAAACTGGAAGGTCCACTCCATGAGGCGAGGATCCCTGTATCCTTGGTGTCCAGAGCAGTACCCGGCAGCAGTACCTGGCAGGTACCAGGTGGCTGGCACTCAATAAATGTTTTTTTGATGAAGTGAATGAGTTTAGGAAATATTGTTCAAGAGATGGGCCCCAGGGCGGGTATAAGCTGCTTAAATGGGAAGGAAACTTTGTTGTGTCTGAGGCTGTGTGCATTTTTCTGGGAAGAGGGCTCAGAGCCTCAACCAGGTATGTCCCCAACAAAGGTTAAAGGCCGCTGGGATTGGATACTGTCCGGCTTAGGTATTTTATCACATGAAGAAAGAACTGGTCCCAGGGTAGGAGGCATGGGAACTGTGGACAAGGTCCCATGGTCCTTAGAAGTAAAAAGCGAGACAGTGTTTGCCTGGGGTGTCTCATAAACTGAGACCTTGCTTGTTTTGACCTTTGACCCATGGTAGCTCTTTTGGTACATCTAGCAACTGCCTGGCCTCCTGGCACCCTCCCTGTGTCTGTCTGTTGAACAGAAAATTCCAGAAGGCCTCGGTGCCCTGAGTTTCCATCAGCGGCAAGCCAACATGAGCCCTAGCTTTTGAAAAACCCCTTTCAATCAATTGAAAGCCTCCCAGGTTATCTGGTTTGAGATGACCTCATCCTTTGTCACCTTCTCTCTTGTTTTCTGGAGGCTGCTCAGAGTCTTGCTGCTGTCTGCATTCTTTTCTCACGTGAACAGTGCACCTATTTTGGGCATTTTGTCGTTGTTGTTTTGCGTCATTCCCGTCACACATTTTTTGTATTCCTTTCCAGTCAGATCAACCTCATGCCTCTCTAGACATTTCTTCTCAGGTTTCCTCTGAATCATTTCGTTTGGTCTAAATATGTCCCGTGTTTCCTCCTTCCTCACTGCACTCCACATAGACCCTCTCTTTTCCCTGGAAGAACTGTTCTTTTCTTTCGAATCCCTTACCCAAATCCTCATCTTTCACCATATTTTCTGACTTCTCCTAAGAACTGATTGTTTTTTGAAACTTAAGCCTCAAATATCATCCCTTCTAATCTGTGTCTGAATTTGGATCACGGTCAAGAAGCAGGGGAGACAGGAACGTGGCTGGGTAATTAGGATCCTCAGCAGAAGGGCTGAGTGTTCATCGGGCTTGTCAGAGGGGCCTGGGGATGGAGGGAGAGGTATCTTCTTCTGCCTCGGGTAGGGCTTAGGGTGGGGTTGTCAGGAAAAGCGCTAAGAAAAAAGGACCCATTTGACTTGAGTTCTGAAGGAAGAGTAGGATTTCCGGAGGCAGAGCAGGGAGAGCAGAGGATGGTCCAAGGAAGGAGCAGTGGGAATGGAGGCTAGAAGATGAGTCATCAGAGAAGCTAGGGACAGGAGTACAGAAGGAGAGGGGTGGCCAGGTGGTGAGACCGCAGACTGAAGGTCCATGGTCAGCCCTCAGATATGTTTGTCTGGCTTTCCCAGTGTGTTAAGACTTTTAATTTGTTGCTGAAGGGAGAGGCCTCTTTCTGTGGAGTGACAGAGAAACCTATTCAAATTGTCTTCAGCATGAATGCAAATTCACTGGTTACCAAAAATGAAAAGTCTAGAGGGAACCTCTGGGTTCAGGCTCAGATGATTTCATGAGGCCTTGGCCTCTCTCCAGCTCTCAGGGATTCTTTGAACCATGTGGATCCAACCTTAGACAGAATCTCTGTATAATGGTCACAAAAAGGCGGCCGAAGCTCCAACCCTTACATCTTCTCAGCTTTGAATTCCATAGGGATGGATAGGAGTCTTTTTCCTAAGCTTCCCCCAATGGCCTCACTGCTTCTCATTTTCTCTGGGTGGGTCACAAGCCCATTCCTGAGCCAATTATTGTGGCCCAGGAGACTGCTCTGATTGGCTGAGCTTGAGCCAACATGCCCATCCCTGCAGCCAGAGGTGGAATCAACACCATCTCTGAGAAACTGGACTGAGACTAGGAGAAAGGTGTTGTCCCCAAAGGGGGATCATAACACCATAATATTTTAGAAGAGAGGTGAATTGTTATTAGGTGACAAAAACCAGATGTCTACCACAGTAGCCAACATGTACAGATCATTGACATCTGGATTTATGCCTTTTTTTGGGAAAATGGGAATATCTGGCAATACCTGGACTCTCTTCTTGTATATAGATCAACAATCTGCTGGGGCTGAGAAGAGGCTCCCTCTTTAGATACAGCCTATGTTCTGCCTGCCCAATGCACTGCTCATATTTCCTCTCGGGCTCCTGGAAGCACTTGAATTTTTATTGCCAGCATAATTTGATTCTGTAAAGAAAACTGTTTTTCCCACCAGAATGGAAGAGCCAAATGTACAGGGGTCAAATAGCTCTCCTGTGCTCCCACAAACTCCTGAGGACAAATGCCTGGCCATTTTTGATAGTCTCATTCCTTGCTCATTTTAAAAGCCTTCTTTAAAAAAATATTGAATACATAGTGATTTTAGAATCTGTTATCTGATAATTCCAACATCTGAAGTCTTTGGGTGGGAGTGTCGGGGGGGGGGGTGTCTCAATGTCTTGTTTGTTGTGTGTGCTTACTCTGGCTCATACTGACTTATTGCTTGGATGTTTAGTAATTTGACTGTGATCTCATTCTTGATTGAACTTAATCTGTGGGAATCCTGAGGGGTCTGATTCCTGGCTGCTTTTCTCTCGGAAGTCTTTTTTGTTTGTTTCAGCTGGATGCCGGGGATGCTAATAACCTCTGAACACTGACATTTATTTCCTCAACTTGGAGTTTTCCCACTGAATACATGGAGTGTAAACTTGAGCCCCAGACCCACGTGGTTACAAACCTTCAGGGTGATCATCATCATCACCAGTATTGTGGCCATTATTAGTTTTCCCCTCCAGAGCCACATTGAAAACTACAGGTTTTCATAGGCTCCCCCTTCTGAAAGACCAGAAAAAAAAAACATTTTTAAGCCCTCCTCTTGCCAGGGTGTGGAGCATCTTTGAGGGTGCCAGCTTAATACAGGCATCTTAGACTTGGTTAGCTCACTTTGCAAGGCCCAAGGGTTAATCTGCCGTTTCCTGCACTTATTAAACGCAAATGGCTTCCTCATTTGCTTACGCTTTGGTTGTAGCTCACTCTGTTTCTGTTGTGTGTCTGTATGTTCCTTTGAGATTGCCTACATAAAAATTGTTTTTTATTATGGGATTTTGGAAACACACACAAAACTAGAGAAGCCTGCGATTAACTCCATGTATTCATCATCCAGCTTCAACATTTTCCCAGTGTTCTCTCATTCTTTTTTCTTCCTTTTTGAGTTTTTTTCTAGGTTAATTTAAAGCAAGTTGTGTCATTTCACCCATAAAGACATCCTAAGTGAAAGGACTTTTTTTTCCTTTACATTATCCCCGCCTGGACATTATCACAGCTAAAAATACTTAGAATCATTCCTGAATATCATCTAATATTCAGTCCATGCTCACATTTCCTTGATTCTCTCAGAAATATCTTTTTTACTGTTGGTTTGTTAATCAGGATCCAGACAATGTCCACACATTACACTTGGTTGTTCTGTCTCTGACATGTCTTTAATTCTGTAACAGCAACTCCCCGCCCCTGACCTTTTTTATCCCCCAGCCACTGATTTGTTGGAGAAACTGGGTCTTGTGTCCTGTAGAATATTCACATCCTGGATTTGGCTGATCACTTCCTCTTGGTTTCAGTTAACTTGTTCCTCTTTTCCCCATGTTTCCTGTAAACTAATAGTTAGATCTAGAGCACTGAGGAGATCAAAGTCTTTTTGTTGTCCAGACACCTTCATAGGCGGTACTGTGTGATCCATCCTGCATCACACAGTGAGCACATAATGTGTGGTCATCCTGTTTTTAACGATATTGAGATTGAATGGTAAGTCCAATGCTAACAGACTGAGCCATCCATTACAAAGTCCCCAACGGCTTTTTTTCCCCCAATAATTAACATTTTTAATTTTTCATTATGGTAAAATATACATAACATAACATTTACCATCTGAACCATTTAAAAATATGCAGTTCACTAATGTTAAGGATATTCACATTGTTGCTTAACCAACCTCCAAAAACTTTTCATCATGTAAAACCGAAACTGTGTACCCCTTAAACAACTACTCTCCATTTTCCCCTTACCCCAGCCCCTGGCAACCACCCATCTATTTTCTACTTCAATGAATCTGGCTACGCTAGGGACCTCATATAAGTGGAATCATATGGTATTTGTCTTTATGGTGACCGGCTTCTTTCACTTAGCATAATATCCTCAAGGTTCATCCATGTTGTAGCATGTGTCAGAATTTCCTTCCTTTTTAAGGCTGAATAATATTTCCTTGTGTGTATATACCTTGTTTTATCCATTCATTTGTAAATGGGCACTGGAGCTCATCCATCAACTTTTTACCTAATAGTTTTAGCATCCTTTGAGGATCATTCCCTGGATCCGTATTTCTTGTGGGGTCACAGAGTTGTGATTTTTTCCTGATTGTTATTCCTTTGGTAATTATTAGCTAGAATCCTTCATCAACCATTTGTTTATTTGTTTATCATAAACTACAGTTGGTTCAGGGAAGGCAGAATAAGAGATTGGTTCTTTCCTCCTATGTGTCATTATTCAAAGAAGCAACTGCCAAAGTGACCAGTGAGTTTTAAAAAATATCATTAGGAGTCTTTGATTTAAACAGTGTAGATGTGTTTTAATCCACTGAACTCATTATGTGGTTTGAGGCTCATACTATGCCACCTCAGGGGTTCATGCAGGTTGGCTCCCGTGTTTTTGTTTCTCCAGGTGGAAACTACGCAGTATTTACTGGTAACCACCTATGTTTGCATTGCATTGGTGTGGTCTTTAGACAAACAACTCTGCCTCTCAGTTTTCCTTCGCTGTACAAAGAAGTTGGACAAAATGAGCTCTAGCGCCATTCCTGTTCAAAACTCTCCCTTTTGTAGCATTTTCATTACATAGAACATTATGGTTCAGTCATTGGATTCTTCCAGTCCTGTGACTGAATGCAGTTACCAACACCTTCCTTTCAGAAACATGAAAATTGCCACCCTGCTGATACTGTTTTTAGTCTACTTCTCCATACTGCATTTTCCCCCAGTAGACTTAAAGCTGTACCTCTCAGTTAGGGATATTTTGCCTCCCAGGGGACTTTTGACAATGTCTAGAGACATGTTTCATTGTCACACAAGGGAGGAGCTACTGGTATCCAGTAGGTAGAGGCCAGGGATGCTGCTAAACATCCTACAGTGCACAGGATGTCCCCCCCTCACATAAATGCTCTCCGGCACCAAATATCATTAGTGCCAAAGCTGAGAAACCCTGACTTGAAGAAATCCATAGAGATGAAATCATATTCCTCTTACTTATATGTTTCAGTGAAAGGAAGTACATATAAAAATGTACACATCTGAGAATTCAGCTATACATGACGTAGGACAATGAGATCGTCTGTTTTTAACCTACCCATAGAATTTAGTCATTTGATGTGCATCTCCTTACTGTTTCCCCTTCAATCTTATTTCTGGCTCCTATTCTACCCCTTGAGACCTTTCTATTATTGGCCTGAGGGAAGGTTAATGGACAATTTTTACTGCTTTCAGGTCAATGGAAAAATTTTAGATCTTAATTTTTTTTTTAGACTCGGGAAATAAACATCAAAATCAACTTTTATCATAAATAGCAGTTAGATATTTTTGGTCCCAATTCCTCTTTGCCATTTTAATTGATTGAGTGGATATTTTCAATGAACTTAGCATTACCTTTCAAATTATTGCTCTCTTCTGCTCACAGCATCTCCTGTGAGATGTGTATTCCTGAATCTTTCTCTCTCATGCTTTTGTGCTGATTTAAAAGAACCCACTTGGTGCTAAAATGAATTTATCATTGGCAACTGCTAGAATGGTGTGTCCTTTCCTAATCAAAAAGTCAATTTGTGGGCTCAGACTTTGAATCTGATTTTTAAACAGACAACTAATTTGTCAGAAACAAAAAAAAAATGCAGCTTTTATCTTTTTTGTGGTTGTTGTTCAGCTTTGAAAGAGGCAGCATTTAGATAAGGCAGGTACATTTATTTTTATTTTTGGCTGCGTTGGGTCTTTTTTGCTGCGCACTGGCTTTCTCTAGTTGCCGCGAGCGGGGGCTCCTCTTCGTTGTGGTGCGTGGGCTACTCATTGCAGTGGCTTCTCTTGTTGCGAAGCACGGGCTCTAGGCACATGGGCTTCAGTAGTTGTGGCACGCGGGCTCAGTAGTTGTGGCTCACGCACTCTAGAGCACAGGCTCGGTAGTTGTCACACATGGGCTTAGTTGCTCCGCGGCATGTGAGATCTTCCCAGACCAGGGCTCGAACCCATGCCCCCTGCATTGGCAGGCGGATTCTTAACCACTGTGCCACCAGGGAAGCCCAGGCAGGTACATTTATTCACTTGTTTATATCAAGTATTCACACAATTTCTCTTACCAACACATATATTCACAGCTTGTCAAGTTTTACCCAAATAGTGAAGGAAAAAGCTTGCTATCCCATTATTATATGATTTTTCTCTCTTTTGTGTTTTGTTAAAGTAGATGCTGATGATTTTTCTTGACTGGACATATCATCAAGGATGCTTTCTGAAATAAGTCATCTTGATGATAAACACTAAGGACATTTTCTTGCATTTAAAGTTCCCATGCACCTCTCCAATTTTATACAGTATTGAGCCTAGGTGATCTCTGAGATGCATGCTGTATTGTTTGACATTGGTTCTTTTTTCTGATAAGGAAGACCTGTAGCCCAGAAGGCTTTTTGCCATAACTTTTGCTTCCCAAATTGTATTCTAGTTGGTTTTGTTGTGGTTATTCACCCTCCATTAGTTCCAAGTATGCTTTTAAATAATCTAAAATTTCTCCAAATCAATGTGAGTTTCTAACTACTACTGACTCTTTTCTTGCCCACAGTTTTTATATTACAATTAAATTCCAGGTTTTAATGCACAGAGTTGGGGCTGGAGATAGAGAAAAGGAGAAAGGGAAGAGAAGTCTGTTTCTATCATGCCATGGAGAATTTGATTTATAGTTCTGGACTGGGGAGGGATAGGAAAACAGTCTTTGTAAAAGACTGTTTCTTTAAAGGAAAATGATAAGTACCACACTCAGACTGGTCTCCAAGGATGATTGTTTCCTGCTTCTTTCTTATGGAACTGACACCGGGTGTCCAGGCTCTCTGATGGGAATCCTCACTGCCCAAGAGAATGGATTTTCCTTTGTTCAGGGCAGCGTTTTTCAAACTCGGCCCCATTGACTGTGGGGTAGAACAGTTCTTTGTTGTGGGGACTGTCCTATGCATTGGTGGGTGTTTAGCAGAATCCCTGCTCTCCTAGATGCCAGCAGCAGCTCCCCCTCCGGCCACTGTGACTTTGCCAAATGTCCACTGGGGGGCAAACCCAATCGTGGTTGAGAACCACTGATCTGAGGTGAGAACATTCAGTTCTGGCGTTGGCTTGAATCCTTAACAGTGTCACTGCAAGCTGAGAACGTTTGGTCACATGTTGCATCTGGGAGCTGGTCGGCTTGTATCAGCATGTCATCCACCTAACTGCCTTTCTGGAAAGTGCAGAGTTCCAGGGGTCTGATGAGACACATGGTAGTCAGGCGGGTTGGTCCCAAGGAAACTCCTGTTGGCAGGGCTACGTTTTAAAGGTGTCTGGTGCACGTGTATACATGTTCTCTCTAGTGGCTTTTCTGGAGAAATTTGCATCTGTGTATTGTGTGCTCGTATTTCCCTATCTTTCCCTCCCTCTCTGGGTCAGCTTGCTTCGCAATGTCCAAGGAGAGCAGGTTTCCTGACCACTACTCTCCTTCAGTTATTGGAGGATCTGAGCCTGATGTGCTGTGGCTCGCTGTCACGTACCATCCCATCTTCAGGCACTCTGGGACATCGCTTCCTAGGCCAGCTGCATTGCTACAAAGACACCGGGGAATGGCTTTCTCCTGTCGGCTCAGCATGAAAGGTGCTTCTGAATGGTCTGACGGTGCCTTGCGAACCACCACCCACACAGGTGGCAAGAACTTTGGAAAGCATCCACCCCTCTGCCATGAGGCTGTCATGAGGGGGTGCAGGCTTCCCATCAGAGGCACACGCTTCCCTGTCGGGGAGTGGACACAGGGGGGTCTGAGCTGGAGGTTCCAGGTGCCTGTGGCTGGCTCATCCTGCACCCATGAACTTGGTTCTACCCCGCTGCCCACCACCACCACTGCCAGGCGCTGCTGGGCCATCTTAGTGGCTTGCCCTTACTGGTGATCTGCGATCTGAATGCCACCTAGCGAGAAAGCTGATGGACGACTTCATCAATGAGCTGTAGGACTATGGGCAACCCTTGTCTGCTCTGGGCCCGTTTCTCCCCCTGCAGAATATCACATTTGGCTCCATCACCATTCCCTGCAGGGTGTTCTGTGAAAGCTGACCCTGGAAGATGCTCTGTGGGGAAAAAGAGTTTTGTGGCCAAATGGGTTTGGGAAATGTGACGTCATACAGCATCTGTTTGGAGATTCATAATGTGCACAAACATTTGAGAGATTTTCTGGAATTCTCTGCACCCAGGTATCCATGTGGCTCACTCGTCACTTTTCTGCAATGTGATTTCCCTCGAGACTTTTCCTGATCACCCAGATCTGTGGTCCCTTCTCATCTGTCCTTTACCCTGCCTCATTTGTCTTCCCAGCACTTCTCATTTTCTGACATTGCATCATATTCTTATTTATTGGTTTATTTTATGTCCCCCTCCACCCAAGATGTGCCCTCTGTGTCAGCAGGGACTTGATCCATTTGTTTGCAGATTATCCCTAGCATGTGACCCATAGTAGGTGCTCAATAAAAATGTGTTGCATGGGGCCTCCCTGGTGGCGCAGTGGTTGAGAGTCCGCCTGCCGATGCAGGGGATACGGGTTCGTGCCCCGGTCTGGGAGGATCCCATATGCCGCGGAGCGGCTGGGCCCGTGAGCCATGGCCACTGAGCCTGCGCATCCGGAGCCTGTGCTCCGCAACGGGAGAGGCCACAACAGTGAGAGGCCCGCATACCGCAAAAAGAAAAAAAAAAAAAAAAAAAAAAAATGTGTTGCATGAATAGACTGTTTAACTTGGAGATTCCCAAATGGAGCTCATCAGGGACGTTTTCCCATTAAAATCCTGGGAAATGTGCTTGGGGACTCACCAGGAAGAGGGTGGCTAAAATCCCGAGGGCCGTGGTTCCTAGTACCAGCCACTTAGTTCTGAGTACACAGACAACTCGGCGTTAGCCTGAAAACAAACAAAACGGACGTCATGAGAGTTGCCATCACGTGCCTCGAGGAACCAAGCCTTGTGCAAGGCTGACCCCAGGGCTGCCTCAACTGGTCTTACCTACGGGGCCCTGCTGCCGTTTTCCTGAGATGGCTTTATATGAAGATTCCTTGCAAACTATTGGTGGCGCCTGTTGAATCTTCCCAAAACACGTTTTCAGAAATGAGTGTGAGGCTCACACTTGGAGAAGTGCTTGAATCTTCAAGTTCTCCATCAGGAGACTGTGGTCTAGTCACAGCCACCACGTGGCAACTCCCCCCCGCACCCCCGCCTCCACTCTGAGTCAGGTGTAGCTTTGGCACGTTGCCTGTGGTTTCCTCAGGTGCTCAAAAGTAGGAAACTCCAGGGCTTCCCTGGTGGCGCAGTGGTTGGGAGTCCGCCTGCCGATGCAGGGGACACGGGTTCGTGCCCCGGTCCGGGAGGATCCCACATGCCATGGAGTGGCTGGGCCCATGAGCCATGGCTGCTGGACCTGTGCATCTGGAGCCTGTGCTCCACAACGGGAGAGAACACAACAGTGAGAGGCCCGCGTACCACACACACAAAAAAAAATTAGGAAACTCCATTTTGCTGGTGTAGAGAGGAAGGCTCAGAGGGATCCAATTATTTGCTCACGATCATCCTTCTAGGAAGCAGCAGTGCTTGGATTAAAACAAAGTCCTCCCCAGTTGAAAGCCCATCTCTCGCCCTCTGTGCTTGCATACAGAGCAGGGGCTGTCCTTTTGTACCTCCACACTTAAATACTCAGCACAATTTGTCCTAGGAGCTAAATGGGCCTGGCCAGGGCCCTTAAGGCAACAAATGAGACCAGTAATCCTCAGAAGGGCTCTTCGTGTACTGCCCATTTATGGCCTGTGGTTTGATTGATCCATCCATTTCCAGGGATAAAGCTGTGTCCCATTTTCAGTTTTGCTCCACAGTTGTGGGTTTAGTTTAGAGTTCCCATCTCACACGTGTTCATCCAGAGCCAAGGCGTCTCAGAACATTTGGCATCAAGCAACAGAAACCCACTGCAACTCGTTTAGGCATAAGATAGGACTTTATTGAAAGTAGCCTGGGGCATCCAATAGGACAGTGAGTGAGGCCAGGCTAAGGAGAGCCCAGAACTCTCTCTTTCTATGAAGGACTGTTTTCTCCGTGAACCTCTGCTTCATGAGTCTCCTCTTGCAGACCAGCTTTCTCTGTGCACGTGGCTCCCTGGTGGCTTTCAAGTTGATTAGATCCAGTGCAAGTAGCCAGTCCAAAATGACCATGGTCATTGTCACCCAAGGCCACGGGACCCACTTTGGGAAACACTGTTCAAGCAAGGACCCTTCCCATGGAGAGCGGGGCTTCATGCCTTATCCCCAGAACCCAGAACAGTACCCTGGCACATATCTGTGGAGCTCCATACCTGTCTGTGGGTGGATGCAGCTGACTTAGCTGCACACACACACCAGGCAGCGCTCTGCACTGCGGTCACAGCTGTGCTCCAACATGATCTTTATCTCAATCATCTGCCTGTGGCTCCCCTTTTCAGAACTGTAACTGGTCTGAGAAAAGGGAAAATCAAAATTGAGACCCGGTGGAGTATCCACTGTGGGCCCAGCACTGCCTGATATGATGCAAAGGCAGGGCCCGCCTTCAAGGACATGGGCTAAGTTTAGGATCCGACCTTAAAAGGGGAATTTATTGGGAGGACACAGCATTTCTTGTGGAACCCAGGGGCAGAAGTACAGCTGGGCTTTCCAAGGCATCAGGACCAAAGACCAGAAAGTCATCAGGACACAGCTATGTCTGAGGTCTCATCCTCATGTCGGCCTCTTTCAGCAGTCACCTTCTCTCTGTGCTGAGGTACGTCCCCTGCTTCACTCACCTGTGGCCCCTTAATCCCTGATACCACGTTGCCCAACCCAGGACCTGGGAGAGATGAGCCTAGCCCAGCCCAGCATCTGATTGGATCTCCTGGGTCAGGTGAACACATACCTATCAGCGGTGACTTGAGAGGGTGGAGGTCACATGGCACCAATATGGCTGCTGAGATTCCTCCTTTTGGGTGGGGTGGGAGTGCTGGGGGGAATTTTCTTTGCTCTTTCATAGCCCTGGGGCCAGTTAGGGCCCAAGAACAGGTGAGGTGGGTGGCTTTTGATTTTTCTCCCCTGTCTCTGCCTTTCTTCTATTTAGTCTAAGAACAAAAACACGGCGGAGAGGAAAGGAAGGGCCAGGGTCTTTCTTCTGGTTTTTACCTTTTTAGCTTTTTCTGTAGTGAAAAGATAGAGAGCTCTGAGAAGTCTGAACCAGTGAACAAGCAGGACGAGTGTGCCTTCGGGAATTTTGAGGTGAAAGTGACCTCCTGCTTTGGTTTTAATTTACTCTTGCAGATAACTTCCTTGTCTTCCTAGGCACTATTCAGGGCTCCAGCCTATTGCTACCATTCCCAGCTAACATTCTCCCTGCCTTCCTTTTAGATGGAGGTGCATCCATGCTCCATATTTTACGTACTAAACATCCATGAGCTATTCTCTGAACAACGTGAATAATTTTCTACTTGATTGTTTCCACACATACAAAACAACTAAGGTCCTTTGTGCAATTCCCACAGCACTCCTGCCATATAGGAAGAGTCCAGAAGTGTTCAGATCAAAGTGGGGGGCTGGTCTCTAATGAGTTGAAGATTGAGGCCCGTGTTGGTTTGCTAAACACAGTGATGAATTCCCACTAGCTTAGTGGCCTAAAACAACAAACGTATTCTCTCATGGTTCTGGGGGCTGGAAGCCCCAAATCAGTATCAGCTGGGCTGCAATCAAGGTTTTTCAGAAGAACCAAACTCCCTTGGATGCTCTAGGGAGGAGTCCATCCCTTGCCTCTTCCAGCTCTGGTGGCTGCTGGCATCCCTTTTTTCTTTTTTTCTTTTTTTTTTTCTCGCTATGTAGGAATCCCATCTAGGGAAATACAATAATTTATATGTGCATTTTCCTGTTGATGGACATTTAAATTGTTTCCAATTTTCAATATGATTTCTTTTAAAAAAATTTTTATATACTTTTTCAAGGTTACTTTACATTTACAGTATTACAAAATATTGGCTATATTCCCTGTGTTGTACAATACATCCTTGAGCCTATCGTACACCGAGAAGTTTACATCTCTCACCTCCCAACCCTGTATTGTACCCTCCTCCCACTCCGCGCTGGCAACCATTAGTTTGTTGTCTATATCTGTGACTCTCCTTTTTTGGTATATTCGGTAGTTTGTTGTATTTTTTACATTCCATATATAGGTGATATCCTACAGTATTTGTTTTTGTTTGACTTATTTCACTTACCACAATGCCCTCCAAGTCCACCCATGTTGCTGCAAATGGCAAAATTTCGTTCTTTTTTAAGGCTGAGTAGTATTCCATTGGTTATATGTACCACATCTTCTTTATCCATTCATCTCTTTTAATTTTTTTTTTTTTTTTTTGCGGTACGCGGGCCTCTCACTGTTGTGGCCTCCCCCGTTGCAGAGCACAGGCTCCAGATGCACAGGCTCAACGTCCATGGCTCACGGGCCCGGCCGCACCGCGGCATGTGGGATCTTCCTGGACCGGGGCACAAACCCGTGTCCCCTGCATTGGCAGGCGGACTCTCAACCACTGCGCCACCAGGGAAGCCCCTATTCATACATCTCTTGATGACACTTAGGTTGCTTCCGTATCTGGGTAATTGTAAATAATGACACTCTGAACATTGGGGTGCATGTATCTTTTCAAATACATGTTTTTTATAACACGTGTTTTTGTTTTTTTTGGATTTATACCCAGGAGTTGAGTTTCGAGGTCATATGCTAGTTCTATTTTTAGTTTTCTGAGAACCCTCGATACTGTTTTCCACAGTGGCTGTGCCAGTTTACATTCCTACCAACACTGTACCAGGGTTCCCTTTTCTCTAAAAATTGTAAATTTTCTTCCTAGGGGTAATTGAGATGGTAGTTCAATAATAACATAAGATCAGGTGAAGCCTAAAGAAATTTTAGAAAACCTGTATAAAGTAAGAAAACATCTGTTCGCTGGCATCTGAATGATAGAGAGACACCAAGACATGTGGGCCAAGTTCTGGAGAGAAGGGAAACACAGACGCAAGCCTGACATTTGGTGCAGCTTTTCTCCTTGGGGCATTGGCTGATTCAAATCTTACAGCCTAGGAGCTGAAAAGCCAAGGAGTTCAAAAGACTCTAACCACAGAAGCTGCTGGCATCCCTGGACTTGTAGGTGCAGCACTCTAGTCCTGCCTCTGTGGTCACTGCCTCCGCCTCTTCTTTGTATATAATCTCCTCCTGTCTCTCACTTATAAGTACACTTACAGATGGCACTTAGGGCGAGGATAGTCTCAACTCAAAGTCCTTATATCCACAAAACTTTACCTTGTAAGGTAACATTCTCAGGTCCCAGGGATTAGAGCCTGAGATCTTTGGGGCCACCAGTCAGCCCACTGTAAGCCCTAAACGTCTTCTCTCCTGAGGAAGGTCTAGGCTGGGCAGAAACCCCGACAGACATCTACCAGAGGCCAGATTGAGAGCCCGTTTAGAAGGTCATTTCTCAGCTCATTTGGAACCTTGCTATTGCCCTTTTTGGTTTTTTCTTTTCTTTTCGGTACGTGGGTCTCTCACTGTTGCGGCCTCTACCGCTGCGGAGCACAGGCTCTGGACGCACAGGCTCAGCAGCCATGGCTCACGGGCCCAGCCGCTCGGTGGCATGTGGGATCCTCCCGGACCGGAGCACGAACCCGTGTCCCCTGCACTGGCAGGCGGACTCTCAACCACAGCGCCACCAAGGAAGCTCTGCGCTTTCTTTTTTCCTCCTGTTTGTCCTCAACAGGGGGAAGCATTAAGAGTAAATGAGGGGCTTCCCTGGTGGTGCAGTGGTTAAAAATCCGCCTGCCAATGCAGGGGACACAGGCTCGAGCCCTGGCCCAGGAAGATCCAACATGCTGTGGAGCAACTAAGCCCGTGCGCCACGACTACTGAGCCTGCGTTCTTGAGCCTGCGAGCCACAACTCCTGAAGCCTCCATGCCTAGAGCCTGTGCTCGGCAACAAGAGAAGGCCATGGAATGAGAAGCCCCGTGCAACGCAACAAAGAGTAGCCCCTGCTCGCCACAACTAGAGAAAGCCCGGGCGCAGCAACGTAGACCCAATGCAGCCATAAATTAAAATAATAATAATAATAATAAAAAAATAAATGCATTAGTGGATTTTGGGTTTCCTCTCATCGTTAGCGTATTGCTTTCATTCCTAAGACCCTAAAAAATTGGAAACCACTCCACTTACCAGGAACACACTTTGCAACACGGATCCAGGGGAAGCTGTTTTCTTCCGTAGACACTTCATGACCCCGGTTTCCACAACAGCAGGAACTGCTGGCTCTGCCAAGTTGCTGGAGAAGGGCACCTTATCTGCAAAGTCACGAATCCCAATGGGCCCCCATTGGCAAGGGTGGAAGGAAGTTGTTTGGCTTAGCTTCTTGGGGGATCAGAAGATTGGGAGTTCTGGTGGGGGGACTGCAGGTACCTTGCTGTCCCTTGGTACAACGTCAGGGGAAAGAAAGGTCGCTGGTAGCTTCTCAGAGCTACCAGTTGGGGCTGTGCAGAGCGTCTTAGTAAATGCCATTTTGGTTGCAAATAACAGAAACTCAAACTGGCTGAAGAAAAAAGGCGACATCTATGGGGAAGAAAAGATGGCTCCTGCCTGTCCAGACTCCTCCGCTTTGCTTGCCCTTTGATTCTCTAACCTTCCGCATTTCCTTTCAGTAAACTCCTTTTCTGTTTAAGTTAGCCACAGGAGATTTCTGTTGGTTGCAACCAGAGAATCTTGAGTGATACAAAACGTCCTAGTGGAACCCAAGGGCAGGCATTTGAATGGGCCTTTCCAAGGAAAGAAACCAGGAACCAGAAAGTCATCAGGAATCAGGGCAACTTTGTGCATCAGTTGGAATGCTTTCAGCTTTTTTTTTTTTTTTTTCCTTCATGGAGCTCATAATCCATTCATTTATTCAATAAACAATTATTGAGTATCTATCCTGTGCCAGGCACCCTGGTAGGTCTTAGAGTTCCATACAGGTATAAAATATGCCAAGACCCCTGCCCTCAAGTAGCTCACATTCTAGTGAAGATAAAACATGTGAGCACATAGAGTATATTCACAACACAGAATAAGAAGAGCTATGCCATGGACACATATACACCAGCAAACATAAAATAGATAGCTAGTCTGAAGCAGCTGCACAGCACAGGGAGAGCAGCTTGGCGCCCCGCGACCACCTAGAGGGGTGGGACAAGGAGGGTGGGAGGGAGGGAGACGCAAGAGGGAAGAGACATGGGAACACATGCACATGCATAACTGATTCACCCTGCCACAAAGCAGAAACCGACACACCATTGTAAAGCAACTACACTCCAATAAAGATGCAAAAAAAAAAAAAAACAAGAGCTATGCCAGAGGGATGAAGCATGACTGTCTTCATAGACCTAGAAAGCACAGATGCAATTATCCTGGTAGAGAGGGCCTGGGCAGAGAATCGCAGTTAGGTGAACCTGTGTGCACAGAGAACATGGTATGTATGAGAAGCTGCAAGTTTTCAACATCCGTGGAGCAAAAGAGTTCTTGCAAAAGTAGTGGGAGACGTGGCTGAAGAAATTGGTTGAGGATGAAGCATAAAAAACCCACTGAAGTGTGATCTTTTTATCCTGAGGAGGCATGGGGGAGCCATGGAAGATTTTTAAGCTGTTTGAGGACATGGTCAATTCTCTGGGTTTCAGAAAAGTCCCTCTGGAGTATGGGATGTGGTGAAAGTTGGGCTGGACCTTTCACCAGCAGGCATGCTCAGTCGCTCAGGAAAGGTTTTCCGCTCTGCCTTGGGAAATTTTTCACGCCGCTCTGGCAGCGGAGCTCGCCCCGCCCACGGCTTCTCCTCACTGGATTGGTTGAACTCAGGGAGGCTACCAGGAGGCCCAGTTGACCTCCCAACTCCACACCCCCGCCCCCGCCCGTTAACGCTCTGGGCGCGCGCTGCCTTCAGCTTTAAATAACAGAAACCTGGATGTGGGTAGATGGTAAAAATTTGGAGCCCCTCCCAAATGAACTCTAGCCATGTGGCTTGCTTTGTCTGATGAGATGTTGGCAAACACATGGCAGGTGGAGACTTGAAAAGTGTGCTTTGAGGCTTTCTCTCTCCTGTTGCTCTTGGAAACCTGTACCCACCACACGTGGCCTGGTCTGGCCTGCTGGGTGATGAGGGACCACACCAGGCAGAATCAGACGTCCCAGCTGAGGCCTTTCTAGACCAGGGTTTCTCATTCTCGGTACTATTGACATATTGGATCAAATAAGTCTTGGTTGTGGGCAGCTGTTCTGTGCACTGCAGGATGTTTAGCAGCATCCCTGGCCTCTACCCCGAGATGACAGTATCACCCCCACCCCAGTTTAACAACCAAAGTGTGTCCAGACATTGCCAAATGCCCCCTGGGTGGCAAAATCGCCCCCAGTTGAGAACCACTGTCCTAACCCAGCTTGCCTGGCAATGACCAGGCTGGCCTGTACACGAAGCCACCCTAAACTAGCCCCAGTCAAACCAACCAGGCCAGTACAAGTGGCCAGCTTGACGCCTGGAATCCTGAGAACTGATAGTTGCCATTTTAAGTCACTAACTTTTGAGTGATTTGCTCCACAGCACAAACAGGTACATCTGACTACAGTGGCTGAAACTGATAGGATTGATTTATTTATACAACAGGATGTACAGAGGTAGGCAGTTCAGGTACAGTGCAGAGCACAGTGAGGCCACTAGGCTCCCACCCAGGCTTTTCATGTCTTTCCACTCCACTGTCCTTTGAGTTGGGCTTTGGTCTCTTGCTTGTTACCTGTTGATCCCCAACATGGCTGCTCCAGCTCCAAGTCTGAGCTCCAGGAGAGGAAAAGGAGACAAGGCAAAGGGACAAAGAGAAAAACTTTCTCCTAGCAAAGCCTTGCCTTTAATTCCAGAAGGGAAGCCCTGCCAAGGGCCCTCACCTGCACGTCACTAGCCAGAACTGAACAACACAGCCAGGTCTAGCTGCAGGGGAGGCTGGGAAATGAGGGCATTTCGCGTGCTGCTTATACAGTAGAGGGAGGCAATGACTAAGAGGCTTGTAGTGTCTGCTGCACTGTCTCTCTGGGGGTCGTCTTGATTTCTTCTTCTTTATTTTTGCCACACGGAGTGGCTTATGGGATCCTAGCTCCCTGACCAGGGATTGAGTCCGGGCCCTTGGCAGTGAAAGTGCAGGGTGGACTGCCAGGGAATTCCCTGGGTCTTGGTTTCTTGTCTCTACCTGTTGCTTATTTATCCTGGCCATCTTTTTCTACGACTGGCTTTGTTTCTCCAAACACAGTGGGAGAAATGGCCACCCCACCTGGGAACTGCATCAAGACTTTCAGCTCCAGGCCATTAATGACCTGTGTGGTAACTCCGTGTCCCACTTCCAAATATCAAGGGCACAGGTGCTGATTGGCCCAGCTTGGGTTAGAAGAGAAACCTGATTGGTCTGGCTTGGGTAGAATATCTACTGATCAGCCAGTCAGGTGTGGCCAAGAGAGCAGCAGTAGGTAGGGTAAACCTGGTTGGGGAATGTGCATTCTCAGAGAAAGGGGTGTGTGGCTGAGGAGACACCTAAAGAACCATCTAGTTCAAGGAGTGAAGAAAAGACATTGCCACTGTGGGTTGCAATGTTGATACGATAAAGATTAACACGTCCTTTGAAAGACCTCAAATACAGTGGAGTCACATAGGCATTACATTTAATTTATGCAAATTCAAATATTTGTATTCAACCAAAGTATTTTTTTCCCACACAATTTGGCTTCCAAACATGAGCCAGCTACTTAACTACTGCCTGACCAAGTGATCTTTTCTGGTGCTGGAGATTGCTGTTTTGGATTTTGGGGATATGGTACAGTATAAGTAATATGTTCTTTATGGAAAACTGCTGGGATTTTCAAGATTATTTTTAGGGTCAGGTGATGCTCACCCTTCTCACTGTGTAAGAAGTACCTTTAGTGGAAGATCATGCAAATCATTTTTCCCATTTCCTTCTAGTTTTAATCAGTATAAAGAATGCATTTGGTTTTAAAATATCAAACTACTTTTATTGTGGCTTTTTAAAAATAAAAAATAAATGATATTCATGGCTTCTGGCTCTTCCTCCAGTTTTGTTTGGTGGTCTCTGGCCGTACAAGAAAGGCAGGGAGAGAACAGATGGCTGGAGAGAAGGCAAAAATGAGGGTCTCTTCAAACACCACGGGAAAGGGGTGTGTCCACCTGGGCAGTGTGTGTTCTTTGATGACTGGGTACTTGGTCTGTCCTGATGGCCTGGGACTTGACCTACTGGGCTGTCTTGGTGCGGCAGAATGGGCAGCGTGAGATGGAGTTAGAAACCTGGGTTCCAGACCCAATTCTTGAATTTACTAGCTGTGTGACTTTAGATGGGCCATTTAACCTCTCTGGGCCTCAGCTTCCTCATTTGTAAAATGGGGAACATAATGCTATTTACCTCCCAGGGCTTGAGAGAGGATTAGACGAGAAGTGTTTTGAACACCGCACAGCGCCATATAAACATGACTCACTGTTATGGAAGCGATAAAACTGGTTGCTGTTCACATTTATTATAATCAATTCAGATATAAATGCACTATACCATGGCCCCAACAGCCCTGAGGTTACCATTCTGTCCTGTGGCCCCAGTACACGCCCTGGGTTTTCTCAACTGCGGGCTTCTCAGAGCTCCTTGGAGGTGTGACATTTGGGTTTGTCACTACCCAAACACATAATTGCATCTACCAGGCCTAGGAGTCTGAATTTCAAACTTAATCTTCATATGCCTGTGTATGTTTACATTCATAATATCTGTGAAAAGAACCCCTCTCCTCACACACTCCAAAATGCAGTATTGTGCAAAATACCAGTCTAGGAAGCAACACACTAGGGTAGCAACCTTTAATGTCCTAAAAAAGCATCTTAGTAGTTTGACGCAGAAGAGTTACACTGACTCACAGAGGATCACGCGAGGCCCAGCGGGACGACGTTTCTAGTTCCTTCCACCAGGTTTAGAAAACAGAAGGCTCTGGCTGGATTTGCTAGACACTTCTCTCTTCAGCATCTCCCTTCCTTGGTCCATCTTTGGGGTGCCTTTTCTGGCTCCAACCTACAACAAGCAAGAGCAACAAATGCCCAAACTCAATAATTGTAGGGAGATCCCCAAATATTTCTCAAATGGCATTTTTTTTTACTGAAAATAAAATCTTTGTTGTAAAAAATATTTATATACACGCATAGACGTGAGCAAAATGAAGGTAAAATGATCCACCATTATCACACTACCCACAGGTAACCTTATTCACATTTTGGTGTACACTCTTCCAGGTACACAAATAACGTTTTCTTCTGACATTTGCATCTTTTTTTGAACCAGGAGTTTCTGATTATAGGCAATTTCATTGGGATGGACTTTCTCTCGAAAAGCTGTTACTGAACTGAATGCCTTATGTCTCTGATGTCTTAGGAGGGTAAGATGCAGCATACTCTAGGGGGTCTGTCTAACCCTTTTCTGAGCACTACTCCTGGATCCAGGCAGCCATGTGTGTGACTCTGTCCCTGGTCATAGCTGATCGGGCACTTGGCACGGGTTGGGCTTTTAAGATGGTCACTCCCAGGATTTGGGGTTATGGGCTCTAAGATGCTACTTGCTTCCTGGGCTGGTCCTTTGAACTGGGGGACCGTGAGGTCATTCCTTCCTGTCACATGACTGGAGAGAGCAGAGATCAGGGGAGCCACACAGAGACACAGGGAGGAGATACGGCCTGTGTGTGCGTGTGCGCATGATTGTGTGTGTGTAAAAGAGATGATGCCTGAGATCTGATGGCTTACCAGTTCTATTTCGAGGCCAGGCTCTCTTTCAGCTCCCAGTTTTTATGAGGCACTCACCCCTATATCCTTAAAAAAGCCCCCTGCCCCCCTTTGTTTTTTGCGGTACGCAGGCCTCTCAGTGTTGTGGCCTCTCCCGTTGCAGAGCACAGGCTCCGGACGCGCAGGCTCAGCAGCCATGGCTCACAGGCCCAGCCGCTCCGCGGCATGTGGGATTTTCCCAGACCGGGGCACGAACCCGTGTCCCCTGCATCGGAAGGCAGACTCTCAACCACTGCGCCACCAGGGAAGCCCAAGGCCCACTCTTGGGGAAGGAGTCGCCCAAGTTACACTTGGCAAGGAACCTGGAGGAAACCTTTCTGTACTGACGAGATCCTAGACACCAAACTTCTAAGCTCAGGCTGGAGGGCAGGGAGAATGGGAAGCTGGCTCTTTGCTCTTAGCCGAAGCACCATCTGCCCCGCTTCTGTTAAAGCCAGAGGCAGCGTGAAGTTCCAGGGCGTCTCACATCTCAGAGAAGCACAATGTTCCCACAACATCCGGGGCCCATCCCAATACGTCCTCTGCCATTTCACATCCCCAGGTGGTCCTCAGACAAAACCTAGATGTGGGGCAGTTTCTGCCTCCTCCCAGCTCAGTCATATATGTGAGTGAATAGGTAACAAACTTCCAGTCGTTTCCACTTTGCAGGGTGGCAAACGTCTCAGATCAAGTGGGGCCCTCAGGATGCTCTCTATCCTCTTAACATACTGCTCTGGGGAGTAACCATCTTCTGGTCTTAGCACAAGGATGCTGGTTGAGAAGTTTCTATTTTCCAAATATATCCCTCACCTAGAATATCTTCGTTTCTTCCCATGATAATTTGGTTACCTCAGAATGACTGTGGCCTTTTATCAAACTTGAATGTCTCCTCTCTCATATTCAACCAAAATGTGTTTGGCTTTCTAGCTTCCTGAGAGCTCGCCTCTACTGTCTGCAAAGTGGGAACGTGGACTGGCTTAATTGCAGTTCCAGGGCTGATTTGTCAATGGCAATGTTTCAACATGTTCAAGATTTCATAGTCTTAATTCTCAACTTTGAAGAGAATTCTAGAGGATGCTTCCTTGAAATTTAAGAGAAATGCCACTGGAAATGTATCAGGTTTATTACCTGGGGGTTTCTAACCTAAAGGAGGAAAAGCACTCACCTGGGTGTCAGATCTGCACTGATTCCCAGCTCTCCTACTGAGCTGTGTGGCTCTGGACAAAGAAAGTCTCTGAGCCTCAGACACCTCATCTGTCAATTGGGTATAATAACAACACCCACCCCATAGGGTTGTTGTGAAGCTTAAAAGAGATACTGCACGTCGAGTGTTTGGCTCTGTGCCCGGCACATGCCAAATGCTCAGTACATAATAGATGTGGGATAACTGTCAACTGGGTTTCCTGCTGACGTTCTAGGGTTTTCTCTCTTCTCTCTTCTGGCTCACCTGGAAATGTGAGTTCTGCATCTTTGAGTTCTTCATCAGCTCTACGAACATTCGTCTCTTTAACACAGAAAGAATATTGACCAAATTTAGCTTATGTTCTTCTTTGCCTTTTGCATCAGAGAAAAATGGATTTTTCTCAACTTTCAGATGCTACCCATTTGGATGGAATGTTGAGCCTTCCTAGCTGAGGAGGTGAGGATAGAGGTCTGCAGAAGGGGGTGTGGCTTTGGGGCAACGCTACACTGTCCTGCTGCACCTTTTAGGGAATCTCTGTTCCAGATTCCAGCAGAGAAGGAGGTGGTCAACCAAGAAGGCTATGAAGGATACTGTATTCTTCTTGGAGGACAGATCTGCTTTAGCTGGAAGCAGAGCCTCCTAGATCAGTGGAAGAGGCTGTAGATGGCCAGTGGCTTTCCACCCAGTGGAAATGTTGAAAGCCCCAGTGGCTAACCTCCCTGGCAGGGACTACAGGGGCCTGTTGGGAAGCCAGCATCACTGAAACCCTGGAGCTTGCCGCTCCCCTGGGGTTTGATTACTATTGCTGACCCTTATCTGCTCAAGACCCTGCACCTCAGGGGCAGCTCATCAAAGAAAGAGCATCCCCTAGGCACTGGAGACACAAAAGTGAGAGGGAACTGGGGTCTCCCTTGCAGACTGACACTCCGCAGGTGAATGTGCAGTGGTGTCAGGAAGGAGACGTTCTCCTAGAGCCCTGAGCATCCACTGGGGTCGCCAACCTGATTCCTACAGCGGCCAGGAAAGTAAAAGAAGTGGGTGAAGTGAGCTGGGGTGGTGGTGGACAGCAGCAAACACACGAGCCCAGCGCCTTTCTAAGGGGCCTGGAAGATGGAGGCTTGTGATGGTGGCTTGTGGGTCTGTGGGCCTAGGGTCGCCAGATCTTCCAAGTTTCCCAGAGAAGCTGGAAATCCAGAGTATTCCAGGAAACTGCCCTATTTTGAAATGTAACTTAAAAAAAAATCCCATGAGCCAAATGGAATATATCTGTGGGCTGCCATCTTGCGACACCTGCTTCAGAACCTCCCTGCTTGGTGTCTAGTTGGTGCTCAGTAAATGTTGGAGGGGTTGCCAGATAAAATACAGGATGCCCAGTTAAATCTGAATTTCAGAATGAAGCCAACAAATTTGTGAGTGTGAATATGCCCCGTGTAATATTTAGGACATTTATACTGAATAGCTTTTGTTGTTTATCTGAAATTAAAATTTAACTGGGCATCGTGTTTTGTGTTTGTTTGTTTTCCCCTAAATCTGGCAACCCTACCGGGTAGTCACAAAACTCAGGGAGGAAATAAGGCTGTCTTTTGGGACAGGGCATAGGTGCTTACAAGACTCTTCCATTCTCCCAGAAGGATGCTAACTCTACCCTCAGAGGGATGTCCGTGAAGGCTGATGGGCCCGTATTGAACTGACAGTTGCCCTCCAGGCGTTTTCCGTGGAGAAGGCCTCGAGCCTGCAGCCACTCAGTATTTATCACAAACTCAGTTGAGACAATCACTATCCAAATTCTCAGATTTTATAAAGCAGGGGTTAGTTTTAAACCAACAGCCTTCTTCTCTCCCACCCCATCCCCCACCTCTTTTTTTGCAGAACCGTTTATCCAAGCAAAATCTCATGAGGAACTTGGGGTATAAGATAATGGAGAGCTTCTCTGGCGGGAGAAAGGTGTGTGTGCTTTGAGAGTCACACCTTTCCATGGCACCCAAAGGCTCCAGGGAACCCCAGTTTGAACATTGCTGCAAAATTCCTTCCTGGATTAAGTTCCATCAGTGGGCAGCTGGGCACTGAAGGGCAGAGCCTGGCCCCTGTGCACCTGCTTTTCCTGAACTTTACTGAACTCACTGGGATGTGATGAAGGGGGTGGGGGAGGGTCTTTTTCTTTAGCCTTCTTCTATCTGTATGCTGCATAGGCCTGGCCACATGGTTCTACTTCATCATTGTGGGCGGAAGAGCACCACCCCAAGCCCCTCCCATCCCACGCTCCTCCTACACAACATCTACCAATTGTGGGGCTTCCCTGGTGGCGCAGAGGTTGAGAGTCCGCCTGCCGACGCAGGGCACACGGGTTCGTGTCCTGGTCCAGGAGGATTCCACATGCCGCGGAGCGGCTGGGCCCATGAGCCTTGGCCATTGAGGCTGCGTGTCCAGAGCCTGTGCTCCGCAACGGGAGAGGCCACAAGAGCGAGAGGCCCGTGTACAGGAAAAACAAACAAACAAGCAAACAAAACCACAAGTGGCACGGAGGAAGCCAGAATCTTGAGAATACCTGGGCCCAAGGAAATCTTGGAAGATAGTGAGTTAAAGAGAATAGTGAGGATAATGACGATGGTAGGAGAGCATGTATGCTTTGTGGTCCTATGTGCTAAGGCTTTTGTATACAAGCTCCCATTGGGAAGGCTACGAGCTAGGTGCCATTTTTATCCTCATCTTAAAGAAGAGGGATCTGAGCTAATTAAGCAGAGGGAAGGTTACGGGGTATTCCTGGCTGAGACCACAAGGCCAAGTGGTGGTCACGCCCCCAAGGCAGCACTTGATTGGCTGGAGATTTGATTGGCAGGAGAGCTGAGCGGCTTCTCCTGCCAGAAGCAGCCGGTGCCCTTCAGCCTTTCTTCCACTTCAAGCCCTGAGAAAGGGCTTGCGTGCTTCCCAAGTGGCAACTTCTGTGCATTTAAAAATTTCCTCTTGAAAATCCCAGCCTTAGCCCTTTCACAAAAGGTATCTGGGTCCTTTCTTGGCCGTGGCCCTAGTCGTATTCACCAAAGAGAAGAGCGCGTCCCTTAAGAGCTGGCGGCTTTGGGAGGACCAGGGAAGGCGTCAGCTGGCAGGAAGCTCCCTGAAAGAAATAGAGGAATCCCCACCCATCCATGAGCTGCCTATTCTTCCCCCTTAGACACGGGGCTTGTGATGTGCCAGGCACTGCAGGCATTTTGCCATTTAACCCTCCCACTGCCCCACGGAGTAGGCCCCTTGCTAACAGTTTTGGTTGCTTTGTTGAGGAACCTGCGATACAGAGGTCAAGCCACTTACTCAGGGTCATTCGGGGCAGCGGTGGGGCTTGACCCCTATTTGTTTGACTCCAAATCTGGCCTCTGAACTCTGAGAGACACTGCCGGCTTCTCGAGGGATGTGGGATGTGGATTCGAGTGGGCACGGCCTGGGCCGCGGTTCCCGTCCCTCTGCCACATGGACAGAGCCACAGGCCCAGTCGCTGTGAAGGCCCAGCATCTTATACCAAGTCTCATTTTCACAGCCAGAGATATTAGTGTGGAAATAGGACTTTTGATTCTTGAAAGGTCTGCTTGGTGAAGAGATGGTCAAACATTAAAACTACACACTCCAGGTTTTTTGGGGGGGGCAATTCTGAGGCTTAAGATGTGTAATTTCATCTCAGTGCTTCAACCTTGCCACCTCTGTGAACGGGTGAAGAGTTTCAAAGTTTTATACAGGAGGCTAAAAAACTAAGGCTCCTTGTGAAAATACTAAGTGTAAAACTTAGAAAAGAGGAATTCTACTTTCTGTTCATTTCTGCTTAAAGACAACGAAGATATACTCCCTGGAAGGAACGGATGCCAAGACAGATGTATACAAGTGCGCTTTAGGATCCAGCAAAACTTTAATATATATTATTGTTTTCTTCCTGACAAACAGGCTGGCATGTCCCTTGCATTGTGTATGAATGAGGCAGCCCATGAATAATGCATGTGAAGCCTGATTATGTAAATCCTCAGGTTTTCAGTACATGACAATGGCTTTTTTTGGGCCCTTCACTGTCCCATTCTGTGATCTGGTGTCTCTGCTTTGGGGCCTAGTCTGCCAAGCCCTGGGCGCGGGGGTGGGGGGCATGTCGGAGAGGGGTGAGCTCTCCAGAGGGCACATCAAAGGGAAAGTCACAACTCTGTCACTGGCCCAGCTCTCCCTGGCATTGCTTGGTGTGAAAGGAAACTGTCCTCTGCCTGAGCCAGCCCCATGACACACGCAGACTAAGGCCTGTGATGTTTAATTCACAGCAGTGAGCACTGGAAACACCACATCCAGGCTCCCTCAGAGCAGGACAGCCACTTTTCATTTCTGGGGCTCTAAGCCAGAGAGCCTGCTGTCTGGAAACCTATTGCCTGGAAGGTTCGCAGGATGGAGGGCAGGCTTCTGCAAGGAACTATCTGACCATCACCTCCTGGCTGAGGAGAAGGGCACCCTTCTATGACCTTGGCCTCCTTAGAGCTCATGCAAGCAACAAACACACACATACAAATACACACACATGCCAACACACAACACATACTCACATGTACACACATACACGCAAGCATGCGTGTACAAATACACAGCCCCAAGTCAGAAAGACTGGAGTACTATTCTGGCTACTCAGAAGAGCAAACCCAAATCTTTATCCTCAGAGAGCTTATTCCTCGGTGTATCCCTGGCACCTGGCAGAGCAATGAAAATCAGAATCGCCGCCTTTAAAAACACTCGGGCTGTTCACTCAACTGATTGTGGTCATCATTGCAGGAGGCAGGGAAGTCAGATCATGATGCTGGACACCCTTAAGCTCAGTACAGTGCTGTGGGTCACTTATGTCTCAATAAAACTGGTAGAAAAAAGAGTTATCTGGATAGAAAGAACAAGATAAAATACACGAATTATCAAAAGTTAAAAAAGTACAGACGAGCTAGACTATGAGTCTCAGAAAGCACTGTTCACAACAGCCAGGACATGGAAGCAGCCTAAATGTCGATGGAGGAGTGGATAAAGAAGATGTGGTACAAATATACAGTGGAATACTACTGAGCCATAGAAAAGAATGAAGTAATGCCATTTGCAGCAACATGGATGGACCTAGAGACTATCATACTATGTGAAGTATGTCAGACAAAGACAAATATCATATTATATCACTTATATGTGGAATCTAAAAAAAATGATACAAATGAGCTTATTTACAAAACAGAAAGAGACTCACAGACTTTGAAAACAAACGTATGGTTACCAAAGTGGAACTGTGGTGGGGAGGGATAAATTAGGAGTTTGGGTTTAACATATACACATTATTATATATAAAATATGTAATCAACAAGGACCTACTGTATAGCACAGGGAACTCTACTCAATATTCTGTAATAAGTTATATGGGAAAAGAATCTGAAAAAGAATATATATATGTATATGTATAACTGAGTCACTTTGCTGTACACCTGAAACTAACACAACTATGTAAATCAACTATACTCCAATATAAAATAAAAATTAACTTAAAAGAAAGAAAGTTTAAAAAAATAGAGGCAAGCTAGACTATGAGTCTCCGAGAGGTTAAGCTAACACATATATATGGAATCTAAAAAAAAAAAAAAAAAAAAAGAAGTTTCTGATGAACCTAGGGGCAGGCCAGGAATAAAGACACAGATGTAGAGAATGGACTTGAGGACATGGGGAGGGGGAAGGGTAAGCTGGGACGAAGTGAGAGAGTTGCATGGACATATATACACTACCAAATGTAAAATAGATAGCTAGTGGGAAGCAGCTGCATAGCACAGGGAGATCAGCTCAGTGCTTTGCGACCACCTAGAGGGGTGGGATAAGGAGGGTGGGAGGGAGACGCAAGAGGGAGGGATCTGAGGATATACGTATGCATATAGCTGATTCACTTTGTTACACAGCAGAAACGAACACCACACTGTAAAGCAATTATACTCCAATAAAGATGTTAAAAACATAAAAAAAAGCTGCCTGAAGTCACACAGTAAATGGCAGAACAGGAGTCTAAACCTAAGTCTGCCTAATGCTAAAGCTATTCTGCCACCTTCCTTTGCAATGAGCGAATGCATTCTGTGCTGCCTGGATCCCACCGGGACCTCAGCTCGCTGTTTCTAAAGGGAGCTGAGGGGCAGCCTCAGAGGCTCTGCTCCGAGCAGGGGACTCCCACCTTCTGCTGCCTGATCGCCCTGGTGACCCTCTTCTCCTGGTGCAGCCGCTCTTCCATGTGCACCAGGGCCTCCTTCAGCAGCGCCTTTCCTTCGGCCTCTTTGGAGATGTCGTCCTTCAGCTTTGCCACCTGTGACTGGTACATCTGAACTGACACTTTGCTCTGCCTGAGCACACAGGGGAGACAAAGTCTCTTTTCTCCTCATCTTTCTCACTCACCACCAATGCTCCCGACCTGGGAGATCCTCAGAACACTTCCATGTATGCCTGGCTTTGCGGTTTCCTTACAAGTGGGGGGAAGGCTGAAGATGTGGGGACTAGAGGGCAGAATAAATAGCCCATTGGCTGTGGATGTGCAGCATGAAGGGGGCAACGGTTATGCTACCAGCCCCTCCCAATTTCCCAGGGAGGGTGGGGGAACGGATACCACTGAAAATAGGATGGAATTATGAAAAGCACACACATGGTGAAACATCAGACACATTTATAAAAGGTGCACCTTATTCCTTAACAGTAGGGTACTTTAACTGCTGCTTTCTTGCCCAGAGACTTGCGTCCATCAAGCCCTGAGTCACCATCCCACCCCCCCACGCCCCCCCCCACCCCCCCCCCCGCCCACAGCAAGGCCTCTGTCCTCTTGTCCTGGTCCCTACGGGTCTGTAGCTGCACCGAGGTTTAGCCTGGAGAATGGAGGCCTGGGCCTTTTGCCGGAGACATGGGCCATACTTGAGCTGTGCAATGTCCTTCTCGTATCGTCTCAAAAGCTCTTCTTTTCTCTGCAGCTGGTTCTTAAGTAGGGTGATCTTATCAAACACCAGGTACAGGTCTATTTGTCGAAGCTGGTAGACACTCTCCCTCTCTTTTGGGGAGAGGTGTTTCATGGACACGTGACCTGACATACCTTGGATGTTCATCAAAGTCCCGAGGGTTTTGCTCATGTCCATGTACTACGAGAAAGCATTTCGCAGGTAAGAGGCCTGGCCCAAGACCGCTGGTGGCCACTTTGAGGAGGCAAACGTCCAATTGTGTTTCATTCATTTTCTGCAGTTGCAGAGAAGAAACACATGCTTTGCAAATGAGTGCATTTGGGGTTTTTAGTACGACTTTCATTTTCCCCCGCATCCATTTACACTAGGCCTTTTTGAGAATTGGGGGGAAGTGGGGAGGGGGAATGACAACAGACATAAACATTCATTCTTACTACCCAGTCTTGCAAGGGATTGGGCTCTGCAATTTCCAGCCCATGCTGGGATAGGAGATGGGTCTCGTGGAGCTACTGTAACAACTAAACATGTATGTGGAGTTGATGTTTAAACTATCTGCAGGGCACGCAGGTTTGGACAGGAGGGGACTGATGCTGGGTATACCTACCAGCTTTTCACTAAGATCTAAAGCGTCAGCCACATCCATTTTCCTTAACTTCTCAGAGACCATGATGGACCCTGGGCTGGAAAGGCCATTTTGAGGCTGAAATAAAAAAAAAAAAAGAAGAAAAACTCTCTTGGCATTCCATTATGATTTTCTACATCCAGAAGAATAACCCAAACAATAATGGAAGAACTGGAAAGATACTAAAGAATAATTTGAGAGAGTTAATTTTTTTAACATCTTTATTGGAGTATAATTGCTTTACAATGGTGTGTTAGTTTCTGCTGTATCAAAAAGTGAATCAGCTATACATATCCATATATCCCCATATCCCCTGCCTCTTACGTCTCCGTCCCACCCTCCCTATCCCACCCCTCTAGGTAGACACACAGCACCGACCTGCTCTCCCTGTGCGATGCAGCTGCTTCCCACTAGCTATCTATTTTACCTTTGGTAGCGTGTGTGTGTATATATGTCCATGCCAAGAGAGTTGGTTTTAAATCCAGTCTGACTCTGTGAACTGCTTTCTTTATGACTGTGTTCCTACCCCTTCAGAGCACGACTGCCTTTGAAATGATGCATCACTTGTGCCGTTCTTTGGCCACCGTCTCGTCTGTCTTCCCTTTAGGCCAGTGGTTCTCAACCGGGGGTGACTCTGTCCACCCTACCCCCTCCAGGACATTTAGCAATGCCTGGACACATTTGTGGTTGTCATAATTGCTGCTGGCGTCTAGTGGGTAGAGGACAAGGATGCTGCTAGACACCCCACGATGCATAGGGCAGTCTCCCAAACAAAGAGTTACCTGGCTCAAAAAATCAGTACCGCTGATGTTGAGAAGACAAGCTCCAGAAAAATGGGGACCATGCGGCTTTTGCTCACTATCTCCCTCCTTGTGCCCAGCATGGCACCTGGCACCGAGTGGTGCATAGTGGGCATGTTTGTTGAATGAACGAATGAAGGTTAAGTGGAAAATGGCCTCCCTCCTTTTGATTAAAGGAATCTCATTTCTGTGCAGCAGAAACCATACCCTCACAAAATTTGGCCCAACCTTCTCCTAGCTCGGGAACCTGGTGGGTGGGCATCACTTCAGACCCTTTCCAGAGACAATGCAGATAGTGTTTGCAGCTGCATCTCCCTAAGACCCCAACCAGCCAGCTGGCTGCTGGAAGCCCAAATGACTGCATGGAATGGCCACCAGTCTGAATAGTTTACCCGAACTGAACGACTACAAATAACCATAATAAGCCTCCTTAAAAAATAAATTGGCTTTTAATGCTTGCCATGAGCATCTCTTAGCCCTAGCATTTGTTGGCACTACCCTGAAACCCTCTGAGATTAAAAACAAAACAACTAAAAAACTATAATGGCCCCCAAAGTGACTGTGATAGATAAGAGTGGACATATTTGTCTATGTATCTATGGAGATGAGAATAAAAGAGGGTATCTGAAGATGACAATAAACCGGGCAGATCTGCTGCAAAAAGAACCTGAGATGCTGCTCAGTGTCTTCAGCTACCCTGAGCTGCATCCTCTGTACCTCTCCAGACGCCCCCTCTTTTCCTGAGGGGAGGGTCACTAAGGAAGAGCCTGGGCTACAGGATCCAAGCACACAGTCCCCACCCGGTCTCTGCAGGCTAGCAGACACACCACCAGGGACACACCCCTGGTGTGTCTTCAATCATTATTCTGTGACCTTGGGTGAGGTACTTGACCTCCTGAAGCCTTCATTTTTCTTATCTGTTAAATGGGGACAATAAGAGTAACTATGACACAAGGCTGCTACGATGGTTCAATGACATAAGGCATGGAGCCGGCTGAGCTCAACGCCTGGCACACAGTAAGCAGTTCACAAATGTCAGCTATTCTTCCTCCTGCTCTTTCCTTTAATTACTGCCAACCTTGGAGGATTGAGAGTTAGGAGGTTTCCTGCTCTGTGGTGTCAGTGGTGGGATGAGGGCTTGTTGCCAAGGAGAAGGTCTTTGAAGCAGGACCATCAGGACGTGAGATCCAGCTGAGCTCCCCACCTGGAGACGGTCCCTCTACTCCCAACCTCAGAGAAGGAAGGTTCGATTTTATCAGGAAGACCAACATGTTTCTGAAGACTCACATCTCTAGACGTGTGAGCAAATGTCTAGAAAAATTGTAGGAGAAAATGCTGGTACGGATAGGATGGCTTTATTATGTTTTCCAAAAGCTGGTTTAGACCAGCTGCCGCAGCAAGCCACGCTGGCCTGAGCTGTCCATTGTCACGTGTCAGTCAAACACCCGATCAAACATCCATTTAGGACACAGGGCACCTTCAACCTAACAATCAAATTACTTCTGAAAATCCTGGAAAACACAAACTATGCTCCCTAAGAAAGGAAGGTTTTCTTGGATAATACTCTTTAAATACTGTTTGACAATAATAACTATCATCTCTTAAAGTACTCGCTATGAGCTAGGCACTGGGATAAGCACTTTACATAATGATCTCCTTTAATTTTTCCATCCGCATTTTACAGCTGGGAAATTGAAGTCCCAGAAAGGTTAGGAGGCTGCCCAAGGTCACAGAGCTTGCAGAGCTGGGATTAGGACACAGGTCTCTGATTCTAGAACTTGTGTCTTCTTAATCATCATGGCTCCCTTCTGCTGCCCTTTATGTGTTCATGTTTTTCAGTTTATAGCAAAAAGCAAATGTTAGGCAAGCTCATGACATACTGTTGTACATTAGCTTGTTGGATATTTCTGCAGAATATCACATGTGATGTGAAAAGGAGGGCCCAGAGATTGACCAGGCCAGCATCAGTGCAATGCTATATCATGCTGTACATGATGGGAAGCCGCCTTTCTATTCAAACATTGGATCGCTGGTACGGCCAGGCACCGATCAGTCCATACAGGTGCCAGCCCATCAGGGAGGACCTGGCCTCGAACCAATGATGTATACAGTGGTGCCAGGGCACACGGCTAGTGTCTGTCCTCATGCCCACCCTCCCCATGTGTCAGTCAATGCAGAGACAAAGTTTCTTTGGTTACCGTTCGGGTCTCTACTCTTGAAAAAGTTGGCAAGTCAGGTTTTGCATCCAATATTTTCCGAATATTTTTTTCCATCCCGAAGGTCTTTAAGTCTAGAAATGATCCATCCATGTGGTCCTTGTGATCTATAAAAGAAAAAGTTTACACTCAAAGGCTCAGGAAGAAGTTACTGCATGTAAAAGTCACAGCTGCTATTTACTGGACACTTACCACAGGCCAGTACTAATGAGCTCACCATCCTCCCTTGGCAGGTTGGTCATTGAGGCCCAGAGAGGTGAAATGACTTGTCCAAGGCCACACAGCTCGTATGAGGCTGCAGCCTCCCAGGGCTGGGGCACTGAGGGGAAACCTTTGGCCACAGGTGTGAGGACGGACTTGAACCCAGGCTTCTGTGTCCTAGCCCAGGGCTCCACCCAGCAGCAAGCTTGGCTTCTTGAAAGCCCTATTCCCTCTAAACAGGGTATTTATCCTGGGAAGTTCCCCAAGGTTGGTCCTTGCACAGCATCCGTCTATGAAAAAGTTTCCACTGGGCCACAGTGAAATAAGAAAAAGAAGGACAAGGTTCTGAGTTTTTCATGAAATCCTGTTTATTTAATATCAAGGCCTGCTCTTGACTCTGAGCTCATGCCTACACATCTATTTTTTTTTCCTGCCCATCTTTTTTTATAACTATTTTTTTTAGTTATGAAATGATGGGGATAGAAGATGGTGGTCCTGGCAAATTGGTTAGTCCCTAAAGTGAACCCTCAAGTCTGGGGTCCACGGTTCTCAGCACAGAGTGGGTGACTAGGCAGGAGGAAACTTACTTGACAAGCAGGCCTTCTCAAGTTCTTTAATTCGTGCACGAAGCTCAGATAAAGCCTCTTTCTGACGCTGAATGACTTCCTCATGTCGGGACCCTTTGCACTTGGCTCCTAGATCACTGAAGGACTGCTCCTGTGGCCGGAAGGGTGAGGACAGCAGCTTTATCAGTGATCACAACCTCCCTCTCTTGTATTTGAAGAAACATGAACAAATCATGGATTAGCAGAAACCCTGTCACTTACTTAGTACCTTGGAAAATATCATTACAGGGCTTCAGCAGAGAAGGAATTTAAAAATTGCATTTCGAATACAAAGTCACATCAAGGAAGATTTCCAACTTTCCTACCTACTTAGCATCACTATAAATAAGAGATCCCCCCTATGTTCCCTCCCCATGTTTTATTTCTTTTTTTCTTCTAATCTTCTTGTAAGCTTGGGTTTCCACTTGTTGTCATTCTGGTCTCATCTCTGAACAATCACATCAAATTTGCTCCTGGAGGGGCTTTTTTTTTTTTGCCGGCACCATGCGGCATGCGGGATATTAGCTCCCTGACCAGGGATCGAAACCGTGCCCCCTGCAGCGGAAGCACAGAGTCTTAACAACTGGACCGCCAGGGAAGTCCCTGGAGGGGCATTTTTTTTTTTTTTTTTTTTTTTTTGGTACGCGGGCCTCTCACTGTTGTGGCCTCTCCCTTGCGGAGCACAGGCTCTGGACGCGCAGGCTCAGCGGCCATGGCTCAGGGGCCCAGCCACTCCGCAGCATGTGGGATACTCCCAGACCGGGGCATGAACCGGTGTCCCCTGCATCTACAGGCGGACTCTCAACCACTGTGCCACCAAGGAAGCCCCAAATGGTTCTTATCGGCCAACTTGGGGAAAACCTTCTTCTAAGACTTTGTGGCTGAAAATGTAGTCTGCAGAGCTGTGCTATCGGTACCAGCTGGGAGCTGGTCAGAAATGCAGAATCCCAGGCTCCCCCCACCCGAGACCTGCTGAGGCAGAATCTGCATTTTAACAACATCCCCATATGATCCGTGGACACCTTTGAGTTGAGAGGCACCATTGTAAACTATCCTCTAATTGGCTGGTTTCTGGAAAAGTAAGTAGCCGTTTTGGCCATGTGTTTCCCCTGATATGCATGAAGAGAAAGCAAAAGACTGAAATACAATTGGTTGGTCTTGCACACACTTAGACACAAACCAGGACCCGCAGTAACGACTGGGATTTGTATCAATAAAATCAGCTGCGGTATATAAACAAAGTACCATTTCTAGACATTTCAATAACCTTGCCTCTTCAAGTTGATCTTCAAGTTGATCTCTGAGTTTTGGGATTCAAGCTTCATGTTAATTCCTCCTACATCATTCACCGTCTTTAATTAATTTAGCTCCCAACAAGGAGTTGCTGAGATTCCTCCATCTGAGTACGTTCCCTCTGTTTCTCATAGGAAAGCCCATTTCATCAGTTTCCAGTAGTAAAGCGAAGGACGGGGACCACCTTACCGATTTCTCTTCCATTAGCCGTTTGACTCTGGCTTTCAGCTTCTCCTCTTGCTGTAGCCTTTCCTTGGTCAGCTTCTCCTTCTCTGCCAGATGCTGCCGTAACTGTTCTTGCAGCAAATACTGCTGAGTTTCCCGAGAACTGTTGATCTTCATCTGAAATGAGGGGAAGGGAAACTGCAGCTGATGGGGGACAGGACTAATGCAGGAGTCATTTGCACTACCTTTGGGGGTGGGACAAAGGTTCACGAAACTTTCTTCAAAACACAGAAAAACGATGCTTAGCTTAGTAACTAATAGCGAAGTAGTAGAGCATCGTGGTTAAGAGCTCAGACTCCAGATCTAGATAGAATCTCAGCTCTAGATCTTTCTAGACACTTCTTCGTATAGCAAATAAGCGGGTGAACTAAGGCAGGCCATCTTCCTCCTCATTCATGCCTGCCGGCCGCTTGGGTGCGGGATTCCGTGGAGAGCACGGGCCCGTGAAGGGGCTCTGCAGCACGCCTACCTGACCTACTACCCTTTCCAAATGGGCTTTAATGAGGTTTTCTCTGTTCCTCATTTCTTGCAGCTGAAGCAATTTCCTTCTGGAATCCTCCCGAAGCTTCTCTTCAACCTGAAAGGATGATGAAACCGAGGGCTTGCTGCTAATGTGATCATCATGCCCTCTGGGGAAACTCTTCTGGGGGGTGCTAATGGCAGTGGGGGAGTCCCTGAGGGGTAGGGACAGCTGCAGCCCAGCAGCACGGGTCACAGGCATGCACAGGGTAGCGGCAGACTCACAGGGAGTTGCCCCTTATGGGAAAGGGCCCAGCTCTGCACCCGGGGCTCAACTATGTTCTACCGCACACTCCCATCCCAGCTCGGTCCCTAACAAGCCGTACGACACTGGGAAAGTTATTTCACTGCTCCGTGACTCAGTGTCCTCATCTGTCCAATGGGGATGATGATACTAGTATCACTGCATAGAGTTATTGTGGGGATTCAATGTTTGGAAGAGTGCTTAAGGGCTCTGTGAGTGTGTTAAGTACTGTTGTAACCTATGAAAGGTGGACGGGAATGTCCGCCGTACAGTCTCGTTCTAATAACTCGTGATGGATACTTGGAAATGTTATGATTGGGTTTATTATCATAACTGTTTGTCGTTACCACTTTGAGCACACTCACTGGTGGTAACCTCTATGGAGGCTTGCTAAAGCAATGTCTATTAAGAATTGCAGCCTGCAAAGGAAGGCATTTAAAGTGGAGAAGCTTGCCTACTTTTCCCCCCTTGCTTGGGTAACAGTCAACAAACGGTAAGCTTGGGAGTGCTTCACGCTACCCTTGGCTGGCCTGTGTAGGCCTCGCAGCTGCTCAGTTCTTAGATGCACCTGCTGAGCCCTGGGCCCTGGCACTAACAGGAAATGAGGCAAACTCTCGTAAATAAATGGAAAGTGTTTGTGCTGAAACAAATACACAGGCTCTTTTTTTAGGGATCTGAAGAGGGGGATCACAGGGATGTAATAAAAGACCCAGAAAAGCCCTTAAGAGCTTTCTTCTGAGTAGTGTGGTCCAGTGGAAGAGCCTCTGCCCAGCTCTGTTACCTTGGAAAAGTCATCTAAGCTCTCTGGGCCTGAGTTTTCTCCCACGTCTAAACATGCTCTGACTTCTATGTCAGCAGCCTTTTTCATGTGCTGCAAAAGCCAAGTCCAGCCTTGGACTCTGCCGTTGTCTGTGCTCTGCATGAACAGCCCCCGTTCCCGTCCCAAAGCCTCAGAGTCACCTTCAACAGCCGCCCTGCTCCCTCTCTCACACTCGGGGGTCTCACGCCTGTCCTCCAACCCCTCTCACATGCAAGCTGGACTGTGACAGCTGGCCTCCTCGCCTCGAGTTTAGTTTCTTCCAGTGCAATCTTAACGGTACTGTGAGAGTTACCCAGCTGTAAGGCAGCTCTGTCCAACAGAACTTTCTGCAATGGTACAGGTACTCTGAGCGAGGCTGTGTTGTCTAATACGGCAGCCACCAGCCACATCTGGGGATCGAGCACTCGAAATGGGGCTGGTGTGACGGAGGAACTGAACTAACAATTTTACTTAATTTTCATTAATTTCAGTGTAAACAGTAGCATGTGGCTGTTTGCTACGCCAGGGTCACTGAAGTCAGACGAACCTGGAGTCAGACAAAACCGACTGTTCCATTGGGCTAGTTACTTTACTAGTAACTAGTAGCCTTGACTTTCTCATCTGTAAAATGGAGAGGATGATTTCTAGATCACAGCGCTGTTGTGAAGATGAAGAGATGAAATGTTCAAGGAAACGCCTAGTACGTGAGAAATTGTAACTATCATTTTCACCCTGATTACTGTCCACGAATGTCATTGCATCAGTCACTTGTTCAGAAGCCTTAGTAGCTCCCCACTGCCTGTGTGGTACAGAGCCCAAGCACCTGAACTAAGGCAAAACACCAAGCCAGGGATTCAAGAAGCCCCTATGAACTCTGAACGAGGTAAATAAAACTGAATCCACACCTAGATAAACCATAATAAAACTGCTGGAAATCAAGGGAAAAGACAATCTTAAAAGCAACCGGAGAAAAAGACAGATTATGCCAAGGTACAACAGTTAGGCTTACAGATGACTTCTAAATAGAAATAATAGGAGCCACAAGACAATAGTGACATATCTAATGCTGTATCTAATGTGCTGAAAGAAAAGAATTGCCATTGTAGAATTCAATACGCAGTCAAATGTGTTTTAAGAATGAAGGTTAAATATACATCTCCAGACAGACACACAGGCACATCTGAGAATTTGCCATCAGCAGAGCCACAATGAGGGAAAACATTAAAGGCTATTCTTCAGACACAAGAAAAATGAACCCAGGTGGGTGATCAGAGATGCAGAAAAGACGAGCAACAGTAAGGGTCATGTGTGGATATGATACTGACTATAGCAAAACCCTAATAATGTCCTGTGGGGTTTCAAGTATCAAGAGGAGTTTAGAACATGACAGCAATGGCTTATAAACCTGGAGGGGGTCAGTGAAGTGAAGGTGCTTGAAGCTCACGGCACTGTCCAGGAGAAGGGCAGGATCACCAACTACTAGTGCCTCTGGGGAAGTGAAGAACGCAGGGCTTCCCTGGTGGCGCAGCGGTGGAGAGTCCGCCTGCCGATGCAGGGGACGTGGGTTCGTGTCCTGGTTCGGGAGGATCCCACATGCCGCGGAGCGGCTGGGCCCGTGAGCCATGGCCAATGAGCCTGTGCGTCTGGAGCCTGTGCTCCGCAACGGGAGAGGCCACAACCGTGAGAGGCCCGCGTACCGCAAAAAAGTAAATAAATAAATAAATAATGCATATTGTAGTCTTCAGGATGACTACTAAGAGAATAGTAGAAGAGTGAAAAACTTAATTAATGTGTGAGTTTGGTGAGTCAAGGATGAATGCTATTGTCTTACTATTACTAAAAGAAGAGTAAAAAAGTGAAATATTTCCAAGCTAATAGAGGGGGAAAGTGGAATAAGAGAAAACAATCCACGCAGAAGGAGGCAAGAAAGGAGAGAAAAAGGAACATAGCACAGATGGTACAAATGGTATTGAGCAAGAAGGTAGATTTAAACCCCAGTACACGAGTAATTACATAATATAAATGGACTAAAATTCAAAGATTGTCAAACTGGATTTTGTAAAAATGATACGCTATTTGAAGGCATATGTCTAAACCTTAAGACAAAAATTGACAGAGAACATATGAAAAAGATATGGTATGAAAACTCTAACCAACAGAAAGCCAGTGATGAAGCTAAATGACAAAGGAGACGTTAAGGAAGAAACACTACTAGAGATGAAAAGGGACATTTCATGATGATCTAAAGTTTTGCTCTACAGGAAGTATTAGGATTCTAAATTTAGATGCACCTAGTAACACAGCCTCAAAATATATAAAGCAAACATCGTTCATATTAAAAGAAGAAACACTCAAATTACAAACATATTGAGATTTTCAAAAACATTCTCAATGATGGAACAAAAAGACAAAAAAAATCAATATGAGAATTTAAGTTGGAACAACATCATTGGCAAACTTGATTTAATGGATCAATTCTTTCTTAAATAATTTCACAATTAAGATTTGAAGGCAGTCTAGGGTAGTGGTTACACACAGGAGCTTTGGAGTCAGGCAGACCTGGATTCAAGTTCTGCCACAACTACTTTATGCAAGTGAACTTGGATAACTTCCTTCACCTCTGTGAGCCTCAGTTTTCCCAACTGTAAAGTGGGGTTAATACCAGTATAGACCGCATGGGGTCATTGTGAGGATGAACAGAGATGATGCAGGTGGAGTGCTTGCCCCAGAGTGGTTCCCAGGCCGACCTGTCCCTGCCATACCTTGCTCTTTTCCTGCAGCATCATAGAGATCAGGCTCTGCTCGGTACTGCTCCTTTTCAGCTCCACCCTGAGCTTCCTCATTTCTTTTTCCATGTCCTGGATTTGCTGAAAGAGTTCCAACAACAGGGAAGTCAACTTCACAGCTCATTTCATCCGGTTCATTAAGGCAGAAACCTAGTCTGGGATTCGCTTCATTCCTTCACTTGGGGGACAATTCCACATCTTTGAGGCAAAGTAGACTTTCTTTCAACGGATGCAATGAAAGGGCTGGGTGAGGGAAAATTTGAGTTTCTTTTGAAGATCAGCATGGATCCTGGATTAAACAGTACAAGATACCTATCCACTCATTAGAATCTCTTTCCTTGGGGTATATTTTTGAGTTCAATCTAAATAAGGGCTGTTTGGAAGACACAATGGGCACCGTTTGGAAAAAAAGAACAATGACACTTTTCTTTTTTCTCAGTTGAGGCAGAGAAGTGTGCTCCTGACAGAGAGAAGAACACACGTCTCCTGCCCCCGTCCCAGGCACCGTCCTTCCCAATGGATGGAAAACGTATGCCTGGTGATGTGCACGAGGGTTTGGGCTGGTATAGGGGGTGAACATTTACATTTAGTGGTCATCTTTTCATTGTGTTAATTTTTATGTTCACCTTCCATACAAGGCCAGTGATACAGTTGCTTTTTAGTTTGTTTTTACGAATTGTTGTAAAATTGAATGTATTTAAGTAAAAATACTTCAAGAAGAGTTGTGTTAATAACAGTGCTCAGGGCTGTGATAAAACTTGTGACAGTGGATCATGAAAGTCTGGGCATCACAAGTCCAGGGGTAGGGACCGCGGTGAATTTCTAGCAGCATACGGTGGCCACCTCCCGTCCCTTTCCCCAGGGGAAACCTGATGAGGGGCCTTGAGCCAACTGCCCAGAAAATCTGGGGAGTGTGTGTTTTCCATGGTCTTTTCACCCATCTCTTTGAGGCTAGCAAATCAAAGAATTAGGAGACTACAATAACAAACACCCAGAAAGCCCCAGAGCTTGTGCTAGCTAATGGGCCAAGGAACCCCTCCAAAACCCTCAAGGCCACAATCTAGGCTTTCAGTGGACACCTAGGGGTCAGGAGGTTCAACGCACGGTTTTGCAGAGTTTTAACTCTTTCTCTTGGGCTTCCCACTTCTCCTTTTGGGCATCTTCCTTCTGTAACTCTTCTTTCAGCACTGAGCACTGGGGAGAAAAAGGACAAGGCCAGGGGGCTTGGCTGGGGGTCCCAAGTACCTGTGTTCATGCCCAGGAGTGTTTCCTGCTGTATAACCCAATCACACCTCTGAATTCTGAGAGGCGAGACCATTTATGTGATGGGAGCACGGGATCCTGCAGTCGTTCCCAGTTCACCCCTCTCATGAGTTCTGAGGAATAGAGCGTCTAAATTCCTCTTCAAAAGCCAGCAAACTTCACCACAGGGGAAAGTGTCTGGGTACTTAGGGTGCAGGAATTGGGATATTTTCACGCTGTGACCAGTGAGGGTGGAAGGGGCCGAGCCAGTGAGCCCAGATCCATCTTAGGGCTTTTGTGCAGGTTGCATCTCAAAGACACAACTGCCCTGACTGGTGTGGAGGGGTAAACGGAGCTGTCTTGCCCGAGGGCGGCTTGGCAACAGGCATTAAGGGCATAAGGATGGATGTGCCTTCTTTTGACCCAGCAATTCCCACTTTAGGAATGTACCTTAAGGACAATGACTGGAGAAATAAGTAAATCTGTAGTTTCAAGGATGCTCTTCACAGAATTGTCAGTAACAGTGGAAGAAAAAAAAAAGAGGAAACAACCCAAGTGTTGTTTAGAACAGCAGACCACTTTATAACACTGGGTACATCCAGGAGAAAGTATGTAGCTTTTAAGATGAATGATAAGAACATTGCTTTATTAGAATGGGAAAATAATCAGTATTTAAAAATTTAAAAAATGTGCATAGTATAAATTCACTATAAAATGATTGATTGATTTCTAGGCAATATATAGAAACAAGACTGGAAAAACAGACATGAAAATATTAACACTGATTTCTCAAGGTAGCATTTCCTCTGCTCTCTTTTTACTTTTCCTTTTCAATGTCATCTACTTATTTTTCTAAAATTAACACACATGATGTATGCCATTAAAAAAAAAGGCATCTCAAATGTTCACAAGAGCAGTACCCTTGGTGGTGACGAGCCCTTTTGCTATTGGCCCGCACAGTCTAGAGGAGAAGGGACCTCATTCCAAGGTCAACGAGGAAGGGGAAACGGGGACATAAATCATCCAAATGCACTTCAGGAGGTAGAAGAGCCAAGCAGGTGCTGTCTTTGCAGATTCCTTCTACTTAGCACCAGCTCTTCATCCCCTTCCCGTCCCCAACAGAGACACACCCCCCACATAAAACAGCTATAGCACATGCCTGGGAAGACACTCTGCTTGGGAGAAATGAATGCAGAGGGCTTGGCCAGGCAGCTGACCTCGGGCAGAGGCAGAAGAGCACAACTAAAACCAGCCTCCCACTACTCGGAAAACGATTTTGTCATCCCCATTTCACAGATGGGGAAATGGAGGCCAAATAAGTTACAATAAAAGAAAGCTCTGGGGTTGGACCCTGGTCTGTCTGATCCCAAAGCTCATGCAGTGCCTTTCACCAGCTCCAAACTGGGTATGGTACTACGTACCAGGTATTACTTATAGTGCCTTTTCCTTGGAACCTCAAGATCTGTTCTCACCCCACCCCCATGCAGACCTAGCTATCAGGTAGCCTCTGGGAATCTCTAAGTTGCCACCTGAGATGAAAGCTTTGAGGTTTTACCTTGACTCACAGAAACAGGCACATCATGCAAATACTGAGAAATCTTATCCTATAGAGTCAGGATTCTAAAGTTAGCATTGAAGGCAAGATTTGCAAATAGTCAAAGTTACATGTAAAAAGCTCTTTGCTTGCCTACCACATTCATCTTCCATAGAGACATTCTACACACTAAAGTCTAAGGAAGAAATGAGAGTCTGCGTGTTTGCATCTGGATCTTCAAACATTCTGCTTTGAAGACAATTATGAGAACCAGTGGTGCTGGGACCATGATGCAGCCGTGTGGTCATCCTTGCTCACAGAGAGATCGTATTCTGTTTAATATTAAACTTTGCAATGGCAGTATATGCTCATAGGTGTGTTTGTTCCTGGGATTAAACAAACTAATTTATAATAGGGGTTAGAAAATGTTTGCTGGATTTGAAAATCTATTATGCTTATTCTGAGCCACATACATGCTGTCCTTTGAAAGGCTTCAGAGAAGTTGGCCACGTGCCCAGCAGCTACCCTCCCTGTGTCCTTGGGCACTGGCCTCATCTCACCACCGTGTGTCATGTGACTCCACTGTGTCTGCTTTTCACAGCTACAATTTGCTGATGACCCGACACTCACCCTGGAGCTGAGGGCTTCGAGCTGGTGATCCTTTTCTTTGTTCTCACTTTTCAGTTGATTCACCTCCTGTTGTAGTTGTTGAACTTGACCATCCTTTACTAACACGTCTCTTTGCAAAGATGACACCATCTCTGTAAAAGAACCAAACCAAACCAAAACAGAAGACTCATGGAGGTCAAAGAGGCAGGAAGGACTATTGGCAACACCATGGCTGTCAGCCAACGTTCGGACAAGACCTTCCAAGCCTGGGCCACCACCGGTGCCCGCCTAGACCTGGGGAGGATTTTTGCAAGGGTCCCAGAGCAGGAATGGGAATGAGAGCAAAGTCCACGGAACAGGGTTTGAGGCTTCAGTGAGAATGAGGGGCGGTCAGCAGCAGCGAGAGGAGAAGCCTTTAGGGGCCCCTTGTGGGCACAAGCCAGGCAAAGCTGGGAGGAGAGGCCACACCATGGGCCTGGGGAACAAAGGCCCAGCACAGGAAAGGTCCACAATTCTTCTCCAGAGGCCAGGAGACGGGCCTGTGGCAGAGGGCACTGCTGGACGCTATTGATGGGGTGGTTGGTTTCACAGTCCTCTGAGTTTGGACCCCTCTCTACCACTTATTAACTTGGTGGTCTTGGACAAGCTATTTCACCTCCCACTGTCTGTCCCACACAGAGTTATTGTAAGGGTCAAATGAGACGGTATGTCCCAAGAACACAAAGTGGCTAAATTATTTTTGTTCCATGGCGCCTATTATTTTTCTCGGCAGCCAGCTTCCAAAATGTCCCCAATGATTCCTGCCGCCTAGAATTCATGCCCTCTGTAGCCCCTCCCACCCTGAATAGGGCTGCCAGGGGAACCAATATGATACTGTGGAAATGACGGACTGTTTCCTCTCAGGCTGGGTCATAAAAGACACTGTGGCCTCCTCTTTGCTCCCTCTTGAATCACTCACTCTGGGGGAAGCCAACTGCTGTGTTGTGAGGACACTCAAGCAGCCCTAGAGAGAAGCATGTGTGCTCAGGGACTAAGGCCTCCAGCCAATAGCCACATGAGCAGCCATTCTGAAGGGGGATCCTCCGGCGCCCCCCGAGGCTTTAGATGACATGACTTATGCCCCAGCCAACATCTTGACTGCAACTCATGAGAACTAAGTCACCCCCCTCACAAATTCCTGAACTACAGAAACTGGGGGAGATAATAAATATTGGTTGGGGTTTTATCCATTACATTTTGGGGTAACTTGTTATGCAGCAATAGATAACTACTCCATTACTGTAGTATCATTTTTTTAACATGTTTATTGGAGTATAATTGCTTTACAATGGTGTGTTAGTTTCTGCTTTATAACCAAGTGAATCAGTTATGCATATACATATCTCCCCATATCTCTTCCCTCTTGCATTGTAGTATCATTTTGAATAAAAGTGGGAAGAAGGGTGCATAAATGCAGTGGTATTGGGTTATCTCCTATGGTTCTTTTCTTGAAAGAACATCAGGCCCAGTTTTAGTGGTAGGTATCAATCAAGAATGTCTATGAAATAAAGCACAAAATGCTCCAGAATTTCAGTTTAAAAATGAGCTTTGCCTCCAGGACACAGTTCAGTTACTTGGAAATCCCTCTGGGGCTTGCCACACTTTGAGTGGGTCCAGCCCATCTCAAGCGTTATCCCAACCCAGGTCTGTCCGACTCCCTGATCGGAGAAGGTGGGATCTGAGACAGGCTTGATGCTTGGATGAGGTTTCACTGGCCGACATACGGGAGGAAGGTGAGGACCAGCGAGTTCATCCTTCCATTCCTAGTGCCCAGAACAGCACCTAGCCTGGGGGAGGTGCTCAAAAAATATCTGAGGACATCCCAAGTGAGGGAGGAGCATAAGCAGAGACCTGGGGGCAGCAGTGGGTGGGGCTGGATGTGATTAAGTTGCAGAGTGAGGCAGAAGGAAAGCACAGATTCATACAGAGATGGGGATTCACGTGTGACTCAATGCTATGTGTGGCTTCTACAGCTGTGGGCATGTTTCCTGCTATGCGCTGGCTGCTTTCAGAGTGATGTGCCCCTCCGAGGCTCACTGCCTCCTCCCTGTCACCTGCTTCTCTCCCTCCCCTCATCTGTGAGTGATCCCATCCTCTTCAGGTCTCTAGGCATGCCAGTTCCTGCTTGAAAACCTCCACTGGATTCCCAACACCCTTGGAATAAAAACCCAGACCCCCTGACACTGCCCAGCCCCACAATCCCCTGTTCACTCCATGCAGCCTCTCTTGCCCTTGGCTTGTCCTTGCCCACGTGAAACAGGTCCTCTCTAAAAGAAGGACATAGCCGTGGAGGATACAACATAAACTGGTTAGAATCAGCTAGGTCCAAGGGGGCGTAAGATTCGACTTCCAGGGGAACTGGAGCCTCATTACAGGCTCATTGTAATACATGAGCGAAATGACACACCCACCAGCACCAGGATGTTCCAAGGCTGACCATAAAGGTCAAAAAGTGGGTGGTGGGGCCTCCCTGGTGGCGCAAGTGGTTGAGAGTCCGCCTGCCGATGCAGGGGATACGGGTTCGTGCCCCGGTCTGGGAGGATCCCATATGTCGCGGAGCGGCTGGGCCCGTGAGCCATGGCCGCTGAGCCTGCGTGTCCGGAGCCTGCGCGTCCGGAGCCTGTGCTCCGCAACGGGGGAGGCCACAACAGTGAGAGGCCCGCATACCGCAAAAAAAAAAAAAAAAAAGTGGGTGGTGGGGCTTCCTTGGTGGCGCGGTGGTTGAGAGTCCGCCTGCCGATGCAGGGGACACGGGTTCGTGCCCCGGTCCGGGAAGATCCCACATGCCGTGGAGCGGATGGACCCGTGAGCCATGGTCACTGAGCCTGCGCGTCCGGAGCCTGTGCTCCGCAACGGGAGAGGCCACAACAGCGAGAGGCCCGTGTACAGGAAAAAAAAAAAAAGTGGCTGGTGGCCCAATTCCTGGAAATCCCCGCCCCTTCCCCAAAATATTAGAGTTGTCCCAATCCTCCCACTCATTAGCCTATAAAATTACCCTGCCCATAAAAACTAATCGCCCCATATTTGGGGGCCTCTAGCCTTCTGAATTGGCCCACACTCTGTCTGTGGAGTGTGTTTCTCTCTAAAGAAATTCACTTCTTACTTTGTCTCTCACTGAATTCTTTCTGCGATGAGACATAAAGAACCTGAGCTTTAGTAAGTCGCGAGACCAGATGCGTGATCTCGATTAAAAGATAGTGGGTTCTGACTGGGTTCGAGTCCCAGCCCACGGGTTCAAGTCCCACCTGAGTTCCATGGTTGCACACCCACTGAGCTGGTCCCCCTTGGCCTCCCCCCTTGAAGTGCTGGCCACCACCACACACAGTTTATTTTCTCCACAGCACCACTGCTCTCTGAAGTGGGCTTGTGTATTCATCCGTTTACTTTTATTGTCTGTCACCCCCTCCCGAATCTGTGAGTACAGGAATCTGACTGTCTTGCTTGGCTCTCCCTCCCCGGAGCCTGGAACGGGGCCTGACACCTAGTAGGAGCTCAAGAAACATGTGGAAGCAATGAAGGAATCCAGGGAATCAAAGCTCAGCCACAGCTGTGTGTTGGCTGCACCTCTCACAACCCAAGCCCTTTATCAGGGAACCCCCTCTGATCAAATTAGAAAATGGTTTCACTTGGGCCCAAGTGCACTCGGCTGAAATGGGTGAGACCATGTGTGCCTTAAAGGAGTGACCCCATTTTGTCCACGCTCTAGTTTGCACTCAGGCTGCTTTGTGGAACCACCCAAGCCACAAGGTGACCTGTGTTCTCCCTGGTGGGGCCAGTGCTCAGGAGACCTTGTAGCCAAGAGATACCATTCTCTCAAATATTTACCTGGCCCTGCCCTCAGAACTGAGTGGCAAGAAACCTCCACTGAGGGAGAACTCTAATGCACCGACACGGGTGATCCCTGAGGCTGCACCCAGGTCACGGGCACAGGTGTGCTGGTTGACTGGTGATGTCTGCAGGGGGAGGGCAGAAGCTCTGGGGCCTGAATGCAGAAGGGTCTCACCTGACGTGATGGCGGCCTCCCTCCTTAAGTTCTCGGCCTCGTGCTTCAGGGAGGTGATTTCTAAGATTCTCTCAGACAGTATCTGGCACAGCACCTGGTTGTAGACTTGCTGTAGGGAACTGATCTGTGGAAGGAGGCAACACACCGTCAGAGGGGGCCAGCCAGGCCTGCAGGACACGCCGGTACTTCTCCAACGTTGGGAAAAGAGTCGGGTTGATCTTGGATCGGGGTGTTGGGGAAACCAAGGTTTTCCGTTGTCACTAGTGGAAGGGGCAGGAGGGGGCCTGTTCCTTCAGTGACCACCATGTCATCGGTCCTCGAGACACGGACCTTATCTTTGTGGCCACCCAGGGGCTCTGGTGCTGCTGTCTTCCTATGACCTGTGGGTTTTTAGCCATAAATAGACCAGCTGTTGCTTCCAGATCATCCAGCACTGACTGGATGCACAGCAAAGTTCAAGAGCCGGGAGCAGGTTATGAAATGAATTCCCTCTAATGAGAATAGAGGGTAGTTTATACCTCACAGAACACTCCAGAGTTTACAAAGCCCATTCACACATGCTACACTGATACTCGTCACAGCGTTGCTGAAGGCTGACGTTCCCATTAATGTGCCCATTTTGCAAGGGAGCCAGGTTGAGACTCAGAGAGGCAGGCCCCCTGCTCGGGGTCACGCGGCTGGTCAGACGTGGAGTCTGATTCAAACCCAGTCTTTAGTTGCCTGGTTCCTCCTTCCCAGGTGGCTCTAGGAATGAGCGTGAGAAGTTGGAGACTGTAAAGCATGGCATGGACTCGGGAGCCGGACTGTGGCCTTCAAGTCCTGCCTCTGCCAGTTAACGGGCTTTGTGAACACAAGGAGGACACCGTATTCTGTTTCCTTTTGTTCAGTCTGTACGCGGGGTGATGGTAGTCCCAACCTGATAGGTTTGTGAGAAGTATTTTAATAAGTTAGCATGTGTACAAGTGCTCAGATCATGCCTGGCACATGGCACAGGGGGATGAGCTGTGACGATCCTCTCCTCTGACTACCCACGGGGTGTATTTTTTGTTTTGTTTTGGGTTTTTTTTTTTTGCGGTACGCCGGCCTCTCACTGTTGTGGCCTCTCCCATTGCGGAGCACAGGCTCCGGACGTGCAGGCTCAGTGGCCATGGCTCATGGGCCCAGCCGCTCCACGGCATGTGGGATCTTCCTGGACCGGGGCACAAACCCGTGTCCCCTGCATCGGCAGGCGGACTCTCAACCACTGCGCCACCAGGGAAGCCCTCACGGGGTGTTTTAGCTTCAGCTTCCCTCGTCCGTCTCTGGGGAAGGTAGTTGGTAATATTTATGTGTGCATTTGTAAGCCTTGCCAGGCTCACTTAAACGCCAGTGTGGTTGTTATTAAGAGGAAATACAGGGGCTTCCCTGGTGGCGCAGTGGTTGAGAGTCCGCCTGCCGATGCAGGGGACGCGGATTCCTGTCCCGGTCTGGGAAGATCCCACATGCCGCGGAGTGGCTGGGTCTGTGGGCCATGGCCACTGAGCCTGTGCGTCCGAAGCCTGTGCTCCGCACTGGGAGAGGCCACAACAGTGAGAGGCATGCGTACCACAAAAAAAAAAAAAAAAAAAGGAAATACAGGAATCGTGGGTGGGAGGACCACAGGTCGGCTCTATCTATGGCTGCTGTGAGCACCCTGTAAGTCCATGGCTCACAGCCCCTCAAGGGCGGGCCCCCCTCCAGGGGTCTAGGTCTACACGTGGGGTGCGGAAGGCTCTCCATCAAATGCAATGTTGATAAGGCCCCGAAAGTAGCTGCCAGGCCTCGGCCTCCACAGAGCAGGTACCCGAGAGGCCGGGAAAGAGAGCTGGGCCCGGAACTCCCTCCCTCTCGGTCTGATGTGGTCAGACTGCTTGTTCTGAGTGGCCAGGACTTTCCCACCTCAAGGTGCACTGTGGGCCTTTGCCCTGTGATTTTTCAGATGTCAGGCCTAAGTACTCCCACAGGGACACGTTTATTGGGGCATAAATGCCACACAATCTGTAGACAGGACAAGAGCTAGCTTGTTTTAGTTTTGGTTTTTTTTTTTTTTTTTTTTTTGCTGTACGCGGGCCTCTCACTGTGGTGGCCTCTCCCGTTGTGGAGCACAGGCTCCGGACGTGCAGGCTCAGTGGCCATGGCCCACAGGCCCAGCCGCTCCGTGGCATGTGGGATCTTCCTGGACTGGGGCACAAACCTGCGTCCCCTGCATTGGCAGGCGGACTCTCAACCACTGCGCCACAGGGAAGCTCCACTAGCTTGTTTTGATAGATCAAAATGGAAGTGACAAGGAGAAGGGTGCAATTTATTTTCTTTTTTAAAAAATAAATTTATTTATTTTATTTATTTATTTTTGGCTGCGTTGGGTCTTTGTTGCAGTGCACAGGCTTATTGCAGCGCCTTCTCTTGTTGCAGAGCATGGGCTCTAGGCGCACGGGCTTCAGTAGTTGTGGCATGAGGGCTCAGTAGTTGTGGCACACGGGCTTAGATGTTCCACGGCATGTGGGATCTTCCTGGACCACGGCTCGGGCCCGTGTCCCCTGCACTGGCAGGCGGATTCCTAACCACCGTGCCAGCAGGGAAGTTCTGGATGCAATTTCTTTGTTCTCCTAAGGTAAGGTTGCCAGATTTAGGAGAGGAAAAAAGGATGTTCACTTAAAATAGGATTTCAGATAATGAATAATATATTAGTGCAAGTGTGTCCCATGCAATATTTGGGAAACACACTAAAACGAAATTCTAAAATTCAAATTTAACTGGGTGTCCTTACTTTATCTGGCAACCCCACCCAAAGAGAGTTCCTAAACTTCAGTCATTCATATACCACTTTCACTATTTTTCCCATGTCTCTTGGCTAGCCCCACTATAATTTCTTAGCATTTTTCGTAGAAGCAGCTCCCTTTTTAAACTAAAAACGTGCATTAAATTAAAAATAACTGTTATAAGAGTAAATAGAGACTCAGTATCTTAAATAAAAATAATCCCTCCAAAAGAAGAAATACAGGAATTTCCCTGTTTACCATCAGACCAGGTTGCGGGCATCACGCTAAAAAAAAAAAAAAAAAAAAAAAAAAAAGATTGGTGGGAGGTGGTGGGCATGCCCAGGTAATGGAGTGCGGGTGTGCTGATATGGCCACCAGATGGCGCTCACAGCCTTTGGTCTTGGTTTGCGTCCTTGGAAATCTTGTCATTATTACTCTGGTAGAATTAACAGAAGCGTCGAGGTCTCACACGTTTTCTGACTCGTTTCATGCACCATCATGGTTCAGAGTCTAGGACATTTGGGGCAGTTACACTTACTTTTTCCCTGGGGCCCCTGAGACATTATTGGGGGGCGTCTATGCTAGAAGTTGCGGGGACACAGGCCACTCTGACCCCCACTCTCCCCAAGGCTATACTTTTGCATGTTTGTGCTTTGGAAACTTTGAGTAAAAAAATTCTTTCACATCTTACTTTTCTCTGTTGGGGGGAACTACAACTTTTCCATAAAAGGTCCTTGGAACACTGAAAGTGTTTGTAAGCTCTTCTCAGCTTAATGCTTTTATTTGCATGATACCAGAGATAGAACACACAGAGACAAACTTCCGGGAGGGAAATCATACGTTCCCCTCTAAGACTCCAGTGATTTTGACAGATTGAAAATATTTCAATCTGAGTGTCAGAGTTTTAGGATTTCGGATTGCTGGAAAACTCCAAAGAGTCTTCAAACCTCTTTGATACTTTTACTATCAAAATAAATATCCATATTGTTTGTAATGGCATAAATTCCAAGATGTTTAATGTCTGTTAAGCTGTGTAATAAAATGGACACTGAATCATAAGAAAGTTAAGAGTGCTAGGAGGAGTGATTGTTTCAGGATGATAATTTGGCTTCTAATTAGCACAGGCGTATAAGAGCACATGGAGGTAAGAATTTTCTAGTGATATTGTAGCGGATCGAAGATCTCTGAGAGCAAATCATTATGCACACACCTTCGGGGACCAGGGAAAACACATAAAGTAATCAGAACCATAAATCAACCTGCCATGTGGCTTATACTTCTGGTGGAATGCTCTGCAGGCAGTAGAATAGTTAAGAAACTAAAATGTCAGTGGATGAAACTCGATTTGAGTTCAAACGAATGGAGCCTCTGGTTCATATATGCCTTGCTATAAAATATTCTTCTTCAGTTATAAGTGAAGCTCCAGGGGTAGGGGAGGCAAGAGCATGATGCATCAGTGTAATTATTTCTAGATAATTTCTTTGTAAAAAAAACATTTTTCCCCCAGATATCGGCAGCCACTTTAAATAATACTCAAATTGGGACCTGCTGATATTCAAAGATATGTGGAAATTATATAATATTCTATGTCAAATATATTTCAATTATTTAAAAAAAGGTATGTGGGGAATTCCCTGGCAGTCCAGTGGTTAGGAATCCGTGCTTCCACTGCTGGAGGCCTGGGTATGATCCCTGGTCAGGGAACTAAGATCCTGCAAGCCGCGTGGTATGGCCAAAAAAAAAAAAAAGGTATGTGGGAATAATTCAGCCTCGTCCATGTACCTGAAAAAGACATGTCATTTTCTCAGGAAAGCTCTGAAATGGGAGAATAACTGAAAGGAATATTTCAGCAAAATTGGGTTCAGTTCAAGAAAAAGGTGCTCATTAATGTGTCAGCTACATGTCAAGGTAGCTGTTTGCATTAATAATCCATACAGGACCTGTTACTTTCATTGTTTTTTCAAAACCAGGTTTGAAGGAGAGTCATTAGTTCATTTAAATATTAGAGCATGTATTTGTTGACTTGTTTATTCTGTCTCCCTCACTAGAGCATAACAGGGGGAAGGATCATGTCTGTCTTGTTCTCTGCTGAATTCTCAGAGCCTGGAAGAGGGCATGACACAGGATAGGCCCCCCAAAATATTTATTTGGATTAATGGACGGATGGATGGATGGATGAATAAAGAACAAACTAACATACACAGTCCTAACAGAGTTCTAGAAGGTTACTGGGCCCAACCTTTGCCTTCATGGAGCTTACAGTTTCCTGCTAGAATCTCCTAGGTTCACCATACACAATCTGTGTCCTTTCTAGAGCACCATTTCTAGGACTGAAACTGTGTACCTAGAATCGGTTACAGAGGGAAAGACAGTAAACAGAGCACAAGAGAACAAAGGCCCCCAAGCACTGTCTACGGTTCTTTTTTTTTTTTTTCTATCTCTTTTTAAAAAATGCTTATTTATTTATTTATATTTTTCTTATTAGTCACCCATTTTATACACATCAGTGTATACATGTAAATCCCAATCTCTCAATTCATCATACCAGCACCCCCACCCCCTGCCGCTTTCCCCCCTTGGTGTCCATACGTTTGTTCTCTACACGTGTGTCTCCATTTCTGCTCTGCAAACTGGTTCATCTTTACCATTTTTCTAGGATCCACATATATGCGTTAATATAGGATATTTGTTCTTCTCTTTCTGACTTACTTCACTCTGTATGGCAGTCTCTAGATGCATCCACATCTCTACAAATGACCCAATTTTGTTCCTTTTCATGGCTGAGTAATATTCCATTGTATATATGTACCACTTCCTCTTTAACCATTCGTCCGTCGATGGGCATTCAGGTTGCTTCCATGATCTGGCTATTGTAAATAGTACTGCAATGAACATTGGGGTGCATGTGGCTTTTTGAATTATGGTTTTCTCTGGGTATATGCCCAGTAGTGGGATTGCTGGGTCCTATGGTAATTCTATTTTTAGTTTTTTAAGGAAACTCCATACTGTTCTCCATAGTGGCTGTATCAATTTACATTCCCACCAACAGTGCAAGAGGGTCCCCTTTTCTCCACACCTTCTCCAGCATTTGTTGTTTGTAGATTTTCTGATGATGCCCATTCTAACTGGTGTGAGCTGATACCTCATTGTAGTTTTGATTTGCATTTCTCTAATAATTAATGATGTTGAGCAGCTTTTCATGTGCTTCTTGGCCAGCGGTATATCTTCTTTGGAGAAATGTCTATTTAGGTTTTCTGCCCATTTTTGGATTGGGTTGTTTGTTTTTTAATATTGAGCTGCATGAGCTCTTTATATATTTTGGAAATTAATCATTTGTCAGTTGTTTCCTTTTTTTTTTTTTTTCTTTTTTTTTTTTTTTTATTTTACAAATTTAATCAGTTATACATATACATATGTTCCCATATCCCCTCCCTTTTGCGTCTCCCTCCCACCCTCCCTATCCCACCCCTCCAGGCGGTCACAAAGAACTGAGCTGATCTCCCTGTGCTATGCGGCTGCTTCCCACTAGCTATCTACCTTACGTTTGGTAGTGTATATATGTCCATGCCGCTCTTTCACTTTGTCACAGCTTACCCTTCCCCCTCCCCATATCCTCAAGTCCATGCTCTAGTAGGTCTGTGTCTTTATTCCTGTCTTACCCCTATGTTCTTGATGACATTTTTTTCTTAAATTCCATATATATGTGTCAGCATACAGTATTTGTCTTTCTCTTTCTGACTTACTTCACTCTGTATGACAGAATCTAGGTCCATCCACCTCATTACAAATAGCTCAATTTCATTTCTTTTTATGGCTGAGTAATATTCCATTGTATATATGTGCCACATCTTCTTTATCCATTCATCCGATGATGGACACTTAGGTTGTTTCCATCTCCGGGCTATTGTAAATAGGGCTGCTATGAACATTTTGGTACATGTCTCTTTTTGAATTATGATTTTCTCAGGGTATATGCCCAGTAGTGGGATTGCTGGGTCATATGGTAGTTCTATTTGTAGTTTTTTAAGGAACCTCCATACCGTTCTCCATAGTGGCTGTACCAATTCACATTCCCACCAGCAGTGCAAGAGTGTTCCCTTTTTTCCACACCCTCTCCAGCATTTGTTGTTTCTAGATTTTTTGATGATGGCCATTCTGACTGGTGTGAGATGATATCTCATTGTAGTTTTGATTTGCATTTCTCTAATGAGTAAAGATGTTGAGCATCCTTTCATGTGTTTGTTGGCAGTCTGTATATCTTCTGTGGAGAAATGTCTATTTAGGTCTTCTGCCCATTTTTGGATTGGGTTGTTTGTTTTTTTGCTATTGAGCTGCATGAGCTGCTTATAAATTTTGGAGATTAATCCTTTGTCAGTTGCTTCATTTGCAAATATTTTCTCCCATTCTGAGGGTTGTCTTTTCGTCTTGTTTATGGTTTCCTTTGCTGTGCAAAAGCTTTTAAGTTTCAGTAGGTCCCATGTGTTTATTTTTGTCTTTATTTCCATTTCTCTAGGAGGTGGGTCAAAAAGGATCTTGCTGTGATTTATGTCATAGAGTGTTCTGCCTATGTTTTCCTCTAGGAGTTTGATAGTGTCTGGCCTTACATTTAGGTCTTTAATCCATTTTGAGCTAATTTTTGTGTATGGTGTTAGGGAGTGATCTAATCTCATACTTTTACATGTCCCTGTCCAGTTTTCCCAGCACCACTTATTGAAGAGACTGTCCTTTCTCCACTGTACATTCCTGCCTCCTTTATCAAAGATAAGGTGACCATATGTCCGTGGGTTTATCTCTGGGCTTTCTATCCTGTTCCATTGATCTATCTTTCTGTTTTTGTGCCAGTACCATGCTGTCTTGATTACTGTAGCTTTGTAGTATAGTCTGAAGTCAGGGAGCCTGATTCCTCCAGCTCCGTTTTTCGTTCTCAAGATTGCTTTGGCTATTCGGGGTCTTTTGTGTTTCCATATAAATTGTGAAATTTTTTGTTCTAGTTCTGTGAAAAATGCCATTGGTAGTTTGATAGGTATTGCATTGAATCTGTAGATTGCTTTGGGTAGTAGAGTCATTTTCACAATGTTGATTCTTCCAATCCAAGAACATGGTACATCTCTCCATCTATTTGTATCATCTTTAATTTCTTTCATCAGTGTCTTATAATTTTCTGCATACAGGTCTTTTGTCTCCTTAGGTAGGTTTATTCCTAGATATTTTATTCTTTTTGTTGCAATGGTAAATGGGAGTGTTTCCTTGATTTCACTTTCAGATTTTTCATCATTAGTATATAGGAATGCCAGAGATTTCTGTGCATTAATTTTGTATCCTGCAACTTTACCAAATTCATTGATTAGCTCTAGTAGTTTTCTGGTAGCATCTTTAGGATTCTCTATGTATAGTATCATGTCATCTGCAAACAGTGACAGCTTTACTTCTTCTTTTCCCATTTGGATTCCTTTTATTTCCTTTTCTTCTCTGATTGCTGTGGCTAAAACTTCCAAAACTATGTTGAATAAGAGTGGTGAGAGTGGGCAACCTTGTCTTGTTCCTGATCTTAGTGGAAATGGTTTCAGTTTTTCACCATTGAGGACGATGCTGGCTGTGGGTTTGTCATATATGGCCTTTATTATGTTGAGGAAAGTTCCCTCTATGCCTACTTTCTGCAGGGTTTTTATCATAAATGGGTGTTGAATTTTGTCAAAAGCTTTCTCTGCATCTATTGAGATGATCATATGGTTTTTCTGCTTCAGTTTGTTGATATGGTGTATCACATTGATTGATTTGCGTATATTGAAGAATCCTTGCATTCCTGGAATAAACCCCACTTGATCATGGTGTATGATCCTTTTAATGTGCTGTTGGATTCTGTTTGCTAGTATTTTGTTGAGGATTTTTGCATCTATGTTCATCAGTGATATTGGCCTGTAGTTTTCTTTCTTTGTGACATCCTTGTCTGGTTTTGGTATCAAGGTGATGGTGGCCTCGTAGAATGAGTTTGGGAGTGTTCCTCCCTCTGCTATATTTTGGAAGAGTTTGAGAAGGATAGGTGTTAGCTCTTCTCTAAATGCTTGATAGAATTCGCCTGTGAAGCCATCTGGTCCTGGGCTTTTGTTTGTTGGAAGATTTTTGATCACAGTTTCAATTTCAGTGCTTGTGATTGGTCTATTCATATTTTCTATTTCTTCCTGATTCAGTCTTGGCAGGTTGTGCATTTCTAAGAATTTGTCCATTTCTTCCAGGTTGTCTATTTTATTGGCATAGAGTTGCTTATAGTAATCTCTCATGATCTTTTGTATTTCTGCAGTGTCAGTTGTTACTTCTCCTTTTTCATTTCTAATTCTATTGATTTGAGTCTTCTCCCTTTTTTTCTTGATGAGTCTGGCTAATGGTTTATCAATTTTGTTTATCTTCTCAAAGAACCAGCTTTTAGTTTTATTGATCTTTGCTATCGTTTCCTTCATTTCTTTTTCATTTATTTCTGATCTGATTTTTATGATTTCTTTCCTTCTGCTAACTTTGGGATGTTTTTGTTCTTCTTTCTCTAATTGCTTTAGGTGCAAGGTTAGGTTGTTTATTCGAGATATTTCCTGTTTCTTAAGGTGGGATTGTATTGCCATAAACTTCCCTCTTAGAACTGCTTTTGCTGCATCCCATAGGTTTTGGGTCGTCGTGTCTCCATTGTCATTTGTTTCTAGGTATTTTTTAATTTCCTCTTTGATTTCTTCAGTGATCACTTCGTTATTAAGTAGTGTATTGTTTAGCCTCCATGTGTTTGTATGTTTTACAGCTCTTTTCCTGTAATTGATATCTAGTCTCATAGCATTGTGGTCAGAAAAGATACTTGATACAATTTCAATTTTCTTAAATTTACCAAGGCTTGATTTGTGACCCAAGATATGATCTATCCTGGAGAATGTTCCATGAGCACTTGAGAAAAATGTGTATTCTGTTGTTTTTGGATGGAATGTCCTGTAAATATCAATTAAGTCCATCTTGTTTAATGTATCATTTAAAGCTTGTGTTTCCTTATTTATTTTCATTTTGGATGACCTGTCCATTGGTGAAAGTGGGGTGTTAAAGTCCCCTACTATGATTGTGTTACTGTCGATTTCTCCTTTTATGGCTGTTAATATTTCCCTTATGTATTGAGGTGCTCCTATGTTTGGTGCATAAATATTTACAATTGTTATATCTTCTTCTTGGATTGATCCCTTGATCATTATGTAGTGTCCTTCTTTGTCTCTTCTAGTAGTCTTTATTTTAAAGTCTATTTTGTCTGATATGAGAATTGCTACTCCAGCTTTCTTTTGGTTTCCATTTGCATGGAATATCTTTTTCCATCCCCTTACTTTCAGTCTGTATGTGTCTCTAGGTCTGAAGTGGGTCTCTTGTAGACAGCATATATATGGGTCTTGTTTTTGTATCCATTCAGCCAGTCTGTGTCTTTTGGTGGGAGCATTTAGTCCATTTACATTTAAGGTAATTATTGATATGTATGTTCCTATTCCCATTTTCTTAATTGTTTTGGGTTCGTTATTGTAGTTCTTTTCCTTCTGTTGTATTTCTTGCCTAGAGAAGTTCCTTTAGCATTTGTTGTAAAGCTGGTTTGGTGGTGCTGAACTCTCTCAGCTTTTGCTTGTCTGTAAAGGTTTTAATTTCTCCATCAGATCTGAATGAGATCCTTGCTGGGTAGAGTAATCTTGGTTGCAGGTTTTTCTCTTTCATCACTTTAAGTATGTCCTGCCACTCCCTTCTGGCTTGTAGAGTTTCTGCTGAGAGATCAGCTGTTATCCTGATGGGGATTCCCTTGTGTGTTATTTGTTGTTTTTGCCTTGCTGCTTTTAATATGATTTCTTTGTGTTTAATTTTTGACAGTTTGATTAATATGTGTCTTGGTGTATTTCTCCTTGGATTTATTCTGTATGGGACTCTCTGTGCCTCCTGGACTTGATTAACTATTTCCTTTCCCATATTAGGGAAGTTTTCAATTATAATCTCTTCAAATATTTTCTCAGTCCCTTTCTTTTTCTCTTCTTCTTCTGGAACCCCTATAATTCGAATGTTGGTGCGTTTAATGTTGTCCCAGAGGTCTCTGAGACTGTCCTCTGTTCTTTTCATTCTTTTTTCTTTATTTTGCTGTGCAGCAGTTATTTCCACTATTTTATCTTCCACCTCACTTATCCGTTCTTCTGCCTCAGTTATTCTGCTATTGATCCCATCTAGAGTATTTTTTATTTCATTTATTGTGTTTTTAATCGATGCTTGATTCATCTTTAGTTCTTCTAGGTCCTTGTTAACTGTTTCTTGCATTTTGTCTATTCTATTTCCAAGATTTTGGATCATCTTTACCATCATTATTCTGAATTCTTTTTCAGATAGACTGCCTATTACCTCTTCATTTGTTAGGTCTGGTGGGTTTTTATCTTGCTCCTTCTCCTGCTGTGTGTTTTTCTGTCTTCTCATTTTGCTTATGTTACTGTGTTTGGGGTCTCCTCTTTGCAGGCTGCAGGTTCGTAGTTCCCGTTGTTTTTGGTGTCTGTCCCCAGTGGCTAAGGTTGGTTTAGTGGGTTGTGTAGGCTTCTTGGTGGAGGGGACTACTGCCTGTGTTCTGGTGAATGAGGCTGGATCTTGTCTTTCTGGTGGGCAGGTCCACGTCTGGTGGTGTGTTTTGGGGTGTTTTCGGACTTTTTATGATTTGAGGCAGCCTCTCTGCTAATGGGTGGCGTTGTGTTCCTGTCTTGCTAGTTGTTTGGCATAGGGTGTCCAGCACTGTAGCTTGCTGGTCGTTGAGTGAAGCTGGGTGCTGGTGTTGAGATGGAGATCTCTGGAAGATTTTCGCCGTTTGATATTACGTGGAGCTGGGAGGTCTCTTGTGGACCAGTGTCCTGATGTTCGCTCTCCCACCTCAGAGGCACAGCACTGACTCCTGGCTCCTCAATTTGGGATGATTTGCTGTCTATTCATGTATTCCACAGATGCAGGGTACATGAAGTTGATTGTGGAGCTTTAATCCGCTGCTTCTGAGGCTGCTGGGAGAGGTTTCCCTTTCTCTTCTTTGTTCTCACAGCTCCTGGGTCTCAGCTTTGGATTTGGCCCCGCCTCTGCATGTAGGTCGCCAGAGGGCGTGTGTTCTTCGCTCAGACAGGACAGGGTTAAAGGAGCAGCCTCTTCGGGGACTCCGGCTCACTCAGGCCGGGCGGGAGGGAGGGGCACGGAGTGCGGGGCGAGCCTGCAGAGGCAGAGGTCGGCGTGACGTTGCACCAGCCCGAGGCGCGCCGTGCGTTCTCCCAGGGAAGCCGCCCCTGGATCCCGGGACCCCGGCAGTGGCAGGCTGCACAGGCTCCCGGAAGGGCGGTGTGGACAGTGACCTGCGCTCGCACACAGGCTTCTTGGCGGCGGCAGCAGCAGCCCCAGCGTCCCACGCCCGTCTCTGGGCTCCGCGCTTTCAGCCGCGACTCGCGCCCGTCTCTGGAGCTCCTTTACGCGGTGCTCTTAATCCCCTCTCCTCGCGCACCAGGAAACCAAGAGGGAAGAAAAAGTCTCCTGCCTCTTCGGCAGCTCCAGAGTTTTCCCGGACTCCCTCCCGGCTAGCTGTGGCACATTAGCCCCCTTCAGGCTGAGTTCTCGCCGCCAGCCCCAGTCCTCTCCCTGCGCTCTGACCGAAGCCCGAGCCTCAGCTCCAGCGCCGCCTGCCCCGGCGGGGGAGCAGACAAGCCTCTCGGGCTGGTGAGTGCCGCTCGGCACCGCTCCTCTGTGCGGGAATCTCTCTGCTTTGCCCTACCCAGGTATGTGGGGAGTTTCTTGCCTTTTGGGAGGTCTGGGGTCTTCTGCCAGCGTTCAGTAGGTGTTCTGTAGGAGTTGTTCCACGTGTAGCTGTATTTCTGGTGTATCTGTGGGGAGGAAGGTGATCTCCGCGTCTTACTCTTCCGCCATCTTACCCAGAAGTCCTCCAGTTGTTTCCTTTGCAAATATTTTCCCCCATTCTGAGGGTTGTCTTTTCATCTTGTTTATGGTTTCCTTTGCTGTGCAAAAGCTTTGAAGTTTCATTAGGTCCCATTTGTTTATTTTTGTATTTATTTCCATTACTCTAGGAAGTGGATCAAAAATATCTTGCTGTGATTTATGTCAAAGAGTGTTCTTCCTATGTTTTCCTCTAAGAATTTTAGAGTGTCTGGTCTTACATTTAGGTCTCTAATCCATTTTGAGATTATTTTTGTGTCTGGCGTTAGGGAGTGTTCTAATTTCATTCTTTTACATGTAGCTGTCCAGTTTTCCCAGCAGCACTTATTGAAGAGACTGTCTTTTCTCCATGGTATATCCTTGCCTCCTTTGTCATAGATTAGTTGAGCATAGGTGCGTGGGTTTATCTCTGGGCTTTCTATCCTGTTCCATTGACCTATATTTCTGTCTTTGTGCCAGTACCATATTGTCTTGATTACTGTGGCTTTGTAGTATAGGCTGAAGTTAGGGAGTCTGATTCCTCCAGCTCCATTTTTTTCCCTCAAGACTGCCTTGGCTATTCGGGGTCTTTTGTGTCTCCACACAAATTTTAAGCTTTTCTGTTCTAGTTCTCTAAAAAATGCCATTGGTAATTTGATAGGGATTGTACTGAATCTGTAGATTGCTTTGGGTAGTAGAGTCATTTTCACAATATTGATTCTTCCAATCCAAGAACATGGTATATCTCTTCATCTGTTGCTATCATCTTTAATTTCTTTCATCAGTGTCTTACAGTGTTCTGCATACAGGTCTTTGTCTCCCTAGGTAGGTTTATTCCTAGGTATTTTATTATTTTGTTACAGTGGTACATGGGAGTGTTTCCTTATTTTCTCTTTCAGATTTTTCATCATTAGTGTATAGGAATGCAAGAGATTTCTGTGCATTCATTTTGTGTCCTGCAACTTTACCACGTTCAATGATTAGCTCTAGTAGTTTTCTCCTGGCAACTTTAGGATTCTCTCTGTAGAGTATCCTGTCATCTGCAAACAGTGACAGTTTTACTTCTTCTTTTTCAATTTGGATTCCTTTTATTGCTTTGTCTTCACTGATTGCTGTGGCTAGGACTTCCAAAACTATGTTGAAGAATAGTAGTGAGAGTGGACATCCTTGTCTTGTTCCTGATCTTAGAGGAAATGCTTTCAGTTTTTCACCATTGAGAATGATGTTTGCTGTGGCTTTGTCATATATGACCTTTACTATGGTGAAGTAGGTTCCCTCTATGCCCACTTTCTGGAGAGTTTTTATCATAAATCAGAGTTGAATTTTGTCAAAAGCTTTTTCTGCATCCATTGAGATGATCATATGGTTTTTCTTTTTCAATTTGTTAATATGATGTATCACATTGATTGATTTGCTTATATTGAAGAATCCTTGCCTCTCTGGGATAAATCCCACTTGATGGTGTATGATCCTTTTCATGTTTTGCTGGATTCTGTTTGCTAGTATTTTGTTGAGGATTTTTGCATCTATATTCATCAGTGATATTGGTCTGTAATTTTCTGTTTTCGTAGTGTCTTTGTCTGGTTTGGGTATCAGGGTGATGGTGGCCTCAGAGAATGAGTTTGGGAGTGTTCCTTCCTCTGCAATTTTTTGGAAGAGTTTGAGAAGGATGGGTGTTAGCTCGTCTCTAAATGTTTGATAGAATTCACCTGTGAAGCCTTCTGGTCCTGGACTTCTGTTTGTTGGAAGATTTTTAATCATAGTTTCAATTTCATTACTTGTGATTGGTCTGTTCATATTTTCTATTTCTTTCTGGTTCAGTCTTGAAAGGTTATAACCTTCTAAGAATTTGTTCATGTCTTCCAGGTTGTCCATTTTATTGGCATAGTGTTGTTTGTAGTTGTCTCTTAGGATGCTTTGTATTTCTGCGGTGTCTGTTGTAACTTCTTTTTCCTTTCTAATTTTATTGATTTGAGTCCTCTCCCTCTTTTTCTTGATGAGTCTGGATAATGGTTTATCAATTTTGTTTAACTTCTCAAAGAACCAGCTTTTAGTTTTATTGATCTTTGCTATTGTTTCTAATTCATTTATTTCTACTCTGGTCTTTATGATTTCTTTCCTTCTGCTAACCTTGGGTTTTGTTTGTTCTTTCTCTAGTTCCTTTAGGTGAAACGTTAGATTGTTTATTTGAGATTTTTCTTGTTTCTTGGGGTGGGCTTGTATAGCTATAAACTTCCCTCTTAGAACTATGGGATGCTTTTGCTGCATCCCATAGGTTTTGGATCGTCGTGTTTTCATTGTCATTTGTCTCTAGGTATTTTTTGATTTCCTCTTTGATTTCTTCAGTGATCTCTTGGTTATTTAGTAACGTACTGTTTAGCCTCCATGTGTTTGTGTTTTTTACAGGTTTTTCCCTGTAATTCATTTCTAATCTCATAGCATTGTGGTCAGAAAAGATGCTTGATATGATTTTAATTTTCTCAAATTTACTGAGACTTGATTGGTGACCCAAGATGGGATCTATCCTGGAAAATGTTCCGTGCACACTTGAGGAGAAAGTGCAATCTGCTGTTTTTGGACGGAATGTCCTACAAATATCAATTAAATCTATCTGGTCTATTGTGTCATTTAAAGCTTGTGTTTCCTTATTAATTTTCTCTTTGGATGATCTGTCCATTGGTGTAAGTGAGGTGTTCAAGTCCCCCACTATTATTGTGTTACTGTTGATTTCCTCTTTTAGAGCTGTTAGCAGTTGCCTTATGTATTGAGGTGCTCCTATGTTGGGTGCATATATATTTATAATTGTTATATCTTCTTCTTGGATTGATCCCTTGATCATTACGTAGTGTCCTTCCTTGTCTCTTGTAACATTCTTTATTTTAAAGTGTATTTTCCCTGATATGAGTATTGCTATTCCAGCTTTCCTTTGATTTCCATTTGCATGGAATATCTTTTTCCATCCCCTCACTTTCAGTCTGTATGTGTCCCTAGGTCTGAAGTGGGTCACCTGGAGACAGCATATAGATGGGTCTTGTTTTTGTATCCATTCAGCAACCCTGTGTCTTTTGGTTGGAGCATTTAATCCATTCACGTTTAAGGTAATTATTGATATGTGTGTTCCTATGACCATTTTCTTAATTGTTTTGGGTTTGTTTTTGTAGGTCCTTTTCTTCTCTTGTGTTTCCCACTTAGAGAAGTTCCTTTAACATTTGTTGTAGAGCTGCTTTGGTGGTGCTGAATTCTCTTTGCTTTTGCTTGTCTGTCAAGCTTTTGATTTCTCCATCAAATCTCAATGAGATCCTTGCTGGGTAGAGTAATCTTGGTTGTAGGTTCTTCCCTTTCATCACTTTAAGTATATCATGCCACTCCCTTCTGGCTTGTAGAGTTTCTGCTGAGAAATCAGCTGTTAACCTTCTGCGAGTTCCCTTGTATGTTGTCATTTTTCCCTTGCTGCTGTCAATAATTTTTCTTTAATTTTTGCCAAGTTGATTACTATGTGTCTCGGTGTGTTTCTCCTTGGGTTTCTCCTGTATGGGACTCTCTCTGCTTCCTGGACTTGGGTGGCTATTTCCTTTCTGATATTAGGGAGGTTTTTGAATATAATCTCTTCAATATCTTCTCGGGTCCTTTCTCTCTCTCTTCTCCTTCTGGGACCCGTATAATGTGAACGTTGTTGTGTTTAATGTTGTCCCAGAGGTCTCTTAAGCTGTCTTCATTTCTTTTCATTCTTTATTCTTTATTCTGTTCCGCAGCAGTGAATTCCACCATTCTGTCTTCCAGGTCACTTATCCGTTCTTTTGCCTCAGTTATTCTATTGATTCCTTCTAGTGTATTTTTTTTCCAGTTATTGTATTGTTCATCTCTGTTTGTTTGTTCTTTAATTCTTCTAGATCTTTGTTAAACGTTTCTTGCATCTTCTCGATCTTTGCCTCCATTCTTTTTCTGGTGTCCAGGATCATCATCACTATCATTATTCTGAATTCTTTTTCTGGAAGGTTGCCTATCTCCATTTCATTTAGTGGTTTTTCTGGGGTTTTATCTTGTTCCTTCATCTGCTACATAGCCCTCTGCCTTTTCATCTTGTCTGTCCTTCTGTGAATACGGTTTTTATTCCACAGGCTGCAGGATTGTAGTTCTTCTTGCTGCTGCTGTCTGCCCTCTGGTGGATGAGGCTACCTAAGAGGCTTGTGGAAGTTTCCTGATGGGAGGGACTGGTGGTGGGTAGAGCTGGCTGTTGCACTGGTAGGCAGAGCTCAGTAAAACTTTAATCTGCTTGTCTGCTGATGGGTGGGTCTGGGTTCCCTCCCTGTTAGTTGTTTGGCCTGAAGCGACCCAACACTGGAACCTACCCAGGCTCTTTGGTGGGGCTAATGGCCGACTCTGGGAGGGCTCCTGCCAAGGAATACTCCCCAGAACTTCTGCTGCCAGTGTCCTTGTCCCTTGGTGAGCCACAGCTGCCCCCCGCCTCTGCAGGAGACCCTCCAACACTAGCAGGTAGGTCTGGTTCAGTCCCCTATGGGGTCACTGCTCCTTCCCCTGGGTCCCAATGCACACACTACTTTGTGTGTGCCCTCCAAGAGTGGAATCTCTCTTTCCCCCAGTCCTGCCAAAGTCCTGCAATCAAATCCCACTAGCCTTCAAAGTCTGAGTCTCTAGGAATTCCTCCTCCCATTGCCGGACCCCCAGGTTGGGAAGCCCGACGTGGGGCTCAGAACCTTCCCTCCAGTGGGTGGACTTCTGTGGTAGAAGTGTTCTCCAGTCTGTGAGTCACCCACCCAGCAGTGATGGGATTTGATTTTATGGGGATTGCGCCCCTCCTACTGTCTCAGTGCGCCTTCTCCTTTGTCTTTGCATGTGGGGTATCTTTTTTGGTGAGCTCCAGTGTCTTCCTGTCGATGATTGTTCAGCAGTCAGTTGTGATTCCAGTGTTCTCGAAAGAGGGAGTGACAGCATGTCCTTCTACTCCGCCATGTTGAACCAAATCTGACTACGGTTTTAAGCAGAATTATGCACTGAGGCCAAAATTCATCAATGACCAATTGCTTTTTTATCAACTTTGTTGAGATATAATTTATGACCAAGATCAGTGGCCAATTTTAAAGTAGTTCTTTAAAACTTAAAAAGCAGTTTTGTTTTTTTTTTTGGATTTAGTTTCAGGAGGAAGGAAGTTGACTGGTAAATCCAGACATTCTGGGTGGAGATTTTTTGGTGAAATTCCCTATAAATGAACCAGCAGCTGCCTTCAGGTTTTGATAAAGGCCTCCGTGTTTGGAACACTGTGGGGTTCCTTCTCCCCATCTCCAGCTCTTTCTGGCTGGGTCCAGGTGGGTGTGAGAAGTGGTCACTGAAGCGACAGGAGTTGGGTGGAAATGCAAAGTGGGTGTGAAAGCATGAGGTGTACAAGGTGGCAGAGCTGAGCCCAAATCACATCACTGCCTCTCACTTGCTGTGCAAGCTGTAACAAGCTCCTGGGCATCTCTGAGCGTGCCTCAGTCTCCTCATCTGTAGAATGGCATCTGTCAGAAGACTGAGGTTTAAATAGCTAATGAGGGGACTTCCCTCATGGTGCAGTGGTTAAGAATCCGCCTGCCAATGCAGGGGACAGGAGTTCGAGCCCTGGTCCAGGAAGATCCCACATGCTGTGGAGAAACTATGCCCGTGGGCCACAACTACTGAGCCTGCACTCTAGAGTCCGCGAGCCACAGCTACTTAAGCCCTCAAGCTGCAACTACTGAAGCTCACGTGCCTAGAGCCCATGGTCTGCAGCAAGAGAGGCCACTGCAATGAGAAGCCCATGCACCGCAGTGAAGAGTAGACCCTGCTCACTGCAACTAGAGAAAGCCCGTGCACAGCAACGAAGACCCAATGAAGCCATAAATAAATAAATTAAATAAATAAATTAAATAAATAAATAAGTAAGTAAGTAAGCTAATGCACCAAAAGCACCTGCACCGGGGCCTGAACATGGTAGTCACTTAATCAAATCTAATATTGTTTTTACAAGGCTAGAAACTTGCCAAACCTTCACTTCCTGGAAGTGTACTCCTCACCATGTTGTGCTCACTGCCCATTTCTAACTACCCGGGTGGCTCCCCCCAGGCTCTACCTGAGAGCTGTCACCCTGTGTTGTGACCCCAAGGCCCCGACCCACTTGTCTCTGAGCCCTACCTGGTTTTTCAAGCTCTGGATCTCTCTCTGTTGGGCATCGTCCTCTTCATGCAGAGCCTGAAACTTGGGTGGGATCACCCTCTCCTTCTGCCTGGAGGCGGCTGTTTCCAACAGCTTCTGCCTCAGGTTGGACACTTGGCTCTGCAGGCTTGCTATCACGGTGTCTTTGTATTTAGATTCAAGTTCAAAATCGGAGAGACGGCTGACTTCTTTTCCCAGCAGCCGAATTATTTCATCCTGGGTGGAGGCCAGATGGGAAATTTACTAGGTGTGGGTCTGGGTGTAAGGCTGAGCCCACTTAAAGAAAGACAGGAAAAATATGGTATCATTCTTTGGGAAGGTGAGGGCAGGCAGGGAGGGTAAAAGCAGACTTTCAAGGCTATCTCTGTCATGTGGAAAATCTCATAGAGACAAGAATTGGGTTAAAATGAGGTACTTGTATATAGACTCCTGTAATGGATGTCTATACCTCACAGGTACGGAAACTTTCCTTTCCCCAAGAATTAGACTTCCATATTAAGAACAACCATCCCACTTGGGAACTTTTGTTGCTAGAAAGTTTACTTAGAATGTTTTCATTTATAATATTCAGCCTAGCACACTGGGGACCTAGGAAAGGTAGTTAGGAAAACAACATTCTGTTGGACCACATTCTGCCTATAATGAGGGTTATTTGTTTTAACTTAAAACATTCTGAACTATTTGTTTTCCCTTTCCTCTCTTCTAATATTTCCTGCCTCTTTTGGCTATTCATGTATGAATTTTTTCCAGGTAACTCAATCTGGAAAGTAAATGAGACAGGAATAGTGATTTATTTGCATGGGCTCATGTAAACTTTTGGCTGGAAAAACAAAATTGCTGGTAGACTGTACCCACAGGTATAATTAACCCTGTCCTCCATCTCTCCAGTGAAAAAGCTCTGCAGCCAAAGAATTGGTTAGGTTTTCCAAAAAAGGAAAAAAAAAATCCCCCAAACTTCTCACCAGACGTTATCAATAAAATGTCAGAAAAACTGAAGAAGAAGAAGAAGAAAAAATTCCCCAGAGGCTTTTCCAAAGCAGTCATAGGAGGAGGTAAACGGGCAATTTCTGGGCCAGCTCATTCCCAGGGGAGCCGTCCAGTCAGCCTCACGACCTGCTAGCTCCGTGACCTGGGGCAGGACAGGGTCTCGCTCATGAGAAAGCCTGTCTGACATTGCCAGCTGCTGCCAGGGGCCTTCCTTTGGGTCCTTGTGAAAGTTGGTGGCAAAACTTCAAGAGAGAGCATCAGACATATTCCCTACTCCTGGGCAGTTTCTCCTGTTTCACCCTGTTATGATCAGCCAGGTGCTTATTCATTTTTCATGCAACAAACATTCATCGGGCAGCAACTAAGTGCCAGGCCCCGTGCCAGTGCTGGAATATAAGAAGTTTGCAGAGGGCAGTGGACAGCTGTGGGTTCTGCTTTCCTGCTGAGGGTCCCCTTGCCCTTCTTGGAGGGAGTGTTCCTCCTTCCATTTGGTCTGGGTAGGACTGTCAGTCATGTGCCCTGCTCCTTCCTGTCCCACCTCCCCATGTGCATGTGGCCCAAGCTGGTCAATCAGAGATTTCACACATCGATTACAGAGGGAGAGGATCTTGCCTTCTTTTGGATCATGTAGGCTTGTTTGCCTGAGTTTGTCTTTTCTAACACACAAAGCCAGCCTTATGTAGAAAGCCAGACTCTGAGGGAAACAGAAGGGAGAAGTTGGTAGTGGGGAGGTGTTCTTATGACATTATTCAAGCTCCTGGATCTAGCCATACCTGAAGCTAGTGGCCCTTTAAATTTTCCAATAAGATGAGCTAATCAATGCTCCCCCTCAAGCTAATTTGTTTATTGTCACTTGAAGGAGTCCTGGCAAGTCAGGGTATAAACGACTTATAAAGAGAAAGAATTATTTCTATTATAAATAGAAAAAATTATAAATGGCTTATAAACATTTTCTATAAATAGAAAAAATTATAGTGGTTGCACTATATTTCCAAGTTAAAATTGAGGCAGGTTGAACAATGGCTACAAATACTTTGCAGTTTTGCCATCCAGTCTATTTCCCCAACCTCTAGTCTGGGCTGGCCCCGTGACTAGCTTTAACCAACGGAATGGAGTGGAAGTGATGCTGCATGATCTCCAGGCAAGTTCTTACAGGCTGTGCAGCTTCTGCTCTGGCCCCCTGGGAACCCTGAGACCACCGTGCTGTGATGAAAAACCACATGCACAAAGGGGCGCACCAGTCCAGGCGTCCTGGCTGATGCCCTAGATGTGGGAAGGAGGCCAATGGAGACCGACCACCAGCCTGGCCAAGCCAGCGGCTTACTGAGGCCGCATGAGTGAGGCCAGGGGACACGAGCAAAGGAACCTTCCAGGTCAACCCATAGATTCTGGGGAATAATGAATTGCTGTTTGAAGCTGCTAAGTTTTGGGATGGCTTGTTACACAGTGATAAATACAGAATCTGAGTGTGGCTTCTCGCCCTTCTGCAACATTTTGCAGAGTCTGGTCCCAGGATGCCTGGGTTGGAACCTCCTGCCTCCTGAAGGTTTGGATTTCCGTGTCTGACAAGAACCCCAGGTAGGTCTGCTCCTCAGAAACTCTGAGAATTGCTGCAGGAGCAGGCCCTGGCCCTTAAGGAAAGCGAGATATTATAGACTGCTTCTTTTACAGTAACTTTCAAGTCGTGTCTAAGTGGGGAGAAATTGACCTGGGCCCTTCCCAGGATGGCTTCAATCCACCTGTTCTGCTCGCATCCCTGCTTTAAACCTCTCTGGCTCTTTAACGAGTCTCTTGGCCCAGGCCTCCCTGACTTCAGGGCTCACGTCCTCCTGCTAGGAACGTGTTTTTGCATCACTGTTCCATCACTGAAGGTTGACCAAGTGATTACTGTGTGGGAGTTAGAAGTACCCGCTGAGAAGCTAACCAGAACTGGGTTTGAATCCTAACACTGCTCCTTGCACTGGGCAGCCTTGAACACATTACTGAACCTCTCTGAGATTCAGTTTCCTCATCTGCAAAGTGAGGGTGATAAAATCTATTTTGAAGATGGTGAAGATTAACGAGCTAATAAATGTCAAGTGCACAGGACATGGCCCAGCACACAGTAGGTGCTCAGTACCTTGTAGCTGTAGATGTTATTTGGGATAAAATGAGCAGTGGCCAAACCTGGCTGAATGTCTTGGGAGGAAGAGGTGGTTTCTTGGAAGTAGGAAAAAGGGACAGTCCTTGAGACACAGAGAACAAGAGGCAGTGGCAATCTCGCCAAGGTCCCTCTTGCTGCTGTAGCTCTGTGCTTCCCCGAGACCCCTCACCTTATCGTGCTGGGACAGGTCCTGGTCCACAAAAATTTCTCTGTAGGGCTCTGCCACAGGAATTTCCTCCGCCACTGATTGTTCCGACAGCTCCGCCGCGTTGGTCCACACTAACACACAAGATCAACAGAGAATGCAGAGGAGACTGTGAGTTTCCCCAAAGTCCTAAAGAATATTTTCAGATTCACCTTCCCATTCATGAGACTTATGCACTGAAAGCATTGCAGGAGGCCTGGAAAGGGTAAGAGCTGCCTCAGTTCTCTTCCCCAGCGTTAACTGCACTGAGGCCCTGTGCTGTGTCTCTTTCCAGACTTTTTTCTATGCCGCATAAGAGCTGAGGACCTTGGGCAAGTCATTTGCTCTCTCTAAGCCTTCGTTTCCACATACATAATTCAGGATCCCTGATAGTCTCTGCTATAAAGGGCTATCTGGAGATTAAATAGAATAATGATATAGAGCAGGGGTTGGCAAACTATGGCCCTGTGGCCAAATCTGGCCTTCTGCCTATTTTTGTAAATAAAGTTTTATTGCAGCATAGTCACAGTGATCATTTACATATTATTTATGGCTGCTTCCCAGCTACAAAGGCAGAGCTGAGTAGTTGCAGCAGAGACCATGTGACCCACAAATCCTAAAGTATTTACTATCTGGCTCTTTACAGGAAAAGTTTGCTGACCCCTCATGTAGAGCATTTAGCACTAAACGTTAGCTATATTTTTTTTATTGCAATCATATCTTTTCAAAAAACAAAAATGCATTTACATGACAGAGATTCTTATCCAGCTTACTTTTCAGCTAACAATATCAAAAACATCTTCCCATGTCAGTATTTGAGGCTGTACTGGGTTCTTTTCAAGGGTAGCATTGTGGTCCACTGTACAAGTGTGCCAAACGTGTTTAACTACGATCCACTCGAGAGACATTTAAGCTTTCCTAATTTTTTTCTTATTTACCCCAATATTACAAGGCCTGTTTATATGACTTTTGGGGAGTATGGCATTGTGTTTGGGGGCCCCACTCTGGATCACATCAGACATCTCGCAATTCACTCACATCAACACTGAATACATTTTTTTTTATTGGTGTAGAAACGTTTGTAAAGATTTCTATAATTCTACGTGTGAGATCACTTGGGCCCAAGCAGCGTATTTTAAATTTCCAAGTGACTATGGTTTCTGGACAGGCACTGCACATTCTTATCTTCTTGTGAAGTGAGAAACTGAACAAATTGTTTTCAGTGGTGATGAAACTTTAATGAGTATTAACATTAATGATGAATGAAGCACGCACTGTCATGTTTGTGGACATTCATCATTTATTCATTTTGCTTCTGCATTTTTTATTTATGCATTTTAGAGTCAAAGATTCCTGCCCCCGAGCCAGGTCTCAAACCTGTTTGTGGACCCCAGAACCTCTAGTGGACATAGCTGATGGCCTGTGGTGCCCGGAGAATGCTCAGCCTTGCGTGTTGAATGAGCAGCCCTGGCCACAGTGTTTCCTGGGGCGCGAGGAACAGAAGGGCCTGGAACTTCAGCAGCTGCCCATTTTCTCTCCTTCCACCTCCCCAACTAGGTCCATGATTAGAAAACTTTTATTTGAAGCTCACTGCCCCCATCTGACTCTCTTGGATCCTGAGCAGCTAAGTCCTAACTGACTACAGCAGCAGTGCCTGATAGACAAATAATGGGAGCTACAGAATGCAATTTTCAATTTTCTAGTAGTCACGTTAAAAAGGTAAAAAGAAGAGATGAATTTTTTAATGATCAATTTTATTTAACCCAATACATTAAAAAATATCATTTCAACACGTAATCGACAAAAAATATGGAGATATTTTATATTCTTTTTCTTCGAGGCATGAAGCCTTTGAAATCTGGGGTTTATTTTACACTGATTGTGCACATCAATTTGGAAACTTAATTTTCAGGAGGAAGACTTGATCTGTTTTCAGATTCCTCAAGAAATCGGCTCCCACTGGAGGATGGTACTGCCTGGCCTGTGTCGCCAGGGAGGGCCTCGGGGTCTGACCCTAACTGGGCCCCTGTCCAGTCTCAGCTTAGAGCTCTGGCGTCTGATGCCATCTCTAGGGGTGACTCCGGCTGCCTCTGCGACCCTGTCGTGGCTGTCTTGAGGGACGCTTCCCTGCAAGATGATGACCAGAGGGGGGACTTCATCAAACTTACAGAACAGGCTGATCGATGGGGTCCCTTTACTGGGGAAGGTGTGTTTACTCAAAGCCTTTGTGGGGCTAGAATTTGCTCTGAGACTCGCTTTCCTTACACCCAGGAAGGGAGGTGCTGGAGCAGTTACCCCTCACCCACCCCAAACTTCTTTACTGGCTACTGTTATTTATCAGAAAGAACCTAAGGGCCATGTATGAAGAAACTGGCTTAACTCTAGCTGCTGGATCCTTCGGAGGTCCCAGTGGGGAGAAGCCCCAGGGAGGGTCGGGAGGGCTGGGGCGGTGGGACGGCGGATATGGGGATGCAGGCACTTTAAGAATTTTCGTGCATGAGCTGTTGGCCAAATGGCAGGGGAGTAACTTTAATATTTTAACAACCCCCAGCTGTCCTGGTGCGCTCCAATAATCACCAGTCTGCAGCAGGGGCAGTATGTGTGCACCTTAACTGTGTCTTTCAGACATTGTAAGTTGTAAATAAAAGTTAAATAACAATCATGGTTAGGTAATAACTTAAATTTTAAATATTAAAATTTTAAATTATTAAAATTTAAATTTTAAATATTAAAATTTTAAATAATTTAATATTTACTGAATGTTCGCTGTGCACCAGGCGCTGTGCTCAGCACTTACACGCAGGATACGATTCCGTCTTCATAACAACCCAGTGAGATAGGCATTATTATTCCCATCTCCATTTTATATGTGAGAGATATGAGGCACAGAGACGTCAAGTCACCTGCTCAAGGACACACAGCTGGTAAGTGGTAGAGTCAAGGGATGAACCTAAGTTTGTTGAATTCAGAGCCTATGCTTTTAACCACTATGCAGTCATGTATTGAAGTGGGAAGATGTTTATGACATATTATTGAATTTTAAAAATCAGGTAGGGAATTCCTTGGCAGTTCAGTGGTTAGGATTCTGTGCTTCCACTGCAGGGGGCACAGGTTCCATCCCTGGCTGGGGAACAAAGATCCTGCAAGCTGAGCGGCACGGCCAAAAAAAGAAAAAAAAAGAAGGTTACCTATGTTAGGTTCATATGATCCCATTATTGGGAAAATATATATATATATATATATGAATCAAGATGCTATTTTAATAAATCACTCCACATATTTTCTTTTCTCAGTAATTCTTCCCCACCTCCCATGAGCTCTTGCCGTTAAGATTTGGCCTTGGAGCTGACGTTTTATTGCCTTGTGGTAAAGGAAGGATGAGTATTAATTAGAACAGGGTGATTTTTCCCCCAGGCAAAATGATGTTTTGATTTTTGACAATGTCTGGAGACATTTTTGAGTACCACAGTTGGGGGGGGTGGTGGTGGTGGTGTTGCTACTGGTATCTCTGCTGGGTAGGAGTCAGGGATGCTGCTAAACATTCTACAGTGGACAGGACAGATCCTACAACAAGGAGTTATGCGACCCACCTGTCACTGTGCCAAGATTGAGAAACCCTGACCTGATCTGCAGTAAATAAATCCTTGGCTTTGGGTTTTCAAATAGAATTTTTCAAGTCTAAAGCAAGGTGACAGTCTAACAGTAAACCAATTTAATTGGAAGAGCCCAGCTTTGCTAAGAGAGGAAAGAGCTTTCTCGGAACCCTTAAAAAGAGGTGTTTTCTGTCAAGAGACAGCATGGAGGACTGGAGCACAGAGTATTCTCTAAAGCGTGGAGTAGAGAGGCCCAGACAGAAAGGAACTCCCCATGACACGGGAAGGTGAAAGTCCTTTTCTGAGGATGGGGAGAGAGTCAGGGGAATGAGGGCAAACGTTTGGAAACATGAGACCTGGCTGAGAGGCTGAGGAGATAGAGCCCAGGTAGATGTGAGGGACTCTAAGCCATACGACTCATCCTTCATTTCTCCATGGGGGGATGCAAGTCCTTTAGAGAAGCCCCAAGTTCAACATGGCACTGGAGAAACCGGTGATTACAGTGGAAAAATTTAAATGGCGGAGTGAAAAAAAGAAAAGAAACAGCCCATGTGCCATGTATCCAAAGGACGCATTAAAAAACAACCCCAAAAACCCTGTATATATGTTCATAAAACAGAACATGATCCATACAACAAAATGAATGAATCTCAGAAATACTATGCTGAGTGAAAAAAGCCTTGCACAGAGGAACATGTGCTACATGGTTCTGTGTACTTGAGATTCTAGAACAGGAATATCTAATCCCTGGCGGGAAAAGAGTTCAGAAGAGTGGGTGCCTCTGGGGCCTGGGGCTGGGAATTGACTGGGGAGGGACATGAGGGAACTTTGTGCGGTGATGGTAATGTTCTATATCTTGATAGGAGTTTGGGTTACATAGGTGTACACGACCGTCAAAACTCAATGAGCACACTCAAGATCTACACCTTTCATGGTGTGTTAGCCAGTCTCCAAGATGGCCCCACTGATTCTTGTCTCCTGGTATTCAGACCCTTGCATCATCCTCTCCAATACTGGATGGACTTTATATTAGTTAGCTGGGGCTGCCACAACAAAACACCACAGGAGGTCTTAACAAAAGAAATTCATTTTCTCACAGTTCTGGAGGCTGGAAGTCCAAGATCAAGGTGTGGGCAGGGTTAGGCCTCTCTCCTTGGCTTGCAGACGGCCACCTTCCTGCTGTGTCCTCACATGCCCTTTTCTCTGTGCACGTGCATCCCTGGCGTCTCTCTCTCTCTTCTTACAAGGACACCAGCCCTTGGATTAGGGCCCACGCAATCATCTCATTTTAACTTACTCATCTATTTCAATACACTATCTCCAAATATGGTCACATTCTGTGATATTGGGATTGAGGCCTCAGCATATGCATTTTGGGGGAATGCAATTCAGTCCGTAACAAAGCTCCTCTATGTAACCAAGGATATTGCAGAAATGACACAGTTTGATTCCTGAGGTTAGATCCTAGAAGACATTGCAGCTTCTGCCTCACTCTCTAGGACCACTTGTCTGGAGGAGCTGGCAGCTTGAGGATGCTCAAGCAACGTATGGAGAGGTGCACTTAGTGAAGAACTGAGGCCTCTTACCAAAAGGCATGGGAGTGACCCATCCTGGAGGAGGGTCCTCCAGCCCCAGACAAGCCTCCAGAGGACCACAGCCCAGCCACCACCATGACTCCCACCTCATGGACAATCCTGAGCAAGAATCCCCCAGCGAAGCCATTCCCAACTTCCTGACTCAGAGAAACTCGGAGAGAATAAATGGTTACTGTTGTTTTAGGCCATTACATCCTGCAGTAATTTGTTATGCAACAATAAGTAGCAAATACAGGTTTGGGCACCAGGAGTGGTGCAAAATTTAACAAAAACCCTAAAATGTGGAGTGGTTTGGGATGGAACAGTGGGCAGAAGCTGGAGGATTTTGGCCAAGAGTCTTTGAGAAAGCCTGAATAGTCTTAGTAGAAGCCCGATGGCCTTTGAGGAGGCCGTGAGGGAAGGGTTCCAGGAAAGTGAGGAAAATGTTACTGGGGTTAAGGGATCCTTGTTAGGTGGTGGCAGAAAGTTTCCTAACACGTTGCCTGTGGTCATGAGGAAGGTAGAAAATGTTTGTGATGAGGCTGAGTGGTCAAGCTAAAGAGAGTCCCAGACAGAGTCTTGGAAGGTGCTGCCTGGTTACTTCTTGCTACTTATAGTGAAATGTGAGGGGGAGAGACAGTTAAATGAAGGGCTGTTAAACCAGGGCAGTGCTCTGGGCTTGAAAATTCCGTGCCTCTCCACGTGGCAAATGAAATGTAAGAAACAGGTTCTGGGCAAAGATCAAATCAAGGGCACTCTCAAGAAATCACAGTCTAGAGAAGAAGCTGAGGGTGTGGTTGTAAAATCCTTTGTTAAGAATACAGATCCAGGTCAGTGTCCAAGAAAACCCATAGATCCAAGAACTGGGCTTCTAAGAAGCTTCTGTCCTTTGTCAGTCTTTGCAGAAGCCCATGGTGGAAGGGCTTGTGACAAAAAAGTCTGTGGGCGTGGGTTTTGCCTAATAGGATGAACCCCAATAAGAAGCACTGCCAACTCAGACTGACAGAGACCCACAAAAGTCAAAGAAGCGTCTGGACCCCCAAGCTTCTACAGGCAGGAAGCAGGCTATAAAACTATGCAGCCACATCCATGGGACACCTTTCATAGGAAAGGGAGGACGACTCCGAAGGTGGAGCTCAGGGACCAGGGGCAGAGCCAAGAGCCCTGGAAAGTCATTTCTGGGCAAGAGTTGGACCGAAGCCCAGTCAAGGAACTGCCGGTATTTTCCCAGCTGGACTTCAGAACTGCTTTGGGCCAGGGGCTCCTGTGTGTTCCCTGGTTTTCTTCTTTTGGAACAAGAGGGGTGTATGGAGCAGTGACGCTATGCCTGTCCCACCAATATGTGCTGGGTGTGTGAGGGACAGACCCTTTGTTCAGAGGTCTTCAGATTTCTGGAAGTAGTACTTGATGAGCTGAACGTAACGTACTACACCCATGAGCCCCATCTGTACCTGGACTTGATTTAGACGAGATTCTGGAATTGGAGCCGAGGCTGTTACTGGGGTGAGATTTTGGGGGGCCTCCGGAGAGAGGAGGAGGAGTGTGAATCATTGAGGACCCGAGGGCAGGCTGTGGTAGCCGGCCTCCAAGATGACTGCTGATAATCCCCGCCTCCTGGTCTTCAGGCCCGGGTGTAGTCTTCTCCCACACTGGAGGGTGACGCCCTGGGTAACCAGCAGGATATTGCAGCAATGACACAGAATGACTTCTGAAGCTTATTCACAAGAGATGTTGCCATTTCCATCTTACCCTCCAGGATCACTTGCCCAGGAGGAGCAGCCGCCGTGTCATGAGAACGCTCGAGCCACTCTCTAGGGAGGCCCATGTGGTGAGGAACCGGGGCATCCTGCTGACAGCCATGTGAGCAGCCGTGTTGGAAGTGGATCCTCTGGCCCACGTCAAGCCTTCAGATGACTGCAGCCTTACGAGGGACCCTGAGCCACAGCCATCCTGCTAAGCTGCTGCCAAATTCCTGACCCCACAGAAACCGTATAGATGATAACACATGTTTGATTTTGCTTTAGGCTGCTACGTTTGGGGAGAATTCGTTATGCAATCATGATAACTGATACACATTCTGTGTTCATTTTACATGAAGGAGACAAAAAATGTTGAGTTCTAGTTAATGGTATATGTGCTGAAACATTTAGGGGGAGGACTACAGATGTGTGCTATTTATTTTGAAATGCATCCAAAAAATAAGATGGATTAATGCCGGACAAGAAGGATGGGTAGACAGAAATGTAATAAAGAGTACAGCAAAGTGTTAGCGGTAGAATTAGGAGGAGAGCTGTCTCTGTAAAATTCTTTTTGCTTTGCTGTATGTTTGAAAGTTTTCACATTAAAATGCTGGGGGGGGGGGCTTCCCTGGTGGCGCAGTGGTTGAGAGTCTGCCTGCCAATGCAGGGGACACGGGTTCGAACCCTGGTCTGGGAAGATCCCACATGCCGCAGAGCAGCTGGACCCGTGAGCCACAACTACTGAGCCTGCACATCTGGAACTTGTGCTCCGCAACGAGAGAGGCCGCGATGGTGAGAGGCCCGCGCACCGCGATGAAGAGTGGCCCCTGCTCGCCGCAGCTGGAGAAAGCCCTCGCACAGAAGTGAAGACCCAACACAGCCATAAATAAAGAAATAAATTAAATTAAATTAAAAAAAAAATGCTGGGGGGAAATGGCTGAGTAATTTCTTAACTTGGGTGGTTGGTACATGAGCCTTCCTTAGATGATGATGATGATGATGTAAACTGCAGAGATACATTTCATTTGCTCCTTAGTCTGTTTATTTCAGTATAATAACTATTATTTGAATGGTTGAGGGAAGTGACTAGGTGAGTGGTCCTGAGTGAGACCAGGGAAGGGTGTGGAGGCATCGAGGTACCTGGGGACTCAGAGGGGTCTGGGGCTGGGACACAGAAAACAGAGAATGGGACCTTCACACCAGTGGCCACAGAAGAAACCTGGGAATCATGCCAGGGACTAAGTCGACCCAGCTACTCTGCCAGTAAGCCTGGCAAGGCCAAGAGGATGGTGACAGACAGGAAGTCTCCTCCCCAAATGCCATGAGGCCTTCTGGGGGGGAGGGGGGAGAAGGAAACCCTGATGGCTGTGTGTCCCCAAAGTGACCAGGCTGTGAGTGACAGTCACTGAGATAACCAGCCTTAAATTTGACTGAAAAGCGTTATTTTAGATTAGATTGAATACATAACCTCCAGAGAAGTAATTTTCTCCATAAGCCTCAGTCTCCTCTTACCTGTAAAATGGCAATAAAATATTTAAAAACCTCCTAAGGCAAGAGGGACTTCAGTTACCAATATGTCTGTACATCTGAGTTGAAGTATATAAATATAGATTCTGATACAGATTCATATATATTCATATATATGTACAAACACACACACACACACACACACACACACTCACCACAGAGGTACTGACGTGTGCAGATGGACAGAGCACAGTCTTGGAGGAGTTTGTACCAAAAAGTCAACAGGGAGAATTCTGGTGATAAGGGTGACAGCTTATCTTTTACTGTTTTCTAACTTTCTGCTTATCCCAATTTTTTCACATTTGATTATGTTCTACTTCAGAACCAAAGAACATAAGCAAAAGCCAGAGAAAGACAAATATCATACCATATTGCTTATATGTGGAATCTAAAAAAAGGTACAAATGAACTTATCTACAAAACAGAGATAGAGTTACAGATGTAGAAAATAAACGTATGGTTACCAGGAATAAGAGGGGGGAGGGATAAATCGGAAGAGAGGGATTGACATACACAATACTATACATAAAAGAGATAACTAAGAAGGACCTACTGGATAGCACAGGGAACTCTCCTCAATACTCTGTAATGGTCTATATGGGAAAAGAAGCTAAAAAAGAGTGGATACATGTATATGTTGAACAGATTCAGTGTGCTGCATACCTGAAACTAACACAACACTGTAAATCAACTGCACCTCAATAAAAATTTTTAAAAAAAGGGGAAAGCAGAAACTGAGACCCATCCTCCTAGCAAAAGCCCCTCCCCTAAGATGCCAAGGAAGCACCCATGAGTACCTTGCCTGATGATGGGAACGCTGTGGGCGGCTCTGTCCACCCCGAAGGAGAACATCTTCTCGCTGGCACTCACGTGCTGCCTGTGGGAGGCTGGTGGGACCATGGGGGGCTCGGGGGACCCCTGCGACCAGCTCCTCTGCACTGGCGCTGGCCAGATGCCCGGGTAGAAGGGGGTCTGTCGTGGTGAGGGTGACTGGTTCAGTTTCTGGGTGGCCCAAGGTGGCTGTGGCCTTGGCCAAGGTGCTGGGCCCCTCACCCATGGGAAGGAGACCTGCAGGGGCAGAAAAGAGGGTCAGGGGAGGTTACGAGCAGCTGGGGTGGTCTTCACCTTTCTGTCCCGGCGACATAATTGCTGCCCTAGATTTCGGCGTATAAGTCACTTCTCCCAAGAATCCCTCCCACACTCTCCCCAAATTTGGGATGGCGGTCCCCACCGTGGGTCACCTTGCACACTATCACACCACCATTTATTGGGTGCAGCCTTCGTGCCAGGCACCCAGTCAAGAGATTCACATGCATTACCTCATTTAATACCCCTGATGCTCTGTGATGAGCCCGAGGCTGAGCAAGACCTAGTGACTTTCCCAGGATCACAGATTTGGCAGTGAGCGTCTGAGCTGGTACAACGCCACCTCTGAGCTCTGAGAGGCTGACAGCTTTTTGTCTACCTTGCTCAGCACCGTATCCTCAGCTCCTAGAATAAACCCTTGGCACATACACAGTAGGTCCTTAAATATTGGTTGAAAGAATGAATGAACACATCTCCGAGATTCAAGCCCAGCTCTCCAGGACACACACATCCACACTGTGTGTCTCCCTGGCACTCCCATTCCACCTGTTCCCTGAAGCCGAGAGCTCTGGGGTGGCAGGCACCCCAACTGGCTCGAACCCCAGCTGGATCATTAACCTGTGATCCTCAACATCTGCCACATCTGATTCTTGGCAGACGCTCCATAAATATCTATCGAGGGAACCTTTTTTCATCTGATCCAGCGGAAGATGTCTATCTACTTTCATTAGAGAGCACATCAAAATCCATGTAAACCGGGAGAAGCAAATGCTGAGATGTGCTGACACCTGGCTTTGTCTTGGTTAATGCTGTTGTGGCCATCCCTCCCCATGCCTAGTGGTTAAACCGTGACATCGTGAATGCTACCATTTATTGTAATTACTCACCGATTTCTCGCGATAGCCCTGAAGGGGAGGAGCTCTCCTTATTCCTAGCTTACAAATGAGGCTTGGAGAGGTTAAGGACTTCACCAAGCTCAGGTGGTGGTGGAGAGGTTGGTGGGACTGGGGTTCTGGAAAGCTCTTTCCCTCTCGGTCTCTCTCTCCCTTCTCTGCCCCACCCCCCAGTCTCTTGGCAGAAAAAAACACACTTTTCAAGTAAGAAGCTAAGTTCAAAGGTTTGCCTCCTGTGGCGGTCACGTTTCTCTTTCTGCAGACTGCAGACACATAATGAGAAACAGGACAGAATGCTTCCGAAATAGGAGCACTGGCAGACAGAACTTCCTATAGCTCCAGCTGGATTGTATTCAAGAGGAAGGTTCTCCACTCACTCATGTTCCCAAACCAGTCTTTTAGCTACAGTCTTTCCCAGCCAAGTCAAGAATCTGGTGAATTCCCCTGAAGACTTTTTTGGAGTCAGGGAGAACACTGTTCGGGAAAATCAAACTCCAATTGCCTGGCGACACCTGGCCCAGCATTTATGATGACAGTGGCCCTGTTGAAACCTGTTTCAGGAACGGACTTGGCAGTGTTCCAGAACTCTGTTACCTTATGTGGAGATTCGAATTTCTCTCCACTGTGGGTACCTCGGTCTCCACCTAAGCTTTCTTCCTTTCTCTCCTTTCAGAAGCTGAGGTGTCCTGCTCCTGCCTTGCACTCACTTCTCCATCCATCCGATCCCTTCCCGTCCTCTCCTCTGGGGCTGTCTTGCCTCAATCATTCCTACAACCTTTCCTCATCGATTTAATAAAGATTTATCGAATGAAAGGGCTGAAGGTGGGAAGGGGGAAATTTGAGTATGTTTTACCCCCGCCTGATAGAAAACAAATCGAGAGACCACGGGTAGTGTGGAGGAATTCCCTTTTGTGCTGGGATGCTCAGGTAGATGTGCCTCACTGCCCACTAACTGCCAGGGTGCTGAAGGGAGTGCTCATATCTCATGCCTCAAGTGGTTCACTGCCGTAGTGGACAGGCCGCAACCCACCTGGCTCTTCTGGAAATTCCAGGAATCTCCCTCCCAATCTGTCAGCCCATTGCTGTGGGTGGGGCTAAGCAATCAACCAATCACACTCCCTGGACATACTGATTGGTTCAGTGGTGGGGCAAGTGATCCAATCAGATCCAGGGAGACCCAAGAAGTTTTGGCTGGACACCAGGATCTGGAGTGACCTGGTGGGACTTCACAATGCAGCCAGCATGAGGGAGTGGAGCCCAGACATGGAGAGAGGGAAGCTGTTTATTTATTTTTCAAATTGTGGTAAATAACCTGCAACATAAAATTTATCATCTTAGCCATTTTAAAGTAAATAGTTCAGTGGTGTTAAGTATAGTCACATTTCTGTGAGATGGATCTCCGGAACTTTTTCGTCTTGCAAAACGTAAACTCTATTAACCATTAGACAACAACTCCCCATTCCCTCCGCCACCCAGCCTGTGGTGACCAACAATCTGTCTCTATGAATTGGACTACTCTAAGTACCAAGTACCTCAAATAAGTGAAATCACATGGTACCTGTCTTTTTGTGACTGGCGTATTTCACTTAGCATAATGCCCTCAAGGTTCATCCATGTTGTAACATGTCAGAATTTCCTTCTTTTATTTTATTATTTTTGTGTGTGTGTGGTAGGCGGGCCTCTCACTGCTGTGGCCTCTCTCGTTGTGGAGCACAGGCTCCGGACGCGCAGGCTCAGCGGCCATGGCTCACGGGCCCAGCCGCTCTGCGTCATGTGGGATCCTCCCGGACTGGGGCATGAACCCGTGTCCCCTGCATCGGCAGGCGGACTCTCAACCACTGCGCCACCAGGGAAGCCCTTCCTTCATTTTTAAGGCTAAATAATATTCCCCCATACAGTTTAGAGTGTATTTTGTTTATCCATTAAGCGTCATAGGCACTTGGGTGGTTTCTACCCCTTGGCTATTATAACTATGCTGCTGTGAACATGGTGGGGAAAATAAGGAAGCTGGTTTTGAGCACTGGCTGGGGTGCTACCCTGAAGTGCTCCATCCCTGAGGCTGGCTAGAGCTGGTTTCTGTTGCTTGCAGCACACAGAGCCCGAACGATAGGGCCCCTAGTGGGAAGGAGCCAAAGATGTATAAACGCAGCAGAGACTCCAAGCTCTTCGGGTATAAAAATTTAAAAATAAAGTTTTTTTTTTTTTCTCTGAAGCGTGTTGGTTGAGGGTAGCTTTAGTTGGATGGTTAAAGTTGGTTTTCTCTAGTTTCCCGGCTTGCTTTATCAAAGGGAAGGTCAAGGTTTTCTCAGAAATTGCTGCTGGTAACTACAACGAAACAGGCAGGGAGAAAAGCAAACATAAGAAGAAGACTCACATTAAAAGCCAGCTCTGGGCTGTACAGGAGGCATGGGGTCAAGGTCAGTTATCAACAAGTCTGTTTTTATTATTGATTTATTTTAGATTGAATTCTATTTATTTTTGTCTGTGTTGGGTTTTCGTTGCTATGTGCAGGCTTTCTTTAGTTGCGGCGAGTGGGGGGCTACTCTTGTTGTGGTGCGCAGGCTTCTCCTTGTGGTGGCTTCTCTTGTTTCGGAGTGTGGGCTCTAGGCGCATGGGCTGCAGTAGCTGGGGCACATGGGCTCAGCAGTTGTGGCACGTGGGCTCTAGAGCGCAGGCTCAGTAGTTGTGGCGCATGGGCTTAGTTCCTCCACGACATGTGGGATCTTCCCAGACCAGGGCTCGAACCTGTGTCCCCTGCACTGGCAGGTGGATTCGTATCCACTGTTTCACCAGGGAAGTCTTCAAGTCTGTTTTTAGAAACTTTAGTTTAAAAATACACGCTAATGCCTTTTCTCTTTCTTTGTGTTTGTTCTCTGACCATATGGTATGTTGCCATGGTTGGGTTTTTTGTTTTGTTTTTGAGGTAGCATATGTGATACTCCTGATTTCTTTTCCATACTACCTTTAAAACAGCAGGTTGGGGGTTCCCTGGTGGTTCAGTGGTTGAGAGTCCGCCTGCCGATGTAGGGAACATGGGTTCACGCCCCGGTCCGGGAAGATCACACATGCCGCAGAGCGGCTAGGCCCGTGAGACATGGCCGCTGAGCCTGCGCGTCTGGAGCCTGTGCTCCGCAACGGGAGAGGCCACAACAGTGAGAGGCCCGTGTACCGAAAAAAAAAAAAAAAAAAAAGCAGGTTGTCAAGCGCCTGGATTAACCATGACCACATTCACGGCTGAATTTATATTAGCTTTAATAAACACAGGTCCATGATTTACTCAAGAGATCACTATCCATTTTTTTTCAAATTATCTATTTGTTCTTTGTGTTATTTCTCCAATATCTGCTTCTAACCCTGAGAAGAGTGTAAGTTGAATGGGACACCCTAAAAAAAATTCGAAGTAGTTTGCACATCGAGTGCCTACAGTACACATGAATTCTGCCAGGAAGCCCTGGAGCCTGCAGAGAAGGTGGAAACTTAGACCTTGCCCTTGGAGAGCTTGTTATGTGCTCTGCCATTTGTAAGTAATTGTGGACAATACAACGACTATGAGCCACTGTGTAGAGAAGCCACAGAGGTGCCACAGACTGTGCTGGGCACTTAATGCATGTGGTCTCATCTGATCTCCAGAATAATCTTGGAGGAGGCATTTTACCCCTCATTGTGTGGATTAAGAAACTGAAGCTCAGAGAGGTTAAATGACTTGTCCAACGTCTCACAGCCAGGAAGTGGTGACACAATTTGACTCCAATACCTGTGCTCTTAGGACTTCTAGGTTACTCGAAGTCATGATTTATTACCTGCTTTCCATACTCACAAACGGATCTTAGACGATTGGTTAGTGAATGATAGGATATTTTCCAAGTTAAAAAAAGGAAATGAACATTAGATGGTGTGAAAAAACACAAGACATCGCATGGGCTACTTAGAAATGGGATTTTCTAGCAACACTGACAACTGTCTTATGGAAGTGTTATTCATCTGGTACATGCCACGCCCTGGAAGCAGCTCAGAGGACCCCAGCCTCCATCCGGGAAGACCTGTGGTATGTTCACTGCTGTACCAGAGGAGTCCTGGGCCCAGCTGGTACCCGCTCACGAGAACCGATTGTTAAATGTCCAAGAATTTTGCCAACTGGTTGATAAACACAGCCATTAATACGAATTAACTTACATAAGTTTACAATTAAATTATATCAGAAACAAAGGTTATACAAACTTAAAACTCACCCTTTCCTAATTATTTTACTCTATTTTATTATTACCTATGCTCTTGAGGTTATTTCACTCTACTATATGTTTCTGTTGGAAATGTTACATAGTAATGTGTTACCACACCTCTCTTTCCTTCTCTGTATTCAGGGATGTGTCACTGGGAGCTTGAAATTGACCGTGGAGGGCGTATTACACCATAGAAATCAGGAAATGTTATAAATGAGGGCTTGGTTTTTAAAAAGTTTTATAAATAGGTTTAATAATGGTGGTTCATGTAGAGCTTGATTTTGTTTGTTTGTTTGTTTTGTTGATTGCCTAGACTTAAGACGGTAATGGAGAAAATGTTAACAATGCAGATTATACAAAAGCATGTTGTGTCTTAGCCGTTATGTTATGAATAGAGCAAAAAATTGGGGAAACGTTCTTCCAGTATTTAAAAATTATTATCTGATGCAGCAACAAAGTCACTCATGTCACTGAGGAACATGTGAAGTTCTAATGTCTTTCTTTTTTCACTTGTATTATTCATAAATCCAAAATATCCAAAAATACCCACGAGTGCTCAGGTTGGGAACTCTCTCATTCGTCAACTGCAATGAGAAATTGGCTATGGATACAAGAGTTCGGCTCAAGTCAATGAAAGCATTTTGTGAGACTCAGCTGGCTATATAGAATTTACAAGAAAGAGTACTGTATTTCTTGTTACATGGAAAGACTGTGCTACACATTCTTTATATCAGTAAACCTTATGCTATGCATCCATGTACTTCACTTTTTCCAGAGAGCTGGTCATTAAATATTTACCAGCCAATTGCTGGCTGTGCTGGCACCCAGCAGAGTGCCTGCTACTCATGGTAGGTGTTCGCTGACTGAGCTGAACAGTTGGCAAATGGAGTGTAAATAAAAAGCACTTTGATTCTGGGGCTGGGATGGGGAAAACACATGCTAAGCCTGGCGCATCTTGTAACAGCAGAGAGTAAGGAAGTGCCCCAAACGAAAAGGTGGGGAGATGCTCAAGGACACAGCAAGCAATCTGAAAGAGCTCCCAGTGGCCAAGGCTGGAAGAATTTGAGCGATGAACAAGTTAATGAGTATTGGATTATAATTCAAAGTGTAAAATCAGTATACATGGATCCATACTGACATAGATACATTAGTGAGTAAATACATAAAGGAGGGAGAAGAGACCGGCTTCCTTACAGAAGAATTTAACATACATAGATGTGGAGCTTAATCCCCATGGTATGGAAGGGCCTGCGGGGTAGGGGTGATGGTGGCGAGCAGGGACACTGAACGCAGCATGGAGGAGCCATGGACCTGGAAAGACAGAATGGAGACTAGAAAACATGGCCAGTAGATCTCAGAAGCCAGGAGAGGGTGCTACTTGGTGCCAGGACAAATGGCCTTTATCTCAACAGCTCCCGGGGTGTCACCGTAACTCAGAGACGTGTAATAATTCTATGTCCCCAAGAAAAGGGTAAATCATGTACGGGGTTTCAGTGTGAGAAATCAGGGTTATACATTTAGAACACAGAACCGCCAAGTTATACATTATTTTTAGGTTTTGGAACTTAAAAGAATTAAGTCCCTTTGAGCTGTTCAGAAAAGCCATTCGTTTGGGGTTTTCCCAGCTGTGTTAAAGGAGATCTGGCCCATCTAATTTTCCCATTTTCTTGTAAATCTTCAATCTTACGGTTTTTCCTTTCCTTTCAAGTTCTAATCAGCTTCCTGGTCAGTCCATAAAATGGGAAATAGAATCTAATGAGAAAACAGCCGGATTTTTGCAAATAGCTTTTGCTACCCCTAGACTTGGCCTGCTTCAATTCGGTCTTGCCAGTTAGAGAGACAGAATGAATCAATGAATGAATGAATGATCATCAACTAAGTTCAGAGAAGGAGCAACGTGGTTCTGGTTTGGTAACAAAGGTTGTGGTCTGCCAGGGGAAGCAGGACGCAGCCCGGTTCCTGGCCGGGTCCGGGTTCTGTCTCAGCAGGATGCTAAGGGTTCAGCCCGCGCTCCCGTCTCCACCTCCCCCGATGTCATCTGCATCGCCTGTAGACATCTGGTGACAACACAGCCTCAGGGGTCCTTGTGTGTGAGTTTTTGCTGCGGAGGCCGAGCCTGAGGCTGCCTGCTGCCCCGTGCCCTCCACTTCACTGGTCTCAGGAAATCGCCTTTGATATAAAACACCCAGCCTCAGGATTTCTCATCATATCATTAAGTCCCCACAGGACCTGTAAGAGCACAGGGTAGAGGAAATCCTACAAGGTCAGGTAGGAGATGACAAAGCTTGACAAGAAAGAGGCTTTGTTCTGAAGGGCCCCATGCTCTCTGGTCATTCACTCAGTTGCCGGCTCCTCAACCCCCGGTACAGTAAAGCCACATCCTCCTCAAGAACGGGCCCTATTCAGAGGTCCCAGGAATGTGGAAACACCACCCTTCTTAGGGATGGACAACTAAGGCCCTGACTCTGAGCTTCTCATCACACCTGTTCACCACAGGAGAGAAATGAGCAACTCTGCTTCCTTGGAGACTGGCCTGGGACTTTTCCAATGGAAAAGTGGATTATTCGTCATTTTCCTCCCCCCACATCCCTAGTGGCAAATCCCGTTCGGAAGGCTCCACTTAGGCAATAGGAATGCTTCCTAATGTCATGGACATCTTCTTTGTTTTTGCCTCCCCCGCATCCATTTCTTCCATCTTCTGGATGGGCACCTTAATTTTTTTGCAGGGAAGACACCCTTTCCCTGACAATCCTGAGTCCATAGAATTCTGACCCTTCCACCCCAGGGGTGAGACCATAACCCAGGCCTGGCCAATCAGAGCATTCCTGGCCCCTGGCCTCAGGGATTGGTTCAGGGGAAGCCACGTGATCCAAGCCAGTGTCAATGAAGATGCTGGCTCTTTCCCTGGAACTGCTACTTTGTAGGATGCTGGGGCTGCTGCTGGCCACTTTCCTACAGGTGAGGCAAGAGTCTGTCTGAGATTGGGAAGCTAACAGGGAAGAAAGAGTCAGATTCCTGACCATGATTTGGGCGCCTGGATCCAGCTGGGCCTAAGCTGCAGCTTTTGGCCTTTTCAGTTCCATGAGCTTTTTTTTTTTTTTGCCTAGGCTAGTTTTAGTTGGTTTTCTGACACTTGCAAAAATGAAATTTCCTAAACAGTATGCTTATTGAGACTTTAGCATAAGCATCACTATGTACTCAGAGTGAAAGTTGTTTTAAAGGTTATGACATGCTCAAATAAAACCCACCAGACTGTCATCATGCACCAAATTTACCTTTCCACTTATAAAAGTAAAGCAGCATCTCCAGAGAAGAATGATTTAAGACCAAGGAACTAATCATAAGACAAGTAGTAAAACGCTGCTTAGAGAAACTTTGATAGATAAATAGCTCTCTAGCTACAGCAGGCTTCAGACTACAAACCCCAAATTTCTGCTTCAAAAGTGACTCAGGGAAGACATTCCATAGTTTCATTTATTTCGTTTTTTGGCCTCGCCGTGCACTTGTGGGATCTTAGTTACCTGACCAGGAATTGAACCCAGGCCCTCAGCAGTGAGAGCACTGAGTCCTAACCACTGGACCACCAGGGAATTCCCAACAGTCCACAGTTTTAAAAGAAAACTTTCCAGTTGAAGAAACAGGCAAAATTTGTAATATGCATCTGTTGTATATATAATAGGTTAATGTCTAGTATATTTATCAGATCCATGTCAATGTAATTATATTATTACTATATTTGCAAATGCATATATATGTGTATGTATATTTAGAACCACATATTTCCAGCTCTTTTTTAAAGAGCTATTGAAAAGACTGTTCAAAATTTAGTTTTCCAGCTTGTCTGTTTCTTCTTATTCCTCAGTAAACTTAAGCAATTAACCAGCACATTTCCTGGCACACAGTAAGGCTCAATCTGAGTGAGTTCTTTCTCCCCAGCTCCCCCCTCTATTTTAAGTTCTTCTTTTAGAAACCAAGTCAAATGAAAGAGGCAGGACAGCATAGTGTTACAAGCAGAGGCTGGTAAACGTTTTCTGTAGAGCCAGATAGTAAGCACTTCCAGCCCTGTGGGCCATAGGATCTGCCCATCTTACTCTGCCCTTGTAGCCCACAACACAGGCAATACTGAAATGAATGGGATGGCTGTGTTCCCAGGAAACTTTACAAAAACAGGCGATGGCCCGCACTTGGCCCTGGGCCATACCGTGCCGACCTCAGGTTAAGACCTTGGGATCCGGCGTCACACAGACTCTGGTCCGGCTCCCGGCTCTGCTCCTTCTCTGGGACCCTGACGAGTGTGTCATTTCTGTGCCTTGTCTGGAAGACATAGGGATACTAACAGCCATTTCTTAGTCTGTGAGAAGTGGGTGAGATAGTGCACGTGAAATGCTGAGAACACTTCCTGGTCCATAATAAATGAGCATAAAACATTAGCCATCAGGTGTGATCACCTTCGTCAAAAAAGAAGAAGAAAGGGGGCAATTGAATTTGTCCAGGAACAGCAGCAATATCCCTGGGAAAGAGTTAGTGGGTGGACTTCCCTGGGGGTACAGTGGTTAAGAATCCGCCTGCCAATGCAGGGGACAGGGATTCGAGCCCTGGTCCAGGAAGATCCCACATGCTGCGGAGCAACTAAGCCCATGGGCCAAAACTACTGAGCCTGTGCTCTAGAGCCTGCGAGCCACAACCACTGAGCGTGCGTGCCACAACTACTGAAGCCCACACACCTAGAGCCCATGCTCCGCAACAAGAGAAGCCACCGCAATGAGAAACCCGCGCGCTGCAACGAAGGGTAGCCCCCGCTCGCCGCAACTAGAGAAAGCCCACGCGCATCAACGAAGACCCAACGCAGCCAAAAATAAATAAATAAAATAAATAAAATAATTAAAGAAAAAAAGTTAGTGGAGCCAGGGACCTCCCTGGCCGTCCAGTGGTTAAGACTCCACGCTTCCAAAGCAGGGGGTGCAGGTTTGATCCCCGGTGGAGGAACTAAGATCCTGCGTTAGTGCAGCCTAAAACTAAGTTAGTGGAGCCAAACAAGCGAGGAAGCCAGATAACTGAAAATGCATTTTCTTCTATTATCAGTGGCTTTCGTTTTTACCCACATAATGAATCATCCCCTGTCAGCGTGTGAAACTGCAGGCTGGACTGGGGATTGCAAGACCTTCCTTAACCGCTGGGCAGTGAAGGACCTGCCTGGGCTCTCACGGCCCCACGATGCTTCGTGCTATTAGGAAAAGCCTCCAAAAGACTCAGGAGAGCTGGCTTTTAATCCTGGCTCTGGATCTATAAGACTGATGCCTAACCCTGGGGAAGTCGCTGAAACTCTCTGAGCCTCAGTTTATGCCATGATAGGGGTGGTCCCAGGGACCTCTATAAAAACAACTGAAGGGGGAAGGGGACCTGGGATTAATGAGTAGCTCCTTGGCAGACATTGGACATTGAAGCTCAGAAAGGTAAAGTCAGTTGCAGCTGGCATTTTAACTTGGCTCCATCCAACTCCACAGCCCTTGCTTTCTCGATTGTGTTGTGCAGAGCTTCCCCATTAAAGCAGCAAGGAATATTGGCCGACAGAGGGCGCTCTTCTCACAAGACAGGACGTCATGACATTGCAGGGACAGAAGGCAGTATCCAGGAGCCACGTGGGAGAGTCTGGCTGGACTGGGAACAGGGCAGAGCAGGCTACAGGGAAGGCCAGACACAGGCAGTCATGGGGATGGGGGCTGCCGCCAAGGAGCTGTCAACCCCCTCATGGAACAACTCGGCACGTCATTTGTGGCGCCTGGCTTCCTTTTTCATTCTGACCATTTCCATGAGTTTTGCCGTATTTCAGAACAGAGAAAGACATGATTGATACATAGGGGTGATGTGGGTTTCCTTACTCAGTTGCCTTGTAAGAACGGCGCCACTGTGACTAGCACAGCTTGTTTCCAAACCTCCTTTCCCAGAGCTCAGAAAGCACGAGTAAAGGCAACAACACACAAAACCCACAACACGGCGGCACACCTGACTCTGGGACTTCAATTTCCCACGCCTGGTGCCAAGACTCTATGGGATTAATCAACGGTTGCTTCAGGGCATTGCAGATGGCCCTGCGGGTTATCTCCTGCACAGCTTCATTGGGCGCCATCCACATGGACTACGTTGTGAATGGTGACCCTGGAGTTGTGCAATATGGCAGCCCTAGGTAATACTTTGATGAGAGAGCTATAATTTACAAAGTATCATCCTGGGGGCTTCCCTGGTGGCGCAGTGGTTGAGAGTCCACCTGCCGATGCAGGGGACACGGGTTTGTGCCCCGGTCCGGGAAGATCCCACATGCCGCGGAGCAGCTGGGCCTGTGAGCCATGGCCGCTGAGCCTGCACGTCCGGAGCCTGTGCTCTGCAACGGGAGAGGCCACAACAGTGAGAGGCCCGCGACCGCAAAAAAAAAAAAAAAAAAAAAAAAAAAAAAAGGATGGTCCTGGGCACAACCTGGCTGCCAATGCACTTTGTCAAACAAAAGTTTTTCTTCATATTTTTCCATCTTGTATGTTATTCTAAGGGTAATTTATCTGCAAATGTATTTATCTGCTAGCGGGGGCAGGTCTTGGGAGGTTTCCCTGTCCAAAAGGACACTTACAAAGGAGGCATCTTGGCTGCTCCATGCTGGTTTGCTTGACTCTAAAGCTGAGGGTTATCATGTGCTTATTAGGTGCCAGACTCTGGACTAAGCAATTTACGCACTTTGCCCACTTAATACCACAGTCACTCAAGGTGGTAGGAACTATTGTTACAGGAGTGGGGACCGAGGCCCTGAGAGGTAGATGATTTGTGCACGTCCAGTATAAAAGCCGGTCAAGAGCAGGGCTGGGACGGCGCTGGAGTCAGCCTGACCTCAGGGCACGTGCTCTAACCACTGTGACATCTGCAAACACATCTGGATTCCTAACCGCCCCGCACCTCCCCCCCCCCCCCAATAAAATGCTGTCACACCCTCCTCTGTTGGTTAGGGTCACCACAAAACCTGAAATACATGCTTTCATTTGGGAACTCTTTGTCGGGAGAAGAACAGTCCTCATCATACTTAATCTGTATGATATCAGGGCAATCCTCCGTGGAAACTCCATCCAAGGAGGACACACAGCGCCCTCACCAGGGACCCCAAAATCAATTGGAAACAAGAATATGCCGGAAGCAAGACGGCCACAAATTTTTTAGAAAAACTGGGCTTCAAAATATTTGATGAGAGATGCTCTTCAATACCTCTCCCTTTTTCCCCTCTTCCTTTCTCTTCTTTTAAACAGCCAGCAGGTTGGGGTCATCAGGAAGTGGAATTTGTAGGAAGGTGTCAGTCAGTCCACAGGCCGCCCTCACACGGATGCTGCAAAGGACCCCTCCATGAATATGAGCGTCATGGATGGAAGCTTCTCAAGCTGGGGACGCCCCGGCAGAGAGCGCTTTTGAGAAGATGGGGTTGGGGAGAGTCCTGCAAAGTGCCCTGGGCACAGGCCAGGGCAACACTTGTGCAGCTGCCTGCAGTCAAGCGAGGAATGAAGCAAGGTGCAAGTGGGTGTAGGAATAAGAATTGAAAAAATCCGTGTATATTCGAGTGACCGTGAGAGTATGCTTTCCTCGGTGTGAAAACCAGTCAAGGCTACTGCTCCAGCTAGCATCAGACTAAATGGTTTTCTCCCCTCCTTTTTCCGCAAGTGGGGATAGTGTTTAATTTGCACTGACTAGCTGTGTGGCCCTGGGGAAATTACTTAACCTCTCTGAGTTTCGGATTCCTTGTCTGTAAAATGGGGATCACGGGAGAACCCATCTCATAGGTTGCTATGAGCGTGAAATAAGGGAGAGCAGGTGAATTGCTTAGCACAGTGCTGTTCACGTCAGTGATTCCTCCTGCTGCTCTCCTGGTTTCTCTTCTTACAAAACATCTTCTTCCGTCTTATCTACTCAAGGTTAGAGGTCGTCATCACTTTTTCCCACAACTATATAAGAAGCACCTTGTAAAATAAAGTCCCCATTCCATAGTTGTACACCCGTGTTCATAACAAACTTACTCAAAATGGCCAACAGGTGGAAGCAACCCAAGTGGCCATGGATGGATGAACAGGTAAACAAAATGTGGTGAATCCATACAATGAAATATTCAACTGGAATGAACCATGAGGATATCATACTAAGTGATAATAAGATGGTCACAAAAGGACAAACAATGTAAGATTCCATTTATATGAGGAACCTAGAATAGTCCAACTCACAGACACAGAAAGCATGGTGGGAGGGGAGGAAGGAAGCAGGGGGTTTGATGTGATGGGCTTAGAGTTTCAGTTTGGGAAGATGAACAAAGTTCTGAAGATGGATGGGGGTGATGGCTGCACAACAGTGTGAATAGATTTAATGCCACTGTGAACTGTACACTAAAACATGGTTAAGATGGTAAATTTTATGTGTATTTTACCATAATTTTGAAAATTAAAAGTTAAAAACAAACCCCAAAATGAAATACCTCCAAGGTTTCTCCGAGGTTTGGGGTGATAGAAATGGAGGAAAATGTTCTGAAAGCAGGTTGTGGTGATGGCTGCACAACTCCATCAATATATTCAAATTGATTGAATTGGACACTTCAAATGGGTGAAGTTTCTGTTATGTAAATTGTACTTCAGTGAAGCTGTTAAGAGCAAGCAAGCAAACAAACACATGCTGTGATCTAGAGGAAACTTTGGAGGATGAAGGAGCTGTTCACTGTCTTGATTGTGGCTATGGTTTCACAGGTGTACCCATATGTCAAAGCCCATCCACTTACAGACTTTAAACATGTGCCGTTTATGGCATGTCAATTATATCTCAATAAAGCTGTGTTTGAAAAAGGCAGAACAGTATTCCATATATACACGAACTCCTTCTAATATATTAAACTCCTTAGAATATATTAAAAAATACAATTTATTAAACAATGCCCCCTTTGGATGGAAACTTAGGTTTCAAATTTTATGCCCTATAAATAATATTTCAATAAATATCTTTGTAGGAAAAAAAGAAGAAAAAAATGCAGATATTGTTTGCTGCTCCCCTCTTCTCCCCACGGGCAAGCCACAGAGTCAGAATTTCCCCGGGAGGGGGCCTGGGAACCTGTAATTTAACTGAACATTCCTGAAAATTTCTTGGAATCAGACATTTTGGGGCACATTGAATCAAACTTCCTGAACTTGGATTTTCAGGCTTGGGAGTGTGAAATCCCCTTTTCTTTGATCCCTAAAAAATTCTGTAAGTGTTCCATACAAATGATTCTAAATTTCGGTTTCCCTCCTATTGGCGGTGCATCAGAATCATCAGGGAGCTTGTGAGCATGCATATTCCCAGGCCCTACTCCCAGGGAGGATGTGTATGGTTGCCAGATTTCGCATAAACAAATAAATGAATAAATAAATATATAGAAAACTATAGGGTGTCCGTAAAATCTGAATTTCAGATAAACACCAAATAATTTTTTCAGCATAAGTGGTTCCTTGCAATAGTTGGGCCACACCTGTACATAAAAATTATTTGTTGCTTATCTGAAATTCAGATTTAACTGGGTGTCCTGTATTTCATCTGGGAATCCTAAGTATGAGTCCTCAGGCCTGGGGTGAAGCCCAGATCTGCACCGTTGGTCTGCTCCCCACGTGCTTCTGATGAGGGGGATCCTTAGAACCCATGTTGAGAACCCCTGATCAGGTCAATACCTTCTGGGTCAAGAGCCCCTCCTCAGGGCGGCCAGTGGATCCCAGTGGATCCCACAAGTGAGCACACTTTAATGTTGGTCCAAGGAGGAAAAGGGGGCTGAGAAGCAGCAGGAGAAAACTGCCCCAGATTTTCAAAGCCAAACGTGGTGGATGCGGTGTCACGGGCCCTGCAGCCTGAGGGACGGTGCTGATCTTCTCTGAGTGAGTATTTAAGGCTGCCTAGGGGACCCACACCCCAGGATTCTGTCTAGATTCTCTAAACTTTATTTATTTATACCCAGCCTCGTCCCAGAAAGGACTTTAAGCCTCGGAGGTCTCAGCCCATGCAGCGTTCTTGGTGCTGGCGAGTGAGGTTAACACACCATCTCTGTGGGACACACACTACAGGCATTAATTGTGTGCTCACCACGAATGGGCATTATTCTGGGAGTTTTACAATGATAAGCATCTCATTTAGCCCTCGAGATAAGCCTGCAAGGTCATTGATGTCGTTGGCCCCATTTTGTAGATGAGGAAACCGAGGTTCCGAGGGGTCCAATGGCTTGTGCAAGAGCGCACCGAGTAGGCCAGTGGCAGAGCTGGGGTTCTGACCCAGGACTGTGTTGCTACCCAGCCCCCATCCTGCCTCCCTACTGAACCAGATACTTCTTGTGACTGAGCTTTGCTGGGCGAATTTTGGCTTACGTTCCGCTTAAGCTGGGGCCATACTTTAGGTCCTGATCCCGGGAACATTTCTGATCCGGTGTGATAACAGCTGGCAGGCCTTGAACGTCTACTCTGGCCAGAGACTTTGACTTTTTGTACATAGATACTCTCTCAACGCCCTGCACCGCTGAGAAGACCCAGACCCAGGCACGCAGAGAACCCTGGCCGAGGTCGCAAAGCTAGGAAGTTGCAGAGCACTGATCTGCCTAAAAAGGAAGCATCCATCTCTGCATCTTCAAAAGCACACACCTGCTTTCCACCTCCCCTCGCCTAGCTTCACTTTTCAGGAAAACGCTCTCGCTCCGGGCCGCTCGCTAGGCAACCCTCGCAGGTAATTCCATGAAATGCCCAGAAGAGGGCGCGAGGACTCGCTCTCCCCGGGCACCCACGCAATGGGGCTGAACTTCGCAGAATCGCGAAAGCAAGAGTGACGCGCTCCAGACGAACTCCACCTGTGGCCGTACCCGAGCCCTAGGCTGCACGGAAGGTGACCCAACACGGCACCTCTGCACCGCCGCCCCCCCCCCGGCAGGGGCCTGTACTCACAGAGGCTGGGTTTTCGATGACCAGTTCGTAGGTCAGCCCTCCGGACCCAAACCTCAGGATGTCTCCGGGTAGGAGCTTCACAGCCACGTTCTGAATGTGGCACTCATTGACGAACGTGCCGTTGCAGGAATTGAAGTCGTGGAGAACAAAGCTGCTTTCGGCCTCATTATATTCAATGAGTGCGTGATGGTTGTCGACGTCTGCAGACTGAAATGCAGAAGGGGGACACTCAGAGCCAGGAATAACAGGAATAACAAGGAATAACTAGTGCCACTGACACTGGGTGCCCCAATGTGCTCACCACTTCATCTGGCTGGATGGTCACTGCAATCCTCATTTTAAGAGGAGGATGCTGAGGGTCAGAGAGGTTAAGTGACTTGCCTAAGGCCACACAGCTAGTGAGTGGAGGGTCACCAGAGCCTGACAGCAGACCCAGAATAGATGCCCAGTTTTGGGGTAGGGCGTCAGGCAACACAGAGGCAAGAGGGAACTCGGGGGGAATTGGCCAGGAATTGGCCACTTGATAGTTCTCTGATCCCATGCAAGTATCCTTTTGGTTGTCCCGAGTGGCAAGACAGCAGAAATGGCCCAACACAAACCAGAAAGTTCAGTTGGCAAGAGACAACTGTCCATTTACTGCAAGTGTTAAAGTTCAGGGGAGGCTTTGTAATAATTGTTGTTTTCATTTGTTTCTTCTATTCATTTTTAAAATAACATGTTTTTTGGAATAATGCAGAAAATGAGAACTACAGAAAAACACAAAGAAGACATTAAAATCACTTAGACTCCCGTCCCCCAGAGGCAGGCACTGAGAACACGATGGTTCACATCCTTCCAGTCTTTTCTCTATGCTTACAATCTTTTTTAAAAGTTTAAACACAATTGAGCTCACACCACAAAACATAGTTTCATAACTACCTTTTAAAAGCCTTGGTGTACAATGAAGGTTTTTCCCATGTGAATAATTATTACTGCTGCTTCTTAAAAGCTACTCAGAATTTATCTAACCAAAGATGATCTATTTTTCAATAGGGGCCCTGGTGTGACCCCATTTCCCCCAAAAGAGAGAGACCCCAGACAGAGAATTGTCAGTGGGGTCAGAAACCTCCTGTGTAACCACGTTAATAAGAAGAATGAGCAAAACTCGGCACCAAGGAGGAAATATCACATCCCCCCTGGCCCCGGCGCCCTGGGCTATGGGCTGCAGGGCACGTGCGAAGTCTTCTGTCTCCTCAGGACACTGCCTATGAGCCATCCACTCCAGCCTGAGACTTTGCAACTATTTTCTAAGTCACTCTTCTCAGAGTGCCTCATCCAACTTTCATAGAGAGTACTTGGACTTAGAAATCTATACTAATGTCCCACAATATAATTATAACCAATAGCTTATATTAATAATAGCTTATAGTATATGAATAGATAATAATATAACTGCATATATTAGTAGAATATATTAATGACACATTATGTGTAATTACACAAATGCCAGGAAATTGGCTATGTGCTTTACAGCATTATCCCGTTTCATCTTCGCAATAATTCAAAGGGATACTTCCTCATTTAAAACAAATTTCATTTTTTATTGAAGTCTAGTTGATTTACAATGTTGTGTTAGTTTCAGGTGTACAGCAAAGTGATTCAGTTATACATATATATAATATCTATTCTTTATCAGATTCTTTTCCATCACAGGTTACTGCAAGATATTGAATATAGTTCCCTGTGCTGTACAGTAGGTCCGATAGTTACTCATTTTTTAGATGGGGAAACTGAGGCATAGAACGATTAAGTGTGCCCACAGTCAGCCACTTTGACTCGCCTGGCTTGTTCCCAGGTTTGCCTGATTCAAATGACTGTGCCTTTACCCACTTTTCAAATTTCTACCAAACACTTTGGCACTTAAAATACTGGAACACAAGAAGAAAGCAGGAGTAGCTCTATTAATTTCAGGCAGAGCCAACTTCAGAGGAAGGAAAGTTATCAGGGATAAAGAGAGGCGATACAGAGTGATAAAGGGGTCGATTCTCCAAGCAGACATAACAGTCCTTCATTGTATGTACCCAACAATAGAGCATCAAAGTATGGAAGGCAAAAACTGATAGAACTGCAAGGAGAAGCAGATGAATCCATCATGGTAGCTGGAGACCTCAACAGCCCTCTGTCAGTGACGGGCAGACCCACCAGGCAGAAAATTAGTAAGAATGAAGTTGAACTGAACAGCACTACCATCATCTGGATCTAACTGGCAACCACACAGCTTCATCCCACAGCAACAAAACACACATCCTTCTCAAGCTCCCATGGAACATTCACCAAGCAGACCACATTCCAGGCCACAAGATATACCTCAACAAATGTAAAAGAATAGAAATTATGCAAAGTACGTTTTCAGAACACAATGGAATTAGGCTAGAAACCAATACCAGAAAGACAGCTGGAAAATCCCCAAATATTTGGAGATTAAACAACACATCTCTAAATAACAGATGGGTCAAGGAGGAAGTCTCATGGGAAATAAAAATTTATCTTGAGCTAAATGAAAATGAAAATACAACCTATGAAAATTTGCAAGATGTAGTGAAAGCAGTGCTTGGAGGGAAGTTTATGGCATTGAAGGCATACATTTGAAAAGATCTAAGCTTCCACCTTATGAAACTAGAGAAAGAAGAGCAATATAAGCCTACCACAAGCAGAAGAAAAGAAGCAATGAATGAAATAAAAAGCAGGAAAACAATAGAGAAAAGTCAGCAAAATAAAGAGCTGTTTGGTTTTTTTTTTTTAAAGATCAATAAAATTGACAAACCTCTAGCAGGATAACCAAGAAAAAAAGAGAGAAGATACAAATGACTAAAATCAGAAATGAAAGCGATGGCATTACTACTGATCTCATGGACACTGAAGGGATAATAAAGGAATATTATGAATAATTCTATGCCCACAGATTTTATAAGTTAATGAAGTGGACCATTTCCTTGAAAGACACAATCTACTGAAAGTCACACAAGGAGAAATAAATACTCTGAATAGACTCATATCTAGTAAAGAATTTGAATCAATAATGAATAACCTTCCAAAATGGAAAGCACCAGGCCTGGATGGGTTCACTGGTAAATTCTATCAAACATTAAGGAAAGAATGTAATCAGTTCTCAATAGTCTCTTCCAGAAAATAGAAGAAGAGAGAACACTTCCCAGCTCATTCTGTGAGGCCAAACTTATTCTAATAGCAAAACCAGATAAAGGTATTACAAAACAGGAAACTGCAGACCAATACCTCTCATGAACATAGATGCAAAATCCTCAACAGAATATTAGCAAATTGAATCCAGTGATGTATAAAAAGAGTTCTACACCACAGTCAAGTGGGATTTATTCCAGGTATGCAAGGCTCGTTCAACATTTGGAAATCAATTAATGTAATCCATCACATCAACAGCGCAGAGAAGAGAAATCGCATTATCATAACAGTAGATGCAAAAAGAGCATTTGACAAAATTAAACACCATCCATGATAAACTAACAAACCACCAAACCAGCACAACAACTCTTGGCAAATTAGGGATGGAGGGGAACTTCCTCAACCTGATAAAGTACATCTATAAAAACCCTAAAGCTAACGTCATATTTAATGGTGAGAAACTAGAAACTTTCCAATTAAGATCAGGAATAAGGTGAAGATCTCCCCTTTCACCACTCATTTTCAACATTGTACTGTATGTCCTAGCTAATGCAACAAGGCAAGAGAAGAGAATAAAAGTTAGATTGGGAAGGAAAAAGAAATCTTCTTTGGTGAGGTGTTTGTTCAGATCTTTTGCCCATTTTGCAGATGGCATGATTGTCTATGCAGAAAATCCCAAAGAACCGACAGAAAGCCCTCCTGGAAGGAATGAGCAATTATAGCCAGGCTGCAGGATACATGATTAATATACAAAAGTCAATGGCTTTCCTATATACCAACAATGAACAAGTGGAATTTGAAATTAAAAACACAACACCATTTACATTAGCACCAAAAAAAAAAAAAAAAAAATGAAGTACTTAGGAATAAATCTAACAAAATACTTAGCTATATGAAGAGGTATAGGAAGAAAACTACAAAATGTTGATGAAAGAAATCAAAGTAGTCTAAATAAATGAAGAGATATTTCATGTTGATTTGAAATTCCTTAATAATATATGATGTTTAACATCTTTTCATATGCTTATTTGACATTCTGTAGATTTTCTTTGGTGAGGTGTCTGTTGAGCTCTTTTGCCCATTTTTAAGTTGGGTTGTTTGGTTTGTTATTGTTGACTTTTAAGACCCATTTATCTTGTTTATTTATTTATTTTATTGAAATGTAGTTGATTTACAATATTGTATTAATTTCTGCTGTACAGCAAAGTGATTCAGTTATACATATATATACATTCTTTTGAAAATATTCTTTTCCATTATGGTTTATCACAGGATATTGGATATAGTTCCCTGTGCTATACAGTAGGACCTTGTTGTTTATCCATCCTGGATGTAACAGCTCACATCTTCTAACCTCAACCTCCCACTCCATCTCTCCCTCAAACCCCTCCCCCTTGGCAACCACAGTCTGTTCTCTATATCCATGAAGACTCATGTATTTTGGATACATGCTTACAGCATCTTTATTCATAACTGCCAAAAACTGGAAGCAACCAAGATGTCCTTTAAAAGGTAAATGGATAAACAAATTGTGGTACATCCATACAATGAAATACTAGTGATAAAAATAAATGAGTTATCAAATAACAAAAAAATACATGGAGGAATCTTAAATGCATATTGCTTAGTGAAAGAACCTAGTCTGGAAAGGATACATACCGTATGATTCCAACTGTATGAAATTCTGGAAAAAGTAAAACTATAAGGAGAGTAAAAGATCAGTGCTTGCCAGGGGCACAGGGGCTCTGGGGCTCAGGATGAAGAGGAGGGGCACAGGGCATTTTAGGGCAGTGAAAATATTTGTTATGATACTGTAATGGTGGATACTTGTCACTATACATTTGTCAAAACAAAAGAACGTACAACACAAAGAGTGAACACTAATGTAAACTATGGACTTAGTTAATCATAGCATATCAATATTGGTTCATCAGTTGTAACAAATGTACCGCACTAATGCATGATGTTAATAATAGAGGAAACAGTGTGTATTGGAGGGGTGGATATATGGGAATTCTCTGTATTCTCTGCTCAATTTCCTGTAAACCTAAAACTGTTCAAAAAAATAAAGTATTAAAAAAATTAAAACACATTATTAGTTCTTTGGAAAATGTCACCCACATCATGTTCATCACCATTGCCATTGATCTTTGTGTACTTTGAACCTTTGATAACCCATGAATGAGAGAAACTCTGTGTGTTACATTTTGTTTTTCTCTTCCCAGGCTTCACTGCTTTCAGTTCCTCAAAAACTGTCAAGCCATTATTAAGAAATCAAAGCAAGCAGGAAGTTTTAAATGACTCCACAAATTTGGGTGAGCCTCTACCACATGTTAGGCCAGGAGACAGCTTCCTAGTTCGGCCCTATAATATCACTCGCTCCCTTACTTGGAAAATTATAAATGCTACTACTGGAAAGGTGCCCTGCTGCTAATACAGACTGACTCTATGAGCCCCAGCCTACTGAGCTGTCCAACTATGAGATGAACTGTTATTTATTTATTATTATTTTTATTATTATCCTTATCATCATCTAACATGTTTTGAGGGCTTCCTGTGAACTGGGCCCTGCTGAAGCATTTTGTGTGCAGTTTTATCATTTAATCTGCATGACAGCCCTAGACAGGGACTCTATTATTATCTCCATCTTAGAGATGAAGAAGCTGAGACTCAAAAGGTGAAGTGAGAGGACAGCATTACCTTGATACCAAACCCAGACAAAGACACTACAAGAAAACTACAGACCAATATCTCTTATGAACACTGATACCACAATCCTCAACAAAATAGGAGGAAACCGAATTCAACAGCACATTAAAAGGATCATACACTATGATCAAGTGGGATTTATTCTTGGAATGCAGACTTGATGGTTCAACATATGAAAATTAATCCATGTAATACATCACATTAACAGAAAGAAGGAAAAAATGATCATCTCGATTGATGTACAAAAAGCATTTGACAAAATGCAACATTCTTTCATGATAAAAGCACTCAACAAACAGGGAAAAGAGGGAAATTACCTCAACATAATAAAGGTCAAATATGAAAGGCCCACAGGTAGCATCATACTCAAAGGTGAAAGACTGAAAGCTTTTCCTCTAATATCAAAAATAAGATAAGGATACCTGCTTTTGCCACTTCTATTCAACAAAGTACTGGAAGTGCTAGCCAGAGCAATTAGGCAAGAAAAAGAAATAAAGGCATCCAAATTCGAAAGGAAGAAGTAAAATTATCTCTGTTCACAGGCAACATGATCTTACATGTACAAAATCCTAAAGAGTCCATGAAAACCCACAACCCTCTTAGGACCAATAAATAACATTCGCTAGCAAAATCGTAGGATACAAAATCAACACACAAACATCAGTTGTGTTTCTATATACTCACAATGAACAATCTGAAAAGGAAGTTAAGAAAATAATTTCATTTACAATAGCATCAAAATGAATAACATATTTTGGGATAAATTTATCCAAGGTGGTAAAAGATGTGTACACTGAAAACTACAAAGTGCTGCTGAAAGAAATTAAAGACACAAATAAATGGAAAGACACCCTGTATTCGTAGGTTGGAAGACTTAATATTGTGAGGATGTCATTACTACACAGCAGGATCTACAGATTCAAAATCCCAACAGCAGTTTTTGCAGAAATAGAAAAATCCATCCTAAAATTCATATGGAATCTCAGTGGACCCCAAATAGCCAAAATAATCTTGAGAAAGAAAAGCAAAGCTGGAGGTTTCACACTTCCTGATTTCAAAACTTACTGCATACAAAGGTACAGTAATCAAAACAGTGTGATACCGACATAAGGTCAGGCACATAGGCCAATAGAATAGAATAGAGAGCACAGATATAAAACTTTGCATATATGATCCAATGATTTTTGACAAGGGTGCCAAGATTATTCAAGGGGGAAAGAACAGTATTTTCAACAAATGATGCTGGGAAAGACTGCAAAAGAATTAGGTTGAACTCTTACCTTACACCATGTATAAAAATTAACTCAAAGTGGATCAGAGACAAACATAGTCTAAAACTTTTAGAGGAAAACACAGGAGGAAAGCTTTATGACATTGGATTTGGCAATGCATTTTTGGATATGATACCAAAAGCATAGGCAGCAAAAGTAAAAATAGATAAATTCAACTATATCAAAAATTAAAACTTCTGTGAATCAAAGGACACAATAAACAGGGTGAAAGACCATCTAGAGAATGGGAGAAAATAGTTGCAAATCACAAATCTGAAAAAGGGTTAATATGAAGAATATATAGAGAACTATAACTCAACAACAACAACAAAAAAGAACCCCCAAATAACCTGATCAAATATGGGCAAAGAACTGGAATAGACATTTCTCCAAAGAAGATATATAAATGTCCAACAAGCATATAAAAAGTGCTCAACTCTACTAGTCATTAGGGAAATTCAAATCAAAACCACAGTGAGATACCACCTCATACCCATTAGGATGGCTACTATCAAAAACAAACAAACAGCAACAGAAAATAACAAGTGTTGGCAAGGATGTAGAGTAGGGGAACACTTATGCACCGCTGAGAATGTAAAATGGTGCAGCTGATATGGAAAACAGTAGAGCGGCTTCTCAAACAATTTAGAATAAAATTATCATACGATCCAGCAAGTCCACTTCTGGGTATATACCCCAAAGAATTGAAAGCAGGAACTTAAAGAGTTATTTGTACACTCATGTTTATAGTAGCATTATTCACAATTGCCAAAAGGTGGAAGCCACCCAAGTGCCCACTGACTGATGATTGGATAAGCAAAATGTGGTCCATCCATAACAGTGGAATATTATTCAGTGTAGGAGGAAGGAAATTCTGACACATGCTACAACATGGATGAACTGTGAGGACATTATGTGAAATAAGTGTCACAAAAAGGCAAATTTTGTATGATTCCACTATGTGAGGTACATAGAGTAGTCAGGCTCATAGAAACAAAATAGAACGGGGGTTGCCAGGAGCTGGGGAAGGGGAAACGGGGAGTTGTTGTTTAATGGGTACAGTTTCAGTTTTGCAAGATGAAAAATTCTGAGGCTGGTTGCACAACAATGTGAATAACTTACAACTACTGATCTGTACACTTAAAAGTGGTTAAGACGGTAAACTTTATAGGTATTTTACCACGATTTAAAAAATGGCTAAGATGAAGGGACTCACTCAACATCAGGATGTTGGCCCAGGGCAATGTCAGGGTTTGAACCCAAGTCTAATTCCAAAACTTGTACCTTTGATTTGTACCCTGTGATTTTCAGAGTAGAGAGTGATTTAATAATGAGAGAGGAGACAGGCAGGACCTAATATACAAAACAAGTGCATTTTTTAAGGCTCCTGCATTTACAATGTCTTTAAAAAGTATATAGTGAGTCCATAAAATATTGAGACGTTTAAACTTCTATTAACAATGACCATCTGCTCTGATGACCCCTGTGCTTTAAGGAAGCCTCCTCGGGAAGCTGACTTAGTTATGACGTTGCCCTGAGGTTCACTGACATTGTCGCTAAGGTTCGACGTGTACCTGGAACCGTCCTTTGGAGCTAGGTTTCAACCTTGCATCACCTGGCATTTGGAAGCCCCATCTCAGACCATAACCTCCCACTCCCGGCCTTCGTTATCCTCTGTCTCGTCCTCTCCTTGAGTCACGTAGCCTTTGCTCCCTGTTTGCTCCCTATGGGTAATGCCCTATGCTCACCCAGCCTGGGCCCTGCTCAAGCTCACCAGCTCCTTCAAGTCCATCCCGGCCCCCAAACCCTCCTGCCACCCTCACACTTCTGTCCTGAGGCTGGCCCAGTGCCCTTTGGGCCCCCCAGCCAGCAGGTCCCTGCTCTCAGGCTTTTCATTCTACTTTGACAACAGCCTCCTAGGTCTTCACCTCCTGCACCTGCCCCCATCCTCCATCTGCTTCTCCCGACCCTCCTCCATCCCTTTCCACGGCGCCCTCTGCCCAGCAGGCCCACCTGTGCGGTTACATCCATGGGCTGATGGCTCCTTGTGTCTGGTTTCTGGTTGGGTTTGGCCAATGGGGGGGTTAGAGATCAGAGCAGGGAGGAGGGAGCTTGGGGTACTTACTCCCCTGGCTTCCATTCTCTGGGGCCACACAGCTTCCCTCAGAGGACTCTACCCAGCCTTCGGGGTCTCTGGGTCCCAGGAAATGCCCCTGCCCCTCACCCCTCAGCTCTGGGGGTGGGAACAGTTCTCACTCATACTAGCTCTGGGCCCTGCACTATCCTTTGTGGTTTCTCTGAGCCCTGCCCACTCTCTATGGAGTCCCTTCAGGAAACTCCCTTCCATCACTCCACACACCTGTGAATGTGCCTTCAGCTCCCTGCCAGGACCTGGACTTCCCAGGCATGGAGAAGCTCTTAGATGGGACCTTCAAGGCTTCTCTTAGCTGCGAAGGGCCTCTGGGTGGTCCTGCTTTCATCCCACCCTGGTCTGGTCCCTCTCCTCAAACATCTCCTCTTCTACCTTGACAGTGTAACTTCCGTCTAACCTGTGAACGTGCTCACCACCCCCTCGGCCTGGAAACGCCGCCCCTTCCCCCTTCCTTTCCTTTATTGTCGAATGGCTTCAAGAGGTTCCTCTCCCGCTGGGTCCTCAACCCACTGCCATTGCCCTCGGGGGCCTCCTCGGGCTCTCGGCCTCCCTGTGACATGTGACACAGTTGTCAGAGAGAGGCACGTGGCCTGGTGGTTCAGGGGTTGGGGGAGCAGGGCAACGTGGTGGTTATTAGACTGGGCTCGAGCCCAGCTCTCCTACTTCCTAGCAGGGTGACCTTGGGCAAGTGATACCTCAGCTTCCTCATCTGTAAGGTAACAAAAGGACAGTCTTATAAGCTACTGGTGACCTATAAATGATATAATACATACTAAAGCACTTAGAAGAGAACATAGGGCAAATGGGAAATGTTCTCTATTATGAGCAAGAGGATGGGCTCTGGAGTTAGAAAGCCTTGAGTTCAACTCCCACCTCTGCTACCTTCCAGCTGTGCAGCCTGGGGCACGGTTCTTTGCTTCTCTTTGGTTGCTCCCTGAGCAGCAAAAATGAGTTTGATAAGCTGGGCTTCGTAGGATTGACAAAAGGTACTGCTTGGTGACATGTTCAAAGGAGTGGGATAACATTTTTGAAATTAACTTGTGTGTGTGTGTGTGTGTGTGTGTGTGTGTGTGTGTGTGTGTGTTTTATCTATTTCTTTTAACCTTTTGGTTCTAGGCTATCCCATCCCCCAGCCCCATCCCCCCACTGCCTCCGGAAAGGGATGTAGTGCAGAAATAGTAAAAAAAAAAATGGGGTTTTCAAAAGAATAAGGATATGAGGAAACGGCCAGGCGCTGGTGAGACGACGAGTCCTGGAGAGGAAGGAAAGAAGAAGCTTCTCTGCTTCCCCGTCAGCTGGATCCTTCCTCCCCGGTCTCCCCGGGAGAGCCCTGTGGACCGGCAAGGCCTCAGGAGAGGCTGGTCCTGAAAGCAGACTGCCCGAGCGTGGTGCCCAGTGCTCCAGCCTCCCTCTGTGACCTCAGGCAGGATACTCAGCCTATCTGTGCCTCAACGCCCTCATCTGTAAAGTGGGGCCAACAATACTAACCTCCTAAGGATGGAATGAGTTAATACACTCGAGAGTGCCCAGAACAGGACCTGGCACACAGCAAGCTGTCTCTGTGATGAATACCCTCAGCCTGGCAGCAGCGCTCTGGCTCCCTCACCTCTCTGACTGCTTCCAGGTCTCCGCGCCGGGCTCCTCTCCCCTCAGATGTCCGTTTCCTCCGCACTCTGTCCATGGGCTGGGGCCACTGTGCCACCCCCTCGATTCGCAGGTGTGTGTTTCCAACCCCTGGTTCATCTCCAAGCCCCAAACTGCCTGGCTGCTTCCGGGATGTTGAGGTGCTCACTCAACCCGTCCTGCTTCCTGCCCTCTTGGTAACGGTATTATCACCTGCCAGCTCATCCAGCCATCTTTCTCCGTGGCCTGTGGCATTGATCCTACTGATTCTTCCAGAAAGCTCTCAGACCAGTCCCAAAGCAACGGTCCAGTCAGGTGGTAGTATTAATGTGGTGGGCAGAATGGTCTCCCAAAGATACCCATGCCCTGATCCCCAGAACCTGGGAATATGCTCCATGAGGTGGCCAAAGGGACTGTGCCGATGTCAAGGTTACTAATCAGTGCTCTTAAAAGAGGGAGACTAAGGACTTCCCTGGTGTTGCAGTGGTTAAGAATCCGCCTGCCAGTGCAAGGGACACAGGTTCGAGCCCTGGTCCGGGAAGATCCCACGTGCCATGGAGCAACGAAGCCCGTGTGCCACAACTACCGAGCCTGCGCTCCAGAGCCCACGAGCCACAACTACTGAGCCCACGTGCCACAACTACTGAATCTGCGTGCCTAGAGCCCGTGCTCCACAACAAGAGAAACCACTGCAATGAGAAGCCCGTGCACCGCAACAAAGAGTAACCCTCGCTTGCTGCAACTAGAGAAAGCCTGTGCTCAGCAACGAAGACCAAACCCAGCCAAAAACTTTTTAAAAATTTTTTTAAAAGTGGGAGACTATCCTGGGTTATCCAGGTGGGACTAATTGAACTCCACCAGTCCTTATAAGCAGAGAACTTACTCTGGCTGGATTGGAGAGATAAGTGGTGTTTCTTGCTGGGCCCCCACTTAACAGCCCCAATGCTCCTCTTCCTGGGAAAGCACCAGGTCAACGTTTCCTCTTTACCCAAATCCCCCCCTAGATGGCACCACCTCAGTCTGTTGCATGAATGAGGATCACAAGAACATTCATCTCACATTTCACTGACAACCCCCATTCTGGATTCCACAGGGTGGAATTTCCCTAGCTTACTCAATTATCTTGTTATCTCAGTTAACTGAGAATTTCCAATTTAGATATTAGATGTTCCCAAAGCTAAATTTACATTCAAAAAGTGAAGCTTCTGTTTTTAGAAGCTTGAGTCAGCTCAGTCTGAAACTCAGCCCCACCTCCCCCGTCTAGCTGTGTGATTTGGGCCAGTTCCTTAACCTTTCTGAGTCCCATGTCCATGTCATCAAATGAGGATAATAATGATAATAGTAGTTCTCACCCGCACAGGATTTGTTTTGTGGATATAATTCTATAAATATATATACAGAACATACATAGATGATGTATAAAGCCATGTGAGATACAGTAAGTAGTCCATAAATGTATGCTGTAGCTGTTTGTATTATGTATGCTATTCAAAAGATTATGATCTTTCTTTCATCTCACATCCATCAGAATGGCTACTATAAAAAAAAAGGGAAATCACAAGTGTTGGTGAGGACGCAGGGAAAGTGGAACCCTTGTGCCCTGTTGTGAGAATGTAACTTGGTGCAGCCACTATGGAAAACAGCATGGCAGTTCCTCAAACAATTAAAAATAAAATTATCATATGATCCAGCAAGTCTACTTTTGGGTATATATCCCAAAGAACTGAAAGCAGGGCCTTGAAGAGATATTTATACACCCATGTTCATAGCATTGTTTGCAACAGCCAAAAGGTGGAAACAACCCAAGTGTCCATTACTAGATGAATGAATAAACAAAATGTGGTGAATCCACACCATGGAATATTATTCAGCCTCAAAAAAGGAAGGAAATTCGGACACATGCTACAGCATGGATGAACATGGACATTATACTCAGTGAAAGGATATTATACTCAGTGAAAGAAGCCAGTCATGAAAAGACAAATACTGTTATGATTCTACTTATATGAGATACCCAGAGTAGCCAAGGTCATAGAGACAGAAAGCAGAACGGTGGTTGCTGGGGGCTGGGATGGGGGGACAAGGGGAGTTGTTGTTTCATGGGTGCAGTTTCAGTTCTGCAAGATTCAAAGAGTTCTGGAGATGGATGGGGGTGATGGCTGCACAACAGTGTGAATATATTTAATGCCACTGAACGGCACACTTAATAAAAGTGGTTAAGATGGTAAATTTTATGTTATGCATATCTTACAACAATTTAAAAAAAATGAGAAAAATTAGATCACGAACTAGCCCTTTCCTCTGAACTTTTTCCTCTTGGAAGCCCTCGATCTGCTGGTGAGAAACTAGTCCCATCAATTGCTGTGGTGGGTACTGACCAATGAAATCAGCCGCCAGTTCGCAAACAAGGGACAAAACATTCCCTGAGGACTGGTGAGACCAAACAGGTGAACCCCCAGAGCAAGGAGCACTTGGGGAGAAGCCAGGGGTGAGGTGGGGGTGAGGGGGGAGGATGGGAGCACGACCCAGGCAGGAGGACAAGCGCGATGCAGATGGGGAGCCAGCAAGTGCACCCTCCCAGGCCTGTTTCATTCCGTGGATTTCCCCACAGACAGTCCACCTGTCGCCTTATGTCCCAAAATGTAGGTGTTCACTTAGAATAAGAGAAATGTGAATTAAAATGACACAGGTACCATACTTCACCCCGTAGATCAGTGAAGATCCAATGGGGGGTCAGCACCCTAGGCTGGGGAGGGAGTGGGAGACGGGCATCCACTGCTGGCAGGACACCACATCCCGAAACCTCTGGTGGACAATTTGGCCATGCCCATCAGAGTTACAGCTGTATGTGTCCTTTGACAGATCAGACATACCTGCACGTCCGTGAAATGATGCAAATAATAGGAGAATCCCAGCAGCCTTGTTTAATAATAATAAACAAGACTATGGTGTAGGCTTTGGTTCTTTTCTGAGAGGCAGCCCAGAACTGGCAGGGGCCAGGAAAAGGGACAAGAGTCATCCGGCTGGATGGGATCGGGGGTGTGTGTATGAGATCAGTCTGGCTTCACGACCCTCAGATCCCACGCTAGAAGGGCTGACACAGGCTGGAGAGATGGCTCCACCCATGAGAAAGGAGATGGCTGGCAGGACACTGACCACCGAGGGTGAGGGGTGGGCACCAGCATTTCATCCCCCTGTCATGTCTGTTCTTTCTTTTTCTCTTCCATCTCCACCCTCGTAGCTGCAGCCCTGCGCTGACTTGGGCTGTCCTAGAGCTCAGTCTTCTAGGGATCCTGGGACTTCCCCAGGGTGGGACTGGGGGAGTCCCTGGGGAGGGGGTAGGGTCAGTCAGCCCTTCATTGTTTACCCTTCGCTTCTCTTTTCCTCAAAACAAAGTTTATTGAAAGAATACACACACACACACACACACACACACACACACACACACACACAAGCAGGAGTTCTGCTGATCAAGAAGGGAGAGGGAGGGAGCACTGATGGTGGGGTTCTCAAAGTGTGGTCCTGGAGCCAACTCCAGGGGACTCCATTCCCCCCACCTGAACCTGGGGAGCATATAAATGTGAAGATTCCTGGGCCTTACCCCAAACCCACTGGGTCAGAATGCCTAGGAGTTCATGTTGGACAACCACTCTTAAACATACGGAAAATCCAACAACCACTGGCTTTGGTGTTTCTTCATTCTGGAAGAACTGAGTCCCTTTCTCAGCAGAGTTTAAGTAACAGCCACATCCAACTCTAAAAATTACAGTTTACAAGGCACATCAAATCATATAAATTATAACTTGCAAGGTTTAGCTGTGAAATGAGCAAGGCTGAGGCTTTTGAGCCATGTAAAATGGGAGAGGGGAGATTGTGAATAGAGCTCCTGATGGCTCGTCTGCACACAGCAGCTGGGATGTTCACTGGCAGGTCTCCCCCTTGTTTACACTCCTTGAAGCCTTCTTCCCACTGCTTTTCAGATAAAGATCAAAACCCTTATGGTGACATGAAGGAGGCCGACTTGTCCCTTAGCCCTCCTCCTTCCCACTCTGACTTCTGGATGCCCTGGTTTTCTCTCAGTCCCTTGGATTCACAATATGTTCTTCCACCCCAGGGCCCTTGCACATGCCATTCCCTTCTCCTTTTGTCTAGTTAAGTCCTCCTTGTCTTCCATATTCCTTTCCTTTACAGCCCCAATGTTGGAATGGAATTAGTCACACCTCTGTGGGATCATTTGACTTATTTCTCTCTCTCCTGGCAGCTTCCTGATGGCAGGGACCATGTCCAGTTCTGCCATCACTGTACCCCTAGACTTGGCTTGGTGCTGAGGCTCTGGGTAAATACTGTGCAATGAATGAGTGATAGCAACAGTTATCACTGTTGACTATAAACAGTTCTCACTAGCCTGGCTATAAACAGGCTTCCTATTGCCTTAGGGAACCAAACTCCTTACAGGATATAGAAAAAAGTCTGGAGGGTAAAACCCTGCAAATATCAATATTGATTTTTCCCTGAGCCAAATGATTACAAGTGACTTTTATTTTCTTCCTCATATTTTCCTTTCTCCCAATTTTTAAACACAAGAAGCATGTAACTACCTTCCATTATCGGAAAGAGTAAATGATGTCGAAATACTACGATACCAATAGTCAAAACAACATGTCAGCCTTGCTGATGAGTAGAAATCTTTAGAAGCATGACTGCCTATTCTTTAGGATTGATCCAGGCAAATAGAACAATCTTTTTTATTTGCTAGATGTAACCTCTGGGTAATTGCAAGGATGACTTTTTAGTAATATAAATCCCTGAATTTTTTTTTTTTTTTTTTGCGGTACACGGGCCTCTCACTGTTGTGGACTCTCCCGTTGCAGAGCTTAGGCTCCGGACACGCTGGCTCAGCGGCCATGGCTCACGGGCCCAGCCGCTCCGCGGCATGTGGGATCTTCCCGGACCGGGCACGAACCCGTGTCCCTTGCATCGGCAGGCGGACTCTCAACCACTTCGCCACCAGGGAAGCCTAGTCACGTATTTCTTAAGCTAAGTCCGAGGAGCAGTAAGCTCTCAATTATTTATATACAATGAATGCAACTCAATTTCTGTCTAGTTAATAACTGTCCTCATTAGTTCCCTTTTCCAAATGGCTTATTAATGTCAGTAGATCCTCATCTCAACCCTGTGCACCTCTGAGGATTCTTCTCAGTCTCTGTTTTAGGAGACCATAATAATGATCATTGTGTCATTCACTGAGCACCACGTGCCAGGCTCTTTATATGCATTTCTCACTTAATCCTCAGAATAACCCTGTGAGGTAAGAGGTTTACAGACAGGGAAAAGGAGCTCAGAGTGATTAAGTAATTTGGTTGAAGTCACTCAGCCACAAAGTAGCCTAATGAGATTCAAACCCAGCTCTGTCTATCTCCAAAGCCTGTGCTTTTAAAAATTACTACAGTTTTCTAATATCATAGTCAGGTTCAAAACAGAGATCTCTGTCTCTACTTTAGTCAGACAGGAAATAAAACTACCCCAAATCTATGCCTTGTTAGGATAAAGAAGAAACGACAGTTCTTCTTCTTCTTCTTTTTCCTCCCACTTTGCACACTGCACAGATGTTCTGTGTCCTTGAAGGGAGACCATATCATGGAGGAGAATCTCACGGGGAGGTTCATGGAGTTATCTTTAAATCTGTTGCGTTTACAATAAACATTCTCAGAAAACTAGGAATAAAGGGGGAAATTTCTCACTTGGTAAGAACATGTATAAAAACCCTACAGCTAACCTCCTACTTAACGGTGAAAGAGTAACTGCTTTCCCCTAAGGTCAGGAACAAGCGAATATAAGGATTTATACACTGCTCTTGTTCAGCAGAGTCCTGGAAGTCTTAACCAGGGAAATAAAGCAAGGAAAAGAAGATTCAAGGCATTCAGATCTCCTTTTCTGAAAGGAGAAATAAAATTGTTCTTATTTGCAGATGACATGATTGTTTATGTATAAAATCCCAAGAAATCTACAAAAGCCCTTATATAAGAAAGTGCAGTTAAGGTTGCAAGATACCAAGAAGCATACAAAAATCAACTGTATTTCTATATACTGTCAATGAACATGTGGACACCAAAATTAAAAATATAATACCATTTACAATCACTCAAAAAAAAAAAAAGAGAGATATACTTAAGTGTGAATCTAACAAAACATGTTCAGGACTCGTATGCTGAAAACTACAAAACACTCATGAGAGACACTGAATAAATGGAGAAATATACCATGATCATGAATTGGAAGACAATGTAGGAGTATATCAATTATTCTCACATTGTTATATAGGATTAAACACAATTCCAATCAAAATTACAGCATGATATTTTGTATATACAGACAGGCTTACACTAAAATGTAAATGGAAAGGCAAAGGAACTAGAATAGGTTAATTTTTTTTAAAGAAAAGTGGGAGGAATCACTCTACCTGATTTAAGACTTACATAGCGACAGTAATCAAGGCTATCTCATAATGGTAGATCCATTATGACAAATAGATCCATGAAACATAATAGGGAACTAAGAAGTAGCCCCCATAGAAAGTATGGCCAGATTATTTTTGACAAACTTGCAAAAGCAATTCAATGGAGAAAGATAGTATTTTCAACAAATGGTTCTGGAACAACTAAATATCCACATGGAAGAAAAATGAACTTTGACCTAAATCTCACATCATAAACAACAGTGAACCCAAAATGGTTCATAGATTTAAACATAAAACTATAAAACACTTAGAAGAAAACATAAGAGAAAATCCTCAGGGTCAGGGACTTGTGGCATGTTCTTAGACATGACACTAAAAGCATGATCTATAAAAGAAAAAATAACTACCTGGACTTCATCAAAAGTTGAAGCTTTTGCTCTGTGAAATACTCTGCTAAGAGAATGAAAAGACAAGCTACGGATGGGAGAAAATATTTGCAAACCATCTATCTGACAAGGGACTCATATGTAAAATACAAAAAGAATTCTCAAAACTCAATGGTAAAAAAATTAACAATTCGATTAGAGACACTTAAAAGATATGAAGAGATATTTCACTGAAGAGGATATGCAGAAGGCAAACACGTACATGAAAAGATATTTAACATCACTATCGATTTGGGAAATGCAAGTTAAGACTATGATGAGATACCACTACACACTTACTAAAACAGCTAAAATGAAAAACAGTGTTTATGCTAATTGCTGGTGAGGATGTGTCTCATACATTGCTGGTGGAAATGAAAAATGGTACAGACATGCTGGATAAGTCTGGCACTTTCTTTACAAACCGAATATATATAAACACATATGTTAATCCATGCAATCATACTCCTGAGCATTTATCACAGAGAAATAAAAACTTATGTTCACACAAAAACCTGTATACAAATGTTTATAGTACATTTATTTGTAATAGCCCCAAATGGAAACAAAATGTCCTTCAAAAAGTGAATGGTTAAACATAGGTGATACGTCCATACCGTGGACTATTACTCAGCCATAAAAGAACAAGCTAATAACCTAAATGGATGTCAAGGGCATTACACTGACCAAAAAAAAAAAAAAAAATCAATCGCAAAGGTCATACATAAATGATGAAAATTATAGAGACGGAGAACAGATTAGTGGTTTTCGGAGCGTGGGGACGATGGTGGGAGGAGGAATTGTGACTATAAAAGGAGCATCACAAGGGACATCTCTGATGATGGAATACTCCTATATCCTGATGGCCACACCCAAATCCACACGTGGTAAAATGGCACAGGACTCCACACATGCTTCGTGCCATTCTCTCTACCATTTGTGCATCTATAATTATTTCAAAATAAAGTTTAAAAAACTCTGTTGAGTGAAGTCTGAGAGTGGTCTGCCTTTCACAGTCCTAAAGGGATTCCATTGCAGTTCTCTTTCTGCTTCAATATTTTAATCCCTTTCAAAATTTTAAAAGGCTCAAAGCCACTGTTTGTATAATTCCTTACTTACAATTTCTTCCAACTTCCTTGGCTGTCAATGAGCTGGGACTGTGGACCAAGCCACAGCTAATTCAGAGAATGGAATGAAATGAAGTGAGAGAGCGCTGAGGCCACGCCCAGGGCTGACCCTGATTTACTACTTGGAGGTATGGGGGCGGGGGAGGGCTCTGAGGGGCCCATAGTCTCCAGAAGCTCTGGAAAGGGCGAGAGGCCATTGCTCAAGCTGGGCCCTTCAGGTGGCCGTGGCTGCCAGACGCGGAGCAGGTGAAGGTCAAGCATCAGCTCTACGCCCACCTTCCAAACTGCGCCATCAGGGTGGGACACTGCACACACAGTCAGCAAAGGACACAGGGCCCATCGCACTTTGCACTGTGCTCATTCTTACCACATGTGCCAGGGAGACCCAGCACATGCGGGGAATGCTTATTGGTGGCACACCGAGGAAGGCTGGGACTGTTAGCCAGAGGCTGTGCTTTACAAGAGACTGGAGTCCACAGAACAGTAAGGACTTTTGGTGGTGTGAGGGGTAGGGAGGGTCGGGGACTGGCTAGGAAGAGGTCTTACCTCTAAAACAAGGTCTGAATTTTCATGCCTTCCAATCGTAGTGCTTTTATTCAGGACAAAATAGCCTTCTGCACTCTTTAGATAGGCTTTCATATTCTCTGCTTTCCCTATAAAAGGTTTTCAGAAAACAATTTTGTTAGAAAAATACAGTCCTCTAATTATTCAATGTCATATTTAGAATGAATGGAATACACCAGAATGTCCACAGGAGAAGTCAGCAGAGGTAGGAGTGGATAGCTGGATTTAACAATGATCACAATGATAATTCCGCACATTTTTAAGACTGTCCTTTTAACAGTGATAGCCGGCATAGATGAGCTTGCTTCTGATCACAAGAGGACATCCTTTATGTAATTCAGAGCACAAACAAGCAATAGCAAAAAAAAAAAAAAAAAAAAAACCAAACAAATCTGAATTCCACTGATCACTGCTCTCCACCTCCCATTAAGCTTGGTTTGGGGTTAGTTATCTGACAGAATCAAGTACTCAGTTTTACTAACCCACCACTTACTAGCTCTGTGACTCTGGGTGAGTTACTTATTCTCTCTCTATGCCTCTGTTTCCTCATCTGTAAAATGGGGCTAATAATACTCTGTATCCCAAAGAGTTTTGTGAGGATTAAATGTGAAGCATCTAGAATGGTGATTGCTACACTAAACACCCATTTGTCCTACTGTGATCATGACCGTTATTAATCTTGGGCTTCTGAACTTTGACTCAAGAAACCCCAACTTCTACAGAGCTTCTTAAAGTGTGGAAGAGTCAGTCATCAAGGAAATGGGCATTAGAAGATACTTTCTTTTTAAGTCACCGCATTCCTTCATATATTTAGGTTGAAAAAAAAATGATTTCCAAAGACAAAATATCAAGATTATAGCTTGGCTGTACGGTCAAGACTCTGTACATATCTTTTGCTGGCATTTTATTAGGAAAATGTCAAACACACAGAAAAGTTGAAAGAAGTGGATGGTGAACTTCTATAGAACCACCACCCAGATTCTACAATCAACATTTTGCTCTATTTGCTTTATCATATATCTACCCATCTATACATTTTATATTTTAATGCATTTCAAAGTAAACCCTATACATGGTTTTAAAATTTATTTATTTATTTTTGGCTGTGTTGGGTCTTCGTTTCTGCGTGAGGGCTTTCCCTAGTTGTGGCAAGCGGGCGCCACTCTTCATCGCGGTGCGCGGGCCTCTCACTATCGCGGCCTCTCTTGTTGTGGAGCACAGGCTCCAGATGCGCAAGCTCAGTAGTTGTGGCTCGCGGGCCTAGTTGCTCTGCGGCACGTGGGATCCTCCCAGACCAGGGCTCGAACCCCTGTCCCCTGTATTAGCAGGCAGATTCTCAACCACTGCGCCACCAGGGAAGCCCTATACATGTTTTTTATTTTTATTTATTTATTTATTTATTTATTTATTTGTTTGTTTGTTTTTGCATTACGCGGGCCTCTCACTCTTGTGGCCTCTCCCATTGCAGAGCACAGGCTCCAGACGCACAGGCTCAGAGGCCATGGCTCACAGGCCCAGCCGCTCTGCAGCATGTGGGATCCTCCAAAACCGGGGCATGAACCCGTGTCCCCTGCATCGGCAGGCGAACTCTCAACCACTGTGCCACCAGGGAAGCCCATATATACATGTTTTTTAAAACATAAAAATTTCAGAGACTTCAGCTGGTTCCAAGATGTTGATGATAATTCACATGATATTTGAATTCTGATCCATCTCAGTGCCATGCCAAAGATAATCTCTTTTCTTTTTTTTCCTTTTTTTTTTTTTGGCTGTGTTGGGTCTTCGTTGCTGCATGTGGGCTTTCTCTAGTTGCGGCGAGCGGAAGCTACTCTTCCTCACAGTGCACAGGCTTCTCATTGCGGTGGCTTCTCCTGTTGTGGAGCATGGGCTCTAGGTGTGCAGGCTTCAGTAGTTGCAGCACGTGGGCTCAGTAGTTGCGGCACACGGGCCCTAGTTGTGGCTCGCGGGCTCTAGAGTGCAGGCTCAGTCGTTGTGGTGCACTGGCTTAGTTGCTCCGAGGCATGTGGGATCTTCCTGGACCAGGGCTCGAACCTGTGTACCCTGCATTGGCAGGCGGATTCTTAACCGCTGAGCCACCAGGAAAGTCCCCAAACTCTCTTTTCAACTGAAAGGTCACTGAAGTGTGAACTTGTTAGACTGTGGATAAAAACAAAAATCATCTAGGTCTGACCGTAGAGGGTCTCCGGTCTGGCTCTGCTTTCCATCAACATCTCCATCATCATTCCATCACTGAATCCCTACTAAGTGCCAGGCACTGGGCTGTCCTTTTACACACGTGGCCTCTGTTCACCCTCAGAACCACCCTGCGAGGCAGGTGTCAGTATTTTCCCGCTTTACAAATGAGGAAACTGAGACTCAGAGAAGTTAAGGTCACACAATAGTAAGTGTGTGACAACTCTGAGCCTTTGCCTGTAACCAGTGTACAAACCTCCATTGCTGCTGGAGGGGCAGAGTAGGGGTGGGGGAATTGCACTGTCTGCTGACACTTGGGACATGTAATAAAAGAAAGTCCTTGAAACCAGCATTCTATCCTCTGAAAGGAAGACGAGACCCTACCTGGGGGTAAGAGAAATAAAAATAAGCAGCATAGTTTATATTTGTAAACTTGGAGGCCTGTGGATGTCCCACAAATATTGATGCTTTCAGATAATGAGAAATACATTTGATTAAGTTCGCTGTCATGTGTACAGGGGAAAAGACATTTCCTCTTCCCAAAGAACCATGCTCTGATGCCTTCAGTTATTAATCCTCAATTGCAGAGGACCATGTTAGCACGCAGCACATTCAAGTCTAATTAAGCTAAAATGTAAACTTCCAAGAAATGTCTCTTCTGCAGGAAAACAACAGGAAACGCCACTAATCGAAAACTTAAACTTGGATTATGCACATATTTGTTTTTTAACTCTCACCCCAGACGTCCCCAAGGCTGGGGTCTTCTCTCTGCTCAGACGTCCCCCCTCGGGGCAACCACCTGACCACTCTGGCTAAAGGCACCCTCAGTCATGTTATTCCCCTGCTAGTTTTCCCCTGCTGTGTTTCCTTCCTTGTACTTATCATTCTCTGACATGTTCTTGTTCCTTTCTTTAGTTGTGCTTGCTGTTGGTTTCTCTTTCACTAAGATATATGTTCCTGGAAAACCAGGACTGTGTTCATTTTGTTCAGAAGCGATTCTTCATGGGTATTTTGTGTTTGTACCCATCTTCAGAGCAAAGGCATTGAAAGATTTTGTCCTGCACTCACTTTCCGAGGATGCTTGTATGGCAAACAGCTTGGGAGGATATAGGTAATGCTCCTAATAAAGATAACGGCTCCTTCTGGGGCAAAAGTTGGGCAGGTTTGCTAGCAGTCCCTTTCAAAGATTGCAGTTTCCTGAGTTTGGAGTTCCTTACCTGGGACACAGACCCACTGTGCGCACAGCATCCACACTGGCTGCTCTGCACCAGCCCGAGGGACTTTCAGGGCAACAGGAACCAATGTGCATATGCAGCTCTGGCTGCCTGTTATGTCATTGGCTGTGCTGTGAGTAATCAAGTTCTTTGTTTCTGGCCCAGGAGTCTCTTGTCTTCTGCCAGGAACTATAAGCTGGGCAGGCTAACTTACTAACTTTCAAACAGGGTCAAATGTCAGACCCTTTGCAGTTCCTGCCAGTTCTGTGCATTACCCCTTCTCCAGGGTAGGGGGCGGTGGGGGGGCAGAACCTGACACATAGTAGGTGCTTGGGAAACACTTGCTGAGTGAATGAAAATACAAAGGACACCTCAAAGCAAGTCAGTACAGCCAGCTGGCTAGGAAGCTTTGATAGTAACTACCTTTCATTTTTCCTGTCAGTATCTAGCTTAGATGACTCCTTGGAAAACCTAAATTCTATCTCTTTAGCTTTTGGATTGGACAATATTTCTCCACCTTCATTTTGCCCTGTGCATCACTTCCTTGCGTGAAAACACTGTCAAAGTAATTTGAATGTGTTGAGCTCTGTGAATTCGTTTTTACTCAGTGCCATGGAGCACCAGCCACAGGAAAGAGCAAAAGGGCTTCAGTCATCTGCGTTCCCCCGACCACTTTGGATGGCTCAGAATTGGGCTATAGGAGCAAACTTTCTTTTGAGGTTTACAGTGGCCTCAAAGTTCCTTAAAGAAGGGGAGTTCAGGTAAGGGGCGGGTGTGTGTGTGTGTGTGTCTCTGACCATTGGGTGGGTGTTGTCCATAAATCAGGGGAAACAGGGGTTCCTCTCTTAATCCCAGCTATACCCACAGGACATCCAAGAGCTGGTGCCCGGGAGAGGCTTAAAGCTCCCGTGCCGCCTCCCTTGGGGGGCGAGGTAGGGGCTGCACTTAGGAAGGAACGGCTGGTGTTGGGGCATCTTTTCTGGGGTGCTCCTGGCAACCCGAGCCTGGATCAGAGAGTTCGGACACAGGTGGGGCCGGGTCCCCTGCCTACCCCAACGCCCTTGACCTCGCAGGGCTGGCCTCCTCCGGCCCAGGTTTCCGCCCGCCGCCTCCTCGCGTGCCGCTCTCACCTGGCCAGAGGAAGAAGCCCACACCTCGTCCTCCGCCAAGAGCCCTGACCTCCGCTCTGCCGCCCTCCCGCGGAGTTTCCAGGCTATGGCCCGCAGCACGCGCGCCCGCCCGGCCTTTGTACAAACGTCGCCACGGCAACGCCATTCTGACGGCCGAGCTGGAGAGGGGCGTGGCGTGCGCGGCGCCCGAGGAGGAGGGGGAGGTGCGTTGGGAGCACCCGGCCAATTACAGCCCGCTGCAGCGCTGCGAGCCCTACCCGACCTGCCCACTAGAGGTCCCCAGCCCCGTTTCAAGGATGGAGAAACAGGCTCAGTGTTCACAGAAGTAGCTCCAAGTCTTACAGCGCGGAAGGAGCAGCCTCAAGAATCCTTCCTAGTGACCTTAGCTCCAGGCTTGGTGCGTTGAGGAGGGGTGGTCAGGCGTGGGAGGGTAATGGAGCTGAACCACGAGAAGCTTGGAGGTTAGTACACCCCGTCCCACCCGAATCTCTAGTTCTCTCTGTTGTGGAGGAGAAAACAGAGTAAGCTGGGGGGACCATCACTTCTGGGGGTGGGGGTGGAGATGGGAGATGGGTGCGGTGGAAGGAACACTTCTGAAAGAATGGAAGATTCTCCCACGTGCTAGGGAAGGGGTATTTACAAGCCCCCAACCTTACTGTTCCTGTCCTTCCCTGTCAAAACTCGCGTTTATTCATTCATGTGTTCTTTACTTCTACAAACATCACCTGAGTCCCTACAAGGTCAGACGGTGGACCCAGTGTTGACCTGGATCAGATCCTTAAGAAACCCCCCGCACTCCCCATGGGCACGGGGCTGGGGGGATGGAGCATGTGGAGAAGACATGCAAATGCCAACTATCTCCCCTCACCCCATGTCACCTTTTTCAGATCAGCCCCTTCTGTCTGGGAGCAGAACAGCCCCAATGACTACCTACAGAATGCCTCATTTCCCTGGCAGGAAATGCCGGACAAGGTGCCCCAAGACAAACTCAAAATATTCATCTGAGAAAGATGAAAGATGGCAGACTCCACTCTAGTCAATTAGAAGAAGATATAAGAGAGAAAAATCATGGAAATCGATATGGGATGGAATATATGGTAAAGATGCTCCCACATGCCTAGAGGCTCTTAGAAATGCACATTCCCTGTCACAGACCTCAGAGATTCTGATTAAGCAGCTCTGGAGCATGGTCCAGGAATGAATTTGTTGCATTCTTGCAAATTCCTTGTGCATTTGTTAAAAGCTTGGCAAAACCTCAGGACTTATTCAACCCTGCATTTGAATCACAGAGCCCTCCCAGAACTTGTGCCTAAAAATCTCTTCCAGGCCCTCAGTCAGCCTGGAAGGTTCTGCCTGGGTTAGTTCCCTTTGACCAGAAAGACCTTAGGAATGTATGAGGAGTGACCACAGAGGCCGGGGCCCTGAGTGGTAACTTCAGAGGAACAGAGAGGGTCAGGCTCAACTCTCCAGGCACATTTCTGCCTCAGGGCCTTTGCAGTTTCTGTTTCTTCTCCCTACCAGGCACTTCCCCCAGGGATCTCCTTCAGCTCCTTTAGATTTTTACTCAAATATCACCCTATTTAAAAGGGTCTTGGAATTCCCTGGCCGTCCAGTGTTTAGGACTCAGTGCTTTCACTGCCCGGTTCGATCCGTGGTCGATCCTGCAAGCCCCATGATGCCACCCAAAAAAACAAAACAAAACAAAAAACACCCCCCAAAAACATGAATAACAAAACAAACACCTCACTCTATTGCTCTTCCCTTCATCTTACCACTCCTCTAACATGCTATTTATTTAGTTTCCTTCTCTTATTTGTTGTCCGTCTCCCCACTCCCAACTCCCCCCTGCCCCCCAACTTAAGCTCCATGAGGGCAGGGATTTTTTTTTCTCTTTTGTTCACTGCTGTATGACCAGTACCTAGAACAGTGCCTGAATGAACGAATGAGTGAATGAACAGGGGCAGCCCTTGCCACCCGCCCACAGCCTTGCCTCCTACTCTTGAGCTGCTGAGCTGAACTGTCCTTACCCCAGGACCTAGGCTTCTGTAGCCTTGGACCTCCCCAGCCCCACCCCCATCTCCATGCTTGTCTTCAATGTCATCAACATGAGCACAGAACGCAACCCTGCTCACTGCCAGCCAGACCCTACGGAGCCCATCCAGGCCAGCCTGGAGCCGGAGCCGCCCTTGGCCCCCTGATAGGCTTGGGAGGGCATATGTTGCCATTAGTCCATCTCTCAATGAGGAAATACTAAACGGAGAACAAAGCTGACATTCAGGCTCACTGGAGCAGAAATTGCCAAATCTTGATTGGATCCTGCCGCTCCCCACAGGATGCCACAATCATCTCAAAGGGTGTGTGAAAGTCTAAAAACCCAGTTCCATGTCATCCACTTAAATTTCAAAAACAGAAACTAAAATACCCCAATAACTCATGGCTTTATCATAGCATGTCCTGGGCTGAGTGAGAGTTGTACTTTGCAATGATAGGGTGTTCAAAATACTGCACCTGGGGAATTCCCTGGTGGTCCACTGGTTAGGACTTGGTGCTTTCACTGCCATGGCCCTGGTTCAATCCCTGGTGGGGAAATTAAGGTCCCGCAAGCCACACGGCATGGCCAAAAAAAAAAAAAGAGGTTTCTAGCTTATATGGGCTCCTTGGTGATGCCTGTAATCAATCAATCTTATTGAGCTCTGGGTGGCTACCAAGGCTGTACTCTATCTCCATCAACATCAGGATGCTGGTGTCTGAAAGGCCTGGGTCCAGGTCCCAGCTTTGTCATTCCCAGCTGTCCTCCTAATACTGGAGCAAGTGATGTTAACTCCGGGATTTCCACCCGCAGGGCACTGTCCCAGTCCTTCCTGTGGATCATCTCATTTAATCCTCACCATAACCTGGGGCAGTAGGTGTGTGTGAAACACCTGGAACAGGGAGCTCTGCAGAGAAGCGCTCAAAAACGTCGTGATGGGTAGTATTTCTATCACATCACTCCCACTTGCATAGGAAAATAAGGCTCAAGAGACATGGAGGTATGTGCCCAAGGTGACACAGCCAGAGAAGGACTTGAATCTAGATGACTGTGATGGGACGGTATGTTCCCCGGGGACCACAGGTGACAGGTGTCACAGCCACGAGACACCCATGCTCACCACCTGCTTTCCCTCAGCCCTGAACAATCTGGGCTTCCAGCTGTCCTGAAGTGTGGGCAGTGCCTGCAGCAAGAGGGGGAGGGAGCTGAGGCCAGGAGGGGGTAGCTGGGGCTTGCCAGGGACCTCTCCTGCCACCCTCTGGGCTTCTTTCCTGCAGGACCTCTGCCCCATAAAATCTCATTGGGCCACAGTTACCTTCCCTGGGCTGTCCTTGACTGGGAGAGCCCATCCACTGTGCCCCCTCCCCAGATCTGCTTGTTGTCCCCTGCATTCCAACAAGAAATGAATGCTGGCCTCCCACCTGGAAGAGGTAGGGAGCTTGCCCAGCCTTTAAGGGGTAAGAGAGAGCCAGGGAAAGAGCTGGAACAGGAGAAAGGGAGAGTAAAAGAGAGAGAGAGTGCTCGAAGATCAGGAAGTAGCTAAGCTGTTGAGTAGGTGTCAGATGGGAGAGCAAAGGGCCACTGGAGGCTCCACAGTCCATTCATAACCTGACGCTATGGGCTAAGGAAATGCAGGTTTTTATACAAACACACACACACACAGGTTCACAAAAATAAATTCAAACCACAAAATCACAGCTGGTCACTGAGGCCTTCTGCAGCCGTGCTCACCCCCTTCCCCTGTCAGAAAATGAGAAGTCACCCAGGTGTTTTCTCAGATAGAGACAAGGCTGGTTGGGACATTCATCTCTTGCAAATCAGAGCTTTGCCAGGGGGCTTCCCTGGTGGCGCAGTGGTTGAGAATTTGCCTGCCAATGCAGGGGATGTGGGTTCGAGCCCTTGTCTGGGAGGATCCCACATGTCGCGGAGCAACTAGGCCCGTGAGCCACAAGTACTGAGCCTGCGCGTCTGGAGCTTGTGCTCTGCAACAAGAGAGGCCGCGATAGTGAGAGGCCTGTGCACCGCGATGAAGAGTGACCCCCGCTTGCCACACCTGGAGAAAGCCCTCGCACAGAAACGAATACCCAACACAGCCAAAAATAAATAAATTAATTAATTAAAAAAATTAAAGCAAAAACAAAAAACCACTCTCTCTAAAAACAAACAAACAACAACAAAAAAAAAAAACAGGAAAAAAGCTTTGCCAGTGAGGTCAGTCTGTATGTTCTGTTTGAAAACTGCAGATGAAGGGTGCTGATCCCACCTCTGATCGGCCTGGTTTCGCTTGTTTCTTTGTTTTATTCTGTCTGTACCTCACTTCTCTCACCTGTAAAATGGAGGTAATAACAGCATTGACTGTAAAGACCAAATGGGTTAATATGTGTGAAGTAGTAAACTGTGCCCGATACCACAGACTCCTTCTGTGAATATCCGCGTTGCTGTCTGTCTGTTTGCTTGTTTTTGTTGCTTTCTTGATGATGTGGGAGGACAGCACCATCTCAACCCGATCACAGCCATCCTGGGGAGAGCTTTGATTTGCGTCGTCTCAGTCCCAACCCAGAGCAAACTTGACCTCAGAACACTCGCAAATCATCTTGCTTGTTGCCCAGGGACCTTTCTGGGTGTGGGTGTCAGAGGCAGGCTGAGCTCCCCTGATCGCTGCTAGAGGGATTCTGAGAATCCAGCTGATCTCTGTGGGGTGGCACCTGCAGGACAACTCCATAAATTCGACTTGCAGGCATCCATGCAAATCAACCTCCACTACTTTTTTGGGGAGGATTAACAATGAACCACTATGAATGAGGTTAACCAAACTAGCTAATATTTACTGAGGCTTCTTAGGCACCAGCCGCTATGCCATGCACTGTTTTATTTAATTCTTGGCCCAACCCATTTCACAGACTCGGGCTCAGAAAAGTCAAGTAACTTGCCCAGTTACAAATCTTGTAAGTGATAGGTCCAAGATTCGAACCCTAGCTGTTGGACTCCAGCATATTTTCTTTTTTGTAAAGTTTTGTTTTCAAAACATAATCTACATCTCGAAAAGAGCACAACTGATAAGTGTATGCTTGAAGAATTTTCACAAAGTGTATGCACCCACCCTAACCAGAACCCAGAACAAGAAGCAGAACATCACCACCCACCCCAGCCCCTCCGAGAAGACTCCCTGTGCTCACTTCTGGTTACCCCCTCCCGCTTGTCTGACTTCCAATCAGAGATTAGTTCTGCTTGGTTTTGAACTTCATGGAAATGGAATCTTACAGATTCCATTTACTGCCTGGTTTCTTTCACTCAACTATGTGAGGTTCGACCACGTTGTCTGATGTAGCTGTGGTTCATTCATTCTCACTGCTGCATTGCATTACACTCTGTTATCTATTCCTGCAGAACAAATTATGGCAAACTTAACGGATCCAAAAAACACACACTTATGTCCCAGTTTGTGTGGGTCAGGAATCCGGGCACTGCTTAGCTGGGTTCTCTGCTCAGGGTCTCTCCCAGGCCGCAATGAGGGAGGTGGCCAGGGCTGGGGTCTCATCTGAGGCTCAGCTGGGGAAGGATCCTCTTTCCAGTTCATGTGGTGGTTGGCAGGATACAGTTTCCTGAGGGTTGTTAGTTAGTCTGAGGGCCTCACCTCCTTGCTGGCTGTTAGCCAGAGACCCTGCACTGTTTCTTGCCATGTGGGCCTCTCCATAAGGTGCCTTGCTTCATCAAAGCCAGTGAGAGTCCATAGAGAGAGTCTCCAGGCAAGATGGAAGTTACAATCTTCTGTAACATAATCACAGAAATGACATGCCCATCACCTTCGCAGCATCTACTGATTAGAAATAAGGTACAGTCCTGCCTACTCTCAAGGGGAGGGGACACAGAGGTGTGAACACCAGGGATAATTGGGGGCCGTTGTGTAAGGCCTTTTGGTATGCACATGTGCACATATCTCTTGGGTATACATCTAGGAGTAGAATTTCTGGGTCCCACATACGTCCGGCTTTATGAGATTCTGCCAAACATTTTTCCAAAGTGCAGGTACCCTCTACACTCCCTCAGCAGGCTATGAGCTTCCCAGTTAGAGCACATGCTTTCAATACACTCTTCCCCTCTCTCCTTACAGAAGGGGTGTTTGAGCTGGGGCTCTTTGGGACGACAGGTCCTAATTCTGGCCCCATGTCAGAATCACTGAATTCCCGGGCCGCTTCGCCAGACATTCTGATCATCTGAGGGCTCAGATACAAACTGGAAGGTCCACTCCATGAGGCGAGGATCCCTGTATCCTTGGTGTCCGGAGCAGTACCCGGCAGCAGTACCTGGCAGGTACCAGGTAGCTGGCACTCAATAAATGTTTTTTTGATGAAGTGAATGAGTTTAGGAAATATTGTTCAAGAGATGGGCCCCAGGGCGGGTATAAGCTGCTTAAATGGGAAGGAAACTTTGTTGTGTCTGAGGCTGTGTGCATTTTTCTGGGAAGAGGGCTCAGAGCCTCAACCAGGTATGTCCCCAACAAAGGTTAAAGGCCGCTGGGATTAGATACTGTCCGGCTTAGGTATTTTATCACATGAAGAAAGAACTGGTCCCAGGGTAGGAGGCATGGGAACTGTGGACAAGGTCCCATGGTCCTTAGAAGTAAAAAGCGAGACAGTGTTTACCTGGGGTGGCTCATAAACTGAGACCTTGCTTGTTTTGACCTTTGACCCATGGTAGCTCTTTTGGTACATCTAGCAACTGCCTGGCCTCCTGGCACCCTCCCTGTGTCTGTCTGTTGAACAGAAAATTCCAGAAGGCCTCGGTGCCCTGAGTTTCCATCAGCGGCAAGCCAACATGAGCCCTAGCTTTTGAAAAACCCCTTTCAATCCATAGAAAGCCTCCCAGTTTATCTGGTTTGAGATGACCTCATCCTTTGTCACCTTCTCTCTTGTTTTCTGGAGGCTGCTCAGAGTCTTGCTGCTGTCTGCATTCTTTTCTCACGTGAACAGTGCACCTATTTTGGGCATTTTGTCATTGTTGTTTTGCGTCATTCCCATCACACATTTTTTGTATTCCTTTCCAGTCAGATCAACCTCATGCCTCTCTAGACATTTCTTCTCAGGTTTCCTCTGAATCATTTCGTTTGGTCTACATATGTCCCGTGTTTCCTCCTTCCTCACTGCACTCCACATAGACCCTCTCTTTTCCCTGGAAGAACTGTTCTTTTCTTTCGAATCCCTTACCCAAATCCTCACCTTTCACCATGTTTTCTGACTTCTCCTAAGAACTGATTGTTTTTTGAAGCTTAAGCCTCAAGTATCATCCCTTCTAATCTGGGTCTGAATTTGGATCACGGTCAAGAAGCAGGGGAGACAGGAACGTGGCTGGGTAATTAGGATCATTAGCAGAAGGGCTGAGTGTTCATCGGGGGGTCAGAGGGGCCTGGGGATGGAGGGAGAGGTATCTTCTTCTGCCTCGGGTAGGGCTTAGGGTGGGGTTGTCAGGAAAAGCGCTAAGGAAAAAGGACCCATTTGACTTGAGTTCTGAAGGAAGAGTAGGATTTCCGGAGGCAGAGCAGGGAGAGCAGAGGATGGTCCAAGGAAGGAGCAGTGGGAATGGAGGCTAGAAGATGAGTCATCAGAGAAGCTAGGGACAGGAGTACAGAAGGAGAGGGGTGGCCAGGTGGTGAGACCGCAGACTGAAGGTCCTTGGTCAGCCCTCAGATATGTTTGTCTGGCTTTCCCAGTGTGTTAAGACTTTTAATTTGTTGCTGAAGGGAGAGGCCTCTTTCTGTGGAGTGACAGAGAAACCTATTCAAATTGTCTTCAGCATGAATGCAAATTCACTGGTTACCAAAAATGAAAAGTCTAGAGGGAACCTCTGGGTTCAGGCTCAGATGATTTCATGAGGCCTTGGCCTCTCTCCAGCTCTCAGGGATTCTTTGAACCATGTGGATCCAACCTTAGACAGAATCTCTGTATAATGGTCACAAAAAGGCGGCCGAAGCTCCAACCCTTACATCTTCTCAGCTTTGAATTCCATAGGGATGGATAGGAGTCTTTTTCCTAAGCTTCCCCCAATGGCCTCACTGCTTCTCATTTTCTCTGGGTGGGTCACAAGCCCATTCCTGAGCCAATTATTGTGGCCCAGGAGACTGCTCTGATTGGCTGAGCTTGAGCCAACATGCCCATCCCTGCAGCCAGAGGTGGAATCAACACCATCTCTGAGAAACTGGACTGAGACTAGGAGAAAGGTGTTGTCCCCAAAGGGGGATCATAACACCATAATATTTTAGAAGAGAGGTGAATTGTTATTAGGTGACAAAAACCAGATGTCTACCACAGTAGCCAACATGTACAAATCATTGACATCTGGATTTATGCCTTTTTTTGGGAAAATGGGAATATCTGGCAATACCTGGACTCTTCTTGTATATAGATCAACAATCTGCTGGGGCTGAGAAGAGGCTCCCTCTTTAGATACAGCCTATGTTCTGCCTACCCAATGCACTGCTCATATTTCCTCTCGGGCTCCTGGAAGCACTTGAATTTTTATTGCCAGCATAATTTGATTCTGTAAAGAAATCTGTTTTTCCCACCAGAATGGAAGAGCCAAATGTACAGGGGTCAAATAGCTCTCCTGTGCTCCCACAAAATCCTGAGGACAAATGCCTGGCCATTTTTGATAGTCTCATTCCTTGCTCATTTTAAAAGCCTTCTTTAAAAAAATATTGAATACATAGTGATTTTAGAATCTGTTATCTGATAATTCTAACATCTGAAGTCTTTGGGTGGGAGTGTCGGGGGGGGGTGGTGTCTCAATGTCTTGTTTGTTGTGTGTGCTTACTCTGGCTCATAATGACTTATTGCTTGGATGTTTAGTAATTTGACTGTGATCTCATTCTTGATTGAACTTAATCTGTGGGAATCCTGAGGGGTCTGATTCCTGGCTGCTTTGCTCTCGGAAGTCTTTTTTGTTTGTTTCAGCTGGATGCCGGGGACGCTAATAACCTCTGAACACTGACATTTATTTCCTCAACTTGGAGTTTTCCCACTGAATACATGGAGTGTAAACTTGAGCCCCAGACCCACGTGGTTACAAACCTTCCGGGTGATCATCATCATCACCAGTGATATGGCCATTATTAGTTTTCCCCTCCAGAGCCACATTGAAAACTACAGGTTTTCATAGGCTCCCCCTTCTGAAAGACCAGAAAAAAAAATATTTTTAAGCCCTCCTCTTGCCAGGGTGTGGAGCATCTTTGAGGGTGCCAGCTTAATACAGGCATCTTAGACTTGGTTAGCTCACTTTGCAAGGCCCAAGGGTTAATCTGCCGTTTCCTGCACTTATTAAACGCAAATGGCTTCCTCATTTGCTTACGCTTTGGTTGTAGCTCACTCTGTTTGTGTTGCGTGTCTGTACGTTCCTTTGAGATTGCCTACATAAAAATTGTTTTTTATTATGGGATTTTGGAAACACACACAAAACTAGAGAAGCCTGCGATTAACTCCATGTATTCATCATCCAGCTTCAACATTTTCCCAGTGTTCTCTCATTCTTTTTTCTTCCTTTTTGAGTTTTTTTCTAGGTTAATTTAAAGCAAGTTGTGTCATTTCACCCATAAAGACATCCTAACTGAAAGGACTTTTTTTTCCTTTACATTATCCCCGCCTGGACATTATCACAGCTAAAAATACTTAGAATCATTCCTGAATATCATCTAATATTCAGTCCATGCTCACATTTCCTTGATTCTCTCAGAAATATCTTTTTTACTGTTGGTTTGTTAGAATCAGGATCCAGACAGTGTCCACACATTACACTTGGTTGTTCTGTCTCTGACATGTCTTTAATTCTGTAACAGCAACTCCCCGCCCCTGACCTTTTTTATCCCCCAGCCACTGATTTGTTGGAGAAACTGGGTCTTGTGTCCTGTAGAATATTCACATCCTGGATTTGGCTGATCACTTCCTCTTGGTTTCAGTTAACTTGTTCCTCTTTTCCCCATGTTTCCTGTAAACTAATAGTTAGATCTAGAGCACTGAGGAGATCAAAGTCTTTTTGTTGTCCAGACACCTTCATAGGCGGTACTGTGTGATCCATCCTGCATCACACAGTGAGCACATAATGTGTGGTCATCCTGTTTTTAACGATATTGAGATTGAATGGTAGGTCCAATGCTAACAGACTGAGCCATCCATTACAAAGTCCCCAACGGCTTTTTTTCCCCCAATAATTAACATTTTTAATTTTTCATTATGGTAAAATATACATAACATAACATTTACCATCTGAACCATTTAAAAATATGCAGTTCACTAATGTTAAGGATATTCACATTGTTGCTTAACCAACCTCCAAAAACTTTTCATCATGTAAAACCGAAACTGTGTACCCCTTAAACAACTACTCTCCATTTTCCCCTTACCCCAGCCCCTGGCAACCACCCATCTATTTTCTACTTCAATCAATCTGGCTACGCTAGGGACCTCATATAAGTGGAATCATATGGTATTTGTCTTTTTGGTGACCGGCTTCTTTCACTTAGCATAATATCCTCAAGGTTCATCCATGTTGTAGCATGTGTCAGAATTTCCTTCCTTTTTAAGGCTGAATAATATTTCCTTGTGTGTATATACCTTGTTTTATCCATTCATTTGTAAATGGGCACTGGAGCTCATCCATCAACTTTTTACCTAATAGTTTTAGCATCCTTTGAGGATCATTCCCTGGATCCGTATTTCTTGTGGGGTCACAGAGTTGTGATTTTTTCCTGATTGTTATTCCTTTGGTAATTATTAGCTAGAATCCTTCATCAACCATTTGTTTATTTGTTTATCATAAAATACAGTTGGTTCAGGGAAGGCAGAATAAGAGATTGGTTCTTTCCTCCTATGTGTCATTATTCAAAGAAGCAACTGCCAAAGTGACCAGTGAGTTTTAAAAAATATCATTAGGAGTCTTTGATTTAAACAGTGTAGATGTGTTTTAATCCACTGAACTCATTATGTGGTTTGAGGCTCATACTATGCCACCTCAGGGGTTCATGCAGGTTGGCTCCCGTGTTTTTGTTTTTCCAGGTGGAAACTACGCAGTATTTACTGGTAACCACCTATGTTTGCATTGCATTGGTGTGGTCTTTAGACAAACAACTCTGCCTCTCAGTTTTCCTTCGCTGTACAAGGAAGTTGGACAAAATGAGCTCTAGCGCCATTCCTGTTCAAAACTCTCCCTTTTGTAGCATTTTCATTACATAGAACATTATGATTCAGTCATTGGATTCTTCCAGTCCTGTGACTGAATGCAGTTACCAACACCTTCCTTTCAGAAACATGAAAATTGCCACCCTGCTGATACTGTTTTTATTCTACTTCTCCATACTGCATTTTCCCCCAGTAGACTTAAAGCTGTACCTCTCAGTTAGGGATATTTTGCCTCCCAGGGGACTTTTGACAATGTCTAGAGACATGTTTCATTGTCACACAAGGGAGGAGCTACTGGTATCCAGTAGGTAGAGGCCAGGGATGCTGCTAAACATCCTACAGTGCACAGGATGTCCCCCCCTCACATAAATGCTCTCCGGCACCAAATATCATTAGTGCCAAAGCTGAGAAACCCTGACTTGAAGAAATCCATAGAGATGAAATCATATTCCTCTTACTTATATGTTTCAGTGAAAGGAAGTACATATAAAAATGTACACATCTGAGAATTCAGCTATACATGACGTAGGACAATGAGATCGTCTGTTTTTAACCTACCCATAGCATTTAGTCATTTGATGTGCATCTCCTTACTGTTTCCCCTTCAATCTTATTTCTGGCTCCTATTCTACCCCTTGAGACCTTTCTATTATTGGCCTGAGGGAAGGTTAATGGACAATTTTTACTGCTTTCAGGTCAATGGAAAAATTTTAGGTCTTAATTTTTTTTTTAGACTCGGAAAATAAACATCAAAATCAACTTTTATCATAAATAGCAGTTAGATATTTTTGGTCCCAATTCCTCTTTGCCATTTTAATTGATTGAGTGGATATTTTCAATGAACTTAGCATTACCTTTCAAATTATTGCTCTCTTCTGCTCACAGCATCTCCTGTGAGATGTGTATTCCTGAATCTTTCTCTCTCATGCTTTTGTGCTGATTTAAAAGAACCCACTTGGTGCTAAAATGAATTTATCATTGGCAACTGCTAGAATGGTGTGTCCTTTCCTAATCAAAAAGTCAATTTGTGGGCTCATACTTTGAATCTGATTTTTAAAACAGACAACTAATTTGTCAGAAACAAAAAAAAATGCAGCTTTTATCTTTTTTGTGGTTGTTGTTCAGCTTTGAAAGAGGCAGCATTTAGATAAGGCAGGTACATTTATTTTTATTTTTGGCCGCGTTGGGTCTTTTTTGCTGCGCACTGGCTTTCTCTAGTTGCCGCGAGCGGGGGCTACTCTTCGTTGTGGTGCGTGGGCTTCTCATTGCAGTGGCTTCTCTTGTTGCGAAGCACGGGCTCTAGGCACATGGCCTTCAGTAGTTGTGGCACGCGGGCTCAGTAGTTGTGGCTCACGCACTCTAGAGCACAGGCTCGGTAGTTGTCGCACATGGGCTTAGTTGCTCCGCGGCATGTGAGATCTTTCCAGACCAGGGCTCGAACCCATGCCCCCTGCATTGGCAGGCGGATTTTTAACCACTGTGCCACCAGGGAAGCCCAGGCAGGTACATTTATTCACTTGTTTATATCAAGTATTCACACAATTTCTCTTACCAACACATATATTCACAGCTTGTCAAGTTTTACCCAAAAAGTGAAGGAAAAAGCTTGCTATCCCATTATTATATGATTTTTCTCTCTTTTGTGTTTTGTTAAAGTAGATGCTGATGATTTTTCTTGACTGGACATATCATCAAGGATGCTTTCTGAAATAAGTCATCTTGATGATAAACACTAAGGACATTTTCTTGCATTTAAAGTTCCCATGCACCTCTCCAATTTTATACAGTATTGAGCCTAGGTGATCTCTGAGATGCATGCTGTATTGTTTGACATTGGTTCTTTTTTCTGATAAGGAAGACCTGTAGCCCAGAAGGCTTTTTGCCATAACTTTTGCTTCCCAAATTGTATTCTAGTTGGTTTTGTTGTGGTTATTCACCCTCCATTAGTTCCAAGTATGCTTTTAAATAATCTAAAATTCCTCCAAATCAATGTGAGTTTCTAACTACTACCGACTCTTTTCTTTCCCACAGTTTTTATATTACAATTAAATTCCAGGTTTTAATGCACAGAGTTGGGGCTGGAGATAGAGAAAAGGAGAAAGGGAAGAGAAGTCTGTTTCTATCATGCCATGGAGAATTTGATTTATAGTTCTGGACTGGGGAGGGATAGGAAAACAGTCTTTGTAAAAGACTGTTTCTTTAAAGGAAAATGGTAAGTACCACACTCAGACTGGTCTCCAAGGATGATTGTTTCCTGCTTCTTTCTTATGGAACTGACACCAGGTGTCCAGGCTCTCTGATGGGAATCCTCACTGCCCAAGAGAATGGATTTTCCTCTGTTCAGGGCAGCGTTTTTCAAACTCGGCCCCATTGACTGTGGGGTAGAACAGTTCTTTGTTGTGGGGACTGTCCTATGCATTGGTGGGTGTTTAGCAGAATCCCTGCTCTCCTAGATGCCAGCAGCAGCTCCCCCTCCGGCCACTGTGACTTTGCCAAATGTCCACTGGGGGGCAAACCCAATCCTGGTTGAGAACCACTGATCTGAGGTGAGAACATTCAGTTCTGGCGTTGGCTTGAATCCTTAACAGTGTCACTGCAAGCTGAGAACATTTGGTCACATGTTGCATCTGGGAGCTGGTTGGCTTGTATCAGCATGTCATCCACCTAACTGCCTTCCTGGAAAGTGCAGAGTTCCAGGGGTCTGATGAGACACATGGCAGTCAGGCGGGTTGGTCCCAAGGAAACTCCTGTTGCCAGGGCTACGTTTTAAAGGTGTCTGGTGCACGTGTATACATGTTCTCTCTAGTGGCTTTTCTGGAGAAATTTGCATCTGTGTATTGTGTGCTCGTATTTCCCTATCTTTCCCTCCCTCTCTGGGTCAGCTTGCTTCGCAATGTCCAAGGAGAGCAGGTTTCCTGACCACTACTCTCCTTCAGTTATTGGAGGATCTGAGCCTGATGTGCTGTGGCTCGCTGTCACGTACCATCCCATCTTCAGGCACTCTGGGACATCGCTTCCTAGGCCAGCTGCATTGCTACAAAGACACCGGGGAATGGCTTTCTCCTGTCGGCTCAGCATGAAAGGTGCTTCTGAATGGTCTGACGGTGCCTTGCGAACCACCACCCACACAGGTGGCAAGAACTTTGGAAAGCATCCACCCCTCTGCCATGAGGCTGTCATGAGGGGGTGCAGGCTTCCCATCAGAGGCACACGCTTCCCTGTCGGGGAGTGGACACAGGGGGGTCTGAGATGGAGGTTCCAGGCGCCTGTGGCTGGCTCATCCTGCACCCATGAACTTGGTTCTACCCCGCTGCCCACCACCACCACTGCCAGGCGCTGCTGGGCCATCTTAGTGGCTTGCCCTTACTGGTGATCTGCGATCTGAATGCCACCTAGCAAGAAAGCTGATGGACGACTTCATCAATGAGCTGTAGGACTATGGGCAACCCTTGTCTGCTCTGGGCCCGTTTCTCCCCCTGCAGAATATCACATTTGGCTCCATCACCATTCCCTGCAGGGTGTTCTGTGAAAGCTGACCCTGGAAGATGCTCTGTGGGGAAAAAGAGTTTTGTGGCCAAATGGGTTTGGGAAATGTGACGTCATACAGCATCTGTTTGGAGATTCATAATGTGCACAAACATTTGAGAGATTTTCTGGAATTCTCTGCACCCAGGTATCCATGTGGCTCCCTCGTCACTTTTCTGCAATGTGATTTCCCTCGAGACTTTTCCTGATCACCCAGATCTGTGGTCCCTTCTCATCTGTCCTTTACCCTGCCTCATTTGTCTTCCCAGCACTTCTCATTTTCTGACATTGCATCATATTCTTATTTATTGGTTTATTTTATGTCCCCCTCCACCCAAGATGTGCCCTCTGTGTCAGCAGGGACTTGATCCATTTGTTTGCAGATTATCCCTAGCATGTGACCCATAGTAGGTGCTCAATAAAAATGTGTTGAATGAATAGACTGTTTAACTTGGAGATTCCCAAATGAAGCTCATCAGGGACGTTTTCCCATTAAAATCCTGGGAAAGGTGCTTGGGGACTCACCAGGAAGAGGGTGGCTAAAATCCCGAGGGCCGTGGTTCCTAGTACCAGCCACTTAGTTCTGAGTACACAGACAACTCGGCGTTAGCCTGAAAATAAACAAAACGGACGTCATGAGAGTTGCCATCACGTGCCTCGAGGAACCAAGCCTTGTGCAAGGCTGACCCCAGGGCTGCCTCAACTGGTCTTACCTACGGGGCCCTGCTGCCGTTTTCCTGAGATGGCTTTATATGAAGATTCCTTGCAAACTATTGGTGGCGCCTGTTGAATCTTCCCAAAACACGTTTTCAGAAATGAGTGTGAGGCTCACACTTGGAGAAGTGCTTGAATCTTCAAGTTCTCCATCAGGAGACTGTGGTCTAGTCACAGCCACCACGTGGCAACTCCCCCCCGCACCCCCGCCTCCACTCTGAGTCAGGTGTAGCTTTGGCACTTTGCCTGTGGTTTCCTCAGGTGCTCAAAAGTAGGAAACTCCAGGGCTTCCCTGGTGGCGCAGTGGTTGGGAGTCCGCCTGCCGATGCAGGGGACACGGGTTCGTGCCCCGGTCCGGGAGGATCCCACATGCCATGGAGTGGCTGGGCCCATGAGCCATGGCTGCTGGACCTGTGCATCTGGAGCCTGTGCTCCACAACGGGAGAGAACACAACAGTGAGAGGCCCGCGTACCACCAAAAAAAAAAAAATTAGGAAACTCCATTTTGCTGGTGTAGAGAGGAAGGCTCAGAGGGATCCAATTATTTGCTCACGATCATCCTTCTAGGAAGCAGCAGTGCTTGGATTAAAACAAAGTCCTCCCCAGTTGAAAGCCCATCTCTCGCCCTCTGTGCTTGCATACAGAACAGGGGCTGTCCTTTTGTACCTCCACACTTAAATACTCAGCACAATTTGTCCTAGGAGCTAAATGGGCCTGGCCAGGGCCCTTAAGGCAACAAATGAGACCAGTAATCCTCAGAAGGGCTCTTCGTGTACTGCCCATTTATGGCCTGTGGTTTGATTGATCCATCCATTTCCAGGGATAAAGCTGTGTCCCATTTTCAGTTTTGCTCCACAGTTGTGGGTTTAGTTTAGATTTCCCATCTCACACGTGTTCATCCAGAGCCAAGGCGTCTCAGAACATTTGGCATCAAGCAACAGAAACCCACTGCAACTCATTTAGGCATAAGATAGGACTTTATTGAAAGTAGCCTGGGGCATCCTATAGGACAGTGAGTGAGGCCAGGCTAAGGAGAGCCCAGAACTCTCTCTTTCTATGAAGGACTGTTTTCTCCGTGAACCTCTGCTTCATGAGTCTCCTCTTGCAGACCAGCTTTCTCTGTGCACGTGGCTCCCTGGTGGCTTTCAAGTTGATTAGGTCCAGTGCAAGTAGCCAGTCCAAAATGACCATGGTCATTGTCACCCAAGGCCACGGGACCCACTTTGGGAAACACTGTTCAAGCAAGGACCCTTCCCATGGAGAGCGGGGCTTCATGCCTTATCCCCAGAACCCAGAACAGTACCCTGGCACATATCTGTGGAGCTCCGTACCTGTCTGTGGGTGGATGCAGCTGACTTAGCTGCACACACACACCAGGCAGCGCTCTGCACTGCGGTCACAGCTGTGCTCCAACACGATCTTTATCTCAATCATCTGCCTGTGGCTCCCCTTTTCAGAACTGTAACTGGTCTGAGAAAAGTGAAAATCAAAATTGAGACCCGGTGGAGTATCCACTGTGGGCCCAGCACTGCCTGATATGATGCAAAGGCAGGGCCCGCCTTCAAGGACATGGGCTAAGTTTAGGATCCGACCTTAAAAGGGGAATTTATTGGGAGGACACAGCATTTCTTGTGGAACCCAGGGGCAGAAGTACAGCTGGGCTTTCCAAGGCATCAGGACCAAAGACCAGAAAGTCATCAGGACACAGCTATGTCTGAGGTCTCATCCTCATGTCGGCCTCTTTCAGCAGTCACCTTCTCTCTGTGCTGAGGTACGTCCCCTGCTTCACTCACCTGTGGCCCCTTAATCCCTGATACCACATTGCCCAACCCAGGACCTGGGAGAGATGGCCTAGCCCAGCCCAGCTTCTGATTGGTTCTCCTGGGTCAGGTGAACACATACCTATCAGCTGTGACTTGAGAGGGTGGAGGTCACATGGCACCAATATGGCTGCTGAGATTCCTCCTTTTGGGTGGGGTGGGAGTGCTGGGGGGAATTTTCTTTGCTCTTTCATAGCCCTGGGGCCAGTTAGGGCCCAAGAACAGGTGAGGTGGGTGGCTTTTGATTTTTCTCCCCTGTCTCTGCCTTTCTTCTATTTAGTCTAAGAACAAAAACACGGCGGAGAGGAAAGGAAGGGCCAGGGTCTTTCTTCTGGTTTTTACCTTTTTAGCTTTTTCTGTAGTGAAAAGATAGAGAGCTCTGAGAAGTCTGAACCAGTGAACAAGCAGGACGAGTGTGCCTTCGGGAATTTTGAGGTGAAAGTGACCTCCTGCTTTGGTTTTAATTTACTCTTGCAGATAACTTCCTTGTCTTCCTAGGCACTATTCAGGGCTCCAGCCTATTGCTACCATTCCCAGCTAACATTCTCCCTGCCTTCCTTTCAGACGGAGGTGCATCCATGCTCCAAATTTTACGTACTAAACATCCATGAGCTATTCTCTGAACAACGTGAATAATTTTCTACTTGATTGTTTCCACACATACAAAACAACTAAGGTCCTTTGTGCAATTTCCACAGCACTCCTGCCGTATAGGAAGAGTCCAGAAGTGTTCAGATCAAAGTGGGGGACTGGTCTCTAATGAGTTGAAGATTGAGCCCCGTGTTGGTTTGCTAAACACAGTGATGAATTCCCACAAGCTTAGTGGCCTAAAACAACAAACGTATTCTCTCATGGGTCTGGGGGCTGGAAGCCCCAAATCAGTATCAGCTGGGCTGCAATCAAGGTTTTTCAGAAGAACCAAACTCCCTTGGATGCTCTAGGGAGGAGTCCATCCCTTGCCTCTTCCAGCTCTGGTGGCTGCTGGCATCCCTTTTTTCTTTTTTTTTTTCTCGCTATGTAGGATTCCCATCTAGGGAAATACAATAATTTATATGTGCATTTTCCTGTTGATGGACATTTAAATTGTTTCCAATTTTCAATATGATTTCTTTTAAAAAAAATTTTATATACTTTTTCAAGGTTACTTTACATTTACAGTATTACAAAATATTGGCTATATTCCCTGTGTTGTACAATACATCCTTGAGCCTATCGTACACCAAGAAGTTTACATCTCTCACCTCCCCACCCTGTATTGTACCCTCCTCCCACTCCGCGCTGGCAACCATTAGTTTGTTCTCTATATCTGTGACTCTCCTTTTTTGGTATATCCGGTAGTTTGTTGTATTTTTTACATTCCATATATAGGTGATATCCTACAGTATTTGTTTTTGTTTGACTTATTTCACTTACCACAATGCCCTCCAAGTCCACCCATGTTGCTGCAAATGGCAAAATTTCGTTCTTTTTTAAGGCTGAGTAGTATTCTATTGGTTATATGTACCACATCTTCTTTATCCATTCATCTCTTTTAATTTTTTTTTTTTTTTTTTGCGGTACGCGGGCCTCTCACTGTTGTGGCCTCCCCCGTTGCAGAGCACAGGCTCCAGATGCACAGGCTCAACGTCCATGGCTCACGGGCCCAGCCGCACCGCGGCATGTGGGATCTTCCTGGACCGGGGCACAAACCCGTTTCCCCTGCATCGGCAGGCGGACTCTCAACCACTGCGCCACCAGGGAAGCCCCTATCCATTCATCTCTTGATGACACTTAGGTTGCTTCCGTATCTGGGTAATTGTAAATAATGACACTCTGAACATTGGGGTGCATGTATCTTTTCAAATACATGTTTTTTATAACACGTGTTTTTGTTTTTTTCGGATTTATACCCAGGAGTTGAGTTTCGAGGTCATATGGTAGTTCTATTTTTAGTTTTCTGAGAACCCTCGATACTGTTTTCCACAGTGGCTGTGCCAGTTCACATTCCTACCAACACTGTACCAGGTTTCCCTTTTCTCTAAAAATTGTAAATTTTCTTCCTAGGGGTAATTGAGATGGTAGTTCAATAATAACATAAGATCAGGTGAAGCCTAAAGAAATTTTAGAAAACCTGTATAAAGTAAGAAAACATCTGTTCACTGGCATTTGAATGTTAGAGAGACACCAAGACATGTGGGCCAAGTTCTGGAGAGAAGGGAAACACAGACGCAAGCTTGACATTTGGTGCAGCTTTTCTCCTTGGGGCGTTGGCTGATTCAAATCTTACAGCCTAGGAGCTGAAAAGCCAAGGAGTTCAAAAGACTCTAACCACAGAAGCTGCTGGCATCCCTGGACTTGTAGGTGCAGCACTCTAGTCCTGCCTCTGTGGTCACGGCCTCCGCCTCTTCTTTGTATATAATCTCCTCCTGTCTCTCACTTATAAGTACACTTACAGATGGCACTTAGGGCGAGGATAGTCTCAACTCAAAGTCCTTATATCCGCAAAACTTTACCTTGTAAGGTAACATTCTCAGGTCCCAGGGATTAGAGCCTGAGATCTTTGGGGCCACCAGTCAGCCCACTGTAAGCCCTAAACGTCTTCTCTCCTGAGGAAGGTCTAGGCTGGGCAGAAACCCCGACAGACATCTACCAGAGGCCAGATTGAGAGCCCGTTTAGAAGGTCATTTCTCAGCTCATTTGGAACCTTGCTATTGCCCTTTTTGGTTTTTTCTTTTCTTTTCGGTACGTGGGTCTCTCACTGTTGCGGCTTCTACTGCTGCGGAGCACAGGCTCTGGACGCACAGGCTCAGCAGCCATGGCTCACGGGCCCAGCCGCTCGGTGGCATGTGGGATCCTCCCGGACCGGAGCACGAACCCGTGTCCCCTGCACTGGCAGGCGGACTCTCAACCACTGCGCCACCAAGGAAGCTCTGCGCTTTCTTTTTTCCTCCTGTTTGTCCTCAACAGGTGGAAGGATTAAGAGTAAATGAGGGGCTTCCCTGGTGGTGCAGTGGTTAAGAATCCGCCTGCCAATGCAGGGGACACAGGCTCGAGCCCTGGTCCAGGAAGATCCCACATGCTGCGGAGCAACTAAGCCCGTGCGCCACGACTACTGAGCCTGCGATCTTGAGCCTGCGAGCCACAACTCCTGAAGCCTCCATGCCTAGAGCCTGTGCTCCGCAACAAGAGAAGGCCATGGAATGAGAAGCCCCGCGCAACGCAACAAAGAGTAGCCCCTGCTCGCCACAACTAGAGAAAGCCCGGGCGCAGCAACGTAGACCCAATGCAGCCATAAATTAAAATAATAATAATAATAATAATAAAATAAATGCATTAGTGGATTTTGGGTTTCCTCTCATCGTTAGCGTATTGCTTTCATTCCTAAGACCCTAAAAAATTGGAAACCACTCCACTTACCAGGAACACACTTTGCAACACGGATCCAGGGGAAGCTGTTTTCTTCCGTAGACACTTCATGACTCCGGTTTCCACAACAGCAGGCACTGCTGGCTCTGCCAAGTTGCTGGAGAAGGGCACCTTATCTGCAAAGTCACGAATCCAAATGGGCCCCCATTGGCAAGGGTGGAAGGAAGTTGTTTGGCTTAGCTTCTTGGGGGATCAGAAGATTGGGAGTTCTGGTGGGGGGACTGCAGGTACCTTGCTGTCCCTTGGTACAACGTCAGGGGAAAGAAAGGTCGCTGGTAGCTTCTCAGAGCTACCAGTTGGGGCTGTGCAGAGCGTCTTAGTAAATGCCATTTTGGTTGCAAATAACAGAAACTCAAACCGGCTGAAGAAAAAAGGCGACATCTATGGAGAAGAAAAGATGGCTCCTGCCTGTCCAGACTCCTCCGCTTTGCTTGCCCTTTGATTCTCTAACCTTCCGCATTTCCTTTCAGTAAACTCCTTTTCTGTTTAAGTTAGCCACAGGAGATTTCTGTTGGTTGCAACCAGAGAATCTTGAGTGATACAAAACGTCCTAGTGGAACCCAAGGGCAGGCATTGGAATGGGCCTTTCCAAGGAAAGAAACCAGGAACCAGAAAGTCATCAGGAATCAGGGCAACTTTGTGCATCAGTTGGAATGCTTTCAGCTTTTTTTTTTTTTTTTTTCCTTCATGGAGCTCATAATCCATTCATTTATTCAATAAACAATTATTGAGTATCTATCCTGTGCCAGGCACCCTGGTAGGTCTTAGAGTTCCATACAGGTATAAAATATGGCAAGACCCCTGCCCTCAAGTAGCTCACATTCTAGTGAAGATAAAACATGTGAGCACATAGAGTATATTCACAACACAGAATAAGCAGAGCTATGCCATGGACACATATACACCAGCAAACATAAAATAGATAGCTAGTCTGAAGCAGCTGCACAGCACAGGGAGATCAGCTCGGCGCCCCGCGACCACCTAGAGGGGTGGGACAGGGAGGGTGGGAGGGAGGGAGACGCAAGAGGGAAGAGACATGGGAACACATGCACATGCATAACTGATTCACCCTGCCACAAAGCAGAAACCGACACACCATTGTAAAGCAACTACACTCCAACAAAGATGCAAAAAAAAAAAAAAAACAAGAGCTATGCCAGAGGGATGAAGCATGACTGTCTTCATAGACCTAGAAAGCACAGATGCAATTATCCTGGTAGAGAGGGCCTGGGCAGAGAATCGCAGTTAGGTGAACCTGTGTGCACAGAGAACATGGTATGTATGAGAAGCTGCAAGTTTTCAACATCCGTGGAGCAAAAGAGTTCTTGCAAAAGTAGTGGGAGACGTGGCTGAAGAAATTGGTTGAGGATGAAGCATAAAAAACCCACTGAAGTGTGATCTTTTTTTCCTGAGGAGGCATGGGGGAGCCATGGAAGATTTTTAAGCTGTTTGAGGACATGGTCAATTCTCTGGGTTTCAGAAAAGTCCCTCTGGAGTCTGGGATGTGGTGAAAGTTGGGCTGGACCTTTCACCAGCAGGCATGCTCAGTCGCTCAGGAAAGGTTTTCGCTCTGCCTTGGGAAATTTTTCACGCCGCTCTGGCAGCGGAGCTCGCCCCGCCCACGGCTTCTCCTCACTGGATTGGTTGAACTCAGGGAGGCTACCAGGAGGCCCAGTTGACCTCCCAACTCCACACCCCCGCCCCCGCCCGTTAACGCTCTGGGCGCGCGCTGCCTTCAGCTTTAAATAACTGAAACCTGGATGTGGGTAGATGGTAAAAATTTGGAGCCCCTCCCAAATGAACTCTAGCCATGTGGCTTGCTTTGTCTGATGAGATGTTGGCAAACACATGGCAGGTGGAGACTTGAAAAGTGTGCTTTGAGGCTTTCTCTCTCCTGTTGCTCTTGGAAACCTGTACCCACCACACGTGGCCTGGTCTGGCCTGCTGGGTGATGAGGGACCACACCAGGCAGAATCAGACGTCCCAGCTGAGGCCTTTCTAGACCAGGGTTTCTCATTCTCGGTACTATTGACATATTGGATCAAATAAGTCTTGGTTGTGGGCAGCTGTTCTGTGCACTGCAGGATGTTTAGCAGCATCCCTGGCCTCTACCCCGAAATGACAGTATCACCCCCACCCCAGTTTAACAACCAAAGTGTGTCCAGACATTGCCAAATGCCCCCTGGGTGGCAAAATCGCCCCCAGTTGAGAACCACTGTCCTAACCCAGCTTGCCTGGCAATGACCAGGCTGGCCTGTACACGAAGCCACCCTAAACTAGCCCCAGCCAAACCAACCAGGCCAGTACAAGTGGCCAGCTTGACGCCTGGAATCCTGAGAACTAATAGTTGCCATTTTAAGTCACTAACTTTTGAGTGGTTGGCTCCACAGCACAAACAGGTACATCTGACTACAGTGGCTGAAACTGATAGGATTGATTTATTTATACAACAGGATGTACAGAGGTAGGCAGTTCAGGTACAGTGCAGAGCACAGTGATGCCACTAGGCTCCCACCCAGGCTTTTCATGTCTTTCCACTCCACTGTCCTTTGAGGTGGGCTTTGGTCTCTTGCTTGTTACCTGGTGATCCCCAACATGGCTGCTCCAGCTCTAAGTCCGAGCTCCAGGAGAGGAAAAGGAGACAAGGCAAAGGGACAAAGAGAAAAACTTTCTCCTAGCAAAGCCTTGCCTTTAATTCCAGAAGGGAAGCCCTGCCCAGGGCCTTCACCTGCATGTCACTAGCCAGAACTGAACAACACAGCCAGGTCTAGCTGCAAGGGAGGCTGGGAAATGAGGGCATTTCACATGCTGCTTATACAGTAGAGGGAGGCAATGACTAAGGGGCTTGTAGTGTCTGTTGCACTGTCTCTCTGGGGATCGTCTTGGTTTCTTCTTCTTCTTCTTTTTTTTTTTTTTTTTTGCCACACGGTGTGGCTTATGGGATCCTAGCTCCCTGATCAGGGATTGAGTCCGGGCCCTTGGCAGTGAAAGCGCAGGGTGGACTGCCAGGGAATTCCCTGGGTCTTGGTTTCTTGTCTTTACCTGTTGCTTATCTATCCTGGCCATCTCTTTCTAAGACTGGCTTTGTTTCTCCAAACACAGTGGGAGAAATGGCCACCCCAGCTGGGAACTGCATCAAGACTTTCAGCTCCGGGCCATTAATGACCTGTGTGGTAACTCCGTGTCCCACTTCCAAATATCAAGGGCACAGGTGCTGATTGGCCCCGCTTGGGTTAGAAGAGAAACCTGATTGGTCTGGCTTGGGTAGAATATCTACTGATCAGCCAGTCAGGTGTGGCCAAGAGAGCAGCAGTAGGTAGGGTAAACCTGGTTGGGGAATGTGCATTCTCAGAGAAAGGGGTGTGTGGCTGAGGAGACACCTAAAGAACCATCTAGTTCAAGGAGTGAAGAAAGGACATTGCCACTGTGGGTTGCAATGCTGATACGATAAAGATTAACACGTCCTTTGAAAGACCTCAAATACAGTGGAGTCCCATAGGCATTACATTTAACTTATGCAAATTCAAATATTTGTATTCAACCAAAGTATTTTTTTTCCCACACAATTTGGCTTCCACACATGAGCCAGCTACTTAACTACTGCCTGACCAAGTGATCTTTTCTGGTGCTGGAGATTGCTGTTTTGGATTTTGGGGATATGGTACAGTATAAGTAATATGTTCTTTATGGAAAACTGCTGGGATTTTCAAGATTATTTTTAAGGTCAGGTGATGCTCACCCTTCTCACTGTGTAAGAAGTACCTTTAGTGGAAGATCATGCAAATCATTTTTCCCATTTCCTTCTAGATTTAATCAGTATAAAGAATGCATTTGGTTTTAAAATATCAAAATACTTTTATTGTGGCTTTTTAAAAATAAAAAATAAATGATATTCATGGCTTCTGGCTCTTCCTCCAGTTTTGTTTGGTGGTCTCTGGCCGTACAAGAAAGGCAGGGAGAGAACAGATGGCTGGAGAGAAGGCAAAAATGAGGGTCTCTTCAAACACCACGGGAAAGGGGTGTGCCCACCTGGGCAGTGTGTGTTCTTTGATGACTGGGTACTTGGTCTGTCCTGATGGCCTGGGACTTGACCTACTGGGCTGTCTTGGCGTGGCAGAATGGGCAGCGTGAGATGGAGTTAGAAACCTGGGTTCCAGACCCAATTCTTGAATTTACTAGCTGTGTGACTTTAGATGGGCCATTTAACCTCTCTGGGCCTCAGCTTCCTCATTTGTAAAATGGGGAACATAATGCTATTTACCTCCCAGGGCTTGAGAGAGGATTAGACGAGAAGTGTTTTGAACACCGCAGAGCGCCATATAAACATGACTCACTGTTATGGAAGCAATAAAACTGGTTGCTGTTCACATTTATTATAATCAATTCAGATATAAATGCACTATACCATGGCCCCAACAGCCCTGAGGTTACCATTCTGTCCTGTGGCCACAGTACACGCCCTGGGTTTTCTCAACTGCGGGCTTCTCAGAGCTCCTTGGAGGTTTGACATTTGGGTTTGTCACTACCCAAACACATAATTGCACCTACCAGGCCTAGGAGTCTGAATTTCAAACTTATTCTTCATACGCCTGTGTATGTTTACATTCATAATATCTGTGAAAAGAACCCCTCTCCTCACACACTCCAAAATACAGTATTGTGCAAAATACCAGTCTAGGAAGCAACACACTAGGGTAGCAACCTTTAATGTCCTAAAAAAGCATCTTAGTAGTTTGACGCAGAAGAGTTACACTGACTCACGGAGGATCACGCGAGGCCCAGCGGGACGACGTTTCTAGTTCCTTCCACCAGGTTTAGAAAACAGAAGGCTCTGGCTGGATTTGCTGGGCATTTCTCTCTTCAGCATCTCCTTTCCTTGGTCCATCTTTGGGGTGCCTTTTCTGGCTCCAACCTACAACAAGCAAGAGCAACAAAAGCCCAAACTCTATAATTGTAGGGAGATCCCCAAATACTTCTCAAATGGCGTTTTTTTTTTTACTGAAAATAAAATCTTTGTTGTAAAAAAATATTTATATACACACATAGACATGAGCAAAACGAAGGTAAAATGATCCACCATTATCACACTACCCACAGGTAACCTTATTCACATTTTGGTGTACACTCTTCCAGATACACAGTTAACATTTTCTTCTTACATTTGCATCATTTTGCCCATCTTTACATTTGCCTCCTAACTCATGGTTAGGATATGGGTTTCAAAATCCCTTTGGGGTGACCTTGGGCAGCCTGTTTTACCTTTCGAGAGGCCTTTCGAATGGCCCTCTCCTCCAGGACTACTTGAGAGGATTAAATGAGAAAATGTATGTAAAGTGTTTCGTTTAGTGTGTGGCACGTGGCACGTAGCAAAAGCTCACAACACTCTCACAACAAGTGATGGAGATGATGATCAGCTGGCTTCCTGGTAGTCATGTGGCAGACAATAGCCATGCAGATATTAACAATCTAGTCTGCGTGAGAGTTTAACACGGGTTGGCATATCTGGCCCTCTGCCTATCTTTATAAATAAAGTTTTATTGGGACACAGCCAAGCTCATTTGTTTAGGCATAATGCTGCAATGGCAGAGGTGAGTAGTGATGACAGTGACCCCATGGTTCACAAAGGGAAATGACCCTTTATAGAAAACGTTTGCTGACCTGACCCTCATCATCCAGTAGATAACAAGCTGGTTCCTGGACTTCACCGAGGAAAACGCTGTATTGGAGCAGCTGAGTACGAAGTCTGGGCTCTGATGCTTCTGCTCTTGGGCAAGTAACTTACTTCTCATCATTTTCACACGTGAAACCGGAGCGATCCAGACAGTGAGGACTGAGCACGTCTGGACCGTGCTTAGTGCAGGGTCTGATGGCTGGCAAGGATGCTATAAAAAGCTGGCTATTATTAGCTATGAAACTTCAACTGTTGAAAGGCACAAAGAAACTCCCAGAAGAGGGTCACTGCTGCATGCAGCTCTCTAGAGAAGGCCCAGCAATAATCTCATAGAAAGCCAAAAGAGGCTGGGAATGTCCCAGGTGAGCTCTCCCAGGCAACACACCCACTAAATTAACTATTCCAACTCCTTTGCAGGAGGGCAGCAGATTAGACCGTGAAAAGAAAGGGGAGCAAAGGTTAAGGCCCCAAGGTCTAGCACAGTATCATTAGTCCCTGGCACGTAGTAGGTACCTGGTGTCTGTTGGAATGAATGAAGGCTGGTTGTTTAACCATAAAAGAGATTTATCCGTCAAAGGGCAACTCTAACCTGTGCCGATAAGACCACGTCGAGCCAGAGGTAAAATTGCTGCCTCCGATATCTTAGGGTCTTAGGAATGAAAGCAATGTGATGAGAGGAAACTCAAACAAGGAGCCTGCTAATGTTTCCCACCGCAGGACAGAGGCATTGCAGTGGATTCCCGGGGAACAGATGGACAAAGAAAAATGTTTAAAAACAAAAGCAGGCACAGAAGATCATGAATGGGCCCAGATAACTCGGGACACTGAGCAGACAGAGGCAAGCGGCGCATCTTGATGGAAATGAGGCCAAGCTAATAAGCCGAAAGAGTTTACCCTCCCTCAACTGGCTCCCTAACTCCTGCCTTAGGAAACTCAGTATGAAAAAGAGGAGCACATGGACTTCCCTAGTGGCTAAGAATCCGCTTGCCAATGCAGGGGACACGGGTTCGAGCCCTGGTTCAGGAAGATCCCACATGCCCCGGAGCAACTAAGCCCGTGCGCCACAACTACTGAGCCTGCGTTCTAGAGCCCGCGAGCCACAACTACTGAAGCCTCCATGCCTACAGCCCATGCTCTGCAACAAGAGAAGGCCATGGAATGAGAAGCCCGCGCAACGCAACAAAGAGTAGCCCCTGCTCGCCACAACTAGAGAAAGCCCGGGCGCAGCAACAAAGACCCAATGCAGCCATAAATTTAATAAAATAATAATAATAATAAATAAATTTATATTAAAAAAAGAGGAGAACATTAGCATTAGCAGGTTTTGGGTTTCCTCTCATCGTTAGAGTATTGCTTTCCTTCCTAAGACCCTAAAAAATTGGAAACCACTCCACTTACCAGGAACACACTTTGCAACACGGATCCGGGGGAAGCTGTTTTCTTCCGTAGACACTTCATGACTCCGGTTTCCACAGCAGCAGGCACTGCTGGCTTTGCCAAGTTGCTGGAGAAGGGCACCTTATCTGCAAAGTCACGAATCCAAATGGGCCCTCATTGGCAAGGGTGGAAGGAAGTTGTTTGGCTTAGCTTCTTGGGGGATCAGAAGATTGGGAGTTCTCGGGGGGGACTGCAGGTACCTTGCTGTCCCTTGGTACAACGTCAGGGGAAAGAAAGGTCGCTGGTAGCTTCTCAGAGCTACCAGTTGGGGCTGTGCAGAGCGTCTTAGTAAATGCCATTTTGGTTGCAAATAACAGAAACTCAAACCGGCTGAAGAAAAAAGGCGACATCTATGGAGAAGAAAAGATGGCTCCTGCCTGTCCAGACTCCTCTGCTTTGCTTGCCCTTTGATTCTCTAACCTTCCGCATTTCCTTTCAGTAAACTCCTTTTCTGTTTAAGTTAGCCACAGGAGATTTCTGTTGGTTGCAACCAGAGAATCTTGAGTGATACAAAACGTCCTAGTGGAACCCAAGGGCAGGCATTGGAATGGGCCTTTCCAAGGAAAGAAACCAGGAACCAGAAAGTCATCAGGAATCAGGGCAACTTTGTGCATCAGTTGGAATGCCTAAAGCTTTTTTTTTTTTTTTTTTTTTTCCTTCATGGAGCTCATAATCCATTCATTTATTCAATAAACAATTATTGAGTATTATCCTGTGCCAGGCACACTGGTAGGTCTTAGAGTTCCATACAGGTGTAAAATATGCCAAGACCCCTGCCCTCAAGTAGCTCACATTCTAGTGAAGATAAAACATGTGAGCACATAGAGTATATTCACAACACAGAATAAGAAGCGCTATGCCATGGACACATACACACCAGCAAACATCAAATAGATAGCTAGTGGGAAGCAGCCGCACAGCACAGGGAGATCAGCTCGGCGCCCCGCGACCACCTAGAGGGGTGGGACAGGGAGGGTGGGAGGGAGGGAGATGCAAGAGGGAAGAGACATGGGAACACATGCACATGCATAACTGATTCACCCTGCCACAAAGCAGAAACCAACACACCACTGTAGAGCAACTACACTCCAACAAAGATGCAAAAAAAAAAAAAAAAAAAAACAAGAGCTATGCCAGAGGGATGAAGCATGACTGTCTTCATAGACCTAGAAAGCACAGATGCAATTATCCTGGTAGAGAGGGCCTGGGCAGAGAATCGCAGTTAGGTGAACCTGTGTGCACAGAGAACATGGTATGTATGAGAAGCTGCAAGTTTTCAACATCCGTGGAGCAAAAGAGTTCTTGCAAAAGTAGTGGGAGACGTGGCTGAAGAAATTGGTTGAGGATGAAGCATAAAAAACCCACTGAAGTGTGATCTTTTTTTCCTGAGGAGGCATGGGGGAGCCATGGAAGATTTTTAAGCTGTTTGAGGACATGGTCAATTCTCTGGGTTTCAGAAAAGTCCCTCTGGAGTCTGGGATGTGGTGAAAGTTGGGCTGGACCTTTCACCAGCAGGCATGCTCAGTCGCTCAGGAAAGGTTTTCGCTCTGCCTTGGGAAATTTTTCACGCCGCTCTGGCAGCGGAGCTCGCCCCGCCCACGGCTTCTCCTCACTGGATTGGTTGAACTCAGGGAGGCTACCAGGAGGCCCAGTTGACCTCCCAACTCCACACCCCCGCCCCCGCCCGTTAACGCTCTGGGCGCGCGCTGCCTTCAGCTTTAAATAACTGAAACCTGGATGTGGGTAGATGGTAAAAATTTGGAGCCCCTCCCAAATGAACTCTAGCCATGTGGCTTGCTTTGTCTGATGAGATGTTGGCAAACACATGGCAGGTGGAGACTTGAAAAGTGTGCTTTGAGGCTTTCTCTCTCCTGTTGCTCTTGGAAACCTGTACCCACCACACGTGGCCTGGTCTGGCCTGCTGGGTGATGAGGGATCACACCAGGCAGAATCAGACGTCCCAGCTGAGGCCTTTCTAGACCAGGGTTTCTCAATCTCGGTACTATTGACATATTGGATCAAATAAGTCTTGGTTGTGGGCAGCTGTTCTGTGCACTGCAGGATGTTTAGCAGCATCCCTGGCCTCTACCCCGAGATGATCGTATCACCCCCACCCCAGTTTAACAACCAAAGTGTGTCCAGACATTGCCAAATGCCCCCTGGGTGGCAAAATCGCCCCCAGTTGAGAACCACTGTCCTAACCCAGCTTGCCTGGCAATGACCAGGCTGGCCTGTACACGAAGCCACCCTAAACTAGCCCCAGCCAAACCAACCAGGCCAGTACAAGTGGCCAGCTTGACGCCTGGAATCCTGAGAACTAATAGTTGCCATTTTAAGTCACTAACTTTTGAGTGGTTGGCTCCACAGCACAAACAGGTACATCTGACTACAGTGGCTGAAACTGATAGGATTGATGTATTTATACAACAGGATGTACAGAGGTAGGCAGTTCAGGAACAGTGCAGAGCACAGTGAGGCCACTAGGCTCCCACCCAGGCTTTTCATGTCTTTCCACTCCACTGTCCTTTGAGTTGGGCTTTGGTCTCTTGCTTGTTACCTGGTGATCCCCAACATGGCTGCTCCAGCTCCAAGTCTGAGCTCCAGGAGAGGAAAAGGAGACAAGGCAAAGGGACAAAGAGAAAAACTTTCTCCTAGCAAAGCCTTGCCTTTAATTCCAGAAGGGAAGCCCTGCACAGGGCCCTCACCTGCATGTCACTAGCCAGAACTGAACAACACAGCCAGGTCTAGCTGCAAGGGAGGCTGGGAAATGAGGGCATTTCACATGCTGCTTATACAGTAGAGGGAGGCAATGACTAAGGGGCTTGTAGTGTCTGTTGCACTGTCTCTCTGGGGATCGTCTTGGTTTCTTCTTCTTCTTCTTTTTTTTTTTTTTTTTTTGCCACACGGTGTGGCTTATGGGATCCTAGCTCCCTGACTAGGGATTGAGTCCGGGCCCTTGGCAGTGAAAGCGCAGGGTGGACTGCCAGGGAATTCCCTGGGTCTTGGTTTCTTGTCTCTACCTGTTGCTTATCTATCCTGGCCATCTCTTTCTAAGACTGGCTTTGTTTCTCCAAACACAGTGGGAGAAATGGCCACCCCAGCTGGGAACTGCATCAAGACTTTCAGCTCCGGGCCATTAATGACCTGTGTGGTAACTCCGTGTCCCACTTCCAAATATCAAGGGCACAGGTGCTGATTGGCCCCGCTTGGGTTAGAAGAGAAACCTGATTGGTCTGGCTTGGGTAGAATATCTACTGATCAGCCAGTCAGGTGTGGCCAAGAGAGCAGCAGTAGGTAGGGTAAACCTGGTTGGGGAATGTGCATTCTCAGAGAAAGGGGTGTGTGGCTGAGGAGACACCTAAAGAACCATCTAGTTCAAGGAGTGAAGAAAGGACATTGCCATTGTGGGTTACAATGTTGATACGATAAAAATTAACACGTCCTTTGAAAGACCTCAAATACAGTGGAGTCACATAGGCATTACATTTAATTTATGCAAATTCAAATATTTGTATTCAACCAAAGTATTTTTTTCCCACACAATTTGGCTTCCAAACATGAGCCAGCTACTTAACTACTGCCTGACCAAGTGATCTTTTCTGGTGCTGGAGATTGCTGTTTTGGATTTTGGGGATATGGTACAGTATAAGTAATATGTTCTTTATGGAAAACTGCTGGGATTTTCAAGATTATTTTTAGGGTCAGGTGATGCTCACCCTTCTCACTGTGTAAGAAGTACCTTTAGTGGAAGATCATGCAAATCATTTTTCCCATTTCCTTCTAGTTTTAATCAGTATAAAGAATGCATTTGGTTTTAAAATATCAAAATACTTTTATTGTGGCTTTTTAAAAATAAAAAATAAATGATATTCATGGCTTCTGACTCTTCCTCCAGTTTTGTTTGGTGGTCTCTGGCCGTACAAGAAAGGCAGGGAGAGAACAGATGGCTGGAGAGAAGGCAAAAATGAGGGTCTCTTCAAACACCACGGGAAAGGGGTGTGCCCACCTGGGCAGTGTGTGTTCTTTGATGACTGGGTACTTGGTCTGTCCTGATGGCCTGGGACTTGACCTACTGGGCTGTCTTGGCGTGGCAGAATGGGCAGCGTGAGATGGAGTTAGAAACTTGGGTTCCAGACCCAATTCTTGAATTTACTAGCTGTGTGACTTTAGACGGGCCATTTAACCTCTCTGGGCCTCAGCTTCCTCATTGTAAAATGGGGAACATAACGCTATTTACCTCCCAGGGCTTGAGAGAGGTTTAGACGAGAAGTGTTTTGAACACCGCAGAGCGCCATATAAACATGACTCACTGTTATGGAAGCGATAAAACTTGTTGCTGTTCACAGTTATTATAATCAATTCAGATATAAATGCACTATACCATGGCCCCAACAGTCCTGAGGTTACCATTCTGTCCTGTGGCCCCAGTACACGCCCTGGGTTTTCTCAACTGCAGGCTTCTCAGAGCTCCTTGGAGGTGTGACATTTGGGTTTGTCACTACCCAAACACATAATTGCATCTACCAGGCCTAGGAGTCTGAATTTCAAACTTATTCTTCATACGCCTGTGTATGTTTACATTCATAATATCTGTGAAAAGAACCCCTCTCCTCACACACTCCAAAATACAGTATTGTGCAAAATACCAGTCTAGGAAGCAACACACTACGGTAGCAACCTTTAATGTCCTAAAAAAGCATCTTAGTAGTTTGACGCAGAAGATTTACACTGACTCACGGAGGATCACGCGAGGCCCAGCAGGACGACGTTTCTAGTTCCTTCCACCAGGTTTAGAAAACAGAAGGCTCTGGCTGGATTTGCTAGACACTTCTCTCTTCAGCATCTCCCTTCCTTGGTCCATCTTTGGGGTGCCTTTTCTGGCTCCAACCTACAGCAAGCAAGAGCAACAAATGCCCAAACTCTATAATTGTAGGGAGATCCCCAAATATTTCTCAAATGGCATTTTTTTTTTACTCAAAATAAAATCTTTGTTGTAAAAAAATATTTCTATACACGCATAGACGTGAGCAAAATGAAGGTAAAATGATCCACCATTATCACACTACCCACAGGTAACATTATTCACATTTTGGTGTACACTCTTCCAGGTACGCAGATAACGTTTTCTTCTGACATTTGCATCTTTTTTTGAACCAGGAGTTTCTGATTATAGGCAATTTCACTGGGATGGACTTTCTCTCGAAAAGCTGTTACTGAACTGAATGCCTTATGTCTCTGATGTCTTAGGAGGGTAAGATGCAGCATACTCTAGGGGGTCTGTCTAACCCTTTTCTGAGCACTACTCCTGGATCCAGGCAGCCATGTGTGTGACTCTGTCCCTGGTCATAGCTGATCGGGCACTTGGCACGGGCTGGGCTTTTAAGATGGTCACTCCCAGGATTTGGGGTTATGGGCTCTAAGATGCTACTTGCTTCCTGGGCTGGTCCTTTGAACTGGGGGACCGTGAGGTCATTCCTTCCTGTCACATGACTGGAGAGAGCAGAGATCAGGGGAGCCACACAGAGACACAGAGAGGAGATACGGCCTGTGTGTGCGTGTGCGCATGATTGTGTGTGTGTAAAAGAGATGATGCCTGAGATCTGATGGCTTACCAGTTCTATTTCGAGGCCAGGCTCTCTTTCAGCTCCCAGTTTTTATGAGGCACTCACCCCTATATCCTTAAAAAAGCCCCCTCCCCCCCCCCTTTTTTTTTGCCGTACGTGGGCCTCTCAGTGTTGTGGCCTCTCCCGTTGCGGAGCACAGGCTACGGATGCGCAGGCTCAGCAGCCACGGCTCACAGGCCCAGCCGCTCCGCGGCATGTGGGATCTTCCCAGACTGGGGCACGAACCCGTGTCCCCTGCATTAGCAGGCGGACTCTCAAACACTGCGCCACCAGGGAAGCCCAAGGCCCACTCTTGGGGGAGGAGTCGCCCAAGTTACACTTGGCAAGGAACCTGGAGGAAACCTTTCTGTACTGACGAGATCCTAGACACCAAACTTCTAAGCTCAGGCTGGAGGGCAGGGAGAATGGGAAGCTGGCTCTTTGCTCTTAGCCGAAGCACCATCTGCCCTGCTTCTGTTAAAGCCACAGGCAGCGTGAAGTTCCAGGGCGTCTCACATCTCAGAGAAGCACAATGTTCCCACAACATCCGGGGCCCATCCCAATATCTCCTCTGCCATTTCACATCCCCAGGTGGTCCTCAGACAAAACCTAGATGTGGGGCAGTTTCTGCCTCCTCCCAGCTCAGTCATATATGTGAGTGAATAGGTAACAAACTTCCAGTCGTTTCCACTTTGCAGGGTGGCAAACGTCTCAGATCAAGTGGGGCCCTCAGGATGCTCTCTATCCTCTTAACATACTGCTCTGGGGAGTAACCATCTTCTGGTCTTAGCACAAGGATGCTGGTTGAGAAGCTTCTATTTTCCAAATATATCCCTCACCTAGAATATCTTCGTTTCTTCCCATGATAATTTGGTTGCCTCAGCATGACTGTGGCCTTTTATCAAACTTGAATGTCTCCTCTCTCATATTCAACCAAAATGTGTTTGGCTTTCTAGCTTCCTGAGAGCTCGCCTCTACTGTCTGCAAAGTGGGAACGTGGACTGGCTTAATTGCAGTTCCAGGGCTGATTTGTCAATGGCAATGTTTCAACATGTTCAAGATTTCATAGTCTTAATTCTCAACTTTGAAGAGAATTCTAGAGGATGCTTCCTGGAAATTTAAGAGAAATGCCACTGGAAATGTATCAGGTTTATTACCTGGAGGTTTATAACCTAAAGGAGGAAAAGCTAGCACTCACCTGGGTGTCAGATCTGCACTGATTCCCAGCTCTCCTACTGAGCTGTGTGGCTCTGGACAAAGAAAGTCTCTGAGCCTCAGACACCTCATCTGTCAATTGGGTATAATAACAACACCCACCCCATAGGGTTGTTGTGAAGCTTAAAAGAGATACTGCACGTCGAGTGTTTGGCTCTGTGCCCGGCACATGCCAAATGCTCAGTACATAACAGATGTGGGATAACTGTCAACTGGGCTTCCTGCTGACGTTCTAGGGTTTTCTCTCTTCTCTCTTCTGGCTCACCTGGAAATGTGAGTTCTGCATCTTTGAGTTCTTCATCAGCTCTACGAACATTCGTCTCTTTAACACAGAAAGAATATTGACCAAATTTAGCTTATGTTCTTCTTTGCCTTTTGCATCAGAGAAAAATGGATTTTTCTCAACTTTCAGATGCTACCCATTTGGATGGAATGTTGAGCCTTCCTAGCTGAGGAGGTGAGGATAGAGGTCTGCAGAAGGGGGTGTGGCTTTGGGGCAACGCTACACTGTCCTGCTGCACCTTTTAGGGAATCTCTGTTCCAGATTCCAGCAGAGAAGGAGGTGGTCAACCAAGAAGGCTATGAGGGATACTGTATTCTTCTTGGAGGACAGATCTGCTTTAGCTGGAAGCAGAGCCTCCTAGATCAGTGGAAGAGGCTGTAGATGTCCAGTGGCTTTCCGCCCAGTGGAAATGTTGAAAGCCCCAGTGGCTAACCTCCCTGGCAGGGACTACAGGGGCCTGTTGGGAAGCCAGCATCACTGAAACCCTGGAGCTTGCCGCTCCCCTGGGGTTTGATTACTATTGCTGACCCTGATCTGCTCAAGACCCTGCACCTCAGGGGCAGCTCATCAAAGAAAGAGCATCCCCTAGGCACTGGAGACACAAAAGTGAGAGGGAACTGGGGTCTCCCTTGCAGACTGACACTCCGCAGGTGAATGTGCAGTGGTGTCAGGAAGGAGACGTTCTCCTAGAGCCCTGAGCATCCACTGGGGTCGCCAACCTGACTCCTACAGTGGCCAGGAAAGTAAAAGAAGTGGGTGAAGTGAGCTGGGGTGGCGGTGGACAGCAGCAAACACACGAGCCCAGCGCCTTTCTAAGGGGCCTGGAAGATGGAGGCTTGTGATGGTGGCTTGTGGGTCTGTGGGCCTAGGGTCGCCAGATCTTCCAAGTTTCCCAGAGAAGCTGGATATCCAGAGTATTCCAGGAAACTGCCCTATTTTGAAATGTAACTTAAAAAAAAATCCCATGAGCCAAATGGAATATATCTGTGGGCTGCCATCTTGCGACACCTGCTTCAGAACCTCCCTGCTTGGTGTCTAGTTGGTGCTCAGTAAATGTTGGAGGGGTTGCCAGATAAAATACAGGATGCCCAGTTAAATCTGAATTTCAGAATGAAGCCAACAAATTTGTGAGTGTGAATATGCCCCGTGTAATATTTAGGACATTTATACTGAATAGCTTTTGTTGTTTATCTGAAATTAAAATTTAACTGGGCATCGTGTTTTGTGTTTGTTTGTTTTCCCCTAAATCTGGCAACCCTACCGGGTAGTCACAAAACTCAGGGAGGAAATAAGGCTGTCTTTTGGGACAGGGCATAGGTGCTTACAAGACTCTTCCATTCTCCCAGAAGGATGCTAACTCTACCCTCAGAGGAATGTCCGTGAAGGCTGATGGGCCCATATTGAACTGACAGTTGCCCTCCAGGCATTTTCCGTGGAGAAGGCCTCGAGCCTGCAGCCACTCAGTATTTATCACAAACTCAGTTGAGACAATCAGTATCCAAATTCTCAGATTTTATAAAGCAGGGGTTAGTTTTAAACCAACAGCCTTCTTCTCTCCCACCCCATCCCCCACCTCTTTTTTTGCAGAACCGTTTATCCAAGCAAAATCCCATGAGGAACGTGGGGTATAAGATAATGGAGAGCTTCTCTGGCAGGAGAAAGGTGTGTGTGCTTTGAGAGTCACACCTTTCCATGGCACCCAAAGGCTCCAGGGAACCCCAGTTTGAACATTGCTGCAAAATTCCTTCCTGGATTAAGTTCCATCAGTGGGCAGCTGGGCACTGAAAGGCAGAGCCTGGCCCCTGTGCACCTGCTTTTCCTGAACTTTACTGAACTCACTGGGATGTGATGAAGGGGGTGGGGGAGGGTCTTTTTCTTTAGCCTTCTTCTATCCGTATGCTGCATAGACCTGGCCACATGGTTCTACTTCATCATTGTGGGCGGAAGAGCACCACCCCAAGCCCCTCCCATCCCACGCTCCTCCTACACAACATCTACCAATTGTGGGGCTTCCCTGGTGGCTCAGAGGTTGAGAGTCCGCCTGCCGACACAGGGCACACGGGTTCGTGTCCTGGTCCGGGAAGATGCCACATGCCGCGGAGCGGCTGGGCACATGAGCCATGGCCATTGAGGCTGCGTGTCCGGAGCCTGTGCTCCGCAACGGGAGAGGCCACAAGAGCGAGAGGCCCGTGTACAGGAAAAACAAACAAACAAACAAACCAAACACACAAGTGGCACGGAGGAAGCCAGAATCTTGAGAATACCTGGGCCCAAGGAAATCTTGGAAGATAGTGAGTTAAAGAGAATAGTGAGGATAATGACGATGGTAGGAGAGCGTGTATGCTTTGTGGTCCTATGTGCTAAGGCTTTTGTATACAAGCTCCCATTGGGAAGGCTACGAGCTAGGTGCCATTTTTATTCTCATCTTAAAGAAGAGGGATCTGAGCTAATTAAGCAGAGGGAAGGTTAGGGGGTATTCCTGGCTGAGACCACAAGGCCAAGTGGTGGTCACGCCCCCAAGGCAGCACTTGATTGGCTGGAGATTTGATTGGCAGGAGAGCTGAGCGGCTTCTCCTGCCAGAAGCAGCCGGTGCCCTTCAGCCTTTCTTACACTTCAAGCCCTAAGAAAGGGCTTGCGTGCTTCCCAAGTGGCAACTTCTGTGCATTTAAAAATTTCCTCTTGAAAATCCCAGCCTTAGCCCTTTCACAAAAGGTATCTGGGTCCTTTCTTGGCCATGGCCCTAGTCGTATTCACCAAAGAGAAGAGTGTGTCCCATAAGAGCTGGCGGCTTTGGGAGGACCAGGGAAGGCGTCAGCTGGCAGGAAGCTCCCTGAAAGAAATAGAGGAATCCCCACCCATCCATGAGCTGCCTATTCTTCCCCCTTAGACACGGGGCTTGCGATGTGCCAGGCACTGCAGGCATTTTGCCATTTAACCCTCCCGCTGCCCCACGGAGTAAGCCCCTTGCTAACAGTTTTGGTTGCTTTTGTTGAGGAACCTGGGATACAGAGGTCAAGCCACTTATCAGGGTCATTCGGGGCAGCGGTGGGGCTTGACCCCTATTTGTTTGACTCCAAATCTGGCCTCTGAACTCTGAGAGACACTGCCGGCTTCTCGAGGGATGTGGGATGTGGATTCGAGTGGGCACGGCCTGGGCCGCGGTTCCCGTCCCTCTGCCACATGGACAGAGCCACAGGCCCAGTCGCTGTGAAGGCCCAGCATCTTATACCAAGTCTCATTTTCACAGCCAGAGATATTAGTGTGGAAATAGGACTTTTGATTCTTGAAAGGTCTGCTTGGTGAAGAGATGGTCAAACATTAAAACTACAAACTCCATTTTTTTGGGGGTGGGCAATTCTGAAGCTTAAGGTGTGTAATTTCATCTCAGTGCTTCAACCTTGCCACCTCTGTGAACGGGTGAAGAGTTTCAAAGTTTTATACAGGAGGCTAAAAAACTAAGGCTCCTTGTGAAAATACTAAGTGTAAAACTTAGAAAAGAGGAATTCTACCTTCTGTTCATTTCTGCTTAAAGACGACGAAGATATACTCCCTGGAAGGAACGGATGCCAAGACAGATGTATACAAGTGCGCTTTAGGATCCAGCAAAACTTTAATATATATTATTGTTTTCTTCCTGACAAACAGGCTGGCATGTCCCTTGCGTTGTGTATGAATGAGGCAGCCCATGAATAATGCATGTGAAGCCTGATTATGTAAATCCTCAGGTTTTCAGTACATGACAATGGCTTTTTTTGGGCCCTTCTCTGTCCCACTTTGTGGTCTGGTGTCTCTACTTTGGGGCCTAGTCTGCCAAGCCCTGGGGGGGGGGGCATGTCGGAGAGGGGTGAGCTCTCCAGAGGGCACATCAAAGGGAAAGTCACAACTCTGTCACTGGCCCAGCTCTCCCTGGCATTGCTTGGTGTGAAAGGAAACTGTCCTCTGCCTGAGGCAGCCCCATGACACATGCAGACTAAGGCCTGTGATGTTTAATTCACAGCAGTGAGCACTGGAAACACCGCATCCAGGCTCCCTCAGAGCAGGACAGCCACTTTTCATTTCTGGGGCTCTAAGCCAGAGAGCCTGCTGTCTGGAAACCTATTGCCTGGAAGGTTCGCAGGATGGAGGGCAGGCTTCTGCAAGGAACTATCTGACCATCACCTCCTGGTTGAGAAGAAGGGCACCCTTCTATGACCTTGGCCTCCTTAGAGCTCATGCAGGCAACAAACACACACATGCAAATACACACACATGCCAACACACAGCACATACTCACATGTACACACATACACGCAAGCATGCGTGTACAAATACACAGCCCCAAGTCAGAAAGACTGGAGTACTATTCTGGCTACTCAGAAGAGCAAACCCAAATCTTTATTCTCAGAGAGCTTATTCCTCGGTGTATCCCTGGCACCTGGCAGAACAATGAAAATCAGAAGCGCCGCCTTTAAAAACACTCGGGCTGTTCACTCAACTGATTGTGGTCATCATTGCAGGAGGCAGGGAAGTCAGATCATGATGCTGGACACCCTTAAGCTCAGTACAGTGCTGTGGGTCAATTATGTCTCAATAAAACTGGTAGAAAAAAGAGTTATCTGGATAGAAAGAACAAGATAAAATACACGAATTATCAAAAGTTAAAAAAATACAGACGAGCTAGACTATGAGTCTCAGAAAGCACTGTTCACAACAGCCAGGACATGGAAGCAGCCTAAATGTCGATGGAGGAGTGGATAAAGAAGATGTGGTACAAATATACAGTGGAATACTACTGAGCCATAGAAAAGAATGAAGTAATGCCATTTGCAGCCACATGGATGGACCTAGAGACTATCATATTATGTGAAGTAAGTCAGACAAAGACAAATATCATATTATATCATTATATGTGGAATCTAAAAAAAATGATACAAATGAGCTTATTTACAAAACAGAAAGAGACTCACAGACTTTGAAAACAAACTTATGGTTACCAAAGTGGAACTGTGGTGGGGAGGGATAAATTAGGAGTTTGGGTTTAACATATACACACTATTATATATATAATATGTAATCAACAAGGACCTACTGTATAGCACAGGGAACTCTACTCAATATTCTGTAATAAGTTATATGGGAAAAGAATCTGAAAAAGAATATATATATGTATATGTATAACTGAATCCCTTTGCTGTACACCTGAAACTAACACAACTCTGTAAATCAACTATACTCCAATATAAAATAAAAATTAAATTTAAAAAAAAGAAAGTTAAAAAAAATAGAGGCAAGCTAGACTATGAGTCTCAGAGAGGTTAAGCTAACACATATATATGGAATCTAAAAAAAAAAAAAAAAAAAAAGAAGGTTGTGATGAATCTATGGGCGGCCAGGAATAAAGACACAGATGTAGAGAATGGACTTGAGGACATGGGGAGGGGGAAGGGTAAGCTGGGACGAAGTGAGAGAGTGGCATGGACATATATACACGACCAAATGTAAAATAGATAGCTAGTGGGAAGCAGCTGCATAGCACAGGGAGATCAGCTCAGTGCTTTGTGACCACCTAGAGGGGTGGGATAAGGAGGGTGGGAGGGAGACGCAAGAGGGAGGGATCTGAGGATATACGTATGCATGTAGCTGATTCACTTTGTTACACAGCAGAAACGAACACCACACTGTAAAGCAATTATACTCCAATAAAGATGTTAAAAAAAAAAAGCTGCCTGAAGTCACACAGTAAATGGCAGAACAAGAGTCTAAACCTAAGTCTGCCTAACGCTAAAGCTATTCTGCCACCTTCCTTTGCAATGAGCGAATGCATTCTGTGCTGCCTGGATCCCACCGGGACCTCAGCTGGCTGTTTCTAAAGGGAGCTGAGCGGCAGCCTCAGAGGCTCTGCTCCGAGCAGGGGCCTCCCACCTTCTGCTGCCTGATCGCCCTGGTGACCCTCTTCTCCTGGTGCAGCCGCTCTTCCACGTGCACCAGGGCCTCCTTCAGCAGCGCCTTTCCTTCGGCCTCTTTGGAGATGCCGTCCTTCAGCTTTGCCACCTGTGACTGGTACATCTGAACCGACACTTTGCTCTGCCTGAGCACACAGGGGAGACAAAGTCTCTTTTCTCCTCATCTTTCTCACTCACCACCAATGCTCCCGACCTGGGAGATCCTCAGAACACTTCCATGTATGCCTGGCTTCGCGGTTTCCTTACAAGTGGGGGGAAGGATGAAGATGTGGGGACTAGAGGGCAGAATAAATAGCCCATTGGCTGTGGACGTGCAGCATGAAGGGGGCACAGGTTATGCTACCAGCCCCTCCCAATTTTCCAGAGAGGGTGGGGGAACGGATACCACTGAAAATAGGATGGAATTACGAAAAGCACACACATGGTGAAACATCAGACACATTTATAAAAGGTGCACCTTATTCCTTAACAGTAGGGTACTTTAACTGCTGCTTTCTTGCCCACAGACTTGGGTCCTTCAGGCCCTGAGTCACCATCCCGCCTGCCCCCCTCCACACCCAGGCCTCTGTCCTCTTGTCCTGGTCCCTACGGGTCTGTAGCTGCACCGAGGTTTAGCCTGGAGAATGGAGGCCTGGGCCTTTTGCCGGAGACATGGGCCATACTTGAGCTGTGCAATGTCCTTCTCGTATCGTCTCAAAAGCTCTTCTTTTCTCTGCAGCTGGTTCTTAAGTAGGGTGATCTTATCAAACACCAGGTACAGGTCTATTTGTCGAAGCTGGTAGACACTCTCCCTCTCTTTTGGGGAGAGGTGTTTCATGGACACGTGACCTGACATACCTTGGATGTTCATCAAAGTCCCGAGGGTTTTGCTCATGTCCATGTACTACGAGAAAGCATTTCGCAGGTAAGAGGCCTGGCCCAAGACCGCTGGTGGCCACTTTGAGGAGGCAAACGTCTAATTGTGTTTCATTCATTTTCTGCAGTTGCAGAGGAGAAACACATGCTTTGCAAATGAGTGCATTTGGGGTTTTTAGTGCGACTTTCATTTTCCCCCGCATCCATTTACACTAGACCTTTTTGAGAATTGGGGGGAAGTGGGGAGGGGGAATGACAACAGACATAAACATTCATTCTTACTACCCAGTCTTGCAAGGGATTGGGCTCTGCAATTTCCAGCCCATGTTGGGATAGGAGATGGGTCTCGTGGAGCTACTGTAACAACTAAACATGTATGTGGAGTTGATGTTTAAACTATCTGCAGGGCACGCAGGTTTGGACAGGAGGGGACTGATGCTGGGTATACCTACCAGCTTTTCACTAAGATCTAAAGCGTCAGCCACATCCATTTTCCTTAACTTCTCAGAGACCATGATGGACCCTGGGCTGGAAAGGCCATTTTGAGGCTGAAATAAAAAAAAAAAAGAAGAAAAACTCTCTTGGCATTCCATTATGATTTTCTACATCCAGAAGAATAACCCAAACAATAATGGAAGAACTGGAAAGATACTAAAGAATAATTTGAGAGAGTTAATTTTTTTAACATCTTTATTGGAGTATAATTGCTTTACAATGGTGTGTTAGTTTCTGCTGTATCAAAAAGTGAATCAGCTATACATATCCATATATCCCCATATCCCCTGCCTCTTACGTCTCCGTCCCACCCTCCCTATCCCACCCCTCTAGGTAGACACACAGCACCGACCTGCTCTCCCTGTGCGATGCAGCTGCTTCCCACTAGCTATCTATTTTACCTTTGGTAGCGTGTGTGTGTATATATGTCCATGCCAAGAGAATTGGTTTTAAATCCAGTCTGACTCTGTGAACTGCTTTCTTTATGACTGTGTTCCTACCCCTTCAGAGCACGACTGCCTTTGAAATGATGCATCACTTGTGCCGTTCTTTGGCCACCGTCTCGTCTGTCTTCCCTTTAGGCCAGTGGTTCTCAACCGGGGGTGACTCTGTCCACCCTACCCCCTCCAGGACATTTAGCAATGCCTGGACACATTTGTGGTTGTCATAATTGCTGCTGGCGTCTAGTGGGTAGAGGACAAGGATGCTGCTAGACACCCCACGATGCATAGGGCAGTCTCCCAAACAAAGAGTTACCTGGCTCAAAAAATCAGTACCGCTGATGTTGAGAAGACAAGCTCCAGAAAAATGGGGACCATGCGGCTTTTGCTCACTATCTCCCTCCTTGTGCCCAGCATGGCACCTGGCACCGAGTGGTGCATAGTGGGCATGTTTGTTGAATGAACGAATGAAGGTTAAGTGGAAAATAGCCTCCCTCCTTTTGATTAAAGGAATCTCATTTCTGTGCAGCAGAAACCATACCCTCACAAAATTTGGCCCAACCTTCTCCTAGCTCGGGAACCTGGTGGGTGGGCATCACTTCAGACCCTTTCCAGAGACAATGCAGATAGTGTTTGCAGCTGCATCTCCCTAAGACCCCAACCAGCCAGCTGGCTGCTGGAAGCCCAAATGACTGCATGGAATGGCCACCAGTCTGAATAGGTTACCCGAACTGAACGACTACAAATAACCATAATAAGCCTCCTTAAAAAATAAATTGGCTCTTAATGCTTGCCATGAGCATCTCTTAGCCCTAGCATTTGTTGGCACTACCCTGAAAACCTCTGAGATTAAAAACAAAACAACTAAAAAACTATAATGGCCCCCAAAGTGACTGTGATAGATAAGAGTGGACATATTTGTCTATGTATCTATGGAGATGAGAATAAAAGAGGGTATCTGAAGATGACAATAAACCGGGCAGATCTGCTGCAAAAAGAACCTGAGATGCTGCTCAGTGTCTTCAGCTACCCTGAGCTGCATCCTCTGTACCTCTCCAGACGCCCCCTCTTTTCCTGAGGGGAGGGTCACTAAGGAAGAGCCTGGGCTACAGGATCCAAGCACACAGTCCCCACCCGGTCTCTGCAGGCTAGCAGACACACCACCAGGGACACACCCCTGGTGTGTCTTCAATCATTATTCTGTGACCTTGGGTGAGGTACTTGACCTCCTGAAGCCTTCATTTTTCTTATCTGTTAAATGGGGACAATAAGAGTAACTATGACACAAGGCTGCTAAAATGGTTCAATGACATAAGGCATGGAGCCGGCTGAGCTCAACGCCTGGCACACAGTAAGCAGTTCACAGATGTCAGCTATTCTTCCTCCTGCTCTTTCCTTTAATTACTGCCAACCTTGGAGGATTGAGAGTTAGGAGGTTTCCTGCTCTGTGGTGTCAGTGGTGGGATGAGGGCTTGTTGCCAAGGAGAAGGTCTTGGAAGCAGGACCATCAGGACGTGAGATCCAGCTGAGCTCCCCACCTGGAGACGGTCCCTCTACTCCCAACCTCAGAGAAGGAAGGTTCGATTTTATCAGGAAGACCAACATGTTTCTGAAGACTCACATCTCTAGACGTGTGAGCAAATGTCTAGAAAAATTGTAGGAGAAAATGCTGGTACGGATAGGATGGCTTTATTATGTTTTCCAAAAGCTGGTTTAGACCAGCTGCCGCAGCAAGCCACTCTGGCCTGAGCTGTCCATTGTCACGTGTCAGTCAAACACCCGATCAAACATCCATTTAGGATACAGGGCACCTTCAACCTAACAATCAAATTACTTCTGAAAATCCTGGAAAACACAAACTATGCTCCCTAAGAAAGGAAGGTTTTCTTGGATAATATTCTTTAAATACTGTTTGACAATAATAACTATCATCTATTAAAGTGCTCGCTATGAGCTAGGCACTGGGATAAGCACTTTACATAATGATCTCCTTTAATTTTTCCATCCTCATTTTACAGCTGGGAAATTGAAGCCCCAGAAAGGTTAGGAGGCTGCCCAAGGTCACAGAGCTTGCAGAGCTGGGATTAGGACACAGGTCTCTGATTCTAGAACTTGTGTCTTCTTAATCATCATGGCTCCCTTCTGCTGCCCTTTATGTGTTCATGTTTTTCAGTTTATAGCAAAAAGCAAATGTTAGGCAAGCTCATGACATACTGTTGTACATTAGCTTGTTGGATATTTCTGCAGAATATAACATGTGATGTGAAAAGGAGGGCCCAGAGATTGACCGGGCCAGCATCAGTGCAATGCTATATCATGCTGTACATGATGGGAAGCCGCCTTTCTATTCAAACACTGGATCGCTGGTACGGCCAGGCACCGATCAGTCCATACAGGTGCCAGCCCATCAGGGAGGACCTGGCCTCGAACCAATGATGTATACAGTGGTGCCAGGGCACACGGCTAGTGTCTGTCCTCATGCCCACCCTCCCCATGTGTCAGTCAATGCAGAGACAAAGTGTCTTTGGTTACCGTTCGGGTCTCTACTCTTGAAAAAGTTGGCAAGTCAGGTTTTGCATCCAATATTTTCCGAACATTTTTTTCCATCCCGAAGGTCTTTAAGTCTAGAAATGATCCATCCATGTGGTCCTTGTGATCTATAAAAGAAAAAGTTTACACTCAAAGGCTCAGGAAGAAGTTACTGCATGTAAAAGTCACAGCTGCTATTTACTGGACACTTACCACAGGCCAGTACTAATGAGCTCACCATCCTCCCTTGGCAGGTGGGTCATCGAGGCCCAGAGAGGTGAAATGACTTGTCCAAGGCCACACAGCTCGTATGAGGCTGCAGCCTCCCAGGGCTGGGGCACTGAGGGGGAACCTTCGGCCACAGGTGTGAGGACGGACTTGAACCCAGGCTTCTGTGTCCTAGCCCAGGGCTCCACCCAGCAGCAAGCTTGGCTTCTTGAAAGCCCTATTCCCTCTAAACAGGGTATTTATCCTGGGAAGTTCCCCAAGGTTGGTCCTTGCACAGCATCCGTCTATGAAAAAGTTTCCACTGGGCCACAGTGAAATAAGAAGGACAAGGTTCTGAGTTTTTCATGAAATCCTGTTTATTTAATATCAAGGCCTGCTCTTGACTCTGAGCTCATGCCTACACATCTATTTTTTTTTCCTGCCCATCTTTTTTTATAACTATGTTTTTTTAGTTATGAAATGATGGGGATAGAAGATGGTGGTCCTGGCAAATTGGTTAGTCCCTAAAGTGAACCCTCAAGTCTGGGGTCCACGGTTCTCAGCACAGAGGGGGTGACTAGGCAGGAGGAAACTTACTTGACAAGCAGGCCTTCTCAAGTTCTTTAATTCGTGCACGAAGCTCAGATAAAGCCTCTTTCTGACGCTGAATGACTTCCTCATGTCGGGACCCTTTGCACTTGGCTCCTAGATCACTGAAGGACTGCTCCTGTGGCCAGAAGGGTGAGGACAGCAGCTTTATCAGTGATCACAACCTCCCTCTCTTGTATTTGAAGAAACATGAACAAATCATGGATTAGCAGAAACCCTGTCACTTACTTAGTACCTTGGAAAATATCATTACAGGGTTTCAGACGAGAAGGAATTTAAAAATTGCATTTCGAATACAAAGTCACATCAAGGAAGATTTCCAACTTTCCTACCTACTTAGCATCACTATAAATAAGAGATCCCCCCTATGTTCCCTCCCCATGTTTTATTTCTTTTTTTCTTCTAATCTTCTTGTAAGCTTGGGTTTCCACTTGTTGTCATTCTGGTCTCATCTCTGAACAATCACATCAAATTTGCTCCTGGAGGGGCTTTTTTTTTTTTTGCCGGCACCATGCGGCATGCGGGATATTAGTTCCCTGACCAGGGATCGAAACCGTACCCCCTGCAGCGGAAACACAGAGTCTTAACAACTGGACCGCCAGGGAAGTCCCTGGAGGGGCATTTTTTTTTTTTTTTTTTTTTTGGTACGCGGGCCTCTCACTGTTGTGGCCTCTCCCTTGCGGAGCACAGGCTCTGGACGCGCAGGCTCAGCGGCCATGGCTCAGGGGCCCAGCCGCTCCGCAGCCTGTGGGATACTTCCGGACCGGGGCATGAACCGGTGTCCCCTGCATCTACAGGCGGACTTTCAACCACTGTGCCACCAATGAAGCCCCAAATGGTTCTTATCGGCCAACTTGGGGAAAACCTTCTTCTAAGACTTTGTGGCTGAAAATGTAGTCTGCAGAGCTGTGCTATCGGTACCAGCTGGGAGCTGGTCAGAAATGCAGAATCCCAGGCTCCCCCCACCCGATACCTGCTGAGTCAGAATCTGCATTTTAACAACATCCCCATATGATCCGTGGACACCTTTGAGTTGAGAGGCACCACTGTAAACTATCCTCTAATTGGCTGGTTTCTGGAAAAGTAAGTAGCCGTTTTGGCCATGTGTTTCCCCTGATATGCATGAAGAGAAAGCAAAAGACTGAAATACTATTGGTTGGTCTTGCACACACTTAGACACAAACCAGGACCCGCAGTAACGACTGGGATTTGTATCAATAAAATCAGCTGCGGTATATAAACAAAGTACCATTTCTAGACATTTCAATAACCTTGCCTCTTCAAGTTGATCTTCAAGTTGATCTCTGAGTTTTGGGATTCAAGCTTCATGTTAATTCCTCCTACATCATTCACCCTCTTTAATTAATTTAGCTCCCAACAAGGAGTTGCTGAGATTCCTCCATCTGAGTACGTTCCCTCTGTTTCTCATAGGAAAGCCCATTTCATCAGTTTCCAGTAGTAAAGAGAAGGACGGGGACCACCTTACCGATTTCTCTGACATTAGCCGCTTGACTCTGGCTTTCAGCTTCTCCTCTTGCTGTAGCCTTTCCTCGGTCAGCTTCTCCTTCTCTGCCAGATGCTGCCGTAACTGTTCTTGCAGCAAATACTGCTGAGTTTCCCGAGAACTGTTGATCTTCATCTGAAATGAGGGGAAGGGAAACTGCAGCTGATGGGGGACAGGACTAACGCAGGAGTCATTTCCACTACCTTTGGGGGCGGGACAAAGGTTCACGAAACTTTCTTCAAAACACAGAAAAACGATGCTTAGCTTAGTAACTAATAGCGAAGTAGTAGAGCATCGTGGTTAAGAGCTCAGACTCCAGATCTAGATAGAATCTCAGCTCTAGATCTTTCTAGACACTTCTTCGTATAGAAAATAAGCGGGTGAACTAAAGCAGGCCATCTTCCTCCTCATTCATCCCTGCCGGGCACTTGGGTGCGGGATTCCGTGGAGAGCACGGGCCCGTGAAGGGGCTCTGCAGCACGCCTACCTGACCTACTACCCTTTCCAAATGGGCTTTAATGAGGTTTTCTCTGTTCCTCATTTCTTGCAGCTGAAGCAATTGCCTTCTGGAATCCTCCCGAAGCTTCTCTTCAACCTGAAAGGATGATGAAACCGAGGGCTTGCTGCTAATGTGATCATCATGCCCTCTGGGGAAACTCTTCTGGGGGGTGCTAATGGCAGTGGGGGAGTCCCTGAGGGGTAGGGACAGCTGCAGCCCAGCAGCAGGGGGTCACAGGCATGCACTGGGTAGCAGCAGACTCACAGGGAGTTGCCCCCTATGGGAAAGGGCCGAGCTCTGCACCCGGGGCTCAACTATGTTCTACCGCACACTCCGATCCCAGCTCGGTCCCTAACAAGCCGTACGACACTGGGAAAGTTATTTCACTGCTCCGTGACTCAGTGTCCTCATCTGTCCAACAGGGATGATGATACTAGTATCACTGCATAGAGTTATTGTGGGGATTCAATGTTTGGAAGAGTGCTTAAGGGCTCTGTGAGTGTGTTAAGTACTGTTGTAACCTATGAAAGGTGGACGGGAATGTCCGCCGTACAGTCTCGTTCTAATAACTCGTGATGGATACTTGGAAATGTTATGATTGGGTTTATTATCATAACTGTTTGTCGTTACCACTTTGAGCACACTCACTGGTGGTAACCTCTATGGAGGCTTGCTAAAGCAATGTCTATTAAGAATTGCAGCCTGCAAAGGAAGGCATTTAAAGTGGAGAAGCTTGCCTACTTTTCCCCCCTTGCTTGGGTAACAGTCAACAAACGGTAAGCTTGGGAGTGCTTCATGCTACCCTTGGCTGGCCTGTGTAGGCCTCGCAGCTGCTCAGTTCTTAGATGCACCTGCTGAGCCCTGGGCCCTGGCACTAACAGGAAATGAGGCAAACTCTCGTAAATAAATGGAAAGTGTTTGTGCTGAAACAAATACACAGGCTCTTTTTTTAGGGATCTGAAGAGGGGGATCACAGGGATGTAATAAAAGACCCAGAAAAGCCCTTAAGAGCTTTCTTCTGAGTAGTGTGGTCCAGTGGAAGAGCCTCTGCCCAGCTCTGTTACCTTGGAAAAGTCATCTAAGCTCTCTGGGCCTGAGTTTTCTCCCACGTCTAAACATGCTCTGACTTCTATGTCAGCAGCCTTTTTCATGTGCTGCAAAAGCCAAGTCCAGCCTTGGACTCTGCCGTTGTCTGTGCTCTGCATGAACAGCCCCCGTTCCCGTCCCCAAGCCTCAGAGTCACCTTCAACAGCCGCCCTGCTCCCTCGCTCACACTCGGGGGTCTCACGCCTGTCCTCCAACCCCTCTCACATGCAAGCTGGACTGTGACAGCTGGCCACCTCGCCTCGAGTTTAGTTTCTTCCAGTGCAATCTTAACGGTACTATGAGAGTTACCCAGCTGTAAGGCAGCTCTGTCCAACAGAACTTTCTGCAATGGTACAGGTACTCTGAGCGAGGCTGTGTTGTCTAATACGGCAGCCACCAGCCACATCTGGGGATCGAGCACTCGAAATGGGGCTGGTGTGACGGAGGAACTGAACAAAAAATTTTACTTAATTTTCATTAATTTCAGTGTAAACAGTAGCATGTGGCTGTTTGCTACGCCAGGGTCATTGAAGTCAGACGAACCTGGAGTCATACAAAACTCACTGTGCCATTGGGCTAGTTACTTTACTAGTAACTAGTAGCCTTGACTTTCTCATCTGTAAAATGGAGAGGATGATTTCTAGATCACAGCGCTGTTGTGAAGATGAAGAGATGAAATGTTCAAGGAAACTCCTAGTACGTGAGAAATTGTAACTATCATTTTCACCCTGATTACTGTCCACGAATGTCATTGCATCAGTCACTTGTTCAGAAGCCTTAGTAGCTCCACACGGCCTGTGTGGTACAGAGCCCAAGCGCCTGAACTAAGGCAAAACATCAAGCCAGGGATTCAAGAAGCCCCTACAAACTCAACGAGGTAAATAAAACTGAATCCACACCTAGATAAACCATAATAAAACTGCTGGAAATCAAGGGAAAAGACAATCTTAAAAGCAACCGGAGAAAAAGACAGATTATGCCAAGGTACAACAGTTAGGCTTACAGATGACTTCTAAATAGAAATAATAGGAGCCACAAGACAATAGTGACATATCTAATGCTGTATCTAATGTGCTGAAAGAAAAGAATTGCCACTGTAGAATTCAATACGCAGTCAAATGTGTTTTAAGAATGAAGGTTAAATATACATCTCCAGACAGACACACAGGCACATATGAGAATTTGCCATCAGCAGAGCCACAATGAGGGAAAACATTAAAGGCTATTCTTCAGACACAAGAAAAATGAACCCAGGTGGGTGATCAGAGATGCAGAAAAGTCGAGCAACAGTAAGGGTCATGTGTGGATATGATACTGACTATAGCAAAACCCTAATAATGTCCTGTGGGGTTTCAAGTATCAAGAGGAGTTTAGAACATGACAGCAATGGCTTATGAACCTGGAGGGGGTCAGTGAAGTGAAGGTGCTTGAAGCTCACGGCACTGTCCAGGAGAAGGGCAGGATCACCAACTACTAGTGCCTCTGGGGAAGTGAAGAACGCAGGGCTGCCCTGGTGGCGCAGCGGTTGGGAGTCCGCCTGCCGATGCAGGGGACGTGGGTTCGTGTCCTGGTTTGGGAGAATCCCACATGTCGCGGAGCGGCAGGGCCCGTGAGCCATGGCCAATGAGCCTGTGCGTCTGGAGCCTGTGCTCCGCAACAGGAGAGGCCACAACAGTGAGAGGCCCACGTACCGCAAAAAAAATAAATAAATACATAATGCATATTGTAGTCTTCAGGATGACTACTAAGAGAATAGTAGAAGAGTGAAAAACTTAATTAATGTGTGAGTTTGGTGAGTCAAGGATGAATGCTATTGTCTTACTATTACTAAAAGAAGAGTAAAAAAGTGAAATATTTCCAAGCTAATAGAGGGGGAAAGTGGAATAAGAGAAAACAATCCACGCAGAAGGAGGCAAGAAAGGAGAGAAAGGAACATAACACAGATGGTACAACTGGTATTGAGCAAGAAGGTAGATTTAAACCCCAGTACATGAGTAATTACATAATATAAATGGACTAAAAGTCAAAGATTGTCAAACTGGATTTTGTAAAAATGATACGCTATTTGAAGGCATATGTCTAAACCTTAAGACAAAAATTGACAGAGAACATATGAAAAAGATATGGTATGAAAACTCTAACCAACAGAAAGCCAGTGATGAAGCTAAATGACAAAGGAGACGTTAAGGAAGAAACACTACTAGAGATGAAAAGGGACATTTCATGATGATCTAAAGTTTTGCTCTACAGGAAGTATTAGGATTCTAAATTTAGATGCACCTAGTAACACAGCCTCAAAATATATAAAGCAAACATCGTTCATATTAACAGAAGAAACACTCAAATGACAAACATATTGAGATTTTCAAAAACATTCTCAATGATGGAACAAAAAGACAAAAAAAAATCAATATGAGAATTTAAGTTGGAACAACATCATTGGCAAACTTGATTTAATGGATCAATTCTTTCTTAAATAATTTCACAATTAAGATTTGAAGGCAGTCTAGGGTAGTGGTTACACACAGGAGCTTTGGAGTCAGGCAGACCTGGATTCAAGTTCTGCCACAACTACTTTATGCAAGTGAACTTGGATAACTTCCTTCACCTCTGTGAGCCTCAGTTTTCCCAACTGTAAAGTGGGGTTAATACCAGTATAGACCGCATGGGGTCATTGTGAGGATGAACAGAGATGATGCAGGTGGAGTGCTTGCCCCAGAGTGGTTCCCAGGCCGACCTGTCCCTGCCATACCTTGCTCTTTTCCTGCAGCATCATAGAGATCAGGCTCTGCTCGGTACTGCTCCTTTTCAGCTCCACCCTGAGCTTCCTCATTTCTTTTTCCATGTCCTGGATTTGCTGAAAGAGTTCCAACAACAGGGAAGTCAACTTCACAGCTCATTTCATCCGGTTCATTAAGGCAGAAACCTAGTCTGGGATTCGCTTCATTCCTTCCATTGGGGGACAATTCCACATCTTTGAGGCAAAGTAGACTTTCTTTCAACGGATGCAATGAAAGGGCTGGGTGAGGGAAAATTTGAGTTTCTTTTGAAGATCAGCATGGATCCTGGATTAAACAGTACAAGATACCTATCCACTCATTAGAATCTCTTTCCTTGGGGTATATTTTTGAGTTCAATCTAAATAAGGGCTGTTTGGAAGACACAATGGGCACCGTTTGGAAAAAAAGAACAATGACACTTTTCTTTTTTCTCAGGTGAGGCAGAGAAGTGTGCTCCTGACAGAGAGAAGAACACACGTCTCCTGCCCCCGTCCCAGGCACCGTCCTTCCCAATGGATGGAAAACGTATGCCTGGTGATGTGCACGAGGGTTTGGGCTGGTATAGGGGGTGAACATTTACATTTAGTGGTCATCTTTTCATTGTGTTAATTTTTATGTTCACCTTCCATACAAGGCCAGTGATACAGTTGCTTTTTAGTTTGTTTTTACGAATTGTTGTAAAATTGAATGTATTTAAGTAAAAATACTTCAAGAAGAGTTGTGTTAATAACAGTGCTCACAGCTGTGATAAAACTTGTGACAGTGGATCATGAAAGTCTGGGCATCACAAGTCCAGGGGTAGGGACCGCGGTGAATTTCTAGCAGCATACGGTGGCCACCTCCCGTCCCTTTCCCCAGGGGAAACCTGATGAGGGGCCTTGAGCCAACTGCCCAGAAAATCTGGGGAGCGTGTGTTTTCCATGGTCTTTTCACCCATCTCTTTGAGGCTAGCAAATCAAAGAATTAGGAGACTACAATAACAGACAAACACCCAGAAAGCCCCAGAGCTTGTGCTAGCTAATGGGCCAAGGAACCCCTCCAAAACCCTCAAGGCCACAATCTAGGCTTTCAGTGGACACCTAGGGGTCAGGAGGTTCAACGCACGGTTTTGCAGAGTTTTAACTCTTTCTCTTGGGCTTCCCACTTCTCCTTCTGGGCATCTTCCTTCTGTAACTCTTCTTTCAGCACTGAGCACTGTGGAGAAAAAGGACAAGGCCAGGGGGCTTGGCTGGGGGTCCCAAGTACCTGTGTTCATGCCCAGGAGTGTTTCCTGCTGTATAACCCAATCACACCTCTGAATTCTGAGAGGCGAGACCATTTATGTGATGGGAGCACGGGATCCTGCAGTAGTTCCCAGTTCACCCCTCTCATGAGTTCTGAGGAATAGAGCGTCTAAATTCCTCTTCAAAAGCCAGCAAACTTCACCGCAGGGAAAAGCCAGCTTTGTAGTGTCTGGGTACTTAGGGTGCAGGAATTGGGATATTTTCACGCTGTGACCAGTGAGGGTGGAAGGGGCCGAGCCAGTGAGCCCAGATCCATCTTAGGGCTTTTGTGCAGGTTGCATCTCAAAGACACAACTGCCCTGACTGGTGTGGAGGGGTAAACGGAGCTGTCTTGCCCGAGGGCGGCTTGGCAACAGGCATTAAGGGCATAAGGATGGATGTGCCTTCTTTTGACCCAGCAATTCCCACTTTAGGAATGTACCTTAAGGACAATGACTGGAGAAATAAGTAAATCTGTAGTTTCAAGGATGCTCTTCACAGAATTGTCAGTAACAGTGGAAGAAAAAAAAAAAGAGGAAACAACCCAAGTGTTGTTTAGAACAGCAGACCACTTTATAACACTGGGTACATCCAGGAGAAAGTATGTAGCTTTTAAGATGAATGATAAGAGCATTGCTTTATTAGAATGGGAAAATAATCAGTATTTAAAAATTTAAAAAATGTGCATAGTATAAATTCACTATAAAATGATTGATTGATTTCTAGGCAATATATAGAAACAAGACTGGAAAAACAGACATGAAAATATTAACACTGATTTCTCAAGGTAGCATTTCCTCTGCTCTCTTTTTACTTTTCCTTTTCAATGTCATCTACTTATTTTTCTAAAATTAACACACATGATGTATGCCATTAAAAAAAAAGGCATCTCAAATGTTCACAAGAGCAGTACCCTTGGTGGTGACGAGCCCTTTTGCTATTGGCCCGCACAGTCTAGAGGAGAAGGGACCTCATTCCAAGGTCAACGAGGAAGGGGAAACGGGGACATAAATCATCCAAATGCACTTCAGGAGGTAGAAGAGCCAAGCAGGTGCTGTCTTTGCAGATTCCTTCTACTTAGCACCAGCTCTTCATCCCCTTCCCGTCCCCAACAGAGACACACACACCACATAAAACAGCTATAGCACATGCCTGGGAAGACACTCTGCTTGGGAGAAATGAATGCAGAGGGCTTGGCCAGGCAGCTGACCTCGGGCAGAGGCAGAAGAGCACAACTAAAACCAGCCTCCCACTACTCGGAAAACGATTTTGTCATCCCCATTTCACAGATGGGGAAATGGAGGCCAAATAAGTTACAATAAAAGAAAGCTCTGGGGTTGGACCCTGGTCTGTCTGATCCCAAAGCTCATGCAGTGCCTTTCACCAGCTCCAAACTGGGTATGGTACTACGTACCAGGTATTACTTAGTGTGCCTTTTCCTTGGAACCTCAAGATCTGTTCTCACCCCACCCCCATGCAGACCTAGCTATCGGGTAGCCTCTGGGAATCTCTGAGTTGCCACCTGAGATGAAAGCTTTGAGGTTTTACCTTGACTCACAGAAACAGGCACATCATGCAAATACTGAGAAATCTTATCCTATAGAGTCAGGATTCTAAAGTTAGCATTGAAGGCAAGATTTGCAAATAGTCAAAGTTACATGTAAAAAGCTCTTTGCTTGCCTACCACGTTCATCTTCCATAGAGACATTCTACACACTAAAGTCTAAGGAAGAAATGAGAGTCTGCGTGTTTGCATCTGGATCTTCAAACATTCTGCTTTGAAGACAATTATGAGAACCAGTGGTGCTGGGACCATGATGCAGCCGTGTGGTCATCCTTGCTCACAGAGAGATCGTATTCTGTTTAATATTAAACTTTGCAATGGCAGTATATGCTCATAGGTTTGTTTGTTCCTGGGATTAAACAAACTAATTTATAATAGGGGTTAGAAAATGTTTGCTGGATTTGAAAATCTATTATGCTTATTCTGAGCCACATACATGCTGTCCTTTGAAAGGCTTCAGAGAAGTTGGCCACCTGCCCAGCAGCTACCCTCCCTGTGTCCTTGGGCACTGGCCTCATCTCACCACCGTGTGTCATGTGACTCCACTGTGTCTGCTTTTCGCAGCTACAATTTGCTGATGACACGACACTCACCCTGGAGCTGAGGGCTTCGAGCTGGTGATCCTTTTCTTTGTTCTCACTTTTCAGTTGATTCACCTCCTGTTGTAGTTGTTGAACTTGACCATCCTTTACTAACACGTCTCTTTGCAAAGATGACACCATCTCTGTAAAAGAACCAAACCAAACCAAAACAGAAGACTCATGGAGGTCAAAGAGGCAGGAAGGACTATTGGCAACACCATGGCTGTCAGCCAACGTTCGGACAAGACCTTCCAAGCCTGGGCCACCACCGGTGCCCGCCTAGACCTGGGGAGGATTTTTGCAAGGGTCCCAGAGCAGGAATGGGAATGAGAGCAAAGTCCACGGAACAGGGTTTGAGGCTTCAGTGAGAATGAGGGGCGGTCAGCAGCAGCGAGAGGAGAAGCCTTTAGGGGCCCCTTGTGGGCACAAGCCAGGCAAAGCTGGGAGGAGAGGCCACACCATGGGCCTGGGGAACAAAGGCCCAGCACAGGGAAGGTCCAGGAATTCTTCTCCAGAGGCCAGGAGATGGGCCTGTGGCAGAGGGCACTGCTGGACACTATTGATGGGGTGGTTGGTTTCACAGTCCTCTGAGTTTGGACCCCTCTCTACCACTTATTAGCTTGTTGGTCTTGGACAAGCTATTTCACCTCCCACTGTCTGTCCCACACAGAGTTATTGTAAGGGTCAAATGAGACGGTATGTCCCAAGAACACAAAGTGGCTAAATTATTTTTGTTCCATGGCGCCTATTATTTTTCTCGGCAGCCAGCTTCCAAAATGGCCCCAATGATTCCTGCCGCCTAGAATTCATGCCCTGTGTAGCCCCTCCCACCCTGAATAGGGCTGCCATGGGTAACCAATATGATACTGTGGAAATGACGGACTGTTTCCGCTCAGGCTGGGTCATAAAAGACACTGTGGCCTCCTCTTTGCTCCCTCTTGAATCACTCACTCTGGGGGAAGCCAACTGCTGTGTTGTGAGGACACTCAAGCAGCCCTAGAGAGAAGCATGTGTGCTCAGGGACTAAGGCCTCCAGCCAATAGCCACATGAGCAGCCATTCTGAAGGGGGATCCTCCGGCGCCCCCCGAGGCTTTAGATGACATGACTTATGCCCCAGCCAACATCTTGACTGCAACTCATGAGAACTAAGTCACCCCCCGCTCAAATTCCTGAACTACAGAAACTGGGGGAGATAATAAATATTGGTTGGGGTTTTATCCATTACATGTTGGGGTAACTTGTTATGCAGCAATAGATAACTACTCCATTACTGTAGTATCATTTTTTTAAACATCTTTATTGGAGTATAATTGCTTTACAATGGTGTGTTCGTTTCTGCTTTATAACCAAGTGAATCAGTTATGCATATATATATCTCCCCATATCTCTTCCCTCTTGCATTGTAGTATTATTTTGAATAAAAGTGGGAAGAAGGGTGCATAAATGCAGTGGTATTGGGTTATCTCCTACGGTTCTTTTCTTGAAAGAACATCAGGCCCAGTTTTAGTGGTAGGTATCAATCAAGAATGTCTATGAAATAAAGCACAAAATGCTCCAGAATTTCAGTTTAAAAATGAGCTTTGCCTCCAGGACACAGTTCAGTTACTTGGAAATCCCTCTGGGGCTTGCCACACTTTGAGTGGGTCCAGCCCATCTCAAGCGTTATCCCAACCCAGGTCTGTCCGACTCCCTGATCGGAGAAGGTGGGATCTGAGACAGGCTTGATGCTTGGATGAGGTTTCACTGGCCGACATACGGGAGGAAGGTGAGGACCAGCGAGTTCATCCTTCCATTCCTAGTGCCCAGAACAGCACCTAGCCTGGGGGAGGTGCTCAAAAAATATCTGAGGACATCCCAAGTGAGGGAGGAGCATAAGCAGAGACCTGGGGGCAGCAGTGGGTGGGGCTGGATGTGATTAAGTTGCAGAGTGAGGCAGAAGGAAAGCACAGATTCATACAGAGATGGGGATTCACGTGTGACTCAATGCTATGTGTGGCTTCTACAGCTGTGGGCATGTTTCCTGCTATGCGCTGGCTGCTTTCAGAGTGATGTGCCCCTCCGAGGCTCACTGCCTCCTCCCTGTCACCTGCTTCTCTCCCTCCCCTCGTCTGTGAGTGATCCCATCCTCTTCAGGTCTCTAGGCATGCCAGTTCCTGCTTGAAAACCTCCACTGGATTCCCAACACCCTTGGAATAAAAACCCAGACCCCCTGACACTGCCCAGCCCCACAATCCCCTGTTCACTCCATGCAGCCTCTCTTGCCCTTGGCTTGTCCTTGCCCACGTGAAACAGGTCCTCTCTAAAAGAAGGACATAGCCGTGGAGGATACAACATAAACTGGTTAGAATCAGCTAGGTCCAAGGGGGCGTAAGATTCGACTTCCAGGGGAACTGGAGCCTCATTACAGGCTCATTGTAATACATGAGCGAAATGACACACCCACCAGCACCAGGATGTTCCAAGGCTGACCATAAAGGTCAAAAAGTGGGTGGTGGGGCTTCCTTGGTGGCGCGGTGGTTGAGAGTCCGCCTGCCGATGCAGGGGACACGGGTTCGTGCCCCGGTCCGGGAAGATCCCACATGCCGTGGAGCGGATGGACCCGTGAGCCATGGTCACTGAGCCTGCGCGTCCGGAGCCTGTGCTCCGCAACGGGAGAGGCCACAACAGCGAGAGGCCCGTGTACAGGAAAAAAAAAAAAAGTGGCTGGTGGCCCAATTCCTGGAAATCCCCGCCCCTTCCCCAAAATATTAGAGTTGTCCCAATCCTCCCACTCATTAGCCTATAAAATTACCCTGCCCATAAAAACTAATCGCCCCATATTTGGGGGCCTCTAGCCTTCTGAATTGGCCCACACTCTGTCTGTGGAGTGTGTTTCTCTCTAAAGAAATTCACTTCTTACTTTGTCTCTCACTGAATTCTTTCTGCGATGAGACATAAAGAATCTGAGCTTTAGTAAGTCGCGAGACCAGATGCGTGATCTCGATTAAAAGATAGTGGGTTCTGACTGGGTTCGAGTCCCAGCCCACGGGTTCAAGTCCCACCTGAGTTCCATGGTTGCACACCCACTGAGCTGGTCCCCCTTGGCCTCCCCCCTTGAAGTGCTGGCCACCACCACACACAGTTTATTTTCTCCACAGCACCACTGCTCTCTGAAGTGGGCTTGTGTATTCATCCGTTTACTTTTATTGTCTGTCACCCCCTCCCGAATCTGTGAGTACAGGAATCTGACTGTCTTGCTTGGCTCTCCCTCCCCGGAGCCTGGAACGGGGCCTGACACCTAGTAGGAGCTCAAGAAACATGTGGAAGCAATGAAGGAATCCAGGGAATCAAAGCTCAGCCACAGCTGTGTGTTGGCTGCACCTCTCACAATCCAAGCCCTTTATCAGGGAACCCCCTCTGATCAAATTAGAAAATGGTTTCACTTGGGCCCAAGTGCACTCGGCTGAAATGGGTGAGACCATGTGTGCCTTAAAGGAGTGACCCCATTTTGTCCACGCTCTAGTTTGCACTCAGGCTGCTTTGTGGAACCACCCAAGCCACAAGGTGACCTGTGTTCTCCCTGGTGGGGCCAGTGCTCAGGAGACCTTGTAGCCAAGAGATACCATTCTCTCAAATATTTACCTGGCCCTGCCCTCAGAACTGAGTGGCAAGAAACCTCCACTGAGGGAGAACTCTAATGCACCGACACGGGTGATCCCTGAGGCTGCACCCAGGTCACGGGCACAGGTGTGCTGGTTGACTGGTGATGTCTGCAGGGGGAGGGCAGAAGCTCTGGGGCCTGAATGCAGAAGGGTCTCACCTGACGTGATGGCGGCCTCCCTCCTTAAGTTCTCGGCCTCGTGCTTCAGGGAGGTGATTTCTAAGATTCTCTCAGACAGTATCTGGCACAGCACCTGGTTGTAGACTTGCTGTAGGGCACTGATCTGTGGAAGGAGGCAACACACCGTCAGAGGGGGCCAGCCAGGCCTGCAGGACACGCCGGTACTTCTCCAACGTTGGGAAAAGAGTCGGGTTGATCTTGGATCGGGGTGTTGGGGAAACCAAGGTTTTCCGTTGTCACTAGTGGAAGGGGCAGGAGGGGGCCTGTTCCTTCAGTGACCACCATGTCATCGGTCCTCGAGACACGGACCTTATCTTTGTGGCCACCCAGGGGCTCTGGTGCTGCTGTCTTCCTATGACCTGTGGGTTTTTAGCCATAAATAGACCAGCTGTTGCTTCCAGATCATCCAGCACTGACTGGATGCACAGCAAAGTTCAAGAGCCGGGAGCAGGTTATGAAATGAATTCCCTCTAATGAGAATAGAGGGTAGTTTATACCTCACAGAACACTCCAGAGTTTACAAAGCCCATTCACACATGCTACACTGATACTCGTCACAGCGTTGCTGAAGGCTGACGTTCCCATTAATGTGCCCATTTTGCAAGGGAGCCAGGTTGAGACTCAGAGAGGCGAGGCCCCCTGCTCGGGATCACGCGGCTGGTCAGACGTGGAGTCTGATTCAAACCCAGTCTTTAGTTGCCTGGTTCCTCCTTCCCAGGTGGCTCTAGGAATGAGCGTGAGAAGTTGGAGACTGTAAAGCATGGCATGGACTCGGGAGCCGGACTGTGGCCTTCAAGTCCTGCCTCTGCCAGTTAACGGGCTTTGTGAACACAAGGAGGACACCGTATTCTGTTTCCTTTTGTTCAGTCTGTACGCGGGGTGATGGTAGTCCCAACCTGATAGGTTTGTGAGAAGTATTTTAATAAGTTAGCATGTGTACAAGTGCTCAGATCATGCCTGGCACATGGCACAGGGGGATGAGCTGTGACAATCCTCTCCTCTGACTACCCACGGGGTGTATTTTTTGTTTTGTTTTGGGTTTTTTTTTTTTGCGGTACGCCAGCCTCTCACTGTTGTGGCCTCTCCCATTGCGGAGCACAGGCTCCGGACGTGCAGGCTCAGTGGCCATGGCTCATGGGCCCAGCCGCTCCACGGCATGTGGGATCTTCCTGGACCGGGGCACAAACCCGTGTCCCCTGCATCGGCAGGCGGACTCTCAACCACTGCGCCACCAGGGAAGCCCTCACGGGGTGTTTTAGCTTCAGCTTCCCTCGTCCGTCTCTGGGGAAGGTAGTTGGTAATATTTATGTGTGCATTTGTAAGCCTTGCCAGGCTCACTTAAACGCCAGTGTGGTTGTTATTAAGAAGAAATACAGGGGCTTCCCTGGTGGCGCAGTGGTTGAGAGTCCGCCTGCCGATGCAGGGGACGCGGATTCCTGTCCCGGTCTGGGAAGATCCCACATGCCGCGGAGTGGCTGGGTCTGTGGGCCATGGCCACTGAGCCTGTGCGTCCGAAGCCTGTGCTCCGCACTGGGAGAGGCCACAACAGTGAGAGGCATGCGTACCACAAAAAAAAAAAAAAAAAAAAGGAAATACAGGAATCGTGGGTGGGAGGACCACAGGTCGGCTCTATCTATGGCTGCTGTGAGCACCCTGTAAGTCCATGGCTCACAGCCCCTCAAGGGCGGGCCCCCCTCCAGGGGTCTAGGTCTACACGTGGGGTGCGGAAGGCTCTCCATCAAATGCAACGTTGATAAGGCCCCGAAAGTAGCTGCCAGGCCTCGGCCTCCACAGAGCAGGTACCCGAGAGGCCGGGAAAGAGAGCTGGGCCCGGAACTCCCTCCCTCTCGGTCTGATGTGGTCAGACTGCTTGTTCTGAGTGGCCAGGACTTTCCCACCTCAAGGTGCACTGTGGGCCTTTGCCCTGTGATTTTTCAGATGTCAGGCCTAAGTACTCCCACAGGGACACGTTTATTGGGGCATAAATGCCACACAATCTGTAGACAGGACAAGAGCTAGCTTGTTTTAGTTTTGGTTTTTTTTTTTTTTTTTTTGCTGTACGTGGGCCTCTCACTGTGGTGGCCTCTCCCGTTGTGGAGCACAGGCTCCGGACGTGCAGGCTCAGTGGCCATGGCCCACAGGCCCAGCCGCTCCGTGGCATGTGGGATCTTCCTGGACTGGGGCACAAACCTGCGTCCCCTGCATTGGCAGGCGGACTCTCAACCACTGCGCCACAGGGAAGCTCCACTAGCTTGTTTTGATAGATCAAAATGGAAGTGACAAGGAGAAGGGTGCAATTTATTTTCTTTTTTAAAAAATAAATTTATTTATTTTATTTATTTATTTTTGGCTGCGTTGGGTCTTTGTTGCAGTGCACAGGCTTATTGCAGCGCCTTCTCTTGTTGCAGAGCATGGGCTCTAGGCGCACGGGCTTCAGTAGTTGTGGCATGAGGGCTCAGTAGTTGTGGCACACGGGCTTAGATGTTCCACGGCATGTGGGATCTTCCTGGACCACGGCTCGGGCCCGTGTCCCCTGCACTGGCAGGCGGATTCCTAACCACCGTGCCAGCAGGGAAGTTCTGGATGCAATTTCTTTGTTCTCCTAAGGTAAGGTTGCCAGATTTAGGAGAGGAAAAAAGGATGTTCACTTAAAATAGGATTTCAGATAATGAATAATATATTAGTGCAAGTGTGTCCCATGCAATATTTGGGAAACACACTAAAACGAAATTCTAAAATTCAAATTTAACTGGGTGTCCTTACTTTATCTGGCAACCCCACCCAAAGAGAGTTCCTAAACTTCAGTCATTCATATACCACTTTCACTATTTTTCCCATGTCTCTTGGCTAGCCCCACTATAATTTCTTAGCATTTTTCGTAGAAGCAGCTCCCTTTTTAAACTAAAAACGTGCATTAAATTAAAAATAACTGTTATAAGAGTAAATAGAGACTCAGTATCTTAAATAAAAATAATCCCTCCAAAAGAAGAAATACAGGAATTTCCCTGTTTACCATCAGACCAGGTTGCGGGCATCACGCTAAAAAAAAAAAAAAAAAAAAAAAAAGATTGGTGGGAGGTGGTGGGCATGCCCAGGTAATGGAGTTCGGGTGTGCTGATATGGCCACCAGATGGCGCTCACAGCCTTTGGTCTTGGTTTGTGTCCTTGGAAATCTTGTCATTATTACTCTGGTAGAATTAACAGAAGCGTCGAGGTCTCACACGTTTTCTGACTCGTTTCATGCACCATCATGGTTCAGAGTCTAGGACATTTGGGGCAGTTACACTTACTTTTTCCCTGGGGCACCTGAGACATTATTGGGGGGCGTCTATGCTAGAAGTTGTGGGGACACAGGCCACTCTGACCCCCACTCTCCCCAAGGCTATACTTTTGCATGTTTGTGCTTTGGAAACTTTGAGTAAAAAAATTCTTTCACATCTTACTTTTCTCTGTTGGGGGGAACTACAACTTTTCCATAAAAGGTCCTTGGAACACTGAAAGTGTTTGTAAGCTCTTCTCAGCTTAATGCTTTTATTTGCATGATACCAGAGATAGAACACACAGAGACAAACTTCCGGGAGGGAAATCATACGTTCCCCTCTAAGACTCCAGTGATTTTGACAGATTGAAAATATTTCAATCTGAGTGTCAGAGTTTTAGGATTTCGGATTGCTGGAAAACTCCAAAGAGTCTTCAAACCTCTTTGATACTTTTACTATCAAAATAAATATCCATATTGTTTGTAATGGCATAAATTCCAAGATGTTTAATGTCTGTTAAGCTGTGTAATAAAATGGACACTGAATCATAAGAAAGTTAAGAGTGCTAGGAGGAGTGATTGTTTCAGGATGATAATTTGGCTTCTAATTAGCACAGGCGTATAAGAGCACATGGAGGTAAGAATTTTCTAGTGATATTGTAGCGGATCGAAGATCTCTGAGAGCAAATCATTATGCACACACCTTCGGGGACCAGGGAAAACACATAAAGTAATCAGAACCATAAATCAACCTGCCATGTGGCTTATACTTCTGGTGGAATGCTCTGCAGGCAGTAGAATAGTTAAGAAACTAAAATGTCAGTGGATGAAACTCGATTTGAGTTCAAACGAATGGAGCCTCTGGTTCATATATGCCTTGCTATAAAATATTCTTCTTCAGTTATAAGTGAAGCTCCAGGGGTAGGGGAGGCAAGAGCATGATGCATCAGTGTAATTATTTCTAGATAATTTCTTTGTAAAAAAAACATTTTTCCCCCAGATATCGGCAGCCACTTTAAATAATACTCAAATTGGGACCTGCTGATATTCAAAGATATGTGGAAATTATATAATATTCTATGTCAAATATATTTCAATTATTTAAAAAAAGGTATGTGGGGAATTCCCTGGCAGTCCAGTGGTTAGGACTCCGTGCTTCCACTGCTGGAGGCCTGGGTATGATCCCTGGTCAGGGAACTAAGATCCTGCAAGCCGCGTGGTACGGCCAAAAAAAAAAAAAAGGTATGTGGGAATAATTCAGCCTCGTCCATGTACCTGAAAAAGACATGTCATTTTCTCAGGAAAGCTCTGAAATGGGAGAATAACTGAAAGGAATATTTCAGCAAAATTGGGTTCAGTTCAAGAAAAAGGTGCTCATTAATGTGTCAGCTACATGTCAAGGTAGCTGTTTGCATTAATAATCCATACAGGACCTGTTACTTTCATTGTTTTTTCAAAACCAGGTTTGAAGGAGAGTCATTAGTTCATTTAAATATTAGAGCATGTATTTGTTGACTTGTTTATTCTGTCTCCCTCACTAGAGCATAACAGGGGGAAGGATCATGTCTGTCTTGTTCTCTGCTGAATTCTCAGAGCCTGGAAGAGGGCATGACACAGGATAGGCCCCCCAAAATATTTATTTGGATTAATGGACGGATGGATGGATGGATGAATAAAGAACAACCAAACAGACACGGTCCTAAAAGAGTTCTAGAAGGTTACTGGGCCCAACCTTTGCCTTCATGGAGATTACAGTTTCCTGCTAGAATCTCCTAGGTTCACCATACACAATCTGTGTCCTTTCTAGAGCACCATTTCTAGGACTGAAACTGTGTACCTAGAATCGGTTACAGAGGGAAAGACAGTAAACAGAGCACAAGAGAACAAAGGCCCCCAAGCACTGTCTACGGTTCTTTTTTTTTTTTCTATCTCTTTTTAAAAAATGCTTATTTATTTATTTATATTTTTCTTATTAGTCACCCATTTTATACACATCAGTGTATACATGTAAATCCCAATCTCTCAATTCATCATACCAGCACCCCCACCCCCTGCCACTTTCCCCCCTTGGTGTCCATACGTTTGTTCTCTACACGTGTGTCTCCATTTCTGCTCTGCAAACTGGTTCATCTTTACCATTTTTCTAGGATCCACATATATGCGTTAATATAGGATATTTGTTCTTCTCTTTCTGACTTACTTCACTCTGTATGGCAGTCTCTAGATGCATCCACATCTCTACAAATGACCCAATTTTGTTCCTTTTCATAGCTGAGTAATATTCCATTGTATATATGTACCACTTCCTCTTTAACCATTCGTCCGTCGATGGGCATTCAGGTTGCTTCCATGATCTGGCTATTGTAAATAGTACTGCAATGAACATTGGGGTGCATGTGGCTTTTTGAATTATGGTTTTCTCTGGGTATATGCCCAGTAGTGGGATTGCTGGGTCCTATGGTAATTCTATTTTAGTTTTTTAAGGAAACTCCATACTGTTCTCCACAGTGGCTGTATCAATTTACATTCCCACCAACAGTGCAAGAGGGTCCCCTTTTCTCCACACCTTCTCCAGCATTTGTTGTTTGTAGATTTTCTGATGATGCCCATTCTAACTGGTGTGAGCTGATACCTCATTGTAGTTTTGATTTGCATTTCTCTAATAATTAATGATGTTGAGCAGCTTTTCATGTGCTTCTTGGCCAGCGGTATATCTTCTTTGGAGAAATGTCTATTTAGGTTTTCTGCCCATTTTTGGATTGGGTTGTTTGTTTTTTAATATTGAGCTGCATGAGCTCTTTATATATTTTGGAAATTAATCATTTGTCAGTTGTTTCCTTTGCAAATATTTTCCCCCATTCTGAGGGTTGTCTTTTCATCTTGTTTATGGTTTCCTTTGCTGTGCAAAAGCTTTGAAGTTTCATTAGGTCCCATTTGTTTATTTTTGTATTTATTTCCATTACTCTAGGAAGTGGATCAAAAATATCTTGCTGTGATTTATGTCAAAGAGTGTTCTTCCTATGTTTTCCTCTAAGAATTTTAGAGTGTCTGGTCTTACATTTAGGTCTCTAATCCATTTTGAGATTATTTTTGTGTATGGCGTTAGGGAGTGTTCTAATTTCATTCTTTTACATGTAGCTGTCCAGTTTTCCCAGCAGCACTTATTGAAGAGACTGTCTTTTCTCCATGGTATATCCTTGCCTCCTTTGTCATAGATTAGTTGAGCATAGGTGCGTGGGTTTATCTCTGGGCTTTCTATCCTGTTCCATTGACCTATATTTCTGTCTTTGTGCCAGTACCATATTGTCTTGATTACTGTGGCTTTGTAGTATAGGCTGAAGTTAGGGAGTCTGATTCCTCCAGCTCCATTTTTTTCCCTCAAGACTGCTTTGGCTATTCGGGGTCTTTTGTGTCTCCACACAAATTTTAAGCTTTTCTGTTCCAGTTCTCTAAAAAATGCCATTGGTAATTTGATAGGGATTGTACTGAATCTGTAGATTGCTTTGGGTAGTAGAGTCATTTTCACAATATTGATTCTTCCAATCCAAGAACATGGTATATCTCTTCATCTGTTGCTATCATCTTTAATTTCTTTCATCAGTGTCTTACAGTGTTCTGCATACAGGTCTTTGTCTCCCTAGGTAGGTTTATTCCTAGGTATTTTATTATTTTGTTACAGTGGTACATGGGAGTGTTTCCTTATTTTCTCTTTCAGATTTTTCATCATTAGTGTATAGGAATGCAAGAGATTTCTGTGCATTCATTTTGTGTCCTGCAACTTTACCACGTTCAATGATTAGCTCTAGTAGTTTTCTCCTGGCAACTTTAGGATTCTCTCTGTAGAGTATCCTGTCATCTGCAAACAGTGACAGTTTTACTTCTTCTTTTTCAATTTGGATTCCTTTTATTGCTTTGTCTTCACTGATTGCTGTGGCTAGGACTTCCAAAACTATGTTGAAGAATAGTAGTGAGAGTGGACATCCTTGTCTTGTTCCTGATCTTAGAGGAAATGCTTTCAGTTTTTCACCATTGAGAATGATGTTTGCTGTGGCTTTGTCATATATGACCTTTACTATGGTGAAGTAGGTTCCCTCTATGCCCACTTTCTGGAGAGTTTTTATCATAAATCAGAGTTGAATTTTGTCAAAAGCTTTTTCTGCATCCATTGAGATGATCATATGGTTTTTCTTTTTCAATTTGTTAATATGATGTATCACATTGATTGATTTGCTTATATTGAAGAATCCTTGCCTCTCTGGGATAAATCCCACTTGATGGTGTATGATCCTTTTCATGTTTTGCTGGATTCTGTTTGCTAGTATTTTGTTGAGGATTTTTGCATCTATATTCATCAGTGATATTGGTCTGTAATTTTCTGTTTTCGTAGTGTCTTTGTCTGGTTTGGGTATCAGGGTGATGGTGGCCTCAGAGAATGAGTTTGGGAGTGTTCCTTCCTCTGCAATTTTTTGGAAGAGTTTGAGAAGGATGGGTGTTAGCTCGTCTCTAAATGTTTGATAGAATTCACCTGTGAAGCCTTCTGGTCCTGGACTTCTGTTTGTTGGAAGATTTTTAATCATAGTTTCAATTTCATTACTTGTGATTGGTCTGTTCATATTTTCTATTTCTTTCTGGTTCAGTCTTGAAAGGTTATAACCTTCTAAGAATTTGTTCATGTCTTCCAGGTTGTCCATTTTATTGGCATAGTGTTGTTTGTAGTTGTCTCTTAGGATGCTTTGTATTTCTGCGGTGTCTGTTGTAACTTCTTTTTCCTTTCTAATTTTATTGATTTGAGTCCTCTCCCTCTTTTTCTTGATGAGTCTGGATAATGGTTTATCAATTTTGTTTAACTTCTCAAAGAACCAGCTTTTAGTTTTATTGATCTTTGCTATTGTTTCTATTTCATTTATTTCTACTCTGGTCTTTATGATTTCTTTCCTTCTGCTAACCTTGGGTTTTGTTTGTTCTTTCTCTAGTTCCTTTAGGTGAAACGTTAGATTGTTTATTTGAGATTTTTCTTGTTTCTTGGGGTGGGCTTGTATAGCTATAAACTTCCCTCTTAGAACTATGGGATGCTTTTGCTGCATCCCATAGGTTTTGGATCGTCGTGTTTTCATTGTCATTTGTCTCTAGGTATTTTTTGATTTCCTCTTTGATTTCTTCAGTGATCTCTTGGTTATTTAGTAACGTACTGTTTAGCCTCCATGTGTTTGTGTTTTTTACAGGTTTTTCCCTGTAATACATTTCTAATCTCATAGCATTGTGGTCAGAAAAGATGCTTGATATGATTTTAATTTTCTCAAATTTACTGAGGCTTGATTGGTGACCCAAGATGTGATCTATCCTGGAAAATGTTTCGTGCACACTTGAGAAGAAAGTGCAATCTGCTGTTTTTGGACGGAATGTCCTACAAATATCAATTAAATCTATCTGGTCTATTGTGTCATTTAAAGCTTGTGTTTCCTTATTAATTTTCTCTTTGGATGATCTGTCCATTGGTGTAAGTGAGGTGTTCAAGTCCCCCACTATTATTGTGTTACTGTTGATTTCCTCTTTTAGAGCTGTTAGCAGTTGCCTTATGTATTGAGGTGCTCCTATGTTGGGTGCATATATATTTATAATTGTTATATCTTCTCCTTGGATTGATCCCTTGATCATTACGTAGTGTCCTTCCTTGTCTCTTGTAACATTGTTTATTTTAAAGTGTATTTTCCCTGATATGAGTATTGCTACTCCAGCTTTCCTTTGATTTCCATTTGCATGGAATATCTTTTTCCATCCCCTCACTTTCAGTCTGTATGTGTCCCTAGGTCTGAAGTGGGTCACCTGGAGACAGCATATAGATGGGTCTTGTTTTTGTATCCATTCAGCAACCCTGTGTCTTTTGGTTGGAGCATTTAATCCATTCACGTTTAAGGTAATTATTGATATGTGTGTTCCTATGACCATTTTCTTAATTGTTTTGGGTTTGTTTTTGTAGGTCCTTTTCTTCTCTTGTGTTTCCCACTTAGAGAAGTTCCTTTAACATTTGTTGTAGAGCTGCTTTGGTGGTGCTGAATTCTCTTTGCTTTTGCTTGTCTGTCAAGCTTTTGATTTCTCCATCAAATCTCAATGAGATCCTTGCTGGGTAGAGTAATCTTGGTTGTAGGTTCTTCCCTTTCATCACTTTAAGTATATCATGCCACTCCCTTCTGGCTTGTAGAGTTTCTGCTGAGAAATCAGCTGTTAACCTTCTGCGAGTTCCCTTGTATGTTGTCATTTTTCCCTTGCTGCTGTCAATAATTTTTCTTTAATTTTTGCCAAGTTGATTACTATGTGTCTCGGTGTGTTTCTCCTTGGGTTTCTCCTGTATGGGACTCTCTCTGCTTCCTGGACTTGGGTGGCTATTTCCTTTCTGATATTAGGGAGGTTTTTGAATATAATCTCTTCAATATCTTCTCGGGTCCTTTCTCTCTCTCTTCTCCTTCTCGGACCCGTATAATGTGAACGTTGTTGTGTTTAATGTTGTCCCAGAGGTCTCTTAAGCTGTCTTCATTTCTTTTCATTCTTTATTCTTTATTCTGTTCCGCAGCAGTGAATTCCACCATTCTGTCTTCCAGGTCACTTATCCGTTCTTTTGCCTCAGTTATTCTATTGATTCCTTCTAGTGTATTTTTTTTCCAGTTATTGCATTGTTCATCTCTGTTTGTTTGTTCTTTAATTCTTCTAGATCTTTGTTAAACGTTTCTTGCATCTTCTCGATCTTTGCCTCCATTCTTTTTCTGGTGTCCAGGATCATCATCACTATCATTATTCTGAATTCTTTTTCTGGAAGGTTGCCTATCTCCATTTCATTTAGTGGTTTTTCTGGGGTTTTATCTTGTTCCTTCATCTGCTACATAGCCCTCTGCCTTTTCATCTTGTCTGTCCTTCTGTGAATACGGTTTTTATTCCACAGGCTGCAGGATTGTAGTTCTTCTTGCTGCTGCTGTCTGCCCTCTGGTGGATGAGGCTACCTAAGAGGCTTGTGGAAGTTTCCTGATGGGAGGGACTGGTGGTGGGTAGAGCTGGCTGTTGCACTGGTAGGCAGAGCTCAGTAAAACTTTAATCTGCTTGTCTGCTGATGGGTGGGTCTGGGTTCCCTCCCTGTTAGTTGTTTGGCCTGAAGCGACCCAACACTGGAACCTACCCAGGCTCTTTGGTGGGGCTAATGGCCGACTCTGGGAGGGCTCCTGCCAAGGAATACTCCCCAGAACTTCTGCTGCCAGTGTCCTTGTCCCTTGGTGAGCCACAGCTGCCCCCCGCCTCTGCAGGAGACCCTCCAACACTAGCAGGTAGGTCTGGTTCAGTCCCCTATGGGGTCACTGCTCCTTCCCCTGGGTCCCAATGCACACACTACTTTGTGTGTGCCCTCCAAGAGTGAAATCTCTCTTTCCCCCAGTCCTGCCAAAGTCCTGCAATCAAATCCCACTAGCCTTCAAAGTCTGAGTCTCTAGGAATTCCTCCTCCCATTGCCGGACCCCCAGGTTGGGAAGCCCGACGTGGGGCTCAGAACCTTCCCTCCAGTGGGTGGACTTCTGTGGTAGAAGTGTTCTCCAGTCTGTGAGTCACCCACCCAGCAGTGATGGGATTTGATTTTATGGGGATTGCGCCCCTCCTACTGTCTCAGTGCGCCTTCTCCTTTGTCTTTGCATGTGGGGTATCTTTTTTGGTGAGCTCCAGTGTCTTCCTGTCGATGATTGTTCAGCAGTCAGTTGTGATTCCAGTGTTCTCGAAACAGGGAGTGACAGCATGTCCTTCTACTCCGCCATGTTGAACCAAATCTGACTACGGTTTTAAGCAGAATTATGCACTGAGGCCAAAATTCATCAATGACCAATTGCTTTTTTATCAACTTTGTTGAGATATAATTTATGACCAAGATCAGTGGCCAATTTTAAAGTAGTTCTTTAAAACTTAAAAAGCAGTTTTGTTTTTTTTTTTGGATTTAGTTTCAGGAGGAAGGAAGTTGACTGGTAAATCCAGACATTCTGGGTGGAGATTTTTTGGTGAAATTCCCTATAAATGAACCAGCAGCTGCCTTCAGGTTTTGATAAAGGCCTCCGTGTTTGGAACACTGTGGGGTTCCTTCTCCCCATCTCCAGCTCTTTCTGGCTGGGTCCAGGTGGGTGTGAGAAGTGGTCACTGAAGCGACAGGAGTTGGGTGGAAATGCAAAGTGGGTGTGAAAGCATGAGGTGTACAAGGTGGCAGAGCTGAGCCCAAATCACATCACTGCCTCTCACTTGCTGTGCAAGCTGTAACAAGCTCCTGGGCATCTCTGAGCGTGCCTCAGTCTCCTCATCTGTAGAATGGCATCTGTCAGAAGACTGAGGTTTAAATAGCTAATGAGGGGACTTCCCTCATGGTGCAGTGGTTAAGAATCCGCCTGCCAATGCAGGGGACAGGAGTTCGAGCCCTGGTCCAGGAAGATCCCACATGCTGTGGAGAAACTATGCCCGTGGGCCACAACTACTGAGCCTGCACTCTAGAGTCCGCGAGCCACAGCTACTTAAGCCCTCATGCTGCAACTACTGAAGCTCACGTGCCTAGAGCCCATGGTCTGCAGCAAGAGAGGCCACTGCAATGAGAAGCCCATGCACCGCAGTGAAGAGTAGACCCTGCTCACTGCAACTAGAGAAAGCCCGTGCACAGCAACGAAGACCCAATGAAGCCATAAATAAATAAATTAAATAAATAAATTAATTAAATAAATAAATAAATAAGTAAGCTAATGCACCAAAAGCACCTGCACCGGGGCCTGAACATGGTAGTCACTTAATCAAATCTAATATTGTTTTTACAAGGCTAGAAACTTGCCAAACCTGCACTTCCTGGAAGTGTACTCCTCACCATGTTGTGCTCACTGCCCATTTCTAACTACCCGGGTGGCTCCCCCCAGGCTCTACCTGAGAGCTGTCACCCTGTGTTGTGACCCCAAGGCCCCGACCCACTTGTCTCTGAGCCCTACCTGGTTTTTCAAGCTCTGGATCTCTCTCTGTTGGGCATCGTCCTCTTCATGCAGAGCCTGAAACTTGGGCGGGATCACCCTCTCCTTCTGCCTGGAGGCGGCTGTTTCCAACAGCTTCTGCCTCAGGTTGGACACTTGGCTCTGCAGGCTTGCTATCACGGTGTCTTTGTATTTAGATTCAAGTTCAAAATCGGAGAGACGGCTGACTTCTTTTCCCAGCAGCCGAATTATTTCATCCTGGGTGGAGGCCAGATGGGAAATTTACTAGGTGTGGGTCTGGGTGTAAGGCTGAGGCCATTTAAAGAAAGACAGGAAAAATATGGTATCATTCTTTGGGAAGGTGAGGGCAGGCAGGGAGGGTAAAAGCAGACTTTCAAGGCTATCTCTGTCACGTGGAAAATCTCATAGAGACAAGAATTGGGTTAAAATGAGGTACTTGTATATAGACTCCTGTAATGGATGTCTATACCTCACAGGTACGGAAACTTTCCTTTCCCCAAGAATTAGACTTCCATATTAAGAACAACCATCCCACTTGGGAACTTTTGTTGCTAGAAAGTTTACTTAGAATGTTTTCATTTATAATATTCAGCCTAGCACACTGGGGACCTAGGAAGGGTAGTTAGGAAAATAACATTCTGTTGGACCACATTCTGCCTATAATGAGGGTTATTTGTTTTAACTTAAAACATTCTGAACTATTTGTTTTCCCTTTCCTCTCTTCTAATATTTCCTGCCTCTTTTGGCTATTCATGTATGAATTTTTTCCAGGTAACTCAATCTGGAAAGTAAATGAGACAGGAATAGTGATTTATTTGCATGGGCTCATGTAAACTTTTGGCTGGAAAAACAAAATTGCTGGCAGACTGTACCCACAGGTATAATTAACCCTGTCCTCCATCTCTCCAGTGAAAAAGCTCTGCAGCCAAAGAATTGGTTAGGTTTTCCAAAAAAGGAAAAAAAAAATCCCCCAAACTTCTCACCAGACGTTATCAATAAAATGTCAGAAAAACTGAAGAAGAAGAAGAAGAAAAAATTCCCCAGAGGCTTTTCCAAAGCAGTCATAGGAGGAGGTAAACGGGCAATTTCTGGGCCAGCTCATTCCCAGGGGAGCCGTCCAGTCAGCCTCACGACCTGCTAGCTCCGTGACCTGGGGCAGGACAGGGTCTCGCTCATGAGAAAGCCTGTCTGACATTGCCAGCTGCTGCCAGGGGCCTTCCTTTGGGTCCTTGTGAAAGTTGGTGGCAAAACTTCAAGAGAGAGCATCAGACATATTCCCTACTCCTGGGCAGTTTCTCCTGTTTCACCCTGTTATGATCAGCCAGGTGCTTATTCATTTTTCATGCAACAAACATTCATCGGGCAGCCACTAAGTGCCAGGCCCCGTGCCAGTGCTGGAATATAAGAAGTTTGCAGAGGGCAGTGGACAGCTGTGGGTTCTGCTTTCCTGCTGAGGGTCCCCTTGCCCTTCTTGGAGGGAGTGTTCCTCCTTCCATTTGGTCTGGGTAGGACTGTCAGTCATGTGCCCTGCTCCTTCCTGTCCCACCTCCCCATGTGCATGTGGCCCAAGCTGGTCAATCAGAGATTTCACACATCGATTACAGAGGGAGAGGATCTTGCCTTCTTTTGGATCATGTAGGCTTGTTTGCCTGAGTTTGTCTTTTCTAACACACAAAGCCAGCCTTATGTAGAAAGCCAGACTCTGAGGGAAACAGAGGGGAGAAGTTGGTAGTGGGGAGGTGTTCTTATGACATTATTCAAGCTCCTGGATCTAGCCATACCTGAAGCTAGTGGCCCTTTAAATTTTCCAATAAGATGAGCTAATCAATGCTCCCCCTCAAGCTAATTTGTTTATTGTCACTTGAAGGAGTCCTGGCAAGTCAGGGTATAAACGACTTATAAAGAGAAAGAATTATTTCTATTATAAATAGAAAAAATTATAAATGGCTTATAAACATTTTCTATAAATAGAAAAAATTATAGTGGTTGCACTATATTTCCAAGTTAAAATTGAGGCAGGTTGAACAATGGCTACAAATACTTTGCAGTTTTGCCATCCAGTCTATTTCCCCAACCTCTAGTCTGGGCTGGCCCCGTGACTAGCTTTAACCAACGGAATGGAGTGGAAGTGATGCTGCATGATCTCCAGGCAAGTTCTTACAGGCTGTGCAGCTTCTGCTCTGGCCCCCTGGGAACCCTGAGACCACCGTGCTGTGATGAAAAACCACATGCACAAAGGGGCGCACCAGTCCAGGCGTCCTGGCTGATGCCCTAGATGTGGGAAGGAGGCCAATGGAGACCGACCACCAGCCTGGCCAAGCCAGCGGCTTACTGAGGCCGCATGAGTGAGGCCAGGGGACACGAGCAAAGTAACCTTCCAGGTCAACCCATAGATTCTGGGGAATAATGAATTGCTGTTTGAAGCTGCTAAGTTTTGGGATGGCTTCTTACACAGTGATAAATACAGAATCTGAGTGTGGCTTCTCGCCCTTCTACAACATTTTTCAGAGTCTGGTCCCAGGATGCCTGGGTTGGAACCTCCTGCCTCCTGAAGGTTTGGATTTCCGTGTCTGACAAGAACCCCAGGTAGGTCTGCTCCTCACAAACTCTGAGAATTGCTGCAGGAGCAGGCCCTGGCCCTTAAGGAAAGCGAGATATTATAGACTGCTTCTTTTACAGTAACTTTCAAGTCGTGTCTAAGTGGGGAGAAATTGACCTGGGCCCTTCCCAGGATGGCTTGAATCCACCTGTTCTGCTCGCATCCCTGCTTTAAACCTCTCTGGCTCTTTAACGAGTCTCTTGGCCCAGGCCTCCCTGACTTCAGGGCTCACGTCCTCCTGCTAGGAACTTGTTTTTGCATCACTGTTCCATCACTGAAGGTTGACCAAGTGATTACTGTGTGGGAGTTAGAAGTACCCACTGAGAAGCTAACCAGACCTCGGTTTGAATCCTAACACTGCTCCTTGCACTGGGCAGCCTTGAACACATTACTGAACCTCTCTGAGATTCAGTTTCCTCATCTGCAAAGTGAGGGTGATAAAATCTATTTTGAAGATGGTGAAGATTAACGAGCTAATAAATGTCAAGTGCACAGGACATGGCCCAGCACACAGTAGGTGCTCAGTACCTTGTAGCTGTAGATGTTATTTGGGATAAAATGAGCAGTGGCCAAACCTGGCTGAATGTCTTGGGAGGAAGAGGTGGTTTCTTGGAAGTAGGAAAAAGGGACAGTCCTTGAGACACAGAGAACAAGAGGCAGTGGCAATCTCGCCAAGGTCCCTCTTGCTGCTGTAGCTCTGTGCTTCCCCGAGACCCCTCACCTTATCGTGCTGGGACAGGTCCTGGTCCACAAAAATTTCTCTGTAGGGCTCTGCCACAGGAATTTCCTCGGCCACTGATTTTTCGGACAGTTCCGCCGCGTTGGTCCACACTAACACACAAGATCAACAGAGAATGCAGAGGAGACTGTGAGTTTCCCCAAAGCCCTAAAGAATATTTTCAGATTCACCTTCCCATTCATGAGACTTATGCACTGAAAGCATTGCAGGAGGCCTGGAAAGGGTAAGAGCTGCCTCAGTTCTCTTCCCCAGCGTTAACTGCACTGAGGCCCTGTGCTGTGTCTCTTTCCAGACTTTTTTCTATGCCGCATAAGAGCTGAGGACCTTGGGCAAGTCATTTGCTCTCTCTAAGCCTTCGTTTCCACATACATAATTCAGGATCCCTGATAGTCTCTGCTATAAAGGGCTATCTGGAGATTAAATAGAATAATGATATAGAGCAGGGGTTGGCAAACTATGGCCCTGTGGCCAAATCTGGCCTTCTGCCTATTTGTGTAAATAAAGTTTTATTGCAGCATAGTCACAGTGATCATTTACATATTATTTATGGCTGCTTCCCAGCTACAAAGGCAGAGCTGAGTAGTTGCAGCAGAGACCATGTGACCCACAAATCCTAAAGTATTTACTATCTGGCTCTTTACAGGAAAAGTTTGCTGACCCCTCATGTAGAGCATTTAGCACTAAACGTTAGCTATATTTTTTTTATTGCAATCATATCTTTTCAAAAAACAAAAATGCATTTACATGACAGAGATTCTTATCCAGCTTACTTTTCAGCTAACAATATCAAAAACATCTTCCCATGTCAGTATTTGAGGCTGTACTGGGTTCTTTTCAAGGGTAGCATTGTGGTCCACTGTACAAGTGTGCCAAACGTGTTTAACTACGATCCACTCGAGAGACATTTAAGCTTTCCTAATTTTTTTCTTATTTACCCCAATATTACAAGGCCTGATTATATGACTTTTGGGGAGTATGGCATTGTGTTTGGGGGCCCCACTCTGGATCACATCAGACATCTCGCAATTCACTCACATCAACACTGAATACATTTTTTTTTATTGGTGTAGAAACGTTTGTAAAGATTTCTATAATTCTACGTGTGAGATCACTTGGGCCCAAGCAGCGTATTTTAAATTTCCAAGTGACTATGGTTTCTGGACAGTCACTGCACATTCTTATCTTCTTGTGAAGTGAGAAACTGAACAAATTGTTTTCAGTGGTGATGAAACTTTAATGAGTATTAACATTAATGATGAATGAAGCACGCACTGTCATGTTTGTGGACATTCATCATTTATTCATTTTGCTTCTGCATTTTTTATTTATGCATTTTAGAGTCAAAGATTCCTGCCCCCGAGCCAGGTCTCAAACCTGTTTGTGGACCCCAGAACCTCTAGTGGACATAGCTGATTGCCTGTGGTGCCCGGAGAATGCTCAGCCTTGCGTGTTGAATGAGCAGCCCTGGCCACGGTGTTTCCTGGGGCGCGAGGAACAGAAGGGCCTGGAACTTCAGCAGCTGCCCATTTTCTCTCCTTCCACCTCCCCAACTAGGTCCATGATTAGAAAACTTTTATTTGAAGCTCACTGCCCCCATCTGACTCTCTTGGATCCTGAGCAGCTAAGTCCTAACTGACTACAGCAGCAGTGCCTGATAGACAAATAATGGGAGCTACAGAATGCAATTTTCAATTTTCTAGTAGTCACGTTAAAAAGGTAAAAAGAAGAGATGAATTTTTTAATGATCAATTTTATTTAACCCAATACATTAAAAAAATATCATTTCAACACGTAATCGACAAAAAATATGGAGATATTTTATATTCTTTTTCTTCGAGGCATGAAGCCTTTGAAATCTGGGGTTTATTTTACACTGATTGTGCACATCAATTTGGAAACTTAATTTTCAGGAGGAAGACTTGATCTGTTTTCAGATTCCTCAAGAAATCGGCTCCCACTGGAGGATGGTACTGCCTGGCCTGTGTCGCCAGGGAGGGCCTCGGGGTCTGACCCTAACTGGGCCCCTGTCCAGTCTCAGCTTAGAGCTCTGGCGTCTGATGCCATCTCTAGGGGTGACTCCGGCTGCCTCTGCGACCCTGTCGTGGCTGTCTTGAGGGACGCTTCCCTGCAAGATGATGACCGGAGGGGGGACTTCATCAAACTTACAGAACAGGCTGATCGATGGGGTCCCTTTACTGGGGAAGGTGTGTTTACTCAAAGCCTTTGTGGGGCTAGAATTTGCTCTGAGACTCGCTTTCCTTACACCCAGGAAGGGAGGTGCTGGAGCAGTTACCCCTCACCCACCCCAAACTTCTTTACTGGCTACTGTTATTTATCAGAAAGAACCTAAGGGCCATGTATGAAGAAACTGGCTTAACTCTAGCTGCTGGATCCTTCGGAGGTCCCAGTGGGGAGAAGCCCCAGGGAGGGTCGGGAGGGCTGGCCGGATATGGGGATGCAGGCACTTTAAGAATTTTCGTGCATGAGCTGTTGGCCAAATGGCAGGGGAGTAACTTTAATATTTTAACAACCCCCAGCTGTCCTGGTGCGCTCCAATAATCACCAGTCTGCAGCAGGGGCAGTATGTGTGCACCTTAACTGTGTCTTTCAGACATTGTAAGTTGTAAATAAAAGTTAAATAACAATCATGGTTAGGTAATAACTTAAATTTTAAATATTAAAATTTTAAATTATTAAAATTTAAATTTTAAATATTAAAATTTTAAATAATTTAATATTTACTGAATGTTCGCTGTGCACCAGGCGCTGTGCTCAGCACTTACACGCAGGATACGATTCCGTCTTCATAACAACCCAGTGAGATAGGCATTATTATTCCCATCTCCATTTTATATGTGAGAGATATGAGGCACAGAGACGTCAAGTCACCTGCTCAAGGACACACAGCTGGTAAGTGGTAGAGTCAAGGGATGAACCTAAGTTTGTTGAATTCAGAGCCTATGCTTTTAACCACTATGCAGTCATGTATTGAAGTGGGAAGATGTTTATGACATATTATTGAATTTTAAAAATCAGGTAGGGAAGTCCTTGGCAGTTCAGTGGTTAGGATTCTGTGCTTCCACTGCAGGGGGCACAGGTTCCATCCCTGGCTGGGGAACAAAGATCCTGCAAGCTGAGCGGCACGGCCAAAAAAAGAAAAAAAAAGAAGGTTACCTATGTTAGGTTCATATGATCCCATTATTGGGAAAATATATATATATATATATGAATCAAGATGCTATTTTAATAAATCACTCCACATATTTTCTTTTCTCAGTAATTCTTCCCCACCTCCCATGAGCTCTTGCCGTTAAGATTTGGCCTTGGAGCTGACGTTTTATTGCCTTGTGGTAAAGGAAGGATGAGTATTAATTAGAACAGGGTGATTTTTCCCCCAGGCAAAATGATGTTTTGATTTTTGACAATGTCTGGAGACATTTTTGAGTACCACAGTTAGGGGGGGGGGTGGTGTTGCTACTGGTATCTCTGCTGGGTAGGAGTCAGGGATGCTGCTAAACATTCTACAGTGGACAGGACAGATCCTACAACAAGGAGTTATGCGACCCACCTGTCACTGTGCCAAGATTGAGAAACCCTGACCTGATCTGCAGTAAATAACTCCTTGGCTTTGGGTTTTCAAATAGAATTTTTCAAGTCTAAAGCAAGGTGACAGTCTAACAGTAAACCAATTTAATTGGAAGAGCCCAGCTTTGCTAAGAGAGGAAAGAGCTTTCTCGGAACCCTTAAAAAGAGGTGTTTTCTGTCAAGAGACAGCATGGAGGACTGGAGCACAGAGTATTCTCTAAAGCGTGGAGTAGAGAGGCCCAGACAGAAAGGAACTCCCCATGACACGGGAAGGTGAAAGTCCTTTTCTGAGGATGGGGAGAGAGTCAGGGGAATGAGGGCAAACGTTTGGAAACATGAGACCTGGCTGAGAGGCTGAGGAGATAGAGCCCAGGTAGATGTGAGGGACTCTAAGCCATACGACTCATCCTTCATTTCTCCATGGGGGGATGCAAGTCCTTTAGAGAAGCCCCAAGTTCAACATGGCACTGGAGAAACCGGTGATTACAGTGGAAAAATTTAAATGGCGGAGTGAAAAAAAGAAAAGAAACAGCCCATGTGCCATGTATCCAAAGGACGCATTAAAAAACAACCCCAAAAACCCTGTATATATGTTCATAAAACAGAACATGATCCATACAACAAAATGAATGAATCTCAGAAATACTATGCTGAGTGAAAAAAGCCTTGCACAGAGGAATATGTACTACATGGTTCTGTGTACTTGAGATTCTAGAACAGGAATATCTAATCCCTGGCGGGAAAAGAGTTCAGAAGAGTGGGTGCCTCTGGGGCCTGGGGCTGGGAATTGACTGGGGAGGGACATGAGGGAACTTTGTGCGGTGATGGTAATGTTCTATATCTTGATAGGAGTTTGGGTTACATAGGTGTACACGACCGTCAAAACTCAATGAGCACACTCAAGATCTACACCTTTCATGGTGTGGTAGCCAGTCTCCAAGATGGCCCCACTGATTCTTGTCTCCTGGTATTCAGACCCTTGCATCATCCTCTCCAATACTGGATGGACTTTATATTAGTTAGCTGGGGCTGCCACAACAAAACACCACAGGAGGTCTTAACAAAAGAAATTCATTTTCTCACAGTTCTGGAGGCTGGAAGTCCAAGATCAAGGTGTGGGCAGGGTTAGGCCTCTCTCCTTGGCTTGCAGACGGCCACCTTCCTGCTGTGTCCTCACATGCCCTTTTCTCTGTGCACATGCATCCCTGGCGTATCTCTCTCTCTTCTTACAAGGACACCAGCCCTTGGATTAGGGCCCACCCAATCATCTCATTTGAACTTACTCATCTATTTCAATACACTATCTCCAAATATGGTCACATTCTGCGATATTGGGATTGAGGCCTCAGCATATGCATTTTGGGGGAATGCAATTCAGTCCGTAACAAAGCTCCTCTATGTAACCAAGGATATTGCAGAAATGACACAGTTTGATTCCTGAGCTTAGATCCTAGAAGACATTGCAGCTTCTGCCTCACTCTCTAGGACCACTTGTCTGGAGGAGCTGGCAGCTTGAGGATGCTCAAGCAACGTATGGAGAGGTGCACTTAGTGAAGAACTGAGGCCTCTTACCAAAAGGCATGGGAGTGACCCATCCTGGAGGTGGGTCCTGCAGCCCCAGACAAGCCTCCAGAGGACCACAGCCCAGCCACCACCATGACTCCCACCTCATGGACAATCCTGAGCAAGAATCCCCCAGCTAAGCCATTCCCAACTTCCTGACTCAGAGAAACTATGAGATAATAAATGGTTACTGTTGTTTTAGGCCATTACATCCTGCAGTAATTTGTTATGCAACAATAAGTAGCAAATACAGGTTTGGGCACCACGAGTGGTGCAAAATTTAACAAAAACCCTAAAATGTGGTGTGGTTTGGGATGGAACAGTGGCCAGAAGCTGGAGGACTTTGGCCAAGAGTCTTTGAGAAAGCCTGAATAGTCTTAGTAGAAGCCCGATGGCCTTTGAGGAGGCCGTGAGGGAAGGGTTCCAGGAAACTGAGGAAAATGCTACTGGGGTTAAGGGATCCTTGTTAGGTGGTGGCAGAAGGTTTCCTAACAAATTGCCTGTGGTCATGAGTAAGGTAGAAAATGTTTGTGATGAGGCTGAGTGGACAAGCTAAAGAGAGTCCCAGACAAACTCTTGAAAGGTGCTGCCTGGTTACTTCTTGCTACTTATAGTGAAATGTGAGGGGGAGAGACAGTTAAAGGAAGGGCTGTTAAATCAGGGCAATGTTCTGGGCTTGAAAATTCCCTGCCTCTCCAGGTGGCAAATGAAATGTAAGAAACAGGTTCTGGGCAAAGATCAAATCAACGGCACTCTCAAGAAAACACAGTCCAGAGAAGAAGCTGAGGGTGTGGTTGTAAAATCCTTTGTTAAGAATACAGATCCAGGGCAGTGTCCAAGAGAACCCTTCGGTCAAAGAACTGGGCTTCTAAGAAGCTTCTGTCCTTTGTCAGTCTTTGCAGAAGCCCGTGGTGGAAGGGCTTGTGACAAAAAAGTCTGTGGGCGTGGGTTTTGCTTAATAGGATGAACCCCAATAAGAAGCACTGCCAACTCAGACTGACAGAGACCCACAAAAGTCAAAGAAGCGTCTGGACCCCCAAGCTTCTACAGGCAGGAAGCAGGCTATAAAACTATGCAGCCACATCCATGGGACACCTTTCATAGGAAAGGGAGGACGACTCCGAATGTGGAGCTCAGGGACCAGAGGCAGAGCCAAGAGCCCTGGAAAGTCATTTCTGGGCAAGAGTTGGACTGAAGCCCAGTCAAGGAACTGCCGGTGTTTTCCCAGCTGACTTCAGAACTGCTTTGGGCCAGGGGCTCCTGTGTGTTCCCTGGTTTTCTTCTTTTGGAACAAGAGGAGTGTATGGAGCAGTGACGCTATGTCTGTCCCACCAATATGTGCTGGGTGTGTGAGGGACAGACCCTTTGTTCAGAGGTCTTCAGATTTCTGGAAGTAGTACTTGATGAGCTGAACGTAACGTACTATACCCATGAGCCCCATCTGTACCTGGACTTGATTTAGACGAGATTCTGGAATTGGAGCCGAGGCTGTTACTGGGGTGAGATTTTGGGGGGCCTCCGGAGAGAGGAGGAGGAGTGTGAATCATTGAGGACCCGAGGGCAGGCTGTGGTAGCCGGCCTCCAAGATGACTGCTGATAATCCCCACCTCCTGGTCTTCAGGCCTGGGTGTAGTCTTCTCCCACACTGGAGGGTGACGCCCTGGGTAACCAGCAGGATATTGCAGCAATGACAGAGAATGACTTCTGAGGCTTATTCACAAGAGATGTTGCCATTTCCATCTTACCCTCCAGGATCACTTGCCCAGGAGGAGCAGCCGCCGTGTCATGAGAACGCTCGAGCCACTCTCTAGGGAGGCCCATGTGGTGAGGAACCGGGGCATCCTGCTGACAGCCATGTGAGCAGCCGTGTTGGAAGTGGATCCTCTGGCCCACGTCAAGCCTTCAGATGACTGCAGCCTTACGAGGGACCCTGAGCCACAGCCATCCTGCTAAGCTGCTGCCAAATTCCTGACCCCACAGAAACCGTATAGATGATAACACATGTTTGATTTTGCTTTAGGCTGCTACGTTTGGGGAGAATTCGTTATGCAATCATGATAACTGATACACATTCTGTGTTCATTTTACATGAAGGAGACAAAAAATGTTGAGTTCTAGTTAATGGTATATGTGCTGAAACATTTAGGGGGAGGACTACAGATGTGTGCTATTTATTTTGAAATGCATCCAAAAAATAAGATGGATTAATGCCGGACAAGAAGGATGGGTAGACAGAAATGTAATAAGGAGTACAGCAAAGTGTTAGCGGTAGAATTAGGAGGAGAGCTGTCTCTGTAAAATTCTTTTTGCTTTGCTGTATGTTTGAAAGTTTTCACATTAAAATGCTGGGGGGGGGGCTTCCCTGGTGGTGCAGTGGTTGAGAGTCTGCCTGCCAATGCAGGGGACACGGGTTCGAACCCTGGTCTGGGAAGATCCCACATGCCGCGGAGCAGCTGGACCCGTGAGCCACAACTACTGAGCCTGCACGTCTGGAACTTGTGCTCCGCAACGAGAGAGGCCGCGATGGTGAGAGGCCCGCGCACCCCGATGAAGAGTGGCCCCTGCTCGCCGCAGCTGGAGAAAGCCCTCGCACAGAAGTGAAGACCCAACACAGCCATAAATAAAGAAATAAATAAAATTAAATTAAAAAAAAATGCTAGGGGGAAATGGCTGAGTAATTTCTTAACTTGGGTGGTTGGTACATGAGCGTTCCTTAGATGATGATGATGATGATGTAAACTGCAGAGATACATTTCATTTGCTCCTTAGTCTGTTTATTTCAGTATAATAACTATTATTTGAATGGTTGAGGGAAGTGACTAGGTGAGTGGTCCTGAGTGAGACCAGGGAAGGGTGTGGAGGCATCGAGGTACCTGGGGACTCAGAGGGGTCTGGGGCTGGGACACAGAAAACAGAGAATGGGACCTTCACACCAGTGGCCACAGAAGAAACCTGGGAATCATGCCAGGGACTAAGTCGACCCAGCTACTCTGCCAGTAAGCCTGGCAAGGCCAAGAGGATGGTGAAAGACAGGAAGTCTCCTCCCCAAATGCCATGAGGCCTTCTTGGGAGGAGGGGGGAGAAGGAAACCCTGATGGCTGTGTGTCCCCAAAGTGACCAGGCTGTGAGTGACAGTCACTGAGATAACCAGCCTTAAATTTGACTGAAAAGCGTTATTTTAGATTAGATTGAATACATAACCTCCAGAGAAGTAATTTTCTCCATAAGCCTCAGTCTCCTCTTACCTGTAAAATGGCAATAAAATATTTAAAAACCTCCTAAGGCAAGAGGGATTTCAGTTACCAATATGTCTGTACATCTGAGTTGAAGTATATAAATTTAGATTCTGATACAGATTCATATATATTCATATATATGTACAAACACACACACACAGACACACACACTCACCACAGAGGTACTGACGTGTGCAGATGGACAGAGCACAGTCTTGGAGGAGTTTGTACCAAAAAGTCAACAGGGAGAATTCTGGTGATAAGGGTGACAGCTTATCTTTTACTGTTTTCTAACTTTCTGCTTATCCCAATTTTTTCACATTTGATTATGTTCTACTTCAGAACCAAAGAACATAAGCAAAAGCCAGAGAAAGACAAATATCATACCATATTGCTTATATGTGGAATCTAAAAAAAGGTACAAATGAACTTATCTACAAAACAGAGATAGAGTTACAGATGTAGAAAATAAACGTATGGTTACCAGGAATAAGAGGGGGGAGGGATAAATCGGAAGAGAGGGATTGACATACACAATACTATACATAGAGGAGATAACTAAGAAGGACCTACTGGATAGCACAGGGAACTCTCCTCAATACTCTGTAATGGTCTATATGGGAAAAGAAGCTAAAAAAGAGTGGATACATGTATATGTTGAACAGATTCAGTGTGCTGCATACCTGAAACTAACACAACACTGTAAATCAACTGCACCTCAATAAAAATTTTTAAAAAAAGGGGAAAGCAGAAACTGAGACCCATCCTCCTAGCAAAAGCCCCTCCCCTAAGATGCCAAGGAAGCACCCATGAGTACCTTGCCTGATGATGGGAACGCTGTGGGCGGCTCTGTCCACCCCGAAGGAGAACATCTTCTCGCTGGCACTCACGTGCTGCCTGTGGGAGGCTGGTGGGACCATGGGGGGCTCGGGGGACCCCTGCGACCAGCTCCTCTGCACTGGCGCTGGCCAGATGCCTGGGTAGAAGGGGGTCTGTCGTGGTGAGGGTGACAGGTTCAGTTGCTGGGTGGCCCAAGGTGGCTGTGGCCTTGGCCAAGGTGCTGGGTCCCTCACCCATGGGAAGGAGACCTGCAGGGGCAGAAAAGAGGGTCAGGGGAGGTTACGAGCAGCTTGGGTGGTCTTCACCTTTCTGTCCCGGCGACATAATTGCTGCCCTAGATTTCGGCGTATAAGTCACTTCTCCCAAGAATCCCTCCCACACTCTCCCCAAATTTGGGATGGCGGTCCCCACCGTGGGTCACCTTGCACACTATCACACCACCATTTATTGGGTGCAGCCTTCGTGCCAGGCACCCAGTCAAGAGATTCACATGCATTACCTCATTTAATATCCCTGATGCTCTGTGATGAGCCCGAGGCTGAGCAAGACCTAGTGACTTTCCCAGGATCACAGATTTGGCAGTGAGCGTCTGAGCTGGTACAACGCCACCTCTGAGCTCTGAGAGGCTGACAGCTTTTTGTCTACCTTGCTCAGCACCGTATCCTCAGCTCCTAGAATAAACCCTTGGCACATACACAGTAGGTCCTTAAATATTGGTTGAAAGAATGAATGAACACATCTCCGAGATTCAAGCCCAGCTCTCCAGGACACACACATCCACACTGTGTGTCTCCCTGGCACTCTCATTCCACCTGTTCCCTGAAGCCGAGAGCTCTGGGGTGGCAGGCACCCCAACTGGCTCGAACCCCAGCTGGATCATTAACCTGTGATCCTCAACATCTGCCACATCTGATTCTTGGCAGACGCTCCATAAATATCTATCGAGGGAACCTTTTTTCATCTGATCCAGCGGAAGATGTCTATCTACTTTCATTAGAGAGCACATCAAAATCCATGTAAACCGGGAGAAGCAAATGCTGAGATGTGCTGACACCTGGCTTTGTCTTGGTTAATGCTGTTGTGGCCATCCCTCCCCATGCCTAGTGGTTAAACCGTGACATCGTGAATGCTACCATTTATTGTAATTACTCACCGATTTCTCGCGATAGCCCTGAAGGGGAGGAGCTCTCCTTATTCCTAGCTTACAAATGAGGCTTGGAGAGGTTAAGGACTTCACCAAGCTCAGGTGGTGGTGGAGAGGTTGGTGGGACTGGGGTTCTGGAAAGCTCTTTCCCTCTCGGTCTCTCTCTCCCTTCTCTGCCCCCCCCACCCCAGTCTCTTGGCAGAAAAAAACACACTTTTCAAGGAAGAAGCTAAGTTCAAAGGTTTGCCGCCTGTGGCGGTCACGTTTCTCTTTCTGCAGAGTGCAGACACATAATGAGAAACAGGACAGAATGCTTCCGAAATAGGAGCACTGGCAGACAGAACTTCCTATAGCTCCAGCTGGATTGTATTCAAGAGGAAGGTTCTCCACTCACTCAGGTTCCCAAACCAGTCTTTTAGCTACAGTCTTTCCCAGCCAAGTCAAGAATCTGGTGAATTCCCCTGAAGACTTTTTTGGAGTCAGGGAGAACACTGTTCGGGAAAATCAAACTCCAATTGCCTGGCGACACCTGGCCCAGCATTTATGATGACACTGGCCCTGTTGAAACCTGTTTCAGGAACGGACTTGGCAGTGTTCCAGAACTCTGTTACCTTATGTGGAGATTCGAATTTCTCTCCACTGTGGGTACCTCGGTCTCCACCTAAGCTTTCTTCCTTTCTCTCCTTTCAGAAGCTGAGGTGTCCTGCTCCTGCCTTGCACTCACTTCTCCATCCATCCGATCCCTTCCCGTCCTCTCCTCTGGGGCTGTCTTGCCTCAATCATTCCTACAACCTTTCCTCATCGATTTAATAAAGATTTATCGAATGAAAGGGCTGAAGGTGGGAAGGGGGAAATTTGAGTATGTTTTACCCCCGCCTGATAGAAAACAAATCGAGAGACCACGGGTAGTGTGGAGGAATTCCCTTTTGTGCTGGGATGCTCAGGTAGATGTGCCTCACTGCCCACTAACTGCCAGGGTGCTGAAGGGAGTGGTCATATCTCATGCCTCAAGTGGTTCACTGCCGTAGTGAACAGGCCGCAACCCACCTGGCTCTTCTGGAAATTCCAGGAATCTCCCTCCCAATCTGTCAGCCCATTGCTGTGGGTGGGGCTAAGCAATCAACCAATCACACTCCCTGGACATACTGATTGGTTCAGTGGTGGGGCAAGTGATCCAATCAGATCCAAGGAGACCCAAGAAGATTTGGCTGGACACCAGGATCTGGAGTGACCTGGTGGGACTTCACAATGCAGCCAGCATGAGGGAGTGGAGCCCAGACATGGAGAGAGGGAAGCTGTTTATTTATTTTTCAAATTGTAGTAAATAACCTGCAACATAAAATTTATCATCTTAGCCATTTTAAAGTAAATAGTTCAGTGGTGTTAAGTATAGTCACATTTCTGTGAGATGGATCTCCGGAACTTTTTCGTCTTGCAAAACGTAAACTCTATTAACCATTAGACAACAACTCCCCATTCCCTCCGCCACCCAGCCTGTGGTGACCAACAATCTGTCTCTATGAATTGGACTACTCTAAGTACCAAGTACCTCAAATAAGTGAAATCACATGGTACCTGTCTTTTTGTGACTGGCGTATTTCACTTAGCATAATGCCCTCAAGGTTCATCCATGTTGTAACATGTCAGAATTTCCTTCTTTTATTTTATTATTTTTGTGTGTGTGTGGTAGGCGGGCCTCTCACTGCTGTGGCCTCTCTCGTTGTGGAGCACAGGCTCCGGACGTGCAGGCTCAGCGGCCATGGCTCACGGGCCCAGCCGCTCTGCGTCATGTGGGATCCTCCCGGACTGGGGCATGAACCCGTGTCCCCTGCATCGGCAGGCGGACTCTCAACCACTGCGCCACCAGGGAAGCCCTTCCTTCATTTTTAAGGCTAAATAATATTCCCCCATACAGTTTAGAGTGTATTTTGTTTATCCATTAAGCGTCATAGGCACTTGGGTGGTTTCTACCCCTTGGCTATTATAACTATGCTGCTGTGAACATGGTGGGGAAAATAAGGAAGCTGGTTTTGAGCACTGGCTGGGGTGCTACCCTGAAGTGCTCCATCCCTGAGGCTGGCTAGAGCTGGTTTCTGTTGCTTGCAGCACACAGAGCCTGAACGATAGGGCCCCTAGTGGGAAGGAGCCAAAGATGTATAAACGCAGCAGAGACTCCAAGCTCTTCGGGTATAAAAATTTAAAAATAAAGTTTTTTTTTTTTTTTCTCTGAAGCGTGTTGGTTGAGGGTAGCTTTAGTTGGATGGTTAAAGTTGGTTTTCTCTAGTTTCCCGGCTTGCTTTATCAAAGGGAAGGTCAAGGTTTTCTCAGAAATTGCTGCTGGTAACTACAACGAAACAGGCAGGGAGAAAAGCAAACATAAGAAGAAGACTCACATTAAAAGCCAGCTCTGGGCTGTACAGGAAGCATGGGGTCAAGGTCAGTTATCAACAAGTCTGTTTTTATTATTGATTTATTTTAGATTGAATTCTATTTATTTTTGTCTGTGTTGGGTTTTCGTTGCTATGTGCAGGCTTTCTTTAGTTGCGGCGAGTGGGGGGCTACTCTTGTTGTGGTGCGCAGGCTTCTCCTTGTGGTGGCTTCTCTTGTTTCAGAGTGTGGGCTCTAGGCGCATGGGCTGCAGTAGCTGGGGCACATGGGCTCAGCAGTTGTGGCACGTGGGCTCTAGAGCGCAGGCTCAGTAGTTGTGGCGCATGGGCTTAGTTCCTCCACGACATGTGGGATCTTCCCAGACCAGGGCTCGAACCTGTGTCCCCTGCACTGGCAGGTGGATTCTTATCCACTGTTTCACCAGGGAAGTCTTCAAGTCTGTTTTTAGAAACTTTAGTTTAAAAATACACGCTAATGCCTTTTCTCTTTCTTTGTGTCTGTTCTCTGACCATATGGTATGTTGCCATGGTTGGGTTTTTTGTTTTGTTTTTGAGGTAGCATATGTGATACTCCTGATTTCTTTTCCATACTACCTTTAAAACAGCAGGTTGGGGGTTCCCTGGTGGTTCAGTGGTTGAGAGTCCGCCTGCCGATGTAGGGAACATGGGTTCATGCCCCGGTCCGGGAAGATCCCACATGCCGCAGAGCGGCTAGGCCCGTGAGACATGGCCGCTGAGCCTGCGCGTCTGGAGCCTGTGCTCCGCAACGGGAGAGGCCACAACAGTGAGAGGCCCGTGTACCGGAAAAAAAAAAAAAAAAAAAGCAGGTTGTCAACCACCTGGATTAACCATGACCACATCCACGGCTGAATTTATATTAGCTTTAATAAACACAGGTCCATGATTTACTCAAGAAATCACTATCCATTTTGAGAAGATGGGGTTGGGGAGAGTCCTGCAAAGCGCCCTGGGCACAGGCCAGGGGAACACTTGTGCAGCTGCCTGCAGTCAAGCGAGGAATGAAGCAAGGTGCAAGTGGGTGTAGGAATAAGAATTGAAAAAATCCGTGTATATTCGAGTGACCGTGAGAGTATGCTTTCCTCGGTGTGAAAACCAGTCAAGGCTACTGCTCCAGCTAGCATCAGACTAAATGGTTTTCTCCCCTCCTTTTTCCGCAAGTGGGGATAGTGTTTAATTTGCACTGACTAGCTGTGTGGCCCTGGGGAAATTACTTAACCTCTCTGAGTTTCGGATTCCTTGTCTGTAAAATGGGGATCACGGGAGAACCCATCTCATAGGTTGCTATGAGCGTGAAATAAGGGAGAGCAGGTGAATTGCTTAGCACAGTGCTGTTCACGTCAGTGATTCCTCCTGCTGCTCTCCTGGTTTCTCTTCTTACAAAACATCTTCTTCCGTCTTATCTACTCAAGGTTAGAGGTCGTCATCACTTTTTCCCACAATTATATAAGAAGCACCTTGTAAAATAAAGTCCCCATTCCATAGTTGTACACCCGTGTTCATAACAAACTTACTCAAAATGGCCAACAGGTGGAAGCAACCCAAGTGGCCATGGATGGATGAACAGGTAAACAAAATGTGGTGAATCCATACAATGAAATATTCAACTGGAATGAACCATGAGGCTATCATACTAAGTGATAATAAGATGGTCACAAAAGGACAAACAATGTAAGATTCCATTTATATGAGGAACCTAGAATAGTCCAATTCACAGACACAGAAAGCATGGTGGGAGGGGAGGAAGGAAGCAGGGGGTTTGATGTGATGGGCTTAGAGTTTCAGTTTGGGAAGATGAACAAAGTTCTGAAGATGGATGGGGGTGATGGCTGCACAACAGTGTGAATAGATTTAATGCCACTGTGAACTGTACACTGAAACATGGTTAAGATGGTAAATTTTATGTGTATTTTACCATAATTTTGAAAATTAAAAGTTAAAAACAAACCCCAAAATGAAATACCTCCAAGGTTTCTCCGAGGTTTGGGGTGATAGAAATGGAGGAAAATGTTCTGAAAGCAGGTTGTGGTGATGGCTGCACAACTCCATCAATATATTCAAATTGATTGAATTGGACACTTCAAATGGGTGATGTTTCTGTTATGTAAATTGTACTTCAGTGAAGCTGTTAAGAGCAAGCAAGCAAACAAACACATGCTGTGATCTAGAGGAAACTTTGGAGGATGAAGGAGCTGTTCACTGTCTTGATTGTGGCTATGGTTTCACAGGTGTACCCATATGTCAAAGCCCATCCACTTACAGACTTTAAACATGTGCCGTTTATGGCATGTCAATTATATCTCAATAAAGCTGTGTTTGAAAAAGGCAGAACAGTATTCCATATATACACGAACTCCTTATAATATATTAAACTCCTTAGAATATATTAAACAATATAATTTATTAAACAATGCCCCCTTTGGATGGAAATTTAGGTTTCAAATTTTATGCCCTATAAATAATATTTCAATAAATATCTTTGTAGGAAAAAAAGAAGAAAAAAATGCAGATATTGTTTGCTGCTCCCCTCTTCTCCCCACGGGCAAGCCACAGAGTCAGAATTTCCCTGGGAGGGGGCCTGGTAACCTGTAATTTAACTGAACATTCCTAAAAATTTCTAGGAATCAGACATTTTGGGGCACATTGAATCAAACTTCCTGAACTTGGATTTTCAGGCTTTGGAGTGTGAAATCCCCTTTTCTTTGATCCCTAAAAAATTCTGTAAGTGTTCCATACAAATGATTCTAAATTTCGGTTTCCCTCCTTTTGGCGGTGCATCAGAATCATCAGGGAGCTTGTGAACATGCATATTCCCAGGCCCTACTCCCAGGGAGGATGTGTATGGTTGCCAGATTTCGCATAAACAAATAAATGAATAAATAAATATATAAAAAACTATAGGGTGTCCGTTAAATCTGAATTTCAGATAAACACCAAATAATTTTTTCAGCATAAGTGATTCCTTGCAATAGTTGGGCCACACCTGTACATAAAAATTATTTGTTGCTTATCTGAAATTCAGATTTAACTGGATGTCCTGTATTTCATCTGGGAATCCTAAGTATGAGTCCTCAGGCCTGGGGTGAAGCCCAGATCTGCACTGTTGGTCTGCTCCCCACGTGCTTCTGACGAGGGGGATCCTTAGAACCCATGTTGAGAACCCCTGATCAGGTCAACACCTTCTGGGTCAAGAGCCCCTCCTCAGGGCGGCCAGTGGATCCCAGTGCATCCCACAAGTGAGCACACTTTAATGTTGGTCCAAGGAGGAAAAGGGGGCTGAGAAGCAGCAGGAGAAAACTGCCCCAGATTTTCAAAGCCAAACGTGGTGGATGCGGTGTCACGGGCCCTGCAGCCTGAGGGACGGTGCTGATCTTCTCTGAGTGAGTATTTAAGGCTGCCTAGGGGACCCACACCCCAGGATTCTGTCTAGATTCTCTAAACTTTATTTATTTATACCCAGCCTCGTCCCAGAAAGGACTTTAAGCCTCGGAGGTCTCAGCCCATGCAGCGTTCTTGGTGCTGGCGAGTGAGGTTAACACACCGTCTCTGTGGGACACACACGACAGGTATTAAGTGTGTGCTCACCACGAATGGGCATTATTCTGGGAGTTTTACAATGATAAGCATCTCATTTAGCCCTCGAGATAAGCCTGCAAGGTCACTGCTGTCGTTGGCCCCATTTTGTAGATGAGGAAACCGAGGTTCCGAGGGGTCCAATGGCTTGTGCAAGAGCGCACCGAGTAGGCCAGTGGCAGAGCTGGGGTTCTGACCCAGGACTGTGTTGCTACCCAGCCCCCATCCTGCCTCCCTACTGAACCAGATACTTCTTGTGACTGAGCTTTGCTGGGCGAATTTTGGCTTACGTTCCGCTTAAGCTGGGGCCATACTTTAGGTCCTGATCCCGGGAACATTTCTGATCCGGTGTGATAACAGCTGGCAGGCCTTGAGCGTCTACTCTGGCCAGAGACTTTGACTTTTTGTACATAGATACTCTCTCAACGCCCTGCACCGCTGAGAAGACCCAGACCCAGGCACGCAGAGAACCCTGGCCGAGGTCGCAAAGCTAGGAAGTTGCAGAGCACTGATCTCCCTAAAAAGGAAGCATCCATCTCTGCATCTTCAAAAGCACACACCTGCTTTCCACCTCCCCTCGCCTAGTTTCACTTTTCAGGAAAACGCTCTCTCTCCGGGCTGCTCGCTAGGCAACCCTCGCAGGTAATTCCATGAAATGCCCAGAAGAGGGCGCGAGGACTCGCTCTCCCCGGGCACCCACGCAATGAAGCTGAACTTCGCAGAATCGCGAAAGCAAGAGTGACGCGCTCCAGACGAACTCCACCTGTGGCCGTACCCGAGCCCTAGGCTGCACGGAAGGTGACACAACACGGCACCTCTGCACCGCCCCCCCACCCCGGCAGGGGCCTGTACTCACAGAGGCTGGGTTTTCGATGACCAGTTCGTAGGTCAGCCCTCCGGACCCAAACCTCAGGATGTCTCCGGGTAGGAGCTTCACAGCCACGTTCTGAATGTGGCACTCATTGACGAACGTGCCGTTGCAGGAATTGAAGTCGTGGAGAACAAAGCTGCTTTCGGCCTCATTATATTCAATGAGTGCGTGATGGTTGTCGACGTCTGCAGACTGAAATGCAGAAGGGGGACAGTCAGAGCCAGGAAGAACAGGAATAACAAGGAATAACTAGTGCCACTGACACTGGGTGCCCCAATGTGCTCACCACTTCATCTGGCTGGATGGTCACTGCAATCCTCATTTTAAGAGGAGGATGCTGAGGGTCAGAGAGGTTAAGTGACTTGCCTAAGGCCACACAGCTAGTGAGTGGAGGGTCACCAGAGCCTGACAGCAGACCCAGAATAGATGCCCAGTTTTGGGGTAGGGCGTCAGGCAACACAGAGGCAAGAGGGAACTCGGGGGGAATTGGCCAGGAATTGGCCACTTGATAGTTCTCTGATCCCATGCAAGTATCCTTTTGGTTGTGCCGAGTGGCAAGACAGCAGAAATAGCCCAAAACAAACCAGAAAGGTCAGTTGGCAAGTGACAACTGTCCATTTACTGCAAGTGTTAAAGTTCAGGGGAGGTTTTGTAATAATTGTTGTTTTCATTTGTTTGTTCTATTCATTTTTAAAATAACATGATTTTTGGAATAATGCAGAAAATGAGAACTACAGAAAAACACAAAGAAGACATTAAAATCACTTAGATTCCCGTCCCCCAGAGGCAGGCACTGAGAACACGGTGGTTCACATCCTTCCAGTCTTTTCTCTATGCTTACAATCTTTTTTAAAAGTTTAAACACAATTGAGCTCACACCACAAAACATAGTTGTATAACTACCTTTTAAAAGCCTTGGTGTACAATGAAGGTTTTTCCCATGTGAATAATTATTACTGCTGCTTCTTAAAAGCTACTCAGAATTTATCTAACCAAAGATGATCTATTTTTCAATAGGGGCCCTGGTGTGACCCCATTTCCCCCAAAAGAGAGAGACCCCAGACAGTGAATTGTCAGTGGGGTCAGAAACCTCCTGTGTAACCACGTTAATAAGAAGAATGAGCAAAACTCGGCACCAAGGAGGAAATATCACATCCCCCCTGGCCCCGGCGCCCTGGACTATGGGCTGCAGGGCACGTGCGAAGTCTTCTGTCTCCTCAGGACACTGCCTATGAGCCATCCACTCCAGCCTGAGACTTTGCAACTATTTTCTAAGTCACTCTTCTCAGAGTGCCTCATCCAACTTTCATAGAGAGTACTTGGACTTAGAAATCTATACTAATGTCCCACAATATAATTATAACCAATAGCTTATATTAATAATAGCTTATAGTATATGAATAGATAATAATATAACTGCATATATTAGTAGAATATATTAATGACACATTATGTGTAATTACACAAATGCCAGGAAATTGGCTAAGTGCTTTACTGCACTATCCCGTTTCATCTTCGCAATAATTCAAAGGGATACTTCCTCATTTAAAACAAATTTCATTTTTTATTGAAGTCTAGTTGATTTACAATGTTGTGTTAGTTTCAGGTGTACAGCAAAGTGATTCAGTTATACATATATATAATATCTATTCTTTATCAGATTCTTTTCCATCACAGGTTACTGCAAGATATTGAATATAGTTCCCTGTGCTGTACAGTAGGTCCGATAGTTACTCATTTTTTAGATGGGGAAACTGAGGCATAGAACGATTAAGTGTGCCCACAGTCAGCCACTTTGACTCGCCTGGCTTGTTCCCAGGTTTGCCTGATTCAAATGACTGTGCCTTTACCCACTTTTCAAATTTCTACCAAACACTTTGGCACTTAAAATACTGGAACACAAGAAGAAAGCAGGAGTAGCTCTATTAATTTCAGGCAGAGCCAACTTCAGAGGAAGGAAAGTTATCAGGGATAAAGAGAGGCGATACAGAGTGATAAAGGGGTCGATTCTCCAAGCAGACATAACAGTCCTTCATTGTATGTACCCAACAATAGAGCATCAAAGTATGGAAGGCAAAAACTGATAGAACTGCAAGGAGAAGCAGATGAATCCATCATGGTAGCTGGAGACCTCAACAGCCCTCTGTCAGTGATGGGCAGACCCACCAGGCAGAAAATTAGGAAGAATGAAGTTGAACTGAACAGCACTACCATCATCTGGATCTAACCGGCAACCACACAGCTTCATCCCACAGCAACAAAACACACATCCTTCTCAAGCTCCCATGGAACATTCACCAAGCAGACCACATTCCAGGCCACAAGATATACCTCAACAAATGTAAAAGAATAGAAATTATGCAAAGTATGTTTTCAGAACACAATGGAATTAGGCTAGAAACCAATACCAGAAAGACAGCTGGAAAATCCCCAAATATTTGGAGATTAAACAACACACCTCTAAATAACAGATGGGTCAAGGAGGAAGTCTCATGGGAAATAAAAATTTATCGTGAACTAAATGAAAATGAAATTACAACCTATGAAAATTTGCAAGATGTAGTGAAAGCAGTGCTTGGAGGGAAGTTTATGGCATTGAAGGCATACATTTGAAAAGATCTAAGCTTCCACCTTATGAAACTAGAGAAAGAAGAGCAATATAAGCCTACCACAAGCACAAGAAAAGAAGCAATGAATGAAATAAAAAGCAGGAAAACAATAGAGAAAAGTCAGCAAAATAAAGAGCTGTTTGTTTGTTTTTTTTTTTTTGTAAAGATCAATAAAATTGACAAACCTCTAGCAGGATAACCAAGAAAAAAAGAGAGAAGATACAAATGACTCAAATCAGAAATGAAAGTGATGGCATTACTACTGATCTCATGGACATTGAAGGGATAATAAAGGAATATTATGAATAATTCTATGCCCACAGATTTTATAAGTTAATGAAGTGGACCATTTCCTTGAAAGACACAATCTACTGAAAGTCACACAAGGAGAAATAAATACTCTGAATAGACTCATATCTAGTAAAGAATTTGAATCAATAATGAATAACCTTCCAAAATGGAAAGCACCAGGCCTGGATGGGTTCACTGGTAAATTCTATCAAACATTAAGGAAAGAATGATATCAGTTCTCAATAATCTCTTCCAGAAAATAGAAGAAGAGAGAACACTTCCCAGCTCATTCTGTGAGACCAAACTTATTCTAACAGCAAAACCACATAAAGGTATTACAAAACAGGAAAACTGCAGACCAATAACTCTCATGAACATAGATGCAAAATCCTCAACAAAATATTAGCAAATTGAATCCAGTGATGTAGAAAAAGAGTTCTACACCACAGTCAAGTGGGATTTATTCCAGGTATGCAAGGCTGGTTCAACATTTGGAAATCAATTAATGTAATCCATCACATCAACAGCGTAGAGAAGAGAAATCGCATTATCATAACAGTAGATGCAAAAAGAGCATTTGACAAAATTAAACACCATCCATGATAAACTAACAAACCACCAAACCACCACAACAACTCTTGGCAAATTAGGGATGGAGGGGAACTTCCTCAACCTGATAAAGTACATCTATAAAAACCCTAAAGCTAACGTCATATTTAATGGTGAGAAACTAGAAACTTTCCAATTAAGATCAGGAATAAGGTGAAGATGTCCCCTTTCACCACTCATTTTCAACATTGTACTGTATGTCCTAGCTAATGCAACAAGGCAAGAGAAGAGAATAAAAGATAGATTGGGAAGGAAAAAGAAATCTTCTTTGGTGAGGTGTTTGTTCAGATCTTTTGCCCATTTTGCAGATGGCATGATTGTCTATGCAGAAAATCCCAAAGAACCGACAGAAAGCCCTCCTGGAATGAATGAGCAATTATAGCCAGGCTGCAGGATACATGATTAATATACAAAAGTCAATGGCTTTCCTATATACCAACAATGAACAAGTGGAATTTGAAATTAAAAACACAACACCATTTACATTAGCACCAAAAAAAAAAAATGAAGTACTTAGGAATAAATCTAACAAAATATTTAGCTATATGAAGAGGTATAGTAAGAAAACTATGAAATGTTGATGAAAGAAATCAAAGTAGTCTAAATAAATGAAGAGATATTTCATGTTGATTTGAAATTCCTTAATAATATATGATGTTTAACATCTTTTCATATGCTTATTTGACATTCTGTAGATTTTCTTTGGTGAGGTGTCTGTTGAGCTCTTTTGCCCATTTTTAAGTTGGGTTGTTTGGTTTGTTATTGTTGACTTTTAAGACCCATTTATCTTGTTTATTTATTTATTTTATTGAAATGTAGTTGATTTACAATATTGTATTAATTTCTGCTGTACAGCAAAGTGATTCAGTTATACATATATATACATTCTTTTGAAAATATTCTTTTCCATTATGGTTTATCACAGGATATTGGATATAGTTCCCTGTGCTATACAGTAGGACCTTGTTGTTTATCCATCCTGGATGTAACAGCTCACATCTTCTAACCTCAACCTCCCACTCCATCTCTCCCTCAACACCCTCCCCCTTGGCAACCACAGTCTGTTCTCTATATCCATGAAGACTCATTTATTTTGGATACATGCTTACAGCATCTTTATTCATAACTGCCAAAAACTGGAAGCAACCAAGATGTCCTTTAAAAGGTAAATGGATAAACAAATTGTGGTACATCCATACAATGAAATACTAGTGATAAAAATAAATGAGTTATCAAATAACAAAAAAGACATGGAGAAATCGTAAATGAATATTGCTCAATGAAAAAACCTAGTCTGAAAAGGATACATACCATATGATTCCAACTGTATGAAATTCTGGAAAAACTAAAACTATAAGGAGAGTAAAAGATCAGTGCTTGCCAGGGGCACAGGGGCTCTGGGGCTCAGGATGAAGAGGAGGGGCACAGGGCATTTTAGGGCAGTGAAAATATTTGTTATGATACTGTAATGGTGGATACTTGTCACTATACATTTGTCAAAACGAAAGAACGTACAACACAGAGAGTGAACCCTAATGTAAACTATGGACTTAGTTAATCATAGCATATCAATATTGGTTCATCAGTTGTAACAAATGTACCGCACTAATGCATGATGTTAATAATAGAGGAAACAGTGTGTATTGGAGGGGTGGATATATGGGAACTCTCTGTATTCTCTGCTCAATTTCCTGTAAACCTAAAACTGTTCAAAAAATAAAGTATTAAAAAAATTAAAACACATTATTTCTTTGGAAAATGTCACCCACATCATCTTCATCACCATTGGCATTGATCTTTGTGTCCTTTGAACATTTGATAACCCATGAATGAGAGAAACTCTGTGTGTTACATTTTGTTTTTCTCTTCCCAGGCTTCACTGCTTTCAGTTCCTCAAAAACTGTCAAGCCATTATTAAGAAATCAAAGCAAGCAGGAAGTTTTAAATGACTCCACAAATTTGGGTGAGCCTCTACCACATGTTAGGCCAGGAGACAGCTTCCTAGTTTGGCCCTATAATATCACTCGCTCCCTTACTTGGAAAATTGCTAAATGCTACTACTGGACAGATGCCCTGCTGCTAATACAGACTGACTCTATAAGCCCCAGCCTACTCAGCTGTCCAACTATGAGATGAACTGTTATTTATTTATTATTATTTTTATTATTATCCTTATCATCATCTAACATGTTTTGAGGGCTTCCTGTGAACTGGGCCCTGCTGAAGCATTTTGTGTGCAGTTTTATCATTTAATCTGCATGACAGCCCTAAACAGGGACTCTTATTATCTCCATCTTAGAGATGAAGAAGCTGAGACTCAAAAGGTGAAGTGAGAGGACAGCATTACCTTGATACCAAACCCAGACAAAGACACTACAAGAAAACTACAGACCAATATCTCTTATGAACACTGATACCACAATCCTCAACAAAATAGGAGGAAACCGAATTCAACAGCACATTAAAAGGATCATACACTATGATCAAGTGGGATTTATTCTTGGAATGCAGACTTGATGGTTCAACATATGAAAATTAATCCACGTAATACATCACATTAACAGAAAGAAGGAAAAAATGATCATCTCGATTGATGTACAAAAAGCATTTGACAAAATGCAACATTCTTTCATGATAAAAGCACTCAACAAACAGGGAAAAGAGGGAAATTACCTCAACATAATAAAGGTCAAATATGAAAGGCCCACAGGTAGCATCATACTCAAAGGTGAAAGACTGAAAGCTTTTCCTCTAATTTCAAGAAGAAGATAAGGATACCTGCTTTTGCCACTTCTATTCAACAAAGTACTGGAAGTCCTAGCCAGAGCAATTAGGCAAGAAAAAGAAATAAAGGCATACAAATTCGAAAGGAAGAAGTAAAATTATCTCTGTTCACAGGCAACATGATCTTACATGTACAAAATCCTAAAGAGTCCATGAAAACCCACAACCCTCTTAGAACCAATAAATAACATTCGCTAGCAAAATCGTAGGATACAAAATCAACACACAAACATCAGTTGTGTTTCTATATGCTCACAATGAACAATCTGAAAGGAAGTTAAGAAAATAATTTCATTTACAATAGCATCAAAATGAATGACATATTTTGGGATAAATTTAACCAAGGTGGTAAAAGATGTGTACACTGAAAACTACAAAGTGCTGCTGAAAGAAATTAAAGACACAAATAAATGGAAAGACACCCTGTATTCGTAGGTTGGAAGACTTAATATTGTTAAGATGTCATTACTACACAGCAGGATGTACAGATTCAAAATCCCAACAGCAGTTTTTGCAGAAATAGAAAAATCCATCCTAAAATTCATATGGAATCTCAGTGGACCCCAAATAGCCAAAATAATCTTGAGAAAGAAAAGCAAAGCTGGAGGTCTCACACTTCCTGATTTCAAAACTTACTGCATACAAAGGTACAGTAATCAAAACAGTGTGATACCGACATAAGGTCAGGCACATAGGCCAATAGAATAGAATAGAGAGCAGAGAAATAAAACTTTGCATATATGATCCAATGATTTTTGACAAGGGTGCCAAGATTATTCAAGGGGGAAAGAACAGTATTTTCAACAAATGATGCTGGGAAAGACCGCAAAAGAATTAAGTTGAACTCTTACCTTACACCATGTATAAAAATTAACTCAAAGTGGATCAAAGACTTAAACATAGTCTAAAACTTTTAGAGGAAAACACAGGAGGAAAGCTTTATGACATTGGATTTGGCAATGCATTTTTGGGTATGATACCAAAAGCATAGGCAGCAAAAGTAAAAATAGATAAATTCAACTATATCAAAAATTAAAACTTCTGTGAATCAAAGGACACAATAAACAGGGTGAAAGGCCATCTAGAGAATGGGAGAAAATAGTTGCAAATCACAAATCTGAAAAAGGGTTAATATGAAGAATATATAGAGAACTATAACTCAACAACAACAACGAAAAAGAACCCCCAAATAACCTGATCAAATATGGGCAAAGAACTGGAATAGACATTTCTCCAAAGAAGATATATAAATGTCCAACAAGCATATAAAAAGTGCTCAACACTACTAGTCATTAGGGAAATGCAAATCAAAACCACAGTGAGATACCACCTCATACCCATTAGGATGGCTACTATCAAAAACAAACAAACAGCAACAGAAAATAACAAGTGTTGGCAAGGATGTAGAGTAGGGGAACACTTATGCACCGCTGAGAAGGTAAAATGGTGCAGCTGATATGGAAAACAGTAGAGCGGCTTCTCAAACAATTTAGAATAAAATTATCATACGATCCAGCAAGTCCACTTCTGGGTATATACCCCAAAGAATTGAAAGCAGGAACTTAAAGAGTTATTTGTACACTCATGTTTATAGTAGCATTATTCACAATTGCCAAAAGGTGAAAGCCACCCAAGTGCCCACTGACTGATGATTGGATAAGCAAAATGTGGTCCATCCATAACAGTGGAATATTATTCAGTGTAGGAGGAAGGAAATTCTGACACATGCTACAACATGGATGAACTGTGAGGACATTATGTGAAATAAGTGTCACAAAAAGGCAAATTTTGTATGATTCCACTATGTGAGGTACATAGAGTAGTCAGGCTCATAGAAACAAAATAGAACGGGGGTTGCCAGGAGCTGGGGAAGGGGAAACGGGGAGTTGTTTAATGGGTACAGTTTCAGTTTTGCAAGATGAAAAATTCTGAGGCTGGTTGCACAACAATGTGAATAACTTACAACTACTGATCTGTACACTTAAAAGTGGTTAAGATGGTAAACTTTATAGGTATTTTATCACGATTTAAAAAATGGCTAAGATGAAGGGACTCACTCAACATCAGGATGCTGGCACAGGGCAATGTCAGGGTTTGAACCCAAGTCTAATTCCAAAACTTGTACCTTTGATTTGTACCCTGTGATTTTCAGAGTAGAGAGTGATTTAATAATGAGAGAGGAGACAGGCAGGACCTAATATACAAAACAAGTGCATTTTTAAAGGCTCCTGCATTTAAAATGTCTTTAAAAAGTATATAGTGAGTCCATAAAATATTGAGACGTTTAAAGTTCTATTAACAATGACCATCTGCTCTGATGACCCCTGTGCTTTAAGGAAGCCTCCTCGGGAAGCTGACTTAGTTATGACGTTGCCCTGAGGTTCACTGACATTGTCGCTGAGGTTCGACGTGTACCTGGAACCGTCCTTTGGAGCTAGGTTTCAACCTTGCATCACCTGGCATTGGGAAGCCCCATCTCAGACCATAACCTCCCACTCCCGGCCTTCCTTATCCTCTGTCTCGTCCTCTCCTTGAGTCACGTAGCCTTTGCTCCCTGTTTGCTCCCTATGGGTAATGCCCTATGCTCACCCAGCCTGGGCCCTGCTCAAGCTCACCAGCTCCTTCAAGTCCATCCCGGCCCCCAAACCCTCCTGCCACCCTCACACTTCTGTCCTGAGGCTGGCCCAGTGCCCTTTGGGCCCCCCAGCCAGCAGGTCCCTGCTCTCAGGCTTTTCATTCTACTTTGACAACAGCCTCCTAGGTCTTCACCTCCTGCACCTGCCCCCATCCTCCATCTGCTTCTCCCGACCCTCCTCCATCCCTTTACATGGCGCCCTCTGCCCAGCAGGCCCACCTGTGTGGCTACATCCATGGGCTGATGGACTCCTTGTGTCTGGTTTCTGGTTGGGTTTGGCCAATGGGGGGGTTAGAGATCAGAGCAGGGAGGAGAGAGCTTGGGGTACTTACTCCCCTGGGTTCCATTCTCTGAGGCCACACAGCTTCCCTCAGAGTACTCTACCCAGCCCTCGGGGTCTCTGGGTCCCAGGAAATGCCCCTGCCACTCACCCCTCAGCTCTGGGGGTGGGAACAGTCCTCACTCATACTAGCTCTGGGCCCTGCACTATCCTTTGTGGTTTCTCTGAGCCCTGCCCACTCCCTATGGAGTCCCTTCAGGAAACTCCCTTCCATCACTCCACACCCCTGTGAATGTGCCTTCAGCTCCCTGCCAGGACCTGGACTTCCCAGGCAGGGAGAAGCTCTTAGATGGGACCTTCAAGGCTTCTCTTAGCTGCCAAGGGCCTCCGGGTGGTCCTGCCTTCATCCCACCCTGGTCTGGTCCCTCTCCTCAACCATCTCCTCTTCTGCATCCTCACCTTGACAGTGTAACTTCCGTCTAACCTGTGAACGTGCTCACCACCCCCTCGGCCTGGAAACGCCGCCCCTTCCCCCTTCCTTTCCTTTATTGTCAAATGGCTTCAAGAGGTTCCTCTCCCGCTGGGTCCTCAACCCACTGCCATTGCCCTCGGGGGCCTCCTCGGGCTCTCGGCCTCCCTGTGACATGTGATACAGTTGTCAGAGAGGGGCACGTGGCCTGGTGGTTCAGGGGTTGGGGGAGCAGGGCAACGTGGTGGTTATTAGACTGGGCTCGAGTCCAGCTCTCCTACTTCCTAGCAGGGTGACCTTGGGCAAGTGATACCTCAGCTTCCTCATCTGTAAGGTAACAAAAGGACAGTCTTATAAGCTACTGGTGACCTATAAATGATATAATACATACTAAAGCACTTAGAAGAGAACATAGGGCAAATGGGAAATGTTCTCTATTATGAGCAAGAGGATGGGCTCTGGAGTTAGAAAGCCTTGAGTTCAACTCCCACCTCTGCTACCTTCCAGCTGTGCAGCCTGGGGCACAGTTCTTTCCTTCTCTTTGGTTGTTCCCTGAGCAGCAAAAATGAGTTTGATAAGCTGGGCTTCGTAGGATTGACAAAAGGTACTGCTTGGTGACATGTTCAAAGGAGTGGGATAACATTTTTGAAATTAACTTGTGTGTGTGTGTGTGTGTGTTTTATCTATTTCTTTTAACCTTTTGGTTCTAGGCTATCCCATCCCCCAGCCCCAGCCCCCCACTGCCTCCGGAAAGGGATGTAGTGCAGAAATAGTAAAAAAAAAAAATGGGGTTTTCAAAAGAATAAGGATATGAGGAAACGGCCAGGCGCTGGTGAGACAACGAGTCTGGGAGTGGGAGGAAAGAAGAAGCTTCTCTGCTTCCCCGTCGGCTGGATCCTTCCTCCCAGGTCTCCCCGGGAGAGCCCTGTGGACCGGCAAGGCCTCAGGAGAGGCTGGTCCTGAAAGCAGACTGCCCGAGCGTGGTGCCCAGTGCCCCAGCCTCCCCCTGTGACCCCAGGCAGGATACTCAGCCTATCTGTGCCTCAACGCCCTCATCTGTAAAGTGAGGTCATCAACACTAACCTCCTAAGGATGAAATGAGTTAATACACTCGAGAGTGCCCAGAACAGTACCTGGCACACAGCAAGCTGTCTCTGTGATGAATACCCTCAGCCTGTCAGCAGCGCTCTGGCTCCCTCACCTCTCTGACTGCTTCCAGGTCTCCGCGCCGGGCTCCTCTCCCCTCAGATGTCCGTTTCCTCCGCACTCTGTCCATGGGCTGGGGCCACTGTGCCACCCCCTCGATTCGCAGGTGTGTGTTTCCAACCCCTGGTTCATCTCCAGGCCCCAAACTGCCTGGCTGCTTCCGGGATGTTGAGGTGCTCACTCAACCCGTCCTGCTTCCTGCCCTCTTGGTAACGGTATTATCACCTGCCAGCTCATCCAGCCATCTTTCTCTGTGGCCTGTGGCATTGATCCTACTGATTCTTCCAGAAAGCTCTCAGACCAGTCCCAAAGCAACGGTCCAGTCAGGTGGTACTATTAATGTGGTGGGCAGAATGGTCTCCCAAAGATACCCATGCCGTGATCCCCAGAACCTGGGACTATGCTCCATGACGTGGCCAAAGGGACTGTGACGATGTCAAGGTTACTAATCAGTGCTCTTAAAAGAGGGAGACTAAGGACTTCCCTGGTGTTGCAGTGGTTAAGAATCCGCCTGCCAGTGCAAGGGACACGGGTTCGAGCCCTGGTCCGGGAAGATCCCACGTGCCATGGAGCAACGAAGCCCGTGTGCCACAACTACCGAGCCTGCGCTCCAGAGCCCACGAGCCACAACTACTGAGCCCACGTGCCACAACTACTGAATCTGCGTGCCTAGAGCCCGTGCTCTACAACAAGAGAAACCACTGCAATGAGAAGCCCGTGCACCGCAACAAAGAGTAACCCTCGCTTGCTGCAACTAGAGAAAGCCTGTGCTCAGCAACGAAGACCAAACCCAGCCAAAAACTTTTTAAAAATTTTTTAAAAAGTGGGAGACTATCCTGGGTTATCCAGGTGGGACTAATTGAACTCCACCAGTCCTTATAAGCAGAGAACTTACTCTGGCTGGATTGGAGAGATAAGTGGTGTTTCTTGCTGGGCCCCCACTTAACAGCCCCAATGCTCCTCTTCCTGGGAAAGCACCAGGTCAACGTTTCCTCTTTACCCAAATCCCCCCCTAGATAGCACCACCTCAGTCTGTTGCATGAATGAGGATCACAAGAACATTCATCTCACATTTCACTGACAACCCCCATTCTCGATTCCACAGGGTGGAATTTCCCTAGCTTACTCAATTATCTTGTTATCTCAGTTAACTGAGAATTTCCAATTTAGATATTAGATGTTCCCAAAGCTAAATTTACACTCAAAAAGTGAAGCTTCTGTTTTTAGAAGCTTCAGTCAGCTCAGTCTGAAACTCAGCCCCACCTCCCCCGTCTAGCTGTGTGATTTGGGCCAGTTCCTTAACCTTTCTGAGTCCCATGTCCATGTCATCAAATGAGGATAATAATGATAATAGTAGTTCTCACCCGCACAGGATTTGTTTTGTGGATATAATTCTATAAATATATATACAGAACATACATAGATGATGTATAAAGCCATGTGAGATGCAGTAAGTAGTCCATAAATGTATGCTGTAGCTGTTTGTATTGTGTATGCTATTCAAAAGATTATGATCCTTCTTTCATCTCACATCCATCACAATGGCTACTATAAAAAAAAAGGGAAATCACAAGTGTTGGTGAGGACGCAGGGAAAGTGGAACCCTTGTGCCCTGTTGTGAGAATGTAACTTGGTGCAGCCACTATGGAAAACAGCATGGCAGTTCCTCAAACAATTAAAAATAAAATTATCATATGATCCAGCAAGTCTACTTTTGGGTATATATCCCAAAGAACTGAAAGCAGGGCCTTGAAGAGATATTTATACACCCATGTTCATAGCATTGTTTGCAACAGCCAAAAGGTGGAAACAACCCAAGTGTCCATCACTAGATGAATGAATAAACAAAATGTGGTGAATCCACACCATGGAATATTATTCAGCCTCAAAAAAGGAAGGAAATTCGGACACATGCTACAGCATGGATGAACATGGACATTATACTCAGTGAAAGGATATTATACTCAGTGAAAGAAGCCAGTCATGAAAAGACAAATACTGTTATGATTCTACTTATATGAGATACCCAGAGTAGCCAAGGTCATAGAGACAGAAAGCAGAACGGTGGTTGCTGGGGGCTGGGATGGGGGGACAAGGGGAGTTGTTGTTTCATGGGTGCAGTTTCAGTTCTGCAAGATTCAAAGAGTTCTGGAGATGGATGGGGGTGATGGCTGCACAACAGTGTGAATATATTTAATGCCACTGAACGGCACACTTAATAAAAGTGGTTAAGATGGTAAATTTTATGTTATGCATATCTTACCACAATTTAAAAAAATGAGAAAATGAGATCACGATCTAGCCCTTTCCTCTGAACTTTTTCCTCTTGGAAGCCCTCCATCTGCTGGTGAGAAACTAGTCCCATCAATTGCTGTGGTGGGTACTGACCAATGAAATCAGCCGCCAATTCCCAAACAGGGGACAAAACATTCCCTGAGGACTGGTGAGACCAAACAGGTGAACCCCCAGAGCAAGGAGCACTTGGGGAGAAGCCAGGGGTGAGGTGGGGGTGAGGGGGGAGGATGGGAGCACGACCCAGGCAGGAGGACAAGCGCGATGCAGATGGGGAGCCAGCAAGTGCACCCTCCCAGGCCTGTTTCATTCCGTGGATTTCCCCACAGAGAGTCCACCTGTTACCTTATGTCCGAAAATGCAGGTGTTCGCTTAGAATAAGAGAAATGTGAATTAAAATGACACAGGTACCATACTTCACCCCGTAGATCAGTGAAGATCCAATGAGGGGTCAGCACCCTAGGCTGGGGAGGGAGTGGGAGACGGGCGTCCACTGTTGGCAGGACACCACATCCGGAAAACTCTGGTGGACAATTTGGCCATGCCCATTAGAGTTACAGCTGTGTGTGTCCTTTGACAGAGCAGACATACCTGCACGTCTGTGAAATGATGCAAATAATAGGAGAATCCCAGCAGCCTTGTTTAATAATAATAAACAAGACTATGGTGTAGGCTCTGGTTCTTTTCTGAGAGGCAGCCCAGAACTGGCAGGGGCCAGGAAAAGGGACAAGAGTCATCCGGCTGGATGGGATCGGGGGTGTGTGTATGAGATCAGTCTGGCTTCACGACCCTCAGATCCCACGCTAGAAGGGCTGACACAGGCTGGAGAGATGGCTCCACCCATGAGAAAGGAGATGGCTGGCAGGACACTGACCACCGAGGGTGAGGGGTGGACACCAGCTTTTCATCCCCCTGTCATGTCTGTTCTTTCTTTTTCTCTTCCATCTCCACCCTCGTAGCTGCAGCCCTGCGCTGACTTGGGCTGTCCTAGAGCTCAGTCTTCTAGGGATCCTGGGACTTCCCCAGGGTGGGACTGGGGGAGTCCCTGGGGAGGGGGTAGGGTCAGTCAGCCCTTCATTGTTTACCCTTCGCTTCTCTTTTCCTCAAAACAAAGTTTATTGAAAGAATACACACACACACACACACACACACACACACACACACAAGCAGGAGTTCTGCTGATCAAGAAGGGAGAGGGAGGGAGCACTGATGGTGGGGTTCTCAAAGTGTGGTCCTGGAGCCAACTCCAGGGGACTCCATTCCCCCCACCTGAACCTGGGGAGCATATAAATGTGAAGATTCCTGGGCCTTACCCCAAACCCACTGGGTCAGAATGCCTAGGAGTTCATGTTGGACAACCACTCTTAAACATACGGAAAATCCAACAACCACTGGCTTTGGTGTTTCTTCATTCTGGAAGAACTGAGTCCCTTTCTCAGCAGAGTTTAAGTAACAGCCACATCCAACTCTAAAAATTACAGTTTACAAGGCACATCAAATCATATAAATTATAACTTGCAAGGTTTAGCTGTGAAATGAGCAAGGCTGAGGCTTTTGAGCCATGTAAAATGGGAGAGGGGAGATTGTGAATAGAGCTCCTGATGGCTCGTCTGCACACAGCAGCTGGGATGTTCACTGGCAGGTCTCCCCCTTGTTTACACTCCTTGAAGCCTTCTTCCCACTGCTTTTCAGATAAAGATCAAAACCCTTATGGTGACATGAAGGAGGCCGACTTGTCCCTTAGCCCTCCTCCTTCCCACTCTGACTTCTGGATGCCCTGGTTTTCTCTCAGTCCCTTGGATTCACAATATGTTCTTCCACCCCAGGGCCCTTGCACATGCCATTCCCTTCTCCTTTTGTCTAGTTAAGTCCTCCTTGTCTTCCATATTCCTTTCCTTTACAGCCCCAATGTTGGAATGGAATTAGTCACACCTCTGTGGGATCATTTGACTTATTTCTCTCTCTCCTGGCAGCTTCCTGATGGCAGGGACCATGTCCAGTTCTGCCATCACTGTACCCCTAGACTTGGCTTGGTGCTGAGGCTCTGGGTAAATACTGTGCAATGAATGAGTGATAGCAACAGTTATCACTGTTGACTATAAACAGTTCTCACTAGCCTGGCTATAAACAGGCTTCCTATTGCCTTAGGGAACCAAACTCCTTACAGGATATAGAAAAAAGTCTGGAGGGTAAAACCCTGCAAATATCAATATTGATTTTTCCCTGAGCCAAATGATTACAAGTGACTTTTATTTTCTTCCTCATATTTTCCTTTCTCCCAATTTTTAAACACAAGAAGCATGTAACTACCTTCCATTATCGGAAAGAGTAAATGATGTCGAAATACTACGATACCAATAGTCAAAACAATATGTCAGCCTTGCTGATGAGTAGAAATCTTTAGAAGCATGACTGCCTATTCTTTAGGATTGATCCAGGCAAATAGAACAATCTTTTTTATTTGCTAGATGTAACCTCTGGGTAATTGCAAGGATGACTTTTTAGTAATATAAATCCCTGAATTTTTTTTTTTTTTTTTTGCGGTACACGGGCCTCTCACTGTTGTGGACTCTCCCGTTGCAGAGCTTAGGCTCCGGACACGCTGGCTCAGCGGCCATGGCTCACGGGCCCAGCCGCTCCGCGGCATGTGGGATATTCCCGGACCGGGCACGAACCCGTGTCCCTTGCATCGGCAGGCGGACTCTCAACCACTTCGCCACCAGGGAAGCCTTGTCACGTATTTCTTAAGCTAAGTCCGAGGAGCAGTAAGCTCTCAATTATTTATATACAATGAATGCAACTCAATTTCTGTCTAGTTAATAACTGTCCTCATTAGTTCCCTTTTCCAAATGGCTTATTAATGTCAGTAGATCCTCATCTCAACCCTGTGCACCTCTGAGGATTCTTCTCAGTCTCTGTTTTAGGAGACCATAATAATGATCATTGTGTCATTCACTGAGCACCACGTGCCAGGCTCTTTATATGCATTTCTCACTTAATCCTCAGAATAACCCTGTGAGGTAAGAGGTTTACAGACAGGGAAAAGGAGCTCAGAGTGATTAAGTAATTTGGTTGAAGTCACTCAGCCACAAAGTAGCCTAATGAGATTCAAACCCAGCTCTGTCTATCTCCAAAGCCTGTGCTTTTAAAAATTACTACAGTTTTCTAATATCATAGTCAGGTTCAAAACAGAGATCTCTGTCTCTACTTTAGTCAGACAGGAAATAAAACTACCCCAAATCTATGCCTTGTTAGGATAAAGAAGAAACGACAGTTCTTCTTCTTCTTCTTTTTCCTCCCACTTTGCACACTGCACAGATGTTCTGTGTCCTTGAAGGGAGACCATATCATGGAGGAGAATCTCACGGGGAGGTTCATGGAGTTATCTTTAAATCTGTTGCGTTTACAATAAACATTCTCAGAAAACTAGGAATAAAGGGGGAAATTTCTCACTTGGTAAGAACATGTATAAAAACCCTACAGCTAACCTCCTACTTAACGGTGAAAGAGTAACTGCTTTCCCCTAAGGTCAGGAACAAGCGAATATAAGGATTTATACACTGCTCTTGTTCAGCAGAGTCCTGGAAGTCTTAACCAGGGAAATAAAGCAAGGAAAAGAAGATTCAAGGCATTCAGATCTCCTTTTCTGAAAGGAGAAATAAAATTGTTCTTATTTGCAGATGACATGATTGTTTATGTATAAAATCCCAAGAAATCTACAAAAGCCCTTATATAAGAAAGTGCAGTTAAGGTTGCAAGATACCAAGAAGCATACAAAAATCAACTGTATTTCTATATACTGTCAATGAACATGTGGACACCAAAATTAAAAATATAATACCATTTACAATCACTCAAAAAAAAAAAAAGAGAGATATACTTAAGTGTGAATCTAACAAAACATGTTCAGGACTCGTATGCTGAAAACTACAAAACACTCATGAGAGACACTGAATAAATGGAGAAATATACCATGATCATGAATTGGAAGACAATGTAGGAGTATATCAATTATTCTCACATTGTTATATAGGATTAAACACAATTCCAATCAAAATTACAGCATGATATTTTGTATATACAGACAGGCTTACACTAAAATGTAAATGGAAAGGCAAAGGAACTAGAATAGGTTAATTTTTTTTAAAGAAAAGTGGGAGGAATCACTCTACCTGATTTAAGACTTACATAGCGACAGTAATCAAGGCTATCTCATAATGGTAGATCCATTATGACAAATAGATCCATGAAACATAATAGGGAACTAAGAAGTAGCCCCCATAGAAAGTATGGCCAGATTATTTTTGACAAACTTGCAAAAGCAATTCAATGGAGAAAGATAGTATTTTCAACAAATGGTTCTGGAACAACTAAATATCCACATGGAAGAAAAATGAACTTTGACCTAAATCTCACATCATAAACAACAGTGAACCCAAAATGGTTCATAGATTTAAACATAAAACTATAAAACACTTAGAAGAAAACATAAGAGAAAATCCTCAGGGTCAGGGACTTGTGGCATGTTCTTAGACATGACACTAAAAGCATGATCTATAAAAGAAAAAATAACTACCTGGACTTCATCAAAAGTTGAAGCTTTTGCTCTGTGAAATACTCTGCTAAGAGAATGAAAAGACAAGCTACGGATGGGACAAAATATTTGCAAACCATCTATCTGACAAGGGACTCATATGTAAAATACATAAAGAATTCTCAAAACTCAATGGTAAAAAAATTAACAATTCGATTAGAGACACTTAAAAGATATGAAGAGATATTTCACTGAAGAGGATATGCAGAAGGCAAACACGTACATGAAAAGATATTTAACATCACTATCGATTTGGGAAATGCAAGTTAAGACTATGATGAGATACCACTACACACTTACTAAAACAGCTAAAATGAAAAACAGTGTTTATGCTAATTGCTGGTGAGGATGTGTCTCATACATTGCTGGTGGAAATGAAAAATGGTACAGACATGCTGGATAAGTCTGGCAGTTTCTTTACAAACCGAATATATATAAACACATATGTTAATCCATGCAATCATACTCCTGAGCATTTATCACAGAGAAATAAAAACTTATGTTCACACAAAAACCTGTATACAAATGTTTATAGTACATTTATTTGTAATAGCCCCAAATGGAAACAAAATGTCCTTCAAAAAGTGAATGGTTAAACATAGGTGATACGTCCATACCGTGGACTATTACTCAGCCATAAAAGAACAAGCTAATAACCTAAATGGATGTCAAGGGCATTACACTGACCAAAAAAAAAAAAAAAAATCAATCGCAAAGGTCATACATAAATGATGAAAATTATAGAGACGGAGAACAGATTAGTGGTTTTCGGAGCGTGGGGACGATGGTGGGAGGAGGAATTGTGACTATAAAAGGAGCATCACAAGGGACATCTCTGATGATGGAATACTCCTATATCCTGATGGCCACACCCAAATCCACACGTGGTAAAATGGCACAGGACTCCACACATGCTTCGTGCCATTCTCTCTACCATTTGTGCATCTATAATTATTTCAAAATAAACTTTAAAAAACTCTGTTGAGTGAAGTCTGAGAGTGGTCTGCCTTTCACAGTCCTAAAGGGATTCCATTGCAGTTCTCTTTCTGCTTCAATATTTTAATCCCTTTCAAAATTTTAAAAGGCTCAAAGCCACTGTTTGTATAATTCCTTACTTACAATTTCTTCCAACTTCCTTGGCTGTCAATGAGCTGGGACTGTGGACCAAGCCACAGCTAATTCAGAGAATGGAATGAAATGAAGTGAGAGAGCGCTGAGGCCACGCCCAGGGCTGACCCTGATTTACTACTTGGAGGTATGGGGGCGGGGGAGGGCTCTGAGGGGCCCATAGTCTCCAGAAGCTCTGGAAAGGGCGAGAGGCCATTGCTCAAGCTGGGCCCTTCAGGTGGCCGTGGCTGCCAGACGCGGAGCAGGTGAAGGTCAAGCATCAGCTCTACGCCCACCTTCCAAACTGCGCCATCAGGGTGGGACACTGCACACACAGTCAGCAAAGGACACAGGGCCCATCGCACTTTGCACTGTGCTCATTCTTACCACATGTGCCAGGGAGACCCAGCACACGCGGGGAATGCTTATTGGTGGCACACCGAGGAAGGCTGGGACTGTTAGCCAGAGGCTGTGCTTTACAAGAGACTGGAGTCCACAGAACAGTAAGGACTTTTGGTGGTGTGAGGGGTAGGGAGGGTCGGGGACTGGCTAGGAAGAGGTCTTACCTCTAAAACAAGGTCTGAATTTTCATGCCTTCCAATCGTAGTGCTTTTATTCAGGACAAAATAGCCTTCTGCACTCTTTAGATAGGCTTTCATATTCTCTGCTTTCCCTATAAAAGGTTTTCAGAAAACAATTTTGTTAGAAAAATACAGTCCTCTAATTATTCAATGTCATATTTAGAATGAATGGAATACACCAGAATGTCCACAGGAAAAGTCAGCAGAGGTAGGAGTGGATAGCTGGATTTAACAATGATCACAATGATAATTCCGCACATTTTTAAGACTGTCCTTTTAACAGTGATAGCCGGCATAGATGAGCTTGCTTCTGATCACAAGAGGACATCCTTTATGTAATTCAGAGCACAAACAAGCAATAGCAAAAAAAAAAAAAAAAAAAAAAAACCAAACAAATCTGAATTCCACTGATCACTGCTCTCCACCTCCCATTAAGCTTGGTTTGGGGTTAGTTATCTGACAGAATCAAGTACTCAGTTTTACTAACCCACCACTTACTAGCTCTGTGACTCTGGGTGAGTTACTTATTCTCTCTCTATGCCTCTGTTTCCTCATCTGTAAAATGGGGCTAATAATACTCTGTATCCCAAAGAGTTTTGTGAGGATTAAATGTGAAGCATCTAGAATGGTGATTGCTACACTAAACACCCATTTGTCCTACTGTGATCATGACCGTTATTAATCTTGGGCTTCTGAACTTTGACTCAAGAAACCCCAACTTCTACAGAGCTTCTTAAAGTGTGGAAGAGTCAGTCATCAAGGAAATGGGCATTAGAAGATACTTTCTTTTTAAGTCACCGCATTCCTTCATATATTTAGGTTGAAAAAAAAATGATTTCCAAAGACAAAATATCAAGATTATAGCTTGGCTGTACGGTCAAGACTCTGTACATATCTTTTGCTGGCATTTTATTAGGAAAATGTCAAACACACAGAAAAGTTGAAAGAAGTGGATGGTGAACTTCTATAGAACCACCACCCAGATTCTACAATCAACATTTTGCTCTATTTGCTTTATCATATATCTACCCATCTATACATTTTATATTTTAATGCATTTCAAAGTAAACCCTATACATGGTTTTAAAATTTATTTATTTATTTTTGGCTGTGTTGGGTCTTCGTTTCTGCGTGAGGGCTTTCCCTAGTTGTGGCAAGCGGGCGCCACTCTTCATCGCGGTGCGCGGGCCTCTCACTATCGCGGCCTCTCTTATTGTGGAGCACAGGCTCCAGATGCGCAAGCTCAGTAGTTGTGGCTCGCGGGCCTAGTTGCTCTGCGGCACGTGGGATCCTCCCAGACCAGGGCTCGAACCCCTGTCCCCTGTATTAGCAGGCAGATTCTCAACCACTGCGCCACCAGGGAAGCCCTATACATGTTTTTTATTTTTATTTATTTATTTATTTATTTATTTATTTATTTATTTTTGCATTACGCGGGCCTCTCACTCTTGTGGCCTCTCCCATTGCAGAGCACAGGCTCCAGACGCACAGGCTCAGAGGCCATGGCTCACAGGCCCAGCCGCTCTGCAGCATGTGGGATCCTCCAAGACCGGGGCACGAACCCGTGTCCCCTGCATCGGCAGGCGAACTCTCAACCACTGTGCCACCAGGGAAGCCCATATATACATGTTTTTTAAAACATAAAAATTTCAGAGACTTCAGCTGGTTCCAAGATGTTGATGATAATTCACATGATATTTGAATTCTGATCCATCTCAGTGCCATGCCAAAGATAGTCTCTTTTCTTTTATTTCCTTTTTTTTTTTTTGGCTGTGTTGGGTCTTCGTTGCTGCATGTGGGCTTTCTCTAGTTGCGGCGAGCGGAGGCTACTCTTCCTCACAGTGCACAGGCTTCTCATTGCGGTGGCTTCTCCTGTTGTGGAGCATGGGCTCTAGGTGTGCAGGCTTCAGTAGTTGCAGCACGTGGGCTCAGTAGTTGCGGCACACGGGCCCTAGTTGTGGCTCGCGGGCTCTAGAGTGCAGGCTCAGTCGTTGTGGTGCACTGGCTTAGTTGCTCCGAGGCATGTGGGATCTTCCTGGACCAGGGCTCGAACCTGTGTACCCTGCATTGGCAGGCGGATTCTTAACCGCTGAGCCACCAGGAAAGTCCCCAAACTCTCTTTTCAACTGAAAGGTCACTGAAGTGTGAACTTGTTAGACTGTGGATAAAAACAAAAATCATCTAGGTCTGACCGTAGAGGGTCTCCGGTCTGGCTCTGCTTTCCATCAACATCTCCATCATCATTCCATCACTGAATCCCTACTAAGTGCCAGGCACTGGGCTGTCCTTTTACACACGTGGCCTCTGTTCACCCTCAGAACCACCCTGCGAGGCAGGTGTCAGTATTTTCCCGCTTTACAAATGAGGAAACTGAGACTCAGAGAAGTTAAGGTCACACAATAGTAAGTGTGTGACAACTCTGAGCCTTTGCCTGTAACCAGTGTACAAACCTTCATTGCTGCTGGAGGGGCAGAGTAGGGGTGGGGGAATTGCACTGTCTGCTGACACTTGGGACATGTAATAAAAGAAAGTCCTTGAAACCAGCATTCTATCCTCTGAAAGGAAGACGAGACCCTACCTGGGGGTAAGAGAAATAAAAATAAGCAGCATAGTTTATATTTGTAAACTTGGAGGCCTGTGGATGTCCCACAAATATTGATGCTTTCAGATAATGAGAAATACATTTGATTAAGTTCGCTGTCATGTGTACAGGGGAAAAGACATTTCCTCTTCCCAAAGAACCATGCTCTGATGCCTTCAGTTATTAATCCTCAATTGCAGAGGACCATGTTAGCACGCAACACATTCAAGTCTAATTAAGCTAAAATGTAAACTTCCAAGAAATGTCTCTTCTGCAGGAAAACCACAGGAAACGCCACTAATCGAAAACTTAAACTTGGATCATGCGCATATTTGTTTTTTAGCTCTCACCCCAGACGTCCCCAAGGCTTGGGTCTTCTCTCTGCTCAGACGTCCCCCCTCGGGGCAACCACCTGACCACTCTGGCTAAAGGCACCCTCAGTCATGTTATTCCCCTGCTAGTTTTCCCCTGCTGTGTTTCCTTCCTTGTACTTATCATTCTCTGACATGTTCTTGTTCCTTTCTTTAGTTGTGCTTGCTGTTGGTTTCTCTTTCACTAAGATATATGTTCCTGGAAAACCAGGACTGTGTTCATTTTGTTCAGAAGCGATTCTTCATGGGTATTTTGTGTTTGTACCCATCTTCAGAGCAAAGGCATTGAAAGATTTTGTCCTGCACTCACTTTCCGAGGATGCTTGTATGGCAAACAGCTTGGGAGGACATAGGTAATGCTCCTAATAAAGATAACGGCTCCTTCTGGGGCAAAAGTTGGGCAGGTTTGCTAGCAGCCCCTTTCAAAGATTGCAGTTTCCTGAGTTTGGAGTTCCTTACCTGGGACACAGACCCACTGTGCGCACAGCATCCACACTGGCTGCTCTGCACCAGCCCGAGGGACTTTCAGGGCAACAGGAACCAATGTGCATATGCAGCTCTGGCTGCCTGTTATGTCATTGGCTGTGCTGTGAGTAATCAAGTTCTTTGTTTCTGGCCCAGGAGTCTCTTGTCTTCTGCCAGGAACTATAAGCTGGGCAGGCTAACTTACTAACTTTCAAACAGGGTCAAATGTCAGACCCTTTGCAGTTCCTGCCAGTTCTGTGCATTACCCCTTCTCCAGGGTAGGGGGCGGTGGGGGGGCAGAACCTGACACATAGTAGGTGCTTGGGAAACACTTGCTGAGTGAATGAAAATACAAAGGACACCTCAAAGCAAGTCAGTACAGCCAGCTGGCTAGGAAGCTTTGATAGTAACTACCTTTCATTTTTCCTGTCAGTATCTAGCTTAGATGACTCCTTGGAAAACCTAAATTCTATCTCTTTAGCTTTTGGATTGGACAATATTTCTCCACCTTCATTTTGCCCTGTGCATCACTTCCTTGCGTGAAAACACTGTCAAAGTAATTTGAATGTGTTGAGCTCTGTGAATTCGTTTTTACTCAGTGCCATGGAGCACCAGCCACAGGAAAGAGCAAAAGGGCTTCAGTCATCTGCGTTCCCCCGACCACTTTGGATGGCTCAGAATTGGGCTATAGGAGCAAACTTTCTTTTGAGGTTTACAGTGGCCTCAAAGTTCCTTAAAGAAGGGGAGTTCAGGTAAGGGGCGGGTGTGTGTGTGTGTGTGTCTCTGACCATTGGGTGGGTGTTGTCCATAAATCAGGGGAAACAGGGGTTCCTCTCTTAATCCCAGCTATACCCACAGGACATCCAAGAGCTGGTGCCCGGGAGAGGCTTAAAGCTCCCGTGCCGCCTCCCTTGGGGGGCGAGGTAGGGGCTGCACTTAGGAAGGAACGGCTGGTGTTGGGGCATCTTTTCTGGGGTGCTCCTGGCAACCCGAGCCTGGATCAGAGAGTTCGGACACAGGTGGGGCCGGGTCCCCTGCCTACCCCAACGCCCTTGACCTCGCAGGGCTGGCCTCCTCCGGCCCAGGTTTCCGCCCGCCGCCTCCTCGCGTGCCGCTCTCACCTGGCCAGAGGAAGAAGCCCACACCTCGTCCTCCGCCAAGAGCCCTGACCTCCGCTCTGCCGCCCTCCCGCGGAGTTTCCAGGCTATGGCCCGCAGCACGCGCGCCCGCCCGGCCTTTGTACAAACGTCGCCACGGCAACGCCATTCTGACGGCCGAGCTGGAGAGGGGCGTGGCGTGCGCGGCGCCCGAGGAGGAGGGGGAGGTGCGTTGGGAGCACCCGGCCAATTACAGCCCGCTGCAGCGCTGCGAGCCCTACCCGACCTGCCCACTAGAGGTCCCCAGCCCCGTTTCAAGGATGGAGAAACAAGCTCAGTGTTCACAGAAGTAGCTCCAAGTCTTACAGCGCGGAAGGAGCAGCCTCAAGAATCCTTCCTAGTGACCTTAGCTCCAGGCTTGGTGCGTTGAGGAGGGGTGGTCAGGCGTGGGAGGGTAATGGAGCTGAACCACGAGAAGCTTGGAGGTTAGTACCCCCCGTCCCACCCGAATCTCTAGTTCTCTCTGTTGTGGAGGAGAAAACAGAGTAAGCTGGGGGGACCATCACTTCTGGGGGTGGGGGTGGAGATGGGAGATGGGTGCGGTGGAAGGAACACTTCTGAAAGAATGGAAGATTCTCCCACGTGCTAGGGAAGGGGTATTTACAAGCCCCCAACCTTACTGTTCCTGTCCTTCCCTGTCAAAACTCGCGTTTATTCATTCATGTGTTCTTTACTTCTACAAACATCACCTGAGTCCCTACAAGGTCAGACGGTGGACCCAGTGTTGACCTGGATCAGATCCTTAAGAAACCCCCCGCACTCCCCATGGGCACGGGGCTGGGGGGATGGAGCATGTGGAGAAGACATGCAAATGCCAACTATCTCCCCTCACCCCATGTCACCTTTTTCAGATCAGCCCCTTCTGTCTGGGAGCAGAACAGCCCCAATGACTACCTACAGAATGCCTCATTTCCCTGGCAGGAAATGCCGGACAAGGTGCCCCAAGACAAACTCAAAATATTCATCTGAGAAAGATGAAAGATGGCAGACTCCACTCTAGTCAATTAGAAGAAGATATAAGAGAGAAAAATCATGGAAATCGATATGGGATGGAATATATGGTAAAGATGCTCCCACATGCCTAGAGGCTCTTAGAAATGCACATTCCCTGTCACAGACCTCAGAGATTCTGATTAAGCAGCTCTGGAGCATGGTCCAGGAATGAATTTGTTGCATTCTTGCAAATTCCTTGTGCATTTGTTAAAAGCTTGGCAAAACCTCAGGACTTATTCAACCCTGCATTTGAATCACAGAGCCCTCCCAGAACTTGTGCCTAAAAATCTCTTCCAGGCCCTCAGTCAGCCTGGAAGGTTCTGCCTGGGTTAGTTCCCTTTGACCAGAAAGACCTTAGGAATGTATGAGGAGTGACCACAGAGGCCGGGGCCCTGAGTGGTAACTTCAGAGGAACAGAGAGGGTCAGGCTCAACTCTCCAGGCACATTTCTGCCTCAGGGCCTTTGCAGTTTCTGTTTCTTCTCCCTACCAGGCACTTCCCCCAGGGATCTCCTTCAGCTCCTTTAGATTTTTACTCAAATATCACCCTATTTAAAAGGGTCTTGGAATTCCCTGGCCGTCCAGTGTTTAGGACTCAGTGCTTTCACTGCCCGGTTCGATCCCTGGTCGATCCTGCAAGCCCCATGATGCCACCCAAAAAAACAAAACAAAACAAAAAACACCGCCCAAAAACATGAATAACAAAACAAACACCTCACTCTATTGCTCTTCCCTTCATCTTACCACTCCTCTAACATGCTATTTATTTAGTTTCCTTCTCTTATTTGTTGTCCGTCTCCCCACTCCCAACTCCCCCCTGCCCCCCAACTTAAGCTCCATGAGGGCAGGGATTTTTTTTTCTCTTTTGTTCACTGCTGTATGACCAGTACCTAGAACAGTGCCTGAATGAACGAATGAGTGAATGAACAGGGGCAGCCCTTGCCACCCGCCCACAGCCTTGCCTCCTACTCTTGAGCTGCTGAGCTGAACTGTCCTTACCCCAGGACCTAGGCTTCTGTAGCCTTGGACCTCCCCAGCCCCACCCCCATCTCCATGCTTGTCTTCAATGTCATCAACATGAGCACAGAACGCAACCCTGCTCACTGCCAGCCAGACCCTACGGAGCCCATCCAGGCCAGCCTGGAGCCGGAGCCGCCCTTGGCCCCCTGATAGGCTTGGGAGGGCATATGTTGCCATTAGTCCATCTCTCAATGAGGAAATACTAAACGGAGAACAAAGCTGACATTCAGGCTCACTGGAGCAGAAATTGCCAAATCTTGATTGGATCCTGCCGCTCCCCACAGGATGCCACAATCATCTCAAAGGGTGTGTGAAAGTCTAAAAACCCAGTTCCATGTCATCCACTTAAATTTCAAAAACAGAAACTAAAATACCCCAATAACTCATGGCTTTATCATAGCATGTCCTGGGCTGAGTGAGAGTTGTACTTTGCAATGATAGGGTGTTCAAAATACTGCACCTGGGGAATTCCCTGGTGGTCCACTGGTTAGGACTTGGTGCTTTCACTGCCATGGCCCTGGTTCAATCCCTGGTGGGGAAATTAAGGTCCCGCAAGCCACACGGCATGGCCAAAAAAAAAAAAAGAGGTTTCTAGCTTATATGGGCTCCTTGGTGATGCCTGTAATCAATCAATCTTATTGAGCTCTGGGTGGCTACCAAGGCTGTACTCTATCTCCATCAACATCAGGATGCTGGTGTCTGAAAGGCCTGGGTCCAGGTCCCAGCTTTGTCATTCCCAGCTGTCCTCCTAATACTGGAGCAAGTGATGTTAACTCCGGGATTTCCACCCGCAGGGCACTGTCCCAGTCCTTCCTGTGGATCATCTCATTTAATCCTCACCATAACCTGGGGCAGTAGGTGTGTGTGAAACACCTGGAACAGGGAGCTCTGCAGAGAAGCGCTCAAAAACGTCGTGATGGGTAGTATTTCTATCACATCAGTCCCACTTGCACAGGAAAATAAGGCTCAAGAGACATGGAGGTATGTGCCCAAGGTGACACAGCCAGAGAAGGACTTGAATCTAGATGACTGTGATGGGACGGTATGTTCCCCGGGGACCACAGGTGACAGGTGTCACAGCCACGAGACACCCATGCTCACCACCTGCTTTCCCTCAGCCCTGAACAATCTGGGCTTCCAGCTGTCCTGAAGTGTGGGCAGTGCCTGCAGCAAGAGGGGGAGGGAGCTGAGGCCAGGAGGGGGTAGCTGGGGCTTGCCAGGGACCTCTCCTGCCACCCTCTGGGCTTCTTTCCTGCAGGACCTCTGCCCCATAAAATCTCATTGGGCCACAGTTACCTTCCCTGGGCTGTCCTTGACTGGGAGAGCCCATCCACTGTGCCCCCTCCCCAGATCTGCTTGTTGTCCCCTGCATTCCAACAAGAAATGAATGCTGGCCTCCCACCTGGAAGAGGTAGGGAGCTTGCCCAGCCTTTAAGGGGTAAGAGAGAGCCAGGGAAAGAGCTGGAACAGGAGAAAGGGAGAGTAAAAGAGAGAGAGAGTGCTCGAAGATCAGGAAGTAGCTAAGCTGTTGAGTAGGTGTCAGATGGGAGAGCAAAGGGCCACTGGAGGCTCCACAGTCCATTCATAACCTGACGCTATGGGCTAAGGAAATGCAGGTTTTTATACAAACACACACACACACACACACACACACACACACACAGGTTCACAAAAATAAATTCAAACCACAAAATCACAGCTGGTCACTGAGGCCTTCTGCAGCCGTGCTCACCCCCTTCCCCTGTCAGAACATGAGAAGTCACCCAGGTGTTTTCTCAGATAGAGACAAGGCTGGTTGGGACATTCATCTCTTGCAAATCAGAGCTTTGCCAGGGGGCTTCCCTGGTGGCGCAGTGGTTGAGAATTTGCCTGCCAATGCAGGGGATGTGGGTTCGAGCCCTTGTCTGGGAGGATCCCACATGTCGCGGAGCAACTAGGCCCGTGAGCCACAAGTACTGAGCCTGCGCGTCTGGAGCTTGTGCTCTGCAACAAGAGAGGCCGCGATAGTGAGAGGCCTGTGCACCGCGATGAAGAGTGACCCCCGCTTGCCACACCTGGAGAAAGCCCTCGCACAGAAACGAAGACCCAACACAGCCAAAAATAAATAAATTAATTAATTAAAAAAATTAAAGCAAAAACAAAAAACCACTCTCTCTAAAAACAAACAAACAACAACAACAAAAAAAAAAAAACAGGAAAAAAGCTTTGCCAGTGAGGTCAGTCTGTATGTTCTGTTTGAAAACTGCAGATGAAGGGTGCTGATCCCACCTCTGATCGGCCTGGTTTCGCTTGTTTCTTTGTTTTATTCTGTCTGTACCTCACTTCTCTCACCTGTAAAATGGAGGTAATAACAGCATTGACTGTAAAGACCAAATGGGTTAATATGTGTGAAGTAGTAAACTGTGCCCGATACCACAGACTCCTTCTGTGAATATCCGCGTTGCTGTCTGTCTGTTTGCTTGTTTTTGTTGCTTTCTTGATGATGTGGGAGGACAGCACCATCTCAACCCGATCACAGCCATCCTGGGGAGAGCTTTGATTTGCGTCGTCTCAGTCCCAACCCAGAGCAAACTTGACCTCAGAACACTCGCAAATCATCTTGCTTGTTGCCCAGGGACCTTTCTGGGTGTGGGTGTCAGAGGCAGGCTGAGCTCCCCTGATCGCTGCTAGAGGGATTCTGAGAATCCAGCTGATCTCTGTGGGGTGGCACCTGCAGGACAACTCCATAAATTCGACTTGCAGGCATCCATGCAAATCAACCTCCACTACTTTTTTGGGGAGGATTAACAATGAACCACTATGAATGAGGTTAACCAAACTAGCTAATATTTACTGAGGCTTCTTAGGCACCAGCCGCTATGCCATGCACTGTTTTATTTAATTCTTGGCCCAACCCATTTCACAGACTCGGGCTCAGAAAAGTCAAGTAACTTGCCCAGTTACAAATCTTGTAAGTGATAGGTCCAAGATTCGAACCCTAGCTGTTGGACTCCAGCATATTTTCTTTTTTGTAAAGTTTTGTTTTCAAAACATAATCTACATCTCGAAAAGAGCACAACTGATAAGTGTATGCTTGAAGAATTTTCACAAAGTGTATGCACCCACCCTAACCAGAACCCAGAACAAGAAGCAGAACATCACCACCCACCCCAGCCCCTCCGAGAAGACTCCCTGTGCTCACTTCTGGTTACCCCCTCCCGCTTGTCTGACTTCCAATCAGAGATTAGTTCTGCTTGGTTTTGAACTTCATGGAAATGGAATCTTACAGATTCCATTTACTGCCTGGTTTCTTTCACTCAACTATGTGAGGTTCGACCACGTTGTCTGATGTAGCTGTGGTTCATTCATTCTCACTGCTGCATTGCATTACACTCTGTTATCTATTCCTGCAGAACAAATTATGGCAAACTTAACGGATCCAAAAAACACACACTTATGTCACAGTTTGTGTGGGTCAGGAATCCGGGCACTGCTTAGCTGGGTTCTCTGCTCAGGGTCTCTCCCAGGCCGCAATGAGGGAGGTGGCCAGGGCTGGGGTCTCATCTGAGGCTCAGCTGGGGAAGGATCCTCTTTCCAGTTCATGTGGTGGTTGGCAGGATACAGTTTCCTGAGGGTTGTTAGTTAGTCTGAGGGCCTCACCTCCTTGCTGGCTGTTAGCCAGAGATCCTGCACTGTTTCTTGCCATGTGGGCCTCTCCATAAGGTGCCTTGCTTCATCAAAGCCAGTGAGAGTCCATAGAGAGAGTCTCCAGGCAAGATGGAAGTTACAATCTTCTGTAACATAATCACAGAAATGACATGCCCATCACCTTCGCAGCATCTACTGATTAGAAATAAGGTACAGTCCTGCCTACTCTCAAGGGGAGGGGACACAGAGGTGTGAACACCAGGGATAATTGGGGGCCGTTGTGTAAGGCCTTTTGGTATGCACATGTGCACATATCTCTTGGGTATACATCTAGGAGTAGAATTTCTGGGTCCCACATACGTCCGGCTTTATGAGATTCTGCCAAACATTTTTCCAAAGTGCAGGTACCCTCTACACTCCCTCAGCAGGCTATGAGCTTCCCAGTTAGAGCACATGCTTTCAATACACTCCTCCCCTCTCTCCTTACAGAAGGGGTGTTTGAGCTGGGGCTCTTTGGGACGACAGGTCCTAATTCTGGCCCCATGTCAGAATCACTGAATTCCCGGGCCGCTTCGCCAGACATTCTGATCATTTGAGGGCTCAGATACAAACTGGAAGGTCCACTCCATGAGGCGAGGATCCCTGTATCCTTGGTGTCCGGAGCAGTACCCGGCAGCAGTACCTGGCAGGTACCAGGTAGCTGGCACTCAATAAATGTTTTTTTGATGAAGTGAATGAGTTTAGGAAATATTGTTCAAGAGATGGGCCCCAGGGCGGGTATAAGCTGCTTAAATGGGAAGGAAACTTTGTTGTGTCTGAGGCTGTGTGCATTTTTCTGGGAAGAGGGCTCAGAGCCTCAACCAGGTATGTCCCCAACAAAGGTTAAAGGCCGCTGGGATTGGATACTGTCCGGCTTAGGTATTTTATCACATGAAGAAAGAACTGGTCCCAGGGTAGGAGGCATGGGAACTGTGGACAAGGTCCCATGGTCCTTAGAAGTAAAAAGCGAGACAGTGTTTGCCTGGGGTGGCTCATAAACTGAGACCTTGCTTGTTTTGACCTTTGACCCATGGTAGCTCTTTTGGTACATCTAGCAACTGCCTGGCCTCCTGGCACCCTCCCTGTGTCTGTCTGTTGAACAGAAAATTCCAGAAGGCCTCGGTGCCCTGAGTTTCCATCAGCGGCAAGCCAACATGAGCCCTAGCTTTTGAAAAACCCCTTTCAATCCATAGAAAGCCTCCCAGTTTATCTGGTTTGAGATGACCTCATCCTTTGTCACCTTCTCTCTTGTTTTCTGGAGGCTGCTCAGAGTCTTGCTGCTGTCTGCATTCTTTTCTCACGTGAACAGTGCACCTATTTTGGGCATTTTGTCATTGTTGTTTTGCGTCATTCCCATCACACATTTTTTGTATTCCTTTCCAGTCAGATCAACCTTATGCCTCTCTAGACATTTCTTCTCAGGTTTCCTCTGAATCATTTCGTTTGGTCTACATATGTCCCGTGTTTCCTCCTTCCTCACTGCACTCCACATAGACCCTCTCTTTTCCCTGGAAGAACTGTTCTTTTCTTTCGAATCCCTTACCCAAATCCTCACCTTTCACCATGTTTTCTGACTTCTCCTAAGAACTGATTGTTTTTTGAAGCTTAAGCCTCAAGTATCATCCCTTCTAATCTGGGTCTGAATTTGGATCACGGTCAAGAAGCAGGGGAGACAGGAACGTGGCTGG